>NC_064615.1:652059938-652739938 GCF_023898315.1 Schistocerca nitens | reverse complement strand
TTACCGCATTCGTGAGGTGCACTAGCCATAGAACGCTACGCATCGAAGCCATCAATTAGTTTCTTGTTGTTCTGCTTTTAAGCCCTTTGTGTGCATTGCCAGCTGTTTCGACTATATGGGAGGTGCTGGATGCATTGCATGAGGTCTCTGACATTATTGTCTATTACGCAGAGATGACGAACAATGAAAGACGTGCTTGAATTTCGAGCATCTGTTTTATAACAGCATCTGTTTTCCACCTTTACTGCACTTTATCTACGCTTGTGAGAAACAGAACGTTTTCGTCCTGAACATGTTGTCGATGGGCAACGCGATTTGAGAAAAATATGGATTTGAGGATACGATGAGCGAAAGGTTTAGTGTTACACCTGCAAGCAGGATGAGTACGGTGACACGTACTTTGGTCACAAGTCACATAGACTTTGGGGGACGCTGCTGGAGAGCGAGCTACACTTGTGCCCCTTGATGCAGTCGTAGACTGTAGGAGTGCTCAATTTCTTTGCACTTGCAAGTAGCATTGGTCACACAGAAGCCTCATATGACTACAAATTTTTTCATGAACAATTGGACAGGAGTGAATGGTAATCATCTCCTGCAACAACACTTTCCACATACTATGCTTACGAATCTGCTGGACATTGTACGATTGTCGTGTGTGCAAACTATGGTTCCAGCAAGACTAAGCCAGAGCACATTTTAAAGGTGACACGCGAGCATAGCTGACGACTTTGTGAAACGTTTGAAAGGTCGAACATGACATGTTTCGCGCCTGATTTAACGACCCTTGCTCTTTCTGCTTCTCTTTGGTGTGGGACTTGTTAATAAATAATAATTGTAATAATAAATAATAAAAGGGAAATCGACTGACACAATGGTCCGGCGCATGGGGCAAACATCTCAAAAACGGAGATGCTGGTCGGCTGTTCGCGTGCTAAAGCCGTGAGCATCTACAGAGAATGGTTGCAGGTGAAACCACGAGTTGGTGACAAGGTGTTTAAAGCTCACGCCTCAGCACAGAACGTGGAGAAACTTTTCCACTCCTTGATGCCGCTGGCAGTCTGTAACATAATCTGAATTTCTTTCCATTTTTTGAAAGGTCATTTTATAAGATTCTGTTACGGTAATCGCTGATAGCTTCACGCTTTGCCATTTTGCAACCAAAAGTGTTTCATTCAGTATTTCTCTTTGTATAGTCCCAAGCTTTGTCTTACATCTATTGTGTGTCGCTGTTTCTTTACAAATTTCTTTACAGAGACGTTATGACAAAGAAGATCACCCCTCTCATGAACTGTTCTAGTAGGTACATATCAGTTCAATACACAGTCAAGTATTCCTCTGAACATACATTCTCCTGCCCAGAGCAAAATGTTCCGAATGCCTGCTTGAGATATGACAGTACTATCTCTTCATCTAGTTTACTAAACACGTAAATCCTTCTACTTGTTTTGGTAGCCTTTTTACTTTTGTAATCATTGATGCTACACCTGCCTCTTGCGTCAATTGTACCATGTTCAATTGTAACGTCCCCTTAGAAAAATTTATTAATTACTCTGCTGATAAACCTCTTAAATTATTTGATTTTCAAACAGCTGAGCAAAACTGAACGTACTCAGACATCACTCTCTTTACTTATTCTGATCAACACTAAACTGACACACAATATTTTTTAGCGCAACGCAAGCTGACTTTCAATAATCCCTACAAGAGAATGGCCCTGACTAACATTAACTTATACGTTTCACAAATCACTTACCTCACAAAAATCTTCGTTACTCGAACTACTGCAATACAGCGAGCGCCACTACTGCCAGCTAAATAAAAGATTCAAACTACTGAAGGCACTAACTACTGATAGGCATAGTTAGCGAATGAAAGATTTTGATAGAGAACAATGTATTTACCTTAATAGAGTTCAAAAGTCATAATATATATAGCAGTTCATGACATCCATTCTTACAAATGTACTGTTTCTGATGGACACACGTCCAGATCATCCGCTCTCAAAAATCCGCCATCTCACTTCCCCACATCCACCACTGCTGGCGGCTCACCTCCAACTGCGCAACGCTACGCGCTGTTAACAGCCAACAGCCCAACACTACAATGGCAGACAACAATGCAAACTAACCACAGACTGCACACAGCACAGCCAGTGATTTTCATACAGAGCGATCGCTGCGTGGCGTTACCAATAAGAAAACCCAAACAGCCTACTTACACAATGCAAATATCTTCAAAAAGGTCAGGACTGTTTCTTGCCATTAGATCAAAAATACTTCCGTCAAGAGTAAACTTCCCAAAAACCTGGCGACTATTTACTACATCACCAGCCTCATATCCAGTCTATAAGATGAAGTTGATGAATCACGTGTTTGAGCTAGGCGTCTTATACTGTGGGCCTTCTCGCTGCCATGATCGTTAACATACGGTGACGTCGCTGATCCACCTTATGAGTGACCATCTGAAAACGGTAGTATCGATTACCGAAGGGGCCTTTGATAGACCTTACATTCTAAAAGTGAAGTTAAATTACAACCTTGAAAAATGACTTTGAGTGAGAGAGAGGCTTCTGTATCATTATGGGAGGGTGGTATTACGTTACTAGACAGTAAAAGGCACCCACGTCATATTTATACTGTAGCCGACATGCTGGAAAATGGAAAGAAGTAACGTTGCTTGAAGAGCCTCAGGTCAACGTGAGTTTCCCTGCAGATTAGAGTGACGTTATTGAGAACCAACGTGAGCGTTATGCCATCATGACAAGAAAAGTGTTGGGAAGACGGTATTAGGGGCGCTGGAATACTGACAGGACGGCAACTACTGCTGGTCATTCCACCGAGAAACACAGCAGGCAGTTCATAAGTGGAAAATTTGTATTAGGTGTTTTAATCAGAAAAGAGAAAGGAAATGTAAGCCAATGGACAAAAAATAGTTTTAATAAAAATGTTTTTCATGTGTTTTCTTCAATAAAAACTCTGTTGATATTGTTGGTACTGAAAAATTAAATCATTTTTCATTTTACTTACGAGGGAGTTAGAAAAGTAATGCAACACATTTCTTTCTGAAAGCTAGTTGATTTTGTCCACGATTCTAATACAACATATTATTCCCCATTCTTTAGGCTGGAAACCCCTATTTTTTAACATAATCTCCGTTTAATGCGACGGCCTTATCCCATTTTACTGGGAGGGCCTGTATAACCGCATAGTACCACTCTCCTGTTCGACGTCGGAACCAACGTCTCGCTGCATTCATAACCTCTCCATCATCCACGTAGTGCTTCCCGAGGAGTGCATCCTTCATTGGGTCGTACAGATGGAAGACGGAAGGTGCGAGATTCGGGCTACAGGGCGGATAAAGAAGAACAGTGCAGTGAAGTTTGTGAGGTCCTCTCCGGGTGCACAGTCTGGTGTGACATGTTGCATTCCCGTGGAGAAGGAGAAGTTCGTTTGCATTTTTTTGTGGCGACGAACACGCTGAAGTCGTTTCTTCAATCGCTCGTGAGGTAGGACATCAAACAGAATAACACATTCAGAGTCCGAGAGGAGTGTCGCCATGGCTTTACTGGCTGAGGCTGCGGCTTTGAGCTTTTCTTCAGAGGAGTGTTGGTGTGGCGCCACTCTATGGATTGATGTTTCATTTGCTGTTTGAAGTGACGGCTGTAACGATGTTCGACAGAAATTTCCACGATTATCCTCGTATTGGGCAGGCAATTCCGCACAGATGGTCCTTCGTTGCTCTTTATAGTCTTCTCTTAGGTGGCAAGGAACCCTGTGGGCGCTTACCTTTGAGTACCCCAAATGGTGGATGAGTGTGTCATCACTACCAACAGAGACGCCCAATTGAGCAGCGAAGTTTTTATTTGTGATCCGTCGATCACCTCGAAGGAGAGTGCCCCCACGTTCCAACATTGCAGAAGTCACAGCTGTGCGCAGTCGGCCGGCACAATGGAGATCGGACAGGTATGTGCGACCTTGTTGCGGTGATACTTAATTTCTTTCCCGTGTCCAGGCAAGAACATCTTCCTCTTTGCAGACATACCACATCCTTTGGCACATCCGCAAACGTTCAATCGTCAGATTCTCGCTGGTCATCTTACCACTTAACCATGTTCATTTTGCGACTCCTATTCCTAATCTATTTAGTGCTGTGGATTGAACTATACCGTAGTTGCTGCTATTGTGTTATTCCCTCTTTGGAGTGCAGGTTTGTATTTTGCAGAGAGTTCAACTATAGAGGTACGCGGCGGGTCTCAGGTCGACGTTCTAGCGGCACAGTCCTTTGGATAAAGCTCTTCCTTGACTTAAGATGAACTGGAACTGCTTGGTGGCTACACATTAAGAGCCGCGGGTCTATTACCTGTTTTTCCACTCTATTTCACTGACTACTCTGCGTCTGATATTTGGTGCTAGTATGGCCGCAGTTGGGTAGATTTTGTGGACTAGTGTACGCCTCAGACATCCGGTGACAAATCTGATAGCCTCATTTAAAGGGACGTCTACTTGTTTGGAGTGACTAGACATCTCCCACACTGGTGTCGCGTATTCTCTGGCTGCAAAACACAGTCCCAATGTTGATGATCGAAGAACTTCAGGTTATGCTTCCCATGTTGAACCGGTCAGTTTAGATGTAATTTTGTTTCTTGCACATAATTTTCCTTTTCGATCGGTACAGTATTTCTTAAATGACAGTGTACGCTGTAGGGTTGACTCCCAAGTATTTTGGTTTGGTGCAGTGTTGTATTTTAACTCCTTTCCATTCTATTTCCAACTGGCGTGAGGCTTCTTTATTACGCAGGTGGCATGTGCGCACTTGCGTTTCTCTGGATTAGGTCGCTAGTGATTTCCTTCATAGTAGTTCCCCAAGGTATGCAAAGCGTCTGTCGGTTTTCTTTCAACCTTTTCAGATGTTTTTCCTTGAATAGTAATGGTACTGTATTCTGCATGTATGAATCTCTCAGTTTCCGACTCTTGTGGCTGGTTATTTGTGTACGTATTGTACAAAGTAAGGGAAAGAAAACTCCCTTGTGTTGGTTTCTCCATCTGCTTTTCTTCGCTTGGAGAGTTACACAGAATCTTCTATTCTGCAACATGCCTCTTAACTTGTAAGTCAGTCGAATATCCTATGTTATTTCGTAGACTTTAGTGAGGAGTCGTTGGTAGTTTACTTTATCATACCCAGCACGATGGTCAACAAAAACAGCCGCAGTTATCAATTTCCTTTCAAATCCTTCTTCAATGTGTTGACTCGTATTTAGTATCTGACTACAACCTGGTCTGAATCCAGCTTGTTCAGGGACAACTTTCGTATCGATTTTGGTTGCTATTCTTGACAGAATCGTGCTTTCAAATAACTCATACGTGGCAGATTCGGACATTTTTGGCTCAATTGGCTCGTTGCCAGGCTTTGATAATGCTATTACGTGTGCTTTCCTGCACAGTTTGGGCATCTGAAATGTTTAACGTGAGTTCATCATCCCAATAAGCCATTCACTTTTTTTGGATGAAATTGTTTTATTTGTTCGGTTTGTATGTCATTAGGCCGTGCGCTTTATTTTCTTTCAGTTCTCGCACTGATCTTGCTAGTTCGACAGGTGAGAATGGATTTTCTAGAGATTCGCTCTCTCGCCCTGTGTTTCTTTGAGACTCACCCTAGCCGCTTTCTGTCTTGTTTTGCCATTCAGTAGCAGTTGGTAAGCTATCTAATTTGGGGTGACTTTTGTACTCTACGGTGGGCGCATAGAATCATTGCTAAGATTTTTTATTAGCTTCCACCACGCTCTTCAAGTGTTCTGCTTCATATCCAGATCGAATAGCAATTTTTCCCCTTTCCTGTTCATCTACGTTTCGGAGAAGTTCTTCTTTCGCTTCAGTTGTATCTGCTGAGAAACGATCTGCGTTGTTCTTGCTACGATGGTCGCTCAAAAGATCTGGTGAGCTTGAGTGAAGACCAGATATAAATTGGGCCTACATCCAAAAGTTCGACAAATTCTGTATAGTTTTTTGTGTCTGTTGCTTTGTTATCAACTTCGAGATCCAGTTGTTCTCTGAAAGCCTTCCATTTCGTTTGCTTGAAGTTTAAACGTCGTTTGAAGGATACACTTTCTACTTGGACAGCTCCAGAAACTATGTAAGAAATAGGGCACTGTTGCGTCCTGAGGAGAGATTCTTGTACTGTTTTTTTTTTTAACTTAGTGAGCAATGTTCTCAATGATGAAGATATTGTCAAGGTTATACCCTGTTTGCCATCTGCCGCTATTAAATGATGGTCTTAGTTTAGGATCAAAAATAAGTTTCAGTCATTCTCTTTCTGTCCCACTTTCTAGTTCCTCTCCATTTTTAACAGTTAAGTTATATCCCTAGTTGACACATTGACAGTTAAAATCTCCCACTACAATCGTGATGTCTTATCATAAAAGTTCTTTGAAGGTAAAATCAGTATTAGGTAGTTTGTGTACTAACGTAATGCACTGAAGCGCCAAAGAAACTAGTATAGACATATGTAAACAGGCAGAATATGGCGCTGCGGTCGGCAACGTCCATATAAGACAACAAGTGTCTGGCGCAGATGTTAGGTCGTTTACTGCTGCTACAACGGCAGGTTATCAAGATTTAAGTGAGTTTGAACGTGGTGTTATAGTCGATGCACGAACGATGGGACACAGCATCTCCGAGGTAGCGATAAAGAGGGGATTTTCCCGTTTGACCATTTCACGAGTGTACCGTGAATATAAGGAATCCCATGAAACATTAAATCTCCGGCATCACTGCGGCCGGAAAAGAGGTCCTGCAAGAATGGGACTAACGACGACTGAAGAGAATCGTTCAGCGTGACAAAAGTGCAACCCATCCGCAAATTGCTGCAGATTTCAATGCTGGGCCATCATCAGCGTGCGGACTATTCAAAGAAACATCATCAATATGGGCTCGTGTACCCTTGATGACTGCACGACACAAAGCTTTACGCCTCTCCCGAGTCCGTCAACATCGACACTGGGCCTGCTTATGATTGGAAACTTGATGTCTGGTCGGACGAGTTTCGTTTCAAATTGTATCGAGCGGATGAACCTCATGAATCTATGGACCCTACATGTCAACAGGGGACTGTTCAAGCTGTTGGAGCTCTGCAATGGTGTGGGGCGTGTGCAGTTGGAGTGGTATTGGGCCCTTGATACGTCTAGATACGACTCTGACAGGTCACACGTAAGCATCCAGTCTGATCAAGTGCATCCATTCTTGTTCATTGTGCATTCCGACGAACTTGTGCAATTCCAGCAGGACTATGCGACACCCCACACGACCAGAATTGTTTAAGAGTGCTTTCAGGAACACTTTTATGAGTTTAAACACTTCCGCTGGCCTCCAAATCCCTCAGACATGAACATTATTGAGGGTATATGGGATGCCTTGCAACGTACTGTTGAGAAGAGATCTCCACCCCCTCGTACTCTTACGGATTTAGGGACAGCCCTGCAGGATTCATGGTGTCAATTCCCTCCAGCACTACTTCAAACATTAGTCGACTCCATTCCATGTCGCGTTGCGGCACTTATGCGTACTCACGGGGCCCCACACGATATTAGGCATGTGTAACAGTTTCTTTGGCTCTTCATTGTAGTACACGGCTGTAGATCAGTTGTTAAAATTTCAACGTTGTTTGTGTCCGTGATGTAAAGGTAGTACTACCATTTTGTTCATGTGGGCGTTCTAATACCATCTTCATCCCATCAATTTTTGGCCTACGGTGGTTTACCCCCTCTGTGTTTTCTTGCAATGCCAAAGTGTCCCATGAATGTTTTATGCACTTGTCTAATAGTAAGAACTCTTTCTGTCTTAACAGACCTTCAGTATTTAACGAAGTCGTCACAATTTTTGGCCTCCAAGAGGTCCAATTTTGTGTGTTTGCCGTTTTCTCCTCTGTTTCCCGGTGGTAGTAGGATTAGCCGTTGATGCTAGTTCAACGTGCCAGGGTAGGCCCGATTGTGTTCTCTCTACACCAATCATTCACGGTGGCTCCTTCCGTGTACCGATGATGATAGACGACTCACCGTGCTTTTGTTGACTGCCAGGTATCTGTTGGCATTCTGCAAGCGGCTATGAATATCTACGACGCTCTTGTCTTCCGCCGAAAGAAACTCAGTTACAGCTCTACAGTTGGAACCCATTTCTATTACAGGTTACATATAGCGTCGCCACCTATTGGAATATTCCACGATGTCCCACAGCAATTTCCTCATTTTTTCAGCCGAAATTGGGCGAGAAAAAAGTGTATTGCATTACTTATTTGACACCTCTCGGACATTTGGTGTGGGAATTACCTCCTTTATAACGAAGACGCTGTGACAAAACAGTTCGTGATAGAAAAAACAAATGAAGTAAGATATGGATTCAGTGCCCAAAACGTATGAGATTAAGTTATTAACCCAGAATACTGTCATTAAATTCAGGGGCAAGGTGGTGGTAGGGGAGGGGGATGAGTCACACCTTACTAGGGAAATACTAGCAACAAAAGGAGGTCTGAAACCAGCTATTTCCGAGTCAGTATTGCCGCACAGTGCGCCTGAACGGCCTCGGCTACAGACACCACCATACCCCTCATTAAACTAAGCAGTTAAAAGACACAAAAAGTTTGGAACTGTGGTTACTGGTGATAGTGGACAGAACACACACTTTCCTGCGCACTGATTACAACACCAGAATTGCGGAACAGTGTGTGCTGCGATAGCTGTGATAAAGCGAATGTAGAAAAATTGTGATGAACTTGTTGCCGAAAAGCAAGTATATTTAAAAACATCTATATCTACATCACACTCCGCAAACCACCTAACGACGTGTGACGGAGGGTACTACTAAGTGATCCCCCCTTTCCTCTTTCACTCGCGAATGACGCGTGGGAAGAATGATCGTGGTTAGACCTCTGTATTGGCTCTAATTTATCTTATTTTTTCGCCACGGTCATTCCGTGAGATGTATGCTAGAGGAAGTGAAATGTTGTCTGAATCTCTCCGGAAAGCGCCCTCTTGAAATTTCAATAGTAAGCCTTTCCGTGATGCACAATGCCTCTCTTGTAACGTCTGCTACTGGAATTCGTTGAACATCGCCGTAACGCTCTCGCACCGTCTAAAAAATACCGGGACGAAACGCACCACTCTTCATTACATCTTCTCTATCTTTTCTATCAGTCATTCCTGGTAAGGATCCCAGATTGATGAACAACTCTCAATAATCTGTCGCACAAGCGCCCTGTAAGCCACTTCTTCGTAGACGAACTACATTTCTTTAAGATTCTTCCTTTGAATCGCGGTCTAGAACATGCTTTTCCTGCTATTTGTTTTACGTGGTCATTCCACTTAAAGGTCGCTGTAGGTACTCTTAGATTTTTGCGGTAGATATCGTATGCAGCATTTTTTCATCAGTAGTGCAGTTGTACAGTAGTTGATTTCTTTTCCTGTGTGTGCGCACAATGTTCAGAAAATGGTTCAAATGGCTCTGAGCACTATGGGACTTAACAGCTGAGGTCATCAGTCCCCTAGAACTTAGAACTGCTTAAACCTAACTAACCTAAGGACATCACACACATCCATGCCCGAAGCAGGATTCGAACCTGCGACCGTAGCGGTCGCGCGGTTCCAGACTGACGCGCCTAGAACCGCTCGGCCACTTCGGCCGGCCGCGCACAATGTATTACATTTATTTACGTTCAGGGTCAAATCACAGGGCCTGTAGTGTTGATCCATAGTCTGCAGGTCATTCTGCTAACTGATACGGGCTTCTGGTGTAGCTACTTTGTTATAGACAACCGCATCATCTATTAACTTTACATCTGTCGATTTCGTTCTGTTAAGAGCGACGTGTCGAGTTCTGTCTGAATTCAGTCGCAAATCTAGTCCGACTCTCGGTAAGCTTGTTTTTTTTTTTACAGTAAAGGGCAGTACAGGTCGGTGTCAGATGTCTTCCTGAAGTCAAGGAACACATCAACCCGGGCGCCGTTACCTACAGTTGTATGAATCTCATGGAGGAACAGAGCGAACTGAGTTCCGCAAGATCTCTGTTTGCGGAATCCATTGTCTCCCTGTGGGCAGCCACTACCATTGCTTCAGAATCTCTTTAAACCATGCAACGACGTATCTAAGTTTATGTTACAGGTGGATACTATGGGTGTGCTTCGGTCACGTACGGGCCGTGTGGTCTCTCCGAAGAGCAGAGAAAAGGTTCGTAATGGTGGCAAGCTGAGCCATTCGGGGCCACTTTTATGGAGCGCGCAGACGTCGTAAAAGGAGCTCATCTGGGGATTATTGCCGAGTGGCTGCCCTTAGGAATTCCTGCCGCCGAGATGGGCCACGCGTCTCCTCGCTCTGTTTGCCCTTTTTTTCTGCAGAGAGTAGATGCTTAGACATGTGCACATCATTGCCGTCGGCGTTTGTTGACTTTTATAAGCGCTGCTTCAGTTCCTTCACAGTTCTGGTGGATGAGTTATAGCGTTCTGTTTCGAGATATTCATTGTTCATTCTTCTTATATTTCGACCCTCGACGGTACTGAATACATGCGTTCTATAGGATTTAACGAAGTTTACGCCGGCTACAATTTTTTTTAAATTTTAGGTTTACTGCTACAAATATGGCCGGAAGAGTTAGTGTAATGTCAAGACACTGGCATCTTATTCGGGGGGAAGGCCATCCAGATGTAGGTCCGCCATGATTTCCTTAAATCAATTCACCCAAATGCTGAGGTGGTTCCTTTGATCCTTTGAGAGGGCACGGCCGATTTCCTTTCCTTCCCTTCCCCGAGCTATACTCGGCCTCTGATGACCTTGTAATTTCCCTTCCACTTCCGAGAAATATCAGTCTTTAACCACACTCAAGATCACCGTTAACAAACCGTCAGTTCTAAGAGTATAGGCGTCAAGCAAGCATTACGTGCATATGCTTTGACTGTGGTTGCCGCACATATTGAAATATACTGAAAATTCGTGGTAGGGAAGAACTGTCTGCCATAGCAAGATTTTACCGTAATTTTTCCTCCTCGCATACAGTTATGCTATCTGCTGGTTATCTCGCAGGTAAGTTTTACACATACTCGACTTTTGAAGCTCATTATATCTTACCAAAGTTTTTATACAGACTTATCTCACCTAACTACGTTAGTCACCTTCAGTGGGCAACAAAGAAATAAAGTTGACAGTTCTATTTTCATATAAGGTTTGTTTCATGCCAACACTTTAAGACTTCTTTAATATTTATATTATTTAGAGGCAGGGTTGGGAAAAACCGGAGCATTTAAAAAAAAACATTGGGTTAAGTTGTTGTTTTCGGTGTTACTGTTTCCTGGGATTTTTTTTCAAATTGATAATGAAATAAATTCTTATGATTAATTTATTCAAAACACTAACCCATTTTTACAATTACTCTATTGGTGGAAATAACTGATAAATTATATAGGCAAAAATTGTGAATTTAATTTTCTCATGTTGGCAGCCAGAGACTTGCACAGTTATCACAGTCCTTTTGTTAAGCTTAAGCCGGCCGGTGTGGCCGTGCGGTTCTGGCGCTTCAGTCTGGAACCGCGTGACCGCTACGGTCGCAGGTTCGAATCCTGCCTCGGGCATGGATGTATGTGATGTCCTTAGGTTAGTTAGGTTTAAGTAGTTCTAAGTTCTAGGGGACTGATGACCACAGATGTTAAGTCCCATAGGGCTCAGAGCCATTTGAACCATTTTTTTGTTAAGCTTATGGTTGTAAAGATCAAGTATTTGTCGTGATTGTTTTGCTTGTTCCAACATCGATCCATATTATAAAGGTGAGCTTATTTTAGCTGAATTTTGAGCTATGGGTAAATCTTTTTCAAAGTCCCGATACGGAAGATCTCTGTAAGAACGGAATGAAATAAGAAAGGAACAATCACTAGAACTCTTTCAGTATCTTGCTAATATGTATGATCCAAGATTCAGACGATGAAGATTAACTTCTCAACTGGAAGAAAGTGGAGAAAACAGGCTCATAGAGATGCGTCCAGAGTGAACTGCAAGTGTTATGTCTTTGAGGATTGCTGATTGCGATTGTTTTCCTGCCACTATGTCTCCTGATACAACTGTAACACAGTTCCATGCAAACAAATGGTGGAAGATAATGGAGCTGAAAAAAAGGAAACTTCCCTACACAGTTGATCACTTTTGTGAAAAGTCTTGCCCTGCCAGCACGGCATCCATTGAGAGAATCTTCTCCCCCCTAGGGGCTTGTTTGGTCAAAACTAAGAAATAGTTTAGGTGAGAAAATAGTCAAAAAATTAAAATATCTACAAATTCCTACGTTGTTTCAAAAAGAATTAAATCGTACTTTACAGTACATCAAGTTAAAGTTTTTTTCTTGAAGTTTGTTACTTGCCTGTGTTTCTTATATTGCAAGAAAAGTTACAACACAATGTTAATAAAATAAATGCTTGTGAGAGTTAATAGTGCCTTCAATAATTTGTGTCAGGCTAACGACGTAACATTTTGTACGTGAATTCAATTTTCCTAGTTAAGTATAGTTAGGTTTTGTTGTTTTTTATTGATTCTTTTAAATAAATCCCTCAATCTTTTTCTTGGTTCGATTTAAGCTACAACAGCCCTCTTTAGAAGTACATGATTGCGATTCAGCAACTGCAGTTCCCCCGAATCCACAGTTAACCTAGAAGACAGATCATGAGAAGCAGGGGTCTGGCTACAAGACGTTAAGCTTTTTTCAGAGTGAATGGCTCCGTAACTTTTTGTTTAGTGATCAGCCAGCCTCATAAATTTGCAACACTTTAGTTGTCTTCTCTCTTTAGTTCCCTACTTTAGAACAGATTTATTTCAGGGCGTCATTCGGGAAGAAGCACATGTCCGCACTGGGGAAGGACAGGAAGTGTGTTTGTGTAATTTGGAACTGTTTTATGTTTATTTTGGTTGACGTCAGCAGCTCACAGCAAAGTTGTAGCATCAGTGTTATGAAGCACTTATTTTTCATTCGAACTGGGCATTGTGTAATAATCATAATCGTCGACGTGGCATTAAACCGTATCTAATGTAATGTAATACCTTTATCTTTGATTTTTAAACCAACGTTTTCCATTGAACAGAGACTGGTACGTTGTGGGAAGTGAGAATACGAGGTCAGTTCAAAAAATTCCGGAACTTTGTCCACAGAAATTTTCCACGCTTACCTTTACATATTGTGCACGATCTCCAACAATTGTTCTCCTTCACAATTGATACACCGTTCCCAACGCCGATCTCACTTCCGGAAGAAGTCTTGCTGGATCGCGCGAAGCGCCTTTTCCGAAGTTTCTGTTATCTCGTCTTTGTCTTTCATCTTGCTCCTTTCAACGGGGTTTTCAGTTTTGGAAATAAAAGAAGTCCACAGGGAGCAGGGGTGGAGATTTAGTTTCTTGTGCAGTAGACACGCACCAACATGGATGAATGTGGAGGTGCGATATTGTGATGCAAGAGCCATGCATTGCCTCGCCACATTTCAGGCCATTTCCTTCTCACATTTTCTCGCAGGCGTCGCAACACGTCCCGATGGTACCGTCGATTAACAGTTTGTCCCTGGGGCACGAATGCATAACGAACTGATCCTTCAAGGCCAAAGAAAACTATCAGCATGGTTTTGACATTTGACCTGACCTGACGAGCTTTTTGTCGTCTTGGGGAACCTTTCCCGACCCATTGTGAAGATTACTACTACTACTACTACTACTACTACTACGTGATCTGGCCCAGTGGACCGCACGCATCTACAAGTTTCCTCCTCCACTGTAGTCAGTCTATTGCTGCTATCCGCCATTCGTCCACATCTATTGACACTTGGTTTAAATCTTCATGGAGTCCATCCCTCCAACGCTTCTTGGGTCTCCCTGGCGGTCTCTTTCCTGCAGGTGTGAAATCCAGGAGCTTCCGAGGCCATCTGTGATCCTCTTCATCCGGGCCACATGGCCGGCCCACTGCATTCGTTTGGCTTTGACGGTTCCTGCTATGTTGGGCTGCTGGTATAGTTCCTCAAGCTCTTGGTTGTATCTGATCGTCCATTCCCCTGTATCTGCATGCAGAACCGGACCGAAGATCTTCCGAAGCGCTTTGCTCTCAAAAACAAGGAGCTTATGGAAGTCCTGTTTCCGGATACTCCATGTCTCACAGCCATATAGAACAACAGGCTGGATCAGGGTTTTGTACAGTCGAATCTTGAACTGTCTGGAGAGAGATTTGGACCGAAGCAGTTGTGCTGGGCTGTGGTAAGATCGGTTTCCTGCTTGTATTCTGGCATTGATCTCTGCTTCACATGACGAGTTCTCAGTGAAAAGTGCCCCTAGGTATTTGAATTCTTGCACTCTCTTGCAGCAATGGTCCCCGACCTGCAGTGATTGTAGATGATCAGCAGTCTGACAATGACCACGCGTCATAACGAGGTACTCTGTCTTGGCTTCGTTTATGTTTAGCCCAAATTTGCTGGCAGCCTTCTTTAGTGCTTTGGTCATTTGCTCCAACTCCTCTTCCGACCTAGAGAGTAAACAGATGCCGTCTGCATAGGCTAAGTATGCCAGTCTCTTTCCTTAGATTTCAATCCCTTCGTTCTCTTGGAAAGTCTCGCGTACGATCTTCTCGAGGGCAAAGTTGAACAGGATAGGGGACAACCCATCTCCTTGCCTGTCACAATTTCAAACTCCTCAGTTACGCGATTTCCCATTGTGAAGATTGAACATCATAACTGTAGGCTCGCCCTCAGCACCAGTTATGATTCTCTTAGGGAACATCTCGTTCTCACTTGCGCGATCCAAAAGCTCTTCACAGATTGCGAGGCGAAGGTCTTGACTCATGAGCCGTGGGACGAACTAGGCGGCTGTACGATGGATTCCAAGATACTGTGTCAGGATTTGATGATATATTCCAACTGAAATGTAACATTCTTCTGCAATCTCTCGGACAATCAGTCTTCGATTGGCACGTACAATTTCGTAGACGTTTCTGACAAGAGCGTCGTCGGTAGAAGTCGAAGGGCGTCCTAAACGAGGGGCGTGTTTAACTTCCGTCCAACCATATTTTAACCGTGTGAACCATTCGTAACACCGAGTACGGCTTACGCACTCATCATCGTAGGCTTCCTGGATCATTTGGTGTGTCTCTGCAAAGGTTTTCTTAAGCTCCAATAAAAATTTAATGCAGAAGCGTTGCTTCTCAAACTCTACCATCTCGAAATTCGCAAACTGTGCGACACATCGTTGTTCTCAATACATCACTGAACAATAACTAACAGACATACAACAATGAAACTTCCGGCACTTACGCATTAAACACAGAGATTTGCGGGGATGCCAACCGCATTTCGCTCCAGAAAACCATTGGCGCGAAATTAGGAATGTTCCGGTATTTTTTGAACAGATCTCGTATGTTCAGTTTGGTGGAAACACAAGCGTATAATAATACGTTTCAAAATGGGGCACGAATACACTGAAACTGGTCATGTAATTAACAGGTTCGAAATGGTGGTGAAAAGGTTATTTTCGTACCTGTAACACAACAGCCGCGGATTCGGAAAATACATCTATTGATACACCAGTAATAATAATTATCGTCATCATTTGAACCTGGATCCAGATCTCTAAACTAGTCCAGTGCTAGCTCGGCAGCTATCCAACGTAGACAACTTCTGAATAGAAAAACTGTTCAGAAAGAAATCGATTTTATTACATCTACTAATAATAATCATTTTCTGATTGTATACATTGATGGCGTCACGCATAGCAACTCACTAATTGGTCACAAGAGGTCTTGTTTCATAATTTTTTGTTGAGACTTATCTTAGTGAATACAATGCCTTTTTCTGGCACAGTGGTTAGGTGCTGGACTCGCATATGGGAAGACAGCAGGTCAGATCCTCAACTTAGGTTGTCCATCTTTTCATAAAAAGCCTAAGGCAACCGTCGAGATGGTTTGTATCAAAAGAACACGACCGATTTCCTTTTTCAGTCCTTCCCCATTGCGAACATGTTCTCCATCCCGAAGACCTCGTCTTCTACGGGATATTAAATCGAATTCAGTGTAATCTAATACCTATTTCTTTGATTTTTAAATCAATATATTCCACTGGTGGTTATCAATCTGGTACTTGCGGTCTAGATCTTTACTAAATTGATTGCCTTTGTTATGTTAATTGTTACTAAACGTGATGTAGAGACATTATTTTAACTTTTTGCGCGTTAAATAGATCACAGTATGTGATGTGCTTAGCTTACATCATTTTGTTCATAACAGGACACTTTCTTAAGATATTAGCTACGTTTTTAGTTAACTGCCCTTATAGAACCTCAACTGTTAGCACAATTTTACACCCAGAATGTTATATAGAAATTTGGAGAGTTACAGGATGTCGTTATCGTCTCTCATTTTTGTGTCTAGTCATTATGATGGCACATTTTCTGTGTCGTAATTTTTTGTAGCGTACATTTTTGAGAGTTCCATGGCCATCTGATGTAGTTACGTCCGGCTTGTTGCGTAACAGTTTATGAAACGACATGGACGGTACACCTCAGTATCTGTATTTCCGGTTACACTTCTACCTTTAATGATATTTCGTATATATTCAAAATATGATTAAACGTATATATATATATATATATATATATATATATATATATATATATATATTAGTGTGTTCCTAAACTATTCGTCCAAATTAATGCAGAAGGTGGTGAATATCAAACAAACATATGATCTCTGAAGTCAGCTTGCAGTGTTAGGGAACATTTTGTTAGTCGGACTGACGTAAGTTGTTGTCGATATCGGTGACTGGGACTGTGTTCTGACATTCAGAACTGTTCTGTGTATGTATGGTTGGCTATATTGGTTGCGTTAACCTTTGAATGTTAGACAAAAGAAGTACTTCCAACAGGATGGTGCGCCAGCCCATTCCAGCACTGCTGTGAGGAATCATCTGAGAGTCACCCAGGTCACCTGTCCTCGACGTGGTACTGCGTGCATACCAGCAAGTGGTCACTCATTTGAGCAGTTCCTGCGAGTGCCGCTGCTGTAATCAGCATGCTAAACTACCTTTTGTGTAAATCGTTCCTTGCATCATAAGAAAGTTTCTTCAGGGGCCATGTGTACTGCAACTAAATATATTTTTTTATGTTAACAGAATCTTCCGTCGGTTCTTGGTAGAACAATATTATAATGCTTTTGTTCTACAATATTACTTTTATTGTTAACCGGTTTTTGGCTTACGAGGCCATCTTCACATATTTACTGAGTATTAACACCAAAGAAGTTACAATGTTTGTAAACAACATTGGAAGATAAGTAACATGTAAGTTTAGGAGAGGGGAAGTGTTGAGCTGTGTCTAGTCATTTAGGATTAGATCTGGACCATCATATAATCATCTCTGTTGTTCATTACTTCCCACACTGTCTCTTCCTACATATTCCCATTTTCCTGTGTTCATTAAGTTCTTTTGTTTTGTTGAAGTTGTCTTTGTATTCCATATAGACTGTAGTTTGAGTAGTTAAGGCTTTCTTTTAACTGGCACTTGTATTACTTCCATGCTTTACACCTGTTGTAGTTGTTACATCAGATACTGTTCATATTTTACTGTGTTCATATATTTAATGCAAACACAGTCACGGTTTTGATTATAATGTTAATGTTAAAATGCAGCACCACCACACTCTCAAAGATTAAATTTACTGTAGGTTCCCTCAAACGCCTCCATTTTCCTATATTTATTTATTTCTGTTTATCTTATTGATATTACTTAAGTTACTTATGTATTCTATATTTACACTAATAATTGTCTCTTCTTTCAATTGGTTTGTGTATCACTCTCCATGTTTCATAACTCGGGATGTAAACTTGTCTAGTACTAATTTTATTTTATTTTATTAGTTTTGTTTATTACTAGAAACTGCTATGTAGGCATGCTATTCCTATTTTGTGTTAAAGGTTATCCTGTCTACTCCATTGTTATGTATGTACTGTTCAATTTTTACTTTTTCATTGCATTCCCACCACACTGTCAAAGATGTTACTTACTGTATGTTTCTACTTCAGTCTAGACGTGTTACTTCTCTTCCTATGTTGTTTGCTAACATTGTAACTTCTTTGGTGATAATACTCAGTAAATGTGTGAAGATGGCCTTGTAAGCCAAAAACCGGTTAACAATAAAAGTAATATTGTAGAACAAAAGCAAACTGGTGCTTTTCATTTATGTTTTTTTATGTTGTGTTTATTGACAATTGTGCATCGTTTGTTGGTAAGTAGCCGGCCGAAGTGGCGGTGCGGTTAAAGGCGCTGCAGCCTGGAACCGCAAGACCGCTACGGTCGCAGGTTCGAATCCTACCTCGGGCATGGATGTTTGTGATGTCCTTAGGTTAGTTAGGTTTAACTAGTTCTAAGTTCTAGGGGACTAATGACCTCAGCAGTTGAGTCCCATAGTGCTCAGAGCCATTTGAACCATTTTGTTGGTAAGTGTTCGCTCTCATTCCACGCCATGTTTTCATAGCGCGTCTCAGAGGTCTGTGCATAAATTTGAGGTGTACATGAGGTACTGTAGACAAGTTGGAGATTGCTGACTGGTACTGGCAGTAATGTTGTCCTATCACCTGTGTCAACAATTTTCTAATGCAGTAGGGGAGTCTGCCTATGCTTCAGGTTATTACAACTTAATTTTTGAGGACATCTCAAAAATTAAGTTACATATTATTTTCACAGGACAAGTGATTTTTTTGAATGCTGCACTTCACTTCAGAGTGACACAGATACATTACACTATTTTTCAACTTACCGGTAGCCACGAAGTCTCCGTTAATAACAGTCAGAACGTTCTACAAATCGTTCAGTTCCTAGGTGACAGAAGTTGGTCCTTGCTCACAGAACCACAAGAGAACCGCTATGTGAACGTCCTCCTCACCGTTGGAAAATCTGCGACTTTTGCGAATCAGTTGCTCCATTACATGGACGTTGTCGTCCGTGCTCAGTCTATGGCCCGCCTTTCCGATCAGCCACGCTTGTGCGGCCTAGGTCAATCTGTTTACACCATGTCACTGTAGCTGGACGCTACAATGTATTTGGTCCACATATTGCTATAAGTGAATCTGTGTGAAATTTAGACGTTTTGCCCCCGAGAATCGTACTGTCCCGCGTGTTTGGACGTAAGAGTACATCTACAGTTGACGCGGCATTCCACTCGTGCGCTGTGACGCAGCTGTCATCCGTACCGCAGCACAGCTGTATCTGTAGGAAGTCCAGGACGTGTCCTCTGCTCTGACGACGCGCCACTCTTCTTGCACAGTGGTCGTAGCGTGGGACGGCATGTGTAAATTACTTTTTGAGTTTCCCTCACATCAGTGCTGCTCTACAGTTCAAACTGGTACACATACGTGACAGTATTTTGCAACGTACAGTAGTATTGAAATGAATGTGTTCGCACATTAATTTTGGGTATCTAAACTGTAAATATATCCACATTCTTCATTTCTGAATGTCTTAAAATAAACGTTATTTCAGTCTTCTTTGCTTATATTAAATATATCTTAACTATGGCTGTCGTGCAGCGACTAATGTTATCTTGTGAACAAGTTAACACAGAATACGTTTTATGGAACTGTTACGATCGATTTCAGCTGAATTATGGCGCCTTGAGATTGACCGTTGGCACCGCTGGCGGCAGCCGATGCGCATCGTCAATAACGTGCATTACGAAATTTTAATGTCTTTGTTGAACGCAAACCATTTTTCCCCGTTAAATTCTTATGGGCTGTAGACGGCACCATTTCCTAAAATGGTGAACAGACACTCCGACCACTAGCACAAATGACGATGTGAATGGTATGTAGTTGATTCATTTTACAATATGACGTGGCCCAAAACCCAGAAGAATATTACGGAAACTAAACGTACAAAACGGTTTTGTTGCTTTTTCTGTTCACTGAAGGCACTACGAATATTTTGAACGTATTCTCTCACAGAATGTTCAAAATGGTTCAAATGGCTCTGAGCACTATGGGACTTAACATCTGAGGTCATCAGTGGTTCAAATGGCTCTGAGCACTATGGGACTCAACTGCTGAGGTCATCAGTCCCCTAGAACTTAGAACTACTTAAACCTAACTAACCTAAGGACATCACACACATCCATGCCCGAGGCAGGATTCGAACCTGCGACCGTAGCGGTCACGCGGTTCCAGAATGAAACGCCTAGAACCGCACGGCCACACCGGCCGGCTCACAGGATGTTAACAGACACAAATGTGTTGATTCTTTCGTCTCTTTACTGCTTGCTGCCAGTGACCTGCTCCGCTATTTGTCCATACTAGAACGTCGCATAATCTGTTGTGTAGCAACATGGATCGTGTGTCGATACAGGCAGTTGGATGTCGGCATTTCATGGAAAGTGTCCCCAGTAGCGTTCAGCCGTCCGAAGGGTGGGTGCATCCCATATTAATGTCCACTAATAGGTGCTGGGATATTTTTGATCGGGTAGTATACGTCTAAAACAGCGTGAGCCCGGTGCAGCCCAATTGCTAACAGGGCATCTTTAAAGCACACAGTGCTTGTGGTCTTGCCTTAAATTGCTCTTATCATTTGTATTTCTTTCGAAAGGCTGCACAACCTCCTTGAAAGAAAATAACTGGATGGCTTGGGGATCGTTCGCTGGAGGAAGTGCCGTTGAAAGTGCATCAGACAGCCTAAGCTGTGTTATGACAGAAAGAAATCTTCGAAATATACAGTAGAATAAAAAGAATAAGGTAGGTAAATCATAGTACGAAAACTAAATTCATAAATTAATGGTAGATTGACAGTCATTACAGTAATGGTTGCGTACACATGAGCAACTGAATTAGAGACATACCTTTTCGCCATGACAACGGGGGTGACATTGCATGGCACTGCCTCCTGGAGGAAACGAAAACATTGCGGATTCTAGTCCATAAATGCTCAAGCACCGTTCGCAACTCATGCAAATTAGAAGCAGACTGGTAGAAGGCGCTCACACCTCGCTGCTTATCCCAGATATGCTGCACAGGATTGAGGTGAGATGACCAGACTTCTTGGGCCGAGGGTGCACAGGGTGGGCAGTATTGCTACATAAACACATGTCCGACAAGTGATACTATTGTACATGGTCGTCCTGAAAGTACATGTTTCTGCATTC
Source organism: Schistocerca nitens (assembly GCF_023898315.1). Lineage (NCBI taxonomy): Eukaryota > Metazoa > Arthropoda > Insecta > Orthoptera > Acrididae > Schistocerca > Schistocerca nitens. The sequence goes on along the minus strand of NC_064615.1, from coordinate 652,718,778 downwards.
TATCGGCGTATAAACGGATATGTTTTATTCGTCCTTAGGTTCTTGCGCAGAAGCTCCATTTCATCGCACATCAACATCCCCCACATAAGATTAGCTTCATTCGTCTTTACAGTGGTTGGAAATCGCCTCTTCTTACCCATGCTCTGCCCTTTTATGCCTACCATCACTACCAACACGTCGGTCCTTAAGACTTTTTTTTTACATGCTTTGAGTGACCACTGGCCGTGTTCTTACGTCCCTTTGAATACCTGTGCCTTGTGTCACTCGCAGAGCAGAGGCATGCGCTCTGGGCGATGTCTTCTGAATCCCAAAACGAAGAAATCGTTCCGGATAGTACAAGATCGGTAGTTTCTGACGTTCGGCACGGAATTGGCAAATGATCCGCTGCGCTGTTTTAAAGAAACTGAGCCTGTCACCTCGAGACACTGCTAGAAAGACGATGACGTCTGGACGTTAAAGAAACTGTTGTCATCGTATTTGTACACATCTTGGTTGTGTAATAATAGCCTATAACGTTAATCTGTTAGAACGACGATCAGCCGGTCATTGCAGCAAGCATGGTGACTTTAAGTTCTGAACATGTGAGCAGTTCAGCTTTTTTTTTTTCCTCTCTCTCTTTCTCATTTGCTATCACCGCGTTATTACAGCTCTGTTCTTTCCAGCCAAACCCAGCGAACTGGAAGTAGAGCATGTAGATAATGTCTGGGAGGGGATTTCAACTCCAGCATCCGACAAGCAAAGGCGGGCTTGGTACGTGTCTCACCTCACTGGTTATAAAACCATATCAACGTCCCTCACACAAGAACTTTTGTCTTTACAGTGGTTGGATATTACAGGCTACTAGCGCTGGTTCTTCTCGGTTTCTTTCTCCCGATAACCAATATGAAAACTAAAACTTTTTCAGTATTGTAACTTTACTGTCGCACAAAATATTTAAGCATCCAGAAGGGAAGAAGGAAACTAAATGAAACTTCACGGGTTGAGAGTGTATGTGATGTAATTTCGTGAATTACAAACTAAGTCAAATTTTTATTCTATAAACAAATTAAATTTACAAAGAACTTAAACGCATTACCCCACTTATCAGTCTGACGTAACATCCCCTCTGGCCTGGATGCATACACTGAGTCGTTTGGGAAGAACGTCATGAAGCCGTCGAATTCTCCCCTGAGGCAAGGTGTCCCATAATTATTCTGGCTGGTCCTTGATATTCTGGGTATTGGCACTGGGACCAATTTGACGAATAAGTTGGTCGCACATTCGTCCAGTCGGAAACAGATCTTGCCATCTTGCTGGACGCAGAGTACCTCAGCATCACGCAGATAGTCCATAGATACAAGTGCCATGTATGGTCGAGCATTGTCCTGTTGAAAAAAGTTACCACGATATCATCGCATGAGAGGTAATACGTTAGGACGCAGGAAGGTCGTGTCGTGATCTTGTGCCGTCAGTGTTCCCTCAGTCACCATCAGCCGTGTCCTGAAGTCATACCCGATAGCTCTCCACATCACGGCGGAAGGAGTACCACCACTGTCCCTCTGCGAAGAATTGGAAGCAAGGGACCCCACCCAAGGCTGCAACCGTACTGGGGGGATTGATTTCGGGGGAAGAGACCAAACTGCGAGGTCATGGGTCTCATCAGATTAGGGAAGGATGGGGAAGGAAGTCGGCCGTGCCCTTTCAAAGGAACCATCCCGGCATTTGCCTGAAGCGATTTAGGGAAATCACGGAAAACCTAAATCAGGATGGCCGGACGCGGGATTGAACCGTCGTCCTCCCGATTGCGAGTCCAGTGGTCTAACCACTGCGCCACCTCGCTCGGTGCAACCGTACTCATTGGCAGAGGTCACATCAGGTAGTGGAGAGCCACGATACACCGCTGAACACTATCGGACCTTATTTATCAGCAGTCAATGCTTCCCAGTCACGGCACCACTTCAAATGCAGTCGTTTGTGTTCTGGTGTAAACAGCAGCCCAGGCATGTGGCGGTAATTCCCTAGTCCGGTTGCTGCTATTCTCCGACTAATGTTGTGGAGTGACACAGAATGTTGCAGAGACTCCATTACATGTCCTCGAACGGCAGCTGCAGGTATAAAGGAGTCACAGTGTGTGTGTGTGTGTGTGTGTGTGTGTGTGTGTGAGAAAAATCTTGTGGGACTTAACTGCTAAGGTCATCAGTCCGTAAGCTTACACACCACTTAATCTAAATTATCCTAAGGACAAACACACACACTCATGCCTGAGGGAGGACTCGAACCTTCGCCAGGACCAGCCGCACTGTGTGTCTGTTGCACAATACAGCGATCAGACATGATAAATCCAAATCTTGACGACGAGTATGCCTGCCCCTACATTCCCTTGTAGTGCAATATCGAGCCACTGTCATATCCAAACGCTTTACAAATGTGGATATTGCATGATTCGTCTTGCCCACAAAATTAAGACCCACATGAGGCCCCTTTCAAACTCTAAAAGTTTGCCCAGACGTGTGTGCAACCTCTCGCGTCCTTCACAGTGATCCAGTCATCATTGTATGTTTCACGCTTTTCACGCCGTCATATATGCTGCCAGACTTGGTAACAACATATATACTAAGATGGTATCTGTTCTTTCGGACATGTCCGAAAGAACAGATACCATCGGTGACCATGCAGCTCGTTAGAATGAAATTACAACGAAATGAACACCCTTAGCTCAAAAAATGGCTCTGAGCACTATGGGACTCAACTGCTGAGGTCATAAGTCCCCTAGAACTTAGAACTACTTAAACCTAACTAACCTAAGGACAACACACACATCCATGCCCGAGGCAGGATTCGAACCTGCGACCGCAGCAGTCGCGCGGTTCCAGACTATAGCGCCAGAACCGCTCGGCCACCAGCGGCCGGCTCACACCCTTAGCTGCTTACAGGCGTTGACATACGTCAACGGGGACAGATGAAAATGTGTGCCCCGACCAGGACTCGAACCCGGGATCTCCTGCTTACATGGTAGACGCTCTATCCATCTGAGCCACCGAGGACACAGAGAATAGCGCGACTGCAGGGATTTATCTCTGGCACGCCTCACGCGAAACCCACATTCTCAACGTATTGCCCGCACTACATTAGTAGTGCCCCCGCCCATTATACTCATTACTGGCGGCGCGTTGCCGATTCCCGTAAGAAGGGTGTTCATTTCATTGTAATTTCATTCTAACGAGCTGCACGGTCACCGATGGTATCTGTTCTTTCGGACATCTTAGTATATATACAGGGTGTTACAAAAAGGTACGGCCAAACTTTCAGGAAACATTCCTCACACACAAATAAAGAAAAGATGTTATGTGGACATGCGTCCGGAAACGCTTAATTTCCATGTTAGAGCTCATTTTAGTTTCGTCAGTATGTACTGTACTTACTCGATTCACCGCCATGATTTCATAGGGGATACTCTATCTGTACTGCTAGAACATGCGCCTTTACAAGTACGACACAACATGTGGTTCATGCACGATGGAGCTCCTGCACATTTCAGTCGAAGTGTTCGTACACTTCTCAACAACAGATTCGGTGACCGATGGATTGGTAGAGGCGGACCAATACCATGGCCTCCACGCTCTCCTGACCTCAACCCTCTTGACTTTCATTTATGGGGGCATTTGAAAGCTCTTGTCTATGCAACCCCGGTACCAAATGTAGAGACTCTTCTCTTCGTGCTCGTATTGTGGACGGTTGTGATACAATACGCCATTCTCCAGGGCTGCATCAGCGCATCAGGGATTCCATGCGACGGAGGGTGGATGCATGTATCCTCGCTAACGGAGGACATTTTGAACATTTCCTGTAACAAAGTGTTTGAAGTCACGCTGGTACGTTCTGTTGCTGTGTGTTTCGATTCCAAATTAATGTGATTTGAAGAGAAGTAATAAAATGAGCTCTAACATGGAAAGTAAGCGTTTCCGGACACATGTCCGCATAACATATTTTCTTTCTTTGTGTGTGAGGAATGTTTCCTGAAAGTTTGGCCGTACCTTTTTGTAACACCCTGTATAGTTAAGGCTCACCGGCCACTTGACCATCTTCTTCTTCTGTGCGAATGCACAAACAGTACCCGAACTCTTACGGGAATCGGCAACGCCCCGTGAGTAATGAGTATAATGGGCGGGGGCACTACGAATGTAGTGCGGGACAATACGTTGAGAATGTGGGTTTCGCGGGAGGCGTGCCAGAGATAGATCCCTGCAGTCGCGCTATGCTCTGTGTCCTCGGTGGCTCAGATGGAAGCCGGCACGGTAGCTCAGCGTGTTCGGTCAGAGACCTGTTTGGCCTCTGTAATAAAAAAACTGAGTCCAAGGATCAACAAACGAACTTGACTGGATGTCATGTGACATCCGCAACGACCAAACACAGCGATCAAAAAAAGATGGATGGAGCGTCTGCCATGTTGCGAGGTGCCGGGGCTAGTAGTGTATTTAACACTAAATTCTTCGAGAATCTTCATATATAAATGATGCTCTAAGCCTCCCCCCCCCCTATTCTAACTCCGACTTTTGCTGTTGCACATGGATTAAAAAGAAACGCGAGATGACTGTAATCGACCCTGCACGTGGAGTAGAAAAGAGTTTGGCACCTGCAATAATTTAATTTGATAAATAAGTTAAATAAAGGAAAGTTTCATTAACGTAGTGAGAAATGAAAGGGTTGCTCTACCGATTAACAGAATGAAAGTTCTGTCCAAAATAACAATATGATTTATTACTACTAAACCCAAAATAATAAACAAAACACATGAAACATTTACTATACATCAAATTGGATACTCAAATAAGTGCTGTGAAGGTGAAGTTGTCCCTAAACTAGATTGTGACATTTATGACGAAGTGGTATGTGGAGCAAATTCCTTGCAACTCAAATCTTAAGAGAAACACACAGCCAACTCAACATTAATTGCTGCTACAGTAGTGAGAACTCAGACAATGAACACCCAAGACAGAACAAAGTTAGAAAAAGAGGAACAGGCGCGCTCTGCTGAGCTCTGATTATCACCTAGGAAAATTCCTTATCTGCGAGTGCTGCGGACATACATTACCAAGCTGTCTTCTTAACTGTAAGGACACGATCTGGCGTACCGGAGGCGATGGCTGGTTGCTTCGACGTCCCGTCGTGGTGATGATAATGTCGCGAGTATAGCCCGAAACAAATTATCCTGGCCTGGTTGTTCCAGACTAAAGACTTCCTAGCAATACAAATGCGCCTCTGAGGGAGATCAAGAAGGCTCGCCACACAATCATTGACGGTACAGTGATTGATTTTAACAAACGTAGTCACACAGTAACTCCGATACAGTCACTTTAGCCAAAACTGCTTAAGACAGACAACATAGGCCTCTTGTATGCAGAACGCTCAATTGCCAACTGTACTCGGAAAGTTACGTTGAAGTCGAAACATCAGCAACTTCATCAAACAGTTAAAATTAAATAAAAGTATATTAGACAGCCAACGGAAGGCAGAGCAGCGAGAGCTCAGTCTTGTAACCTACTCGGACCGAAAGGCGAGAGCCGATTCCCACAAGAGCACCCGAACAAACCGAAAACAGAACATTCCCGCCCCCACGACAGTGGCCGTGGTTAAACGTTGCAATCAGCAACTCGAAAACCGGCGGAAAATTCCACCCTATTGCCGAAGCACTACCATTCCACCAATGGAGATTCTTGGCGCCAATTTCTGCGCCAATTTTGCTACGTCACGGAGCTATGCCCTGAGCAAGCCAATCACAGTTATGATTTTGCAGAAAACGCGGGAATTTGCCCGCCAAGACTGCCTGAGTACACAAGTCATTCCCACGCCTCGCTGGTAGCCCGCCAGAAAGTGTTTTCGCTAAGTTTTTGCGAAGTAACGGAACCTCTAGCCCAGCCGCTCCTTCAGGCCCCTGGAGCGTGTCTCCGCCACTATTATGACAATGTCGGCGTCTGGAAAGCATTCACTCGACTCCCTCACACCCGTCGGCTTAACCCTTTCAAGATCAGCAGAGCCCGCCTGTCACTGGACCACCTGGGTGACGAGAGACGCTGCGTGGGAAGTCCGCATGTGAAGGAATAGCAACTTTTCACCGCATGCAATTAGAGAGGAAAATCGAATTTCTCAGAGTAAGATAGAAATATGAGAGGGGGCATCTGCCACCTCTCAATGTAAGCTAAAGATCCCGGGTTCGAGTCCCGGTCGGGGCACACATTTTCATCTGTCCCCGTTGATGTATGTCAACGCCTGTAAGCAGCAAAGGGTGTTCATTTCTTTGTAATTGGTAACAACAGTAAACACGAACAATTTTATTGTATTCTGGTGGGCCTTCTACCTCCGACTCCACATTATTTACATACCCACCAATAGTGTGTATGGGTGTGAAGTTACAACGACATCCGACCATGTCTTTTGAGTGTTTCACTGTTTTGTCAGCTGTTGTATGTTTTCGCGATAGTGCGGTGTATGTTGACGGCGAGTGGCATCGGTGTGGTCGTGTGCCGGCAGGACTCGGCCCGCTGCGCTGGGAGCCCCGGATGGTGAGGGCGCCTGAGATCGACATGGCGCAGCATGGCGGCTCCAGCTCCACCGGCGCAGACCGCTCGCAGCGCGCTTCCCCGTCGGGGTGCGTGCACCACCAGCTGCCGCAGAGGGCCGGCGCCAAGCAGTGCGCCACCAGCACCACCACCACGACCAGCACCAGCAGCTACGGCGCCCTGCACGTGGGCGGCGTCACGCTCAACCTGGGCCACCACCACGTGCACCACTGGACGTACCCCACGAGCGGGGTGCCCGCCGCGCTGCCCGGCGCCGCCACCTTCCACTTCGGGCCCGGCTTCGAGCCGCACCCGTTCGAGGAGGCCGGCGGGCCGCTGTCGTCGTCGTCCTCCTCCTCGGCCGCGTCCACCGCGTCCTCTTCCTCCTCGTCCTCCTCCTCCTCCAGCGGCTCTTCCTGCGCGCCGGATGCGCAGCAGCACGTCGTGCACTTCCACGTCAACCCGGGCGTCACCGTCAGCTTCCAAATGGGCGACAACATCCAAGTCATCAAAGGTAACGACTCGCTCACTTATTTACATTGACGCATTGTGGTGTGCGTACTGTAAGACCTTCGGTACGCACACCATCAGATTATTTGACTTGTCGCTCTAACGAAGTAGGCGACTGTCAGCAATATGTCTCGTGGTCTTATCGTGGCGTGTTTATCTTCTGCCGTTAGGTCAGACAATAGAAATGCCACTTGCACACTTAGAGTAGCAGATTGACGGTGACCAACTTTAAACAGAATTTGATTAATTTTCACACACATTTATTAAAATAATAAAAATCATAAACCCTACTTAACTTGATTCTGGATGCTGTTTACAATTGACAATCTGAAGTTCCTTTGGTCTTGGTACGTTAATCTTATTCTCACATATCTCTGATACTTGACAAAGTGTCTATTCATTTATCTTCATGGCTATGTACAGGAATATGGTAATCTTATTAGACGCAGACTGAAACTTGACTATAGACTGGTACAGACAAATGCAGACTGGTACAGACTGGTGCAGACAAATGCAGACTGACTAATCGGAGCTCTGTACACTCGTTATAATACCTCGCGCGTTCAGGTATCACTGCGTGAGTGTGATCCGCGAGGAGAAAAGGTTGTACATTAGCAGTAATCTCATTGGCTGCGTTACATATTAATACGAGAATCGGCGGAAGCAGAATTTGGTCCGTCTCTAAGGCAGCGCCATCTCGTAGTGCAGAGACGGACTAGCACTGTGCCTATGCTGTTGTGCTTAGCGGGGCGCGCTCTTGTGGGAAAGTTGTGTACGCGCTGACTACGTGGAACTAGTACACAGCACGCCTCTTAATTCGTGTCATGTTTGTATAATTATTTGAGAATGGGGTGTGTTCTGGAATCTGCACTTACCAGATTAGCGGTTAGCCTTGTCTCCTCAAACGGAATCAAGTTTCTGTTATACAAGGTGTCCGAAAAGTCTTTCCCTGATTACATAAATTGATAAATCAGGCTAGAAGTAAGATGCAAATATGAAACTGGTGTGTAATTGTTTACAAACTATCGAAGTTTTTTTCACACATCACTAAACTTCCACATGAGCACCCTTGGTAGCACGTAGCACATCTAGGCGATATTCAATTTCCGTCCACACATTAGCCAACATCACTGGAGGGGTCGATTCAACGACTGTGGTTATCCGTTGCCGCAGGGTTTCAAGATCTGGTACACGTGTTCGGTAGACCTTGTCCTTGACATAAGCCCATAAAAAGAAGTCTAGTGGGGTTATGTCAGGAGAGCATGGAGGCCAAACGGTTGGCCCATCACGACCAATCCAGCGCCCAGGAAAGGTCTAAGTAGGCTGTTTAGGTTTTTTTATTGGTAACGCCACGTAGCGCTCTGTATGAAAATCACTGGCTGTGCTGTGTGCAGTCTGTGGCTAGTTTGCATTGTTGTTTGCTATTGTAGTGTCGATGTCATGAACTGATATATATATATATATATATATATATATATATATATATATATATATATAATGACTTTTGAACACTGTTCAGGTAAATAAATTGTTTGTTCTCTATCAAAATCTTTCATTTGCTATGTCTATCAGTAGTTAGTGCCTTGAGTAGTTTGAATCTTTTATTTAGCTGGCAGTAGTGGCGCTCGCGGTATTGCAGTAGTTTGAGTAACGAAGATTTTTGTGAGGTAAGTGATTCATGAAAGGTATAGGTTATTGTTAATCAGGGTCATTCTTTTGTATGGATTATTGAAAGTCAGATTGCGTTGCGCTAAAAATATTGTGTGTCAGTTAAGTGTTGATCAGAATAGGTAAAGAGCGAAATGCGAAATGTCTGAGTACGTTCAGTTCTGCTCAGCTGTTTGAAAATCAAATAATGTAAGAGGTTTATCAGCACAGTAATTTATAAATTTTTCTAAGGGGACGTTTCAAAGGTCATATCGAGATAGGCGCGGACGTCCAAACCCCAATGAGGCGGTGCACCGTTTTGCTGAAACAAGACATCGGGGTGATACTGAAGCAGCTGAGGAACAGCATACAGTTGCAACATGTCCAGATACACTGCAGATGTGATGGTAGCTTCAGCGAAGAAGAATGGCCCGATAATTTGATCGTGCAACAGCGCGCACCAAACATTCACCTTTGGACTGCCTCTGGTGCACTCCATGACATCGCCAGGGGGTTGTGAACCCCAAATGCGCACATTATGGCGATTCACTACTCCACTGACGAAAAAAGTCGCTTCGTCGGGAAAGGCAATTCGTCTGAGATTACCATCATCGTCCTCAATACGTGATAGCATTTCGACCCCAAAGTCTTATCGACGTGTACTGTCATTGGGCAACAAGGCCTGAACGATTTGCACTTTGTATGCATGAAACAACAAACGTTTGTGTAAAATGTCATGGAGAGAGCTTTTTGGCATCTGTAATTCACGTGAGGCCCTGCGCACCGATTTCTTCGGACTTCGCAGAAAAGGCTGCCTTACAGCTTCCACCCTGTCTGCTGAGATTCTTGGTCGACCAGACCTCGGAAGGTCAGCAACCGATCCTGTGTTCTTGAACTTCTCACACCAGGCTTTAATGCTCTTGACATCAGGTGGATTCCTTCCACATGTTGTCTGGAAGTGTCTCTGCACTGTGGTTGGTGATCGTGTCTCATGGTACCACAGGACACACTGTGCCTTCTCCTGATTGGTTAACATGGCTTCTTTGGCACTGCACCTCATCCACTACTTAACGTACTGCGAACCTAGAACAGAAAAAAAACTTAGATGGTTCTAAACAATTCGACACTAGTTTCATATTTGTATCTTACTTCTAGCCTGAGTTATCAATTTATGTAATCAGGGAAAGTCTTTTCGGACACCCTGTATACCATTGGCTTCCTCCCACCTGTTATTATGTAAGATATCCTTTCCGGGCCGCATCGGTGGGCTTCGTCCTTGTCTGTTGGGTACGTCAAAGCCTGAATCCAGTATAGTGCAGAAGAAAGCTTTGACCAACCTGAAGATAACAACCTAGTGCCCTGTTATCTTTCCACCTGGTTAATAGAATAAAAAGTCCGCTAGAATTGCCAGTAATTTCTTATTTATTGGACGATTGGTTTCGAAGCCTAAAGCTTCCTCTTCAGGTGCTACCAACAGCGAACTAGAGGAGGAGCTACTGGCGTACAAGATCTAAGGGGTTTATAAACCATAATGGAAGGTAAAGCCGTGAAAAGTTGAATACTCACGCAATTATAGTAATATAAATGTGTGGCGGTCGGGCCAGTCAGTCATACACCTGTGACAGGAACAAAAACACGAATACAGGGGGGTGGGGGGGGGGCGGGGGACGGGGAGTTCGGCCTACGATGCTGGCTACGTTACGAACAACAACTTCGACTCTGGTTTATTCAGTAACAGAATACGATTGTCCCATCTGGCTTAACAGCCCCCACGACAAGAAAACAGACACCGAACTAAATCAAACAATGAGAATGATTTCCGGCATGATTAACAGTAGTCCCACCTTCTGACTACTAATCATAAGTCATATACCTTGAGCACAGCTGCAAAGACAACCACTTCTTAGATAATGTAGAAACATTCAAAACAGTCAACCATTTCCTTTTCGTTCGTTCTCTGATTACATAAGTATTAAACGATTCCTCTGTAGAAAATGTTGCTAGAGGGAGCTACCTGTACATTCTTAGAAAATAAAACTTTGATATCGTGCCATACTGGAAGAAAACCTGGGAAGATGAACTGCGGATCTTAACAAATTCCGATGTTTCTACGAAAAAGCAACTGGCTTTGACCTCCCAAGAAAATTCTGGGTAATTCTAAATCGTATTCCATGAAGTATCGGGATAGCAGCCGGATTACGTCCACTTTATGCCACGATACGAGTATTTTGGCTGACAACCACTCAGCCGTCTTCAGGTGTTTTGTGCGGGGGATTGCTAGTTCACATTGCTAACTTTAACACAAAAATTGAGGAGGGGAGGAATGCGCAAAGGCATTTCTGACGACTTTCGGGCCCTCTTCGAATATTGCTCCATCTAAAGCGCGCAGCCGCATGCGTAATGGTGATACTACATGCGCGCTATCTGTTCGAATACGCACTCGCGGAATTAAAATTCGGATGTCAAAATTAATCATTTGCGCATGCATCTCTGCACCAGTTCTTTGTATAAAGGTAGCGATGTGAACTTGCAGTCTCCAGTGCAAAAGATTCACCTGAAGATGGGCGAATGGTTCTCAGCCGAAATATCATGCCAAGAAGTCGATGTACTCCGGCTGCAATCCCGAAACATCATGGAATACTCTTTACGTCGCGAAAATTTCAAGACTCAGTTCTAAATCGAATTAGAAGCAACCATGGCAGATTTGCGGACCCACTGTATAGATGGGAACTAAATACACTGAACCAGGTAGAGAGACACGGCTTTGAAGGGGAGGGGAGCGAAAGATTGATATACTGAAAGTCAAAAGGAACTTCAACATTTTGTTAACACTCAGCAGCCCAACACACAAAAACAACGATAGCTGAACAGTCACACCGTACTCTACCAAGGTAGTTGATAATTACAATTTAAATTAATATTTCATAGGTGTGCTTTAAGAAAATTATTTGATTTTACTCGTAACGTCAATGATATGTGAACTGTCGAATGGCATATATAATATTTTACTTCTTTGACCACCAAAATTTAAATTAGGTTTGAGACGTTTAAAATCTTCAACAGATACAAGTGTGAAACCTTCCGCTATCAATTAAAGCCGTTATCTATTAAATGACCGTTACCAACTTGTTTGCTCAAAGTTTTCAACCTTTTAAAATTGCAAAAGAATTTTACGTTTTTAAAATAAAATAATTGGATTGAGGTTACCTTATCAATAAGGTTGAGGTTACGGATATGAAAGTAGCTAGGATGATTGCAGGTACTAGTAGATGGGAACAATGGCAGGAGGATGTCCACAATGAGGAAATCAAAGAAAAAGTGGGAATGAACTCTATAGATGTAGCAGTCAGGGCGAACAGGCTTAGATGGTGGGGTCATGTTACACGCATGGGAGAAGCAAAGTTACCAATGAGACTCATGGGTTCGGCAGTAGAGGGTAGGAGGAGTCGGGGTAGACCAAGGAGAAGGTACCTGGATTCGGTTAAGAATGATTTTGAAGTAATAGGCTTAACATCAGAAGAGGCACCAATGTTAGCACTGAATAGGGGATCATGGAGGAATTTTATAAGGGGGACTATGCTCCAGACTGAACGGTGAAAGGCATAATCAGTCTTAAATGATGATGATGATGATGATGACGAAAATCAAATAAAATTTTTAAACTTGCAAATCATAATTTGACGGAAATTAGTTAAATAAGATAGCTTTCAGTAAAAATAGTTGCCGTTTGAACCAATTTACACTTACACACACAGCTCATTACCTCTATCTTCTATTTGAACAAACATATAATTACTTACATTTACCTGTGCATTTGACCGATTAGTTTTTCAAACTTACTCATGACACAGCTATCTGGCCTCAACATAAACAAGGTGCCTCTATTATTACACCGGAAGTTGCGAGTCAGCTCGCCGTATCTCATACTGTGATCGGATTGAAAATTGTGCAAATGATCGCACTAGTTCCTTAAAACACATTTTTCCGAGAATGATTTGATCAATGGGTTTCTCAACATCCCGTCACGCTTCTAACAGAAGTAACGCAGTTCTACCGCGCTTTTCAACACGACCAGTTCCTGTAGTTGGACTCAAACCCAGAACCCTCTATTCAGATGGTCATAATGCCTCAAAAGTTCCAAAAGTCGGTATACCGTATTTAGGTCCAACGTAGACGACATTCACTTGCGGTCATCTTCGTCTGCGATGAAGACCCTCGATCCGTTCGCCCTGCTTGACACACCACGGACCCGCTGTCGACACCCGCACAGAGTCCAAACACTGTCTCGTCCCGTCCGCTTCGCCTGCAGGCCCACTCCACACACTTCTCTCGCGCGCACAACGGAACTCGAGGTCGCTGACCAGAGACCACTCTCCAAAGCAGACTGATCTTTTTCGTCGTTCAGCCATACGCCAGCGATTATATTCTGCACGCCACAGTGAATATCTTTGGAAGCGCCTCAGATATGATCAAAAAATAATCGAACATCTACAATGGTTCACATAGCTCCGAAGTGCGACAGCGGGGCAGAAAGGCAGACAGTCCAGCGTATAGTGCAGCGTGTCCATTAAGAACCCGCGCGTGGCACTCTGAATACATCCTGAATACGACTGATGATTCAATTAAGTATATTCTTTATGAATGTTATTATTAGTTTATGTTCATTATGATTTGTAATAATGCCATGCGATAAATAAATAAATGTTGTTGTTGTTGTGGTCTTCAGTCCTGAGACTGGTTTGATGCAGCTCTCCATGCTACTCTATCCTGTGCAAGCTTCTTCACCTCCCAGTACCTACTGCAACCTACATCCTTCTGAATCTGCTTAGTGTATTCATCTCTTGGTCTCCCTCTACGATTTTTACCCTCCACGCTGCCCTCCAATGCTAAATTTGTGATCCCTTGATGCCTCAAAACATGTCCTACCAACCGATCCCTTCTTCTAGTCAAGTTGTGCCACAAACTTCTCTTCTCCCCAATCCTATTCAATACCGCCTCATTAGTTACGTGATCTACCCATCTTATCTTCAGCATTCTTCTGTAGCACCACATTTCGAAAGCTTCTATTCTCTTCTTGTCCAAACTAGTTATCGTCCATGTTTCACTTCCATACATGGCTACACTCCATACAAATACTTTCAGAAATGACTTCCTGACACTTAAATCTATACTTGATGTTAACAAATTTCTCTTCTTGAGAAACGCTTTCCTTGCCATTGCCAGTCTACATTTTATATCCTCTCTACTTCGACCATCATTAGTTATTTTACTCCCTAAATAGCAAAACTCCTTTACTACTTTAAGTGTCTCATTTCCTAGTTTAATCCCCTCAGTATCACCCGATTTAATTTGACTACATTCCATTATCCTCGTTTTGCTTTTGTTGATGTTCATCTTATATCCCCCTTTCAAGACACTGTCCATTCCGTTCAACTGCTCTTCCAAGTCCTTTGATGTCTCTGACAGAATTACAATGTCATCGGCGAACCTCAAAGTTTTTACTTCTTCTCCATGAATTTTAATACCTACTCCGAATTTTTCTTTTGTTTCCTTTACTGCTTGCTCAATATACAGATTGAATAACATCGGGGAGAGGCTACAACCCTGTCTCACTCCTTTCCCAACCAATGCTTTCCTTTCATGCCCCTCGACTCTTATAACTGCCATCTGGTTTCTGTATAAATTGTAAATAGCCTTTCGTTCCCTGTATTTTACCCCTGCCACCTTCAGAATTTGAAAGAGAGTATTCCAGTTAACGTTGTCAAAAGCTTTCTCTAAGTCTACAAATGCTAGAAACGTAGGTTTGCCTTTTCTTAATCTTTCTTCTAAGATAAGTCGTAAGGTTAGTATTGCCTCACGTGTTCCAACATTTCTACGGAATCCAAACTGATCTTCCCCGAGGTCCGCTTCTACCAGTTTTTCCATTCGTCTGTAAAGAATTCGCGTTAGTATTTTGCAGCTGTGACTTATTAAACCGATAGTTCGGTAATTTTCACATCTGTCAACACCTGCTTTCTTTGGTATTGGAATTATTATATTCTTCTTGAAGTCTGTGGGTATTTCGCCTGTCTCATACATCTTGCGCACCAGATGGTAGAGTTTTGTCATGACTGGCTCTCCCAAGGCCATCAGTAGTTCTAATGGAATGTTGTCTACTCCCGGGGCCTTGTTTCGACTCAGGTCTTTCAGTGCTCTGTCAAACTCTTCACGCAGTATCTTATCTCCCATTTCATCTTCATCTACATCCTCTTCCATTTCCATAATATTGTCCTCAAGTACATCGCCCTTGTATAAACCCTCTATATACTCCTTCCACCTTTCTGCCTTCCCTTCTTTACTTAGAACTGGGTTGCCATCTGCGCTCTTGATATTCATACAAATGGTTCTCTTCTCTCCAAAGGTCTCTTTAATTTTCCTGTAAGCAGTATCTATCTTACCCCTAGTGAGACAAGCCTCTACATCCTTACATTTGTCCTCTAGCCATCCCTGCTTAGCCATTTTGCACTTTCTGTCGATCTCATTTTTAAGACGTTTGTATTCCCTTTTGCCTGCTTCATTTACTGCATTTTTATATTTTCTCCTTTCATCAATTAAATTCAATATTTCTTCTGTTACCCAAAGATTTCTATTAGCCCTCGTCTTTTTACCTACTTGATCCTCTGCTGCCTTCACTACTTCATCCCTCAGAGCTACCCATTGTTCTTCTACTGTATTTCTTTCCCCCATTCCTGTCAATTGTTCCCTTATGCTCTCCCTGAAACTCTCTACAACCTCTGGTTCTTTCAGTTTATCCAAGTCCCATCTCCTTAAATTCCCACCTTTTTGCAGTTTCTTCAGTTTCAATCTGCAGTTCATAACCAATAGATTGTGGTCAGAATCCACATCTGCCCCTGGAAATGTCTTACAATTTAAAACCTGGTTCCTAAATCTCTGTCTTACCATTATATAATCTATCTGATACCTATTAGTATCTCCAGGATTCTTCCAGGTATACAACCTTCTTTTATGATTCTTGAACCAAGTGTTAGCTATGATTAAGTTATGCTCTGTGCAAAATTCTACTAGGCGGCTTCCTCTTTCATTTCTTCCCCCCAATCCATATTCACCTACTATGTTTCCTTCTCTCCCTTTTCCTACTGACGAATTCCAGTCACCCATGACTATTAAATTTTCGTCTCCCTTCACTACCTGAATAATTTCTGTTATCTCGTCATACATTTCATCAATTTCTTCATCATCTGCAGAGCTAGTTGGCATATAAACTTGTACTACTGTAGTAGGCATGGGCTTTGTGTCTATCTTGGCCACAATAATACGTTCACTATGCTGTTTGTAGTAGCTTACCCGCACTCCTATTGTTTTATTCATTATTAAACCTACTCCTGAATTACCCCTATTTGATTCTGTATTTATAACCCTGTAATCACCTGACCAAAAGTCTTGTTCCTCCTGCCACCGAACTTCACTAATTCCCACTATATCTAACTTTAACCTATCCATTTCCCTTTTTAAAGTTTCTAACCTTCCTGCCCGATTAAGGGATCTGACATTCCACGCTCCGATCCGTAGAATGCCAGTTTTCTTTCTCCTGATAAGGACGTCCTCTTGAGTAGTCCCCGCCCGGAGATCCGAATGGGGGACTATTTTACCTCCGGAATATTTTACCCAAGAGGACGCCATCATCATTTAATCATACAGTAAAGCTGCATGCCCTCGGGAAAAATTACGGCTGTAGTTTCCCCTTGCTTTCAGCCGTTCGCAGTACCAGCACAGCAAGGCCGTTTTGGTTAATGTTACAAGGCCAGATCAGTCAATCATCCAGACTGTTGCCCCTGCAACTACTGAAAAGGCTGCTGCCCCTCTTCAGGAACCACATGTTTGTCTGGCCTCTCAACAGATACCCCTCCGTTGTGGTTGCACCTACGGTACGGTCATCTGTATCGCTGAGGCACGCAAGCCTCCCCACCAACGGCAAGGTCCATGGTTCATGGGGGAATAAATAAATAAATAAATAAATTGTAGCGGGAACTGGCCGTTGGAAATGCATGAATTCTGTTCTTGACGCTGACTGGCTGAAAGGGGGAAATATTAAAAGAAATTTCGAGGAACTGTTTGCAGCTCCTAAAATCAAAGAGGGAACAGCTGATGGCCGTCGTAGGATGTGGGAGAGAAGTCGTATATTCCCTGGGGTGTAGGGTGGAGGTGCTGTTTCGAAGTGTTTCTTAAGTCGGGAATAATTCTTGTCTACTCTGCTGCATACCACAACAGGCAAATCCGAAGTTCTCTTTGCTTCAGGAGAAGTCGATGAAATAAACACGTCTATCGAAATGCGTGTAGATAGGAAACGGAACGTTTCCGGTCGTGGGTTTATATTCAAAATAATGTGTAATGAGTCTCCGCCACAAGTCTAAGAACTTTGTAACTGGAATTTACCAACACTGTGTTCTTTGAAAATTGTTCTTTCAGAAACACACATAAAAAGGTAAATAACATTTAACATATTGAGGAAACGTTTCACACAGCTTTAGGTCGGTTTGAGATCTAAGATTTACTTTCACAGAAAATACAGCAATGTAAAAATCCCACCTCAGTTGTAGATGACTAATTGTATAAAATACCATTTGGGCTACGTAAAACGTGTAGCAGCATGAATATCCAAATGTGCTCTTAAGGGATACTCTTTGTAGACGTGATTTTGTGTGTCTGATGACAATAATCCCAATCTTCGTCGTTTTCAATTCCATATTAATTCTTTTTTACAGTACAATCTTTGTTTACTTAGTTATTCACTCCTTTGTAGTCTGTTACCTATAATTTAAACGCAGGCTGTATTGATCCTTACACGAATTATGCGCTATATACTATTACCTCCTACACGATACTACATTCCATCACCAAAACTATTTATACTATTACTATTAATAATAATAATAATTTTAAAAAACTATTTCTCGTCTTTCACATTCCACAATGCACAAAAAAAAGCTCTACCTCACCCCGCCGCCCATCCCCTGCGTTCCATACCCTGCAGTTTCTTTGGGTGCTGTCGAGAGTGTGTTGTGGTTGCATCTGCCTCTTCCATTGTTCGTTGGCTCTATGGCCGCAGGGGATGATACCCCAGTTCCGAGGGAGCATCGCTGATGACGGTCAGGAGCGCAGCCACACGCAGACCCACCTTACCCTGTTGTAGTTCCTTGGGTGGCGAGACACAGCCCACGTTGTCACGATGCCGTGCATGTGGTGTTGATTTTCCTTCTGTCGCAGCTGTTGAATTCAGCTGCCTTCCCTGCGTAGCTTTCGATCTTCTGTCGCAACCTCTCGTACTGCAGAAGATGCGTATCGTCTGAAAAGATAGCGCGCTGCGCATGCCTTTCTTCAAATAGTGTCGGCAGTGTGTCCAAGATCTGCTGTTCTGTCTCGCACAAGAGCAAACCCACTGAAAACTGTTCAGCGTAACCTAAATGTGTGTGGATAAATAGTGAACAGCAAGAAATTCTGCTTTGCTCTTGGCAAAATCCTCATAATATATTTATTCTGAATTTTCTGAGTACGACGATGAGTAAGCAAAGTTTCCAACATTTGCTAGCACCACACCGGAAACGCTCGTCGACTGACATTCGAAGATCGTATTTGAAGCACAATCTAGCGTCATTACGTGGCTGTGGATGAAACATGATCCCCTAGTTACAGTAATGGAAACAAAACACGCATGAGTTCAGTAGAAATTACAGCTAACTCCGTCCGATCAGGCTTCGTAAAGTCCAACTGTACCGACCGACCGCCGTGTCATCCTCTTCCGGTTAGCGTCACTGGATGTGGATATGGAGGGGCATGTGGTCAGCACACGCTCTCTCGTCCGTTGTCGGTTCTCGTGACCGGAGCCGATACTTTTCAGTGAAGTAGCTCCTCAATGGCGCTCACCAGCGCTGAGTGCACCCCGATTGCCAACAGCGCTCATCAGGTTCGGAAGGTACCCACCCGTATGCTAGACAAGCCCGACAGCGCTTAACTCCGGTAGTCCGACGGCAACCGGCGTTACCACTGGGTTGGCAAATGGTTCAAATGGCTCTGAGCACTATGGGATTCAACATCTTAGGTCATAAGTCCCCTAGAACTTAGAACTACTTAAATCTAACTAACCTAAGGACATCGCACACACCCTTGCCCGAGGCAGGATTCGAACCTGCGACCGTAGCAGTCCCGCGGTTCCGGACTGCAGCGCCAGAACCGCACGGCCACCGAGGCCGGCTGTTACCACTGGGGCAAGGCCGATGGCCAACAGCAATTAAGTGGGAAAGAAATTTTTGTTCGTGCAGAAAAATGTTATTTTCGTTTTTTTTGACATATCCACCTTCTCAATGACAGTAAAGTGCCAAATTGTTTTTCGAATGCCCAATCGAATTGTGGAATAATACGGAGGAAGAAAAATCAAATCAGAGCGAAACAGATTAGTGGAGTCGAGTGACAGTCTCTCGCTCATTACGGCAGGGCTTTTGCAGCAGCTTAAAGCAGATCCGCTGCATTTCACAGCCGGTGTTTCGTCCCGCTGTCGTCTTTTGTGAACAGCGCGACGGAATTCTGGGCCCAGCTGCTGCTAACGCCGGCGCTTCCAACTTCTTAACTAAATTCTCTGCACCCCAACCCCAACCCCCATCCGTTGTGCTCCCCCTCGGCAGCTCCGATGAGTTCCAACTTGGCAATTCATAAATTTATTCTCATTTCGGTCCACAAAAGCGCCGTGGTCGGAACTTCTAACAAGGAGGGAATCTTCTTTAACGGTGACTGCTTCTTTAGTGCAGTCTTCGTTTCTGAAGAAGTTTCAAGGAGCGAAGAAATGTAAACTGCGTAGTTGATGTTTATCGGTTCTCTACTCGCATAAAGGCTTAGAAAAAAAATTAGATGGCAATGAATATCTTCTCTCTCCGTTATCTATTCTGTTCTGAAGGTGTGCATACAAACTCTCGCGCTTCAGAAATTCAAAGAATGGGAAGTGGAAAAGCTATGAAAAACAAATCCATACATATTATAAAAATGGACGTACATACGGATATACGAGTATGTACGTTCCACATTTCCGTCTGAACTACAGGATCGATTTCGGTCAAACTTGATACACGCTCACTGTCTTGAAAGAATCGGTGTTACGATAAGAACTACGTATCTATCAGAGAAGTGAGGGTGAAAAAGAAGTGTAGTGCATGACACGAATAACCATATATTATTCATGTAGTATTTGACATGCAACAAAATTCATACAGTTTCAAACCATAATGAACTTATACTTGCTGACAATATCCACAAAGTGATCAGAGGAAAAAAGTTTATTGCTTACTAGATTTTCGGTGTCCATGCAATAAAACTGCCACATTAGGAACGACGTTTTAATTTATTACTTCTCAGATACTAACTGTATTCGCGATACATGTTGCAGACAGTATTCACATAAATCACTGAATGCATCCGCAAACTTATATCATTCCACGACCCAAAGTTCAGGGGATATGAGGCCATAAACACTAAGGTGCGTTAAAAACTGCCGCATCTTGCACGACGTTTAAATTCTTCGCTAATAACGCTATTCGCAACACTTTCGCAGACAGTATCTATATATGCCGCTGAATGCACCTACAAAATTATATCATTGAACGACACACCAACCATGAGATATGACTTTTTATACTGAGATGCGAGATAAAAACTGCGGTATCATTAAATTTATTACTTCTCTTCTGTTAATTCCATTCGCATCACATTTCGCAGGCAGTATCTATATATGTTCGTGAATTTACCTACAAAATTATATCATCGTACGACACATAGTTAAGCAGATATGACGTCATAAAATTGATATGTGTGAAAACGAAACTTCAGGGCCGTATACCCTAGAGATATAAGTGAACAAAGTGTACAAATATGTCCGAAATATTCTAAATACATGTGAAATGTATGTGACATGAGCGTGCGCAGGCAAAGGCACAGGTTAGAAGCTCCTACTGAAACGATTTCAACCAAACTAGATACACGTACTAATTACTATCCAGAAAGAAACAGTAATCTTCTGTTGCTGTAGAGATTTTTATGCGGAGACAAAACGGGGTAGGACGAGATAGACAGAGGCAACAGAGGAGGAGATGGTCACTGATAGAGGGAAGGAAAAGATGGAAAGAGGGAAGGGAGGTGGGAAATTGAACTGAGAGGGGCGAGGAGGAGGAGCTGGACAGAGAAAGGGAAGAGGTGGAGATGGAAAGAGTGGAGGAGGAGGAAGATATGGACAGAGTGAGGGGGGGGGGGCAGGAAGAGAAAGAGAGAGGGGGAGACCAGGCTCCTCACTTCCGATTCAGAGAGAGGGGGATAGAGGATATAGAGAGAGATGGGGGAAGAGGTAGCGAACACCTAAAGTGAGAGAGGGGGAAAGGAGATGGACACAGAGGGGGAGGAGGAGATAGATGTAGAGGGATAGTGGGGGAGGAGGAGATGCAGGGAGAGGAGGAGATGGACAGACAGGAAAGGAACAGATGGAGAAAGAAAAGAGGAGGAAATGGATAGACAGAGAGGAAAGACGAGGAAACAGACATAGACAAAGGAGAGAAGGACAGAGAAAGGATAGAGGAGGTATGGACAGAGGGAGGTGGAGAAGGTGGACAGAGAAAGGGAGTAGTAGTAGAGGGACAGAGAGAGGTGGGAGGAGAAGATGGAAATTGAGGGGGGAGAGAAGGAGATGCAGAGAGAGAGAGATGGAAGGAGGATATCGATAGAGAGAGGAGGAAGGAGGAGGATATGGACAGAGACAGGAGAAAGGAGGAAATAGTCAAAGTGGGGAGGAGAAAGAGATGGGCAGAGATGGGGAGGAGGAGAAGTCTGGAGAGGGGATAGGTGGAGGGGGAGGAGGAGATGGTGGAAGAGGGAGGAGGAGGAGCTGGATAGAGAGGGGGAGAAGAAGATGGACTAATAAAAGACTAGAATAACTACATATCCGAGCAATGCCATGTACTCAGCAAGTTGAATTATAACCAAGAACAGCGTCTTGTGTTCTTCACCCTTTATTGCGAGTGTATATTTGATTAATTTGTGACGTAAAGTATCAGTCCTGCACGTATCCAAAGGATAAAATAAAATTGCAGCACTATAACGGCTGGAGAGCGTGGCGACCGGAGACCAGGCTTCTCACTTCCGATTCAGCATTGTTAAGTGTTCCATTCTGTAGCGGACACCTCACGTTCAGTTTCTAGAGAAACATCATTCAGCTGCAGGGGCATGTTGTGGTGTAGAACATCTACTTACGGGCACACAAACTGCTCAAGAAGAATCGACAGCTAATCCATTCAGTAAGCTGAAAAAATAGAGCGTCACTAGAATAAAATTGTAAGAAAACCAGTATTTTCATCTATACGATCTAGAGTATGTGTAGCAAATATATGTCAGTGGTCCTAATTTTTAGAGTCACGTTACTGCAAAATTTGGAGTGTATAAGCATGTATATGAAATGTGTAAAGCAATATATGTTGTAACACTGTTGACGACATGAAATCGCTCTGATAATTGTGTTACGGATTTATGGGAACTTCTGATAACTCTTTGAACGATTTTCGAGAATGTTCCGACGTGCACATCTGGAATATTTAATTATTTTTCGTAGCTACAGACTAAGAAAACCTTAGTTCTCACATTAAATGGATTAGCAACTTACAGCCGTTTTTCATGTTCTCTCAAACGAAACGACTAGTTTCGAACCCAGCTGTGAAGTAACAGTTTGCTTTACTCGACTTCTAAATGGTTTGATCGATCATCGTGCAAACTGTTTCTATTTTAACATAAATTCGGTTAGATACTACTGAATCATGTAAGAATATTGAGTGACTGCGCTCCATGAAACTTCGACATATCTAACGTTATTAACTGTTCCTTATTTTTATTGCGCGATTTACGTAGTTAAAAAAGATTTGGAGTTTCCATAGTTTTTCTAAATCAATTAAAGAAAATACTGGGGTGGCCCATTTCCCATCCTACTTCATTTCGAGATTGCAGCCGTCTGTAATAATGTCTCTGGGGATGAAAAAAATATATATATTCAAAATGGTTCAAATGACTCTGAGCACTATGGGACTTAACAGCTGAGGTCATCAGTCCCCTAGAACTTAGAACTACTTAAACCTAACTAACCTAAAGACATCACACCCATCCATGTCCGATGCAGGATTCGAACCTGCGACTGTAGCAGTCGCGCGGCTCCAGACTGAAGTGCCTAGAACCACTCGGCCACCGCGGTCGACAAACCTATTCAATTCTACTCATTATGCCTTTTATGTTTTTCTATATGGAATTTTAACACTTTTGCCGCCCTACGCGTTCACTCCTCGCCCTCATGACTGTACTTACATATGATATTACTGGTAGAGATGACGCGAATATCCCAGCTGTTCAAACTTTTCAGCCAGCTCTACGGTACCACGGCACCACCAATTCACTGCAGTATTTTGTGCTTTTTGGTCAGGAACTATCCGCGCGGATGAACACGCTGATTGCAGCAAATGGTGCGTCCTTATACAAACATATACTCAACACTTTATTGGC
Organism: Schistocerca nitens; assembly: GCF_023898315.1. Taxonomy (NCBI): domain Eukaryota; kingdom Metazoa; phylum Arthropoda; class Insecta; order Orthoptera; family Acrididae; genus Schistocerca; species Schistocerca nitens. The sequence continues at coordinate 652,695,514 of NC_064615.1, read as the reverse complement.
TGGAAAAATAACGAAGTAACTTAAAATGTTTATAACATTCATTATTCCAACACGTGCTTACAGTGTACATGCGTCAGTCTCATTAGATATGTCTTTTACTTGTAAAAGAAATTTTTCCGATTGTAATTTGTAGAGTATGATGTATCGGAGGCTACCTGAATGGATAATGACCGGCGAATATCAATAAAAATAATAGTATGTATTAAAAACTGCCATTTACAGAAATGAAATGAGAATTTATGAAGCAACATTTATATGTGGGTGTGTTTATGTTCTCCATATACATTTTCATTTAATTTCTGTAGAGTCGAAAATAAATGAAAATTGTGCCTTAAACATACCGTAAGCTTTCCATGTTCCATTTTTAATATGTAGTACACTGAAATAAACATAAGCTATTAAACAAACCGTAGAATAAAAAATAGGGAGCAATTTACGTGTAGAGTTTTCAGAAAATAATAACAGTCTGGAGCAACGTGATAAGTCCTTAGTCGATAAATGTAGTAATTTGTCTTTATGCAGCGCCAAGAAATATAATCAAATGTTTGTCGACAGGAGGTTTTTATCAGCTTAAAATTGCGAACTTCACACACACAAGAAAAATCGCAGTGCCAAGTGTCTCTTTCTGTTATTGGGAGCAGACGGGGGTACTTCCATCACTCTTATGACTGGCTTGACGGATCACCACGATTTTCTCTCCTATCTCAGAACACCTCATCAAGCATCCTCAATTATTCGTTAGATTTATTCCAGACTCAGTCCCACCTGTTTGTTTCAGAATTTTTGTTGAACTCTGCTTTATGACATTGAGATTTTTTTTATTATTAGGCTGCCTCTAGTACGACGGCAGTTAGTCGGGTCTGGTTGTCTAGTGATAAGACGCGTTCCTGGAGACTGAGAGGTCACTGGATCTAATGCCGGCCGGTCCATGGAATATTCCGATCTGTCATTCATCTCCGAATGATACGAAGACTTGCTAGGAAAGACGAGTGGTACTGGATCCATGGTCCCCTTCCCACAGTAGAATTATTGGAGTACGGTAGGGACAAGCAAGTCGCCAAACTGGCGTTTTGCCTCCATGATTTCAGAACTCCTTCACTTCTTCTCCTACGGGGTCCCCAATCTTGATGTGTATCACTAATCTGATTTCTGGTATTCCTCATTACTTTCGCCTTTTCACTTTACTCTCAGTCCATATTCTATATTCTTTAGACCATTTCACTCAAGTTCTGTCATGAGACATATTTTGATAAAGACGCGAGGGTGAACTCTTGTGATTAATTAAAAAACCCCGATCTAATGGTAACAAAATCAAATGAGAATCCTGCTTTTGGACTGCCACGTAACAGCTACTAATATTATTTCAGTAAGAATCTTTGCGAATTTAAGTCAACTCTGTTAAATGAACAGTAAAAAATTTTATCATTTGGTTGTACTTATGTAAAAGCGAAGTCTTGGAAAAATCAATATCTTTAACACACCGATGTTATACCAGTATTTATCCTGCGAAAATTGTTCTGTCTTAGGAATGTGCGACACTACAGTGTCTTCTTATTGTTCTGGCATCGACATGATACGGATGTAAGTTGTACGAGATGTATATTTCCTCAATAATAATTGCAACATTAGGTTTTAAACATGTTTTTATTCTGTAAAACAACAAATCTCCCAGTTCTCCGCTTTTAATTATACCACGGAACTGATTTCTAGCCGTTAAAATTAAGTTGGAAGTGACTGGTCTGGTTAAGGGGCAGTCTAGTGCCGTAGGCGCTCTATCATTAATTATGTTATTACTAAAAGTCAAGGTTGCACCTTAATTCGAAGTCCGATTAACTTGTTACAAAGTAACTTATTTTGCATGAAGATCAACTATTTTCATTCGTCGCCAATCATGTCGTTAGCCAACAATAATGATCTTTTGGGCTGAAGGTAATTTTCATTCAGTGTATTAAAGTCAGTGGGTATAATTTTAATCGAAGTAAAAATAATCAGCATTTACAATATTTTCAGTTAAAAAATGAGAATAGTTATTTTCGTTTTTGGAGTGGATCGTTTTGTTTGAGACTTTATGACACCTTATACGGAATGAACCACTTCTTTGTAAAACTTCCTGTCTTCCACTGAAGAAAGAAATGTCATCAACGAATGTTATTCCACTCGTCAATCCTTTTTGTTAGATCGACCATTGCTTCTTTGATGTATAGATTGAGCATTGTGGGTGAAAGACTAGATCCTCCCAGTCGAGGCTTTCTTCGTTGTGTACTAATCGCACTTTTTCCTCTTGGTTCTTGTACGTATTGCGCATTACCCGTCTTCCCTGTGGCACACACCTATTTTTATGAGAATTTCGGACATATTGCACCATTTTACGTATCTTGCACCATTTTACGTTATCAAAGGGTTTCTCTAGAGCGAGAAAGTCTATAAACGTGTCCAGATGTCTCCTAATTTCTGCTTCAGCTATCAAGCACAACGTTAGAACTGCCTCTTGGTGCCTTTACCTTTTTCCAAAGCGAAACTGATCGTCATTTAACAGATCCTCAGTTTTCTTTTCCATTCTTCTGTATATTATTTTTGCCAACAACTTGGATTCATGATTTATTAAGCTGACTGTCCGATAGTTCTCACGTTTATGTATATCTTTGGGACTCTGCAAATCTGAAAGTATATCTTCAGAGTTACAGATTTAACATACCAACATGTATAGTTTCGTTGTACTTCCTCCAATGAGTTCAGAAATTCCGAAGGAATGCTATCTATGGCCTCTTCCTTGTTTGGTCGCAAGTCACGTAAAGTTTTGTCACACTACGATGCTGGATCCCCTAGGTCTTCTGTCCGTTTCGTCTACCACGTCATCAAGCTATCAACACCCCTTCCCCCCTCCCCCCCTTCCCACATTTCTAACAACGGAATTCATTTTGTTCTCCGTTTGTTAACTTCGTTACTTTTAATTTCACCGAAACGTATTTTGAATTTCTATATTCTGAGTTTGTCCTTCTAATGACCATTTCGTCTTTTTCACATTTCAGTGCAATCATTTGGTTTTAGTTTACCCACACTTCCGCTTGATTTCATTTCTAAGTGGTTATATTACTGTATTCCTGTGTTAAGATCTGGCGAATGGGGGGGGGGGGGGGCAGCACATCAATTGGAACTCGTCGCGGTGTTCCTCGGACCACTCCAATGCACTCCTGGCCTTGTGACATGGCGCACTATTTTGTTGAAAAATGCCACTGCCGTCAGGAAACATGATCGTCATGAAGGGGCGTACTTGTGTGCAACCAGTGTAAGGTACTCCTTGAACGAGCTCCACTGGGCCTCTGGACGCCATGAGAAAGATCCCCAGAGGATAGCTGAGCTGTCGCCAGCTTGTCTCCATCCCGCTGTACAGGCGTCAAGGAGCTGTTCCCTTGGAAGACGACGGATTCGCCCCCTCCCATCGGCATGATGGAGGGTATCGGGATTCATCAGACCATGCAACCCTCTGTCGCTGCGCCAACAACCAGTGCCGATGGTCACGTGCCCATTTCAGTCGTAGATGCCGATGTCGTGGTGTTAACACTGGCACATGCACGGGTCGTCGGCTACAGAGGCCCATCGTTCGGAGTGTTCAGTGCAGTGTGGTTCAGACGCACTTGCGCTCTGCCTAGCATTAAAGTCTGATTTTAATTTCGCCGCAGTTCGCCGCCTGTCCTTTTTTACCAATCTGGCCAGCCTACGACGTCCGACAGCTGCAATGAGCGGTGACCGCCAAACCCCATGGCGCCTGGACGCGGATTCACGTTGGTTCCGCCACGTGTTGGAGACACTCACCACTGCACTCCTCGAACACCCGACAAGTCGTGCAGTTTCCGAAATGCTCGCGCCGAACCTCCGGGCCATCGCAGTCTGCACTCGGTCAAACACATGATAGATCGCGTGCCTTCCCCATTCAACACACGGACACCAGGTTCATTGATACTGCACGCACCGTGCGTGTGTGTGACTAGCAGTTATTCCTCGGCAGGTGACGCTGCTGCCGCCTGGACGAGTATATATATATATATATATATATGTATGTATCAGTGATCATAATTGCCCTGGCTGATCAGTGTACGTCTTGTTACGGAACCAAAACTCGAGTATATGCGAGGATACCTGACCTTTTGCCACATGATGATCTCGTAGAACGAAAAAGTAAATATTATTATTATTAAGACAGCGGCGATGCTGATCTGTTGTAGTTGCCCGCAATTTTGATCACACCTATGAGGAGAGTCCGTGTAAGTTTAAGGCGGCCAGCAGTAACGAAAACAATCGAGCAACCGGACGACCATACACCACTGGATAAAATGTCGAGCGTATTCGTCAGTCGTGCATTTCAACCCGGAAGACATATGTCATTCGATGCGGTTTGTAACTTGATATTCCAAAATCAACCGTTCATGATGGTATGCGAAACAGGTTGCGACTGCATGCATACATAATTTGACCTCGTTGTGAAATCGAAGAGACTAACCGGTTCAAACGTGTCGAGTTTGCAGATATGCTAGGAAATGTGTATGATGACGAAACGTTAAAAAGATGACCGGTTTTCGTAGGCGAGGTGACTTTTCGTGTCTGTGGTAACGTAAATTGAAAAAACTGTAACAGTTGTGGTTCAGGGAGATGGCGGGACTATCCGAAGAACATGTGTGCTGAGGAACAAGCTACACAAAAATTTTAGGAACTTCCTTCTTTACAGGAAAAATCACGTGTAAAGTATGTAGAAGTACTGCAGAACCATTCCCCCCCCCCCCCCCCCAACCCCCTTTCGTTAAAGAATCGAATTTTCGAATGTATGAAACACCTAGTTTCACACGCATCTCAATGTTTATGATGTCATATGTCTTACACAGTCTCTCCTACAATCATATAATTTTGCGGGTACATTCAGCGTTCTATGTGGATAGCGTCCGCAAAATGTATTGCGAATAGCAATAAATTAAAACATCATATCTGGCACTGAGGTTTTATTACACGAATAGCTAGAATGTAGTAAGCGTTTTTTTTTTCTTTCATTTTTGTGTGTGTGTGGGGGGGGGGGAAGGAGGGGGGATGTATCAGCGAGAAAAAGTTCCGAAATGCTTTTAAAAAAATTGGCAAGACACTAATTGCTTTCATTCTCAAATAATGGATGAATATACTCTGCGCATTTCTAGCACTATGAGTTACGCTGCCTCATAAATATACAGTTTATAACTTCGATGCTTGACTTTTGTGTTAGACGTTTAACATAAGGTTATATTTCTTGATGAATAGAATATATATTCTATTCATTTTATCGCTATTCGATTCACTCTATAGCTATATTGGCAACAATTCAACTGGACTGCTGAATTTTTTTTAACATTTATGGGACTAGAAATTACTTTACACCACAACTATAAGAGCATAAAATAAAACAACGGAAAATCCTAATATGTTTTTAATTAAAACACAGTTTTCATAACATTTTGTACCCCATCTTAGTGTAGAAATGAAGCTTATATTACCTTAGTACTTTAACTCGTGCTAGACAGCTCCAGAATGTTATATGAAAGACAAGCTTAAACTGGCACGAACCATATATCGGTGGTTACTATGTACCTCAAATATACAGGGTATGACAGGTACAAGTGCAAATATTTCTGCTGGTGATTGAAGGTGCTGTATTAAACAACATCCCAAGTATTTACGTCACTTGTAGACTAAGCATTATAGTCATTAAGAGTAGTATGCTTGCAGGTTGATTTGTACCTCCAAGTACATGCGGCAAGAGCAGACCATTAATGATTATCTTCCACTGGGCTGCAGGTCAGGTTGTTGAAGTGTGGGTACGTGGACATCAAGCGGTTAGTCTGTACTGACAGGCGTAGTTCATTTAATGGTGCTGCTACAACCATGCGGAAAACATCAGGTCGTAAAGTTTGTGACGTTTTTATGGGAAGACTTCGTTACAGAGAAAAAACAACGATCACACTGATGTGTATATCTTAAGGTATCACACATTAAAATATCTGCACTTATATCTGTTGCGTTCTGTATGTTTCACAGTGTGGAAAGTGTGCAGAGCGTAAACGATAACTGTGTACAACGTACCACAGTGATATAGGGGAAGTCGAGGCAAACAATTTGATAAAACACTCGCGCTCTATCAAGCCGGGAAACAGCCCCAAACTGATATAAAAGCCACCTACGCTACCGCACTTGGGCACCACGCGTGACTTTTTAATATCTTCCAGCCTTCTTATGCCACTGGCTTAGACGCAAACAAGTTGTAGAGCGTAACTGGCGTTTATGCAAATGTTACTTCACACTTTCGTGGATTTTAGTAGCGTAAAATCAACCATTAAACAGTTTTGCTTCGTCGGCCTTCTTACTACGAGGTGACTGTTCTTGTGAGGGTTTAGTTCGAACTGGAAACGCAATTACTTTTTCCATAACACCGTGAAAAATATTTTGCTTTTCCTCGTATGGCGCACATGTGCTGTAGTTTAAATGATATTTGTAGGCTAGTTTGAGGTAGTTTTTTGGGTTTATAGGCCACCAGTGTCACTTACAAAATTGTTTGTCTCGACTTCCCCTACACCACTGTGGTACGCTATAAACAGTTATCGTCTACGTCCGGTATATATCTGAGACAGACTTGTGATTTTATGTTAATGTCGTGCGATACTGGAGTCCCATTTACTTCCCCGGTATTAAATATGTATCTGAGATACGCCGTATCCACGAACACGTTGTGAACTCCAATTTGCACCATAAAGTCTGCCAGACGATGACGATAAGGCAATACTAAACATAGCAGAGTAAAGTATTGTTTAATAGCATCTTTCGGTGATATAGTACAAACTTAATCACATCATGAAGACGACTGGTATAAATATATAAACATGGGCAACATGTGCTGTGGATCGTTTAATACAGAGGAAAACTACATCAACAGCAATGAAATTGTTTGAAGGAGAACGCCGCAGAATGAAGAGGCCAAGTGACAAGCAAGAAAGCTCCGTCAATAGTCTCAGAACCCCGCACTCCTCCAACCATTCAATGCGACTTGCATGTGCGCAGTTTTTGTGCCAGCATTGGTCTGTTCAATCATAGAAAACACATCTATGAGCTGAGTTTAATGTTCACTCTATGCAGGAAGAAGTTACAGCCGACGACGACGGTCGTACGGCGAGGAAAGGAATATTCGGAAAATACTGACAAGAAGAAGGGACAGGATGATAGGACACCTGTTAAGACATCAGGGAATGACTTCCACGGTAGTACCGGGAGCTGTAGAGCGTAAAAAATGCAGGGTAAGACAGAGATTGGAATACATGCAGCAAATAGTTGAGGACGTAGGTTGCAAGTGCTACTCTGAGACGGAAAAGTTGCAGAGGAGAGGAATTCATAGCGGGCCGCATCAAACCAGCCTGATGACTAAAAGAAAAAGCGTGAGCAGTAAGATCTTTTTTTTTATTTTCCATTAGTGTACAATTAAGGACATAAATTTACTGCAGAGTACACAACGAATGAGCAGACAAGTGAAACGAGAGGAAGCTTCAAGAAATAATACTTTTCTTTTATGTACTGTGTCACTCTCATTGTCGGCTGCAACTCGATTCCGAATACGCATAACTTCTTCCTGCACAGAATGAACATTTCAACTCAGCTTGTGGATGTGTTTTCTATAACTGAACAAACCAATGCTGCCACAAAAAATGGGCGCAGGCAAGTCGTATTGAATGGTTGGAGTGCGGGTTTAGGTTAGGTTAGGTTAGGTTAACTATTGACCGAGTTTTCTTGCTCACCCCTTGGCATCTTCATGTCTGCGGCGATCCCCTTCAGACAAGTTCATTGCTGTTGATGTAGTTTTCCTCTGTAGTAAACGATCCACAGCACATGCTGCCCATGTTTCTATATTTGTACCAGTCGTCTTCATGATGTGATTCAACTGTACTGTATCACCGAAAGATGCTATTAAATAACACTTTATTCTGCTATGTTTAGTATCGCCATATCGTCATCATCTGGCAGACCTTACAGCGCAAATTGGAGTTCACCACGTATACGTGGATACGAGGTTCCTCAAATGTATATTTCATACCGGGAAAGCAAATGGATGTGTGGCATCGCACGCATTTTCGTAAAATCACAAGTCCGTCTCAGATACATACAAGACGTAAACGGTAACTGCGGAGAAACTGCGCAGAACCACCACATTCATTACCTTATCAGTCCACGTAGTTTTCTACAATCTTCTGTAGCACCACATCTCAAATACTCTCTTGTGTTCGGGTTTTCCCACAGTCCATGTTTCCCTAACAGACAATGCTGTGGTCGAAACGAGCATTCTCAGAAACTGCTTCTTCAAATTAAGGCCTATGTGTGATTCTAGTGGACTTCATTTTACCAGAAAGGGTCAAATGGCTCTGAGCACTATGGGACTTAACATCTGAGGTCATCAGTCCCCTAGAACTTAGAACTACTTAAACCTAACTAACCTAACGACATCACACGCATCCATGCCCGAGGCAGGATTCGAACCTGCGACCGTAGCGGTCTAGTGATAGTCTGCTTTTTATGTCCTCTTTCCTCGTCCCTCATAGTTTATTTTGCTGCCTAGGTAGCAGAATTCCATAAGTTCGTGTATCTTACGATTGTTAAATCTGATGTTAAGTTGCTACTTGTCTTATTCTGCTGTTTCTGAGTACTTTAGTCTGTCTTCGTTTTAGTCTCTGCTAATGTTCAGTACTCATTAGACTGGTCATTCCATAGAACAGATCTTGCAATTCTTCTTCACTTTCACTGAGGATTGCAATGCCATTAGCGAATCTTATCATTGATATTCTTTCACCTTGAATTTTAATCTCACTCTCGAACCTTTCTTTTATTTCCATCATTGATTCTGCGATGTATTGGTTGAACAGTAGGTGTGAATGACTACATCCCTGTCTTACACGCTTTTTAATCGGAGCACTTCGTATTTGGTTTTCCAGGATTATTGTTCTCTCTTAGTTCTTGTGCATATTAAATATACCCTCTTTCCATATGGACATCTCTATTTTTCTCAGAATTCGAACATCTTGCACCATTTTACATTAACGACCACTTTTTACAGGCCTACAAATGCTATGATCTTGTCTTGCTTCCATTATCAACCTCAACGCCAGAACTACCCCTCTGGTGTCTTTACCTTTCTTAAAGCCAAACTGATTATTATGTAACAATCCTTAGTTATGTAACAGATCCTTAGTTTTCCATTCTTCTGTGTATTATTCTTATTCAACTTGGATGTATGAGCTGTTAACCTGATTGTGCGGTAGTTCTCGTACTTGTCAGCTCTTGCTTTATTGACTTATTATACACCTTGTGGACGTGATTCAAATCGTCTTCTTTGCTACGTTTAGCTGTTGCAGAAGCGATGCTGCTGCTAATGCAGACTGAATGATATGTTCACCGAACATGTCTCACACAAAAGTTTCGTGGTAGTATTGACCAGATGAGTTGATGAAAATGCTGTAGAGTGTGTTGTTTTTCGTGGTAGTATTGACCAGATGAGTTGATGAAAATGCTGTAGAGTGTGTGCTTGTTCTTCTGGAAAATCGTATTTCCGTAACCAGGAAAGAACGACAGAAGAATGTTATCGAGGCACCCTTTACGGTCCACCATTTGCTGAACAAATCCAGACTTTTACGGTTGTATTGTGCTGCGTCTATAATTTCTTGGGCTCTGCTATATGTCGCTGCTCAGTAGCTTAGATATCTGCTGTCCGACTGCGAGAGATAGCGTAGTTTTCAAGGCTATGGGCGTGCATTTGAGGACAGTTCTCACATCACTGATCGGTCATTCAGATTTAGGTTAACGGTATTTGCTTTGGAGCGAACATGAGTATTGTTCGTTTGATAAGAACACGGGCAATTCTCTTCCCCATTCTCGTCCATTCCGCTAACCTCGTGGTTGACGGCAAGTTTAGCCTAAACCTTACTTAATTCCGTCTTTCTTGTGCTCGATTCCGCACTTTAAAACTACCATCACTGATGCTGTGGCAAGTCATATTCTCTTCACTAATCACATTTTTGCACCGTTGCTTCTTTCGCTACACTATCAATAGAGGTCTGCGCGGGTGAGACAAATACTATCCGTATCCGCAACCCCATAAGCAGTTATTAACATTTTGTAAACCACTTTAATTCGCCGCCAGAGTTGTGACAGTAGGCTTGCGCTTGGCATCAATTTCAGTTTGCTTAAGCCGGCCCTCGTCATTTACATTCCATTGACTATGGACCTAGAGGCTGATCATAACCACGTTTTAATACAACATAGACTCAATAAACGAAGGAATTTCAGACGTTAGCTGCCAGTGGGAATTGATTTATATCATGGATGGCTAGGGTAGAGTATGGGGTTGTAGGTTAGTCTGTGCGGTTTGGTGACCACTGTGTCTGGATGGCGTAATGGTCAGTGCATCTGCCTAGTAAGCAAGAGACCCGGGTTCGCAACCCTGTCTGGCACAAATTTACAAGTTGCCCCTTTGATATAAATCAAAACTGGCAGCTGGTGACATGCCGGAAAGAACAGAAACCTCACATACAATATTGCCTGTCAAATTCTTGATAGGTTCCATAAGATACAATTTATTTATATCTGCGGATATCCGCGTCGGCATGAGCTTTTCTCCGAAAAGTAATTGTTACTGATGATATCCGCAGAGCTATCCGCATCCGCGCAGAGTTCTAACCACTGGAGTTGGCATAGTGTTGTGGCAGGAAGACCTGCGTGCCACAGCCCTCACTTACAGCCCAGCTTGGTGCTGACACTTCGATTGTAACATAAATCCGAATTTAAGCTACGACTCGCATTTTTTGATCATTGTATGTAGTTCTTTGCGTGGGACCATAGAGTAAATATCTCTGGAGTGAGCATTCACATGCGCAGAACAGATTTTGTGTTGTCAACATACATTGCCGGCCTGGTCACGTGTTCTCGGGACGTCGTGTGTTTGTCCGTATAGCGCCCTGTATATTTCGAATGTCACTCCATCCCTAGTACAGACGGATTCTTTTCGTACGTTCGTGGATTATTTATATATGTTGCGCAGACATTTTAACAGTATCCATTTGATACAGGGAATAAACCAGTTACTTAACTTTCAAGGGCAAGTGATACTGCATTCTGCTTTTTTGCGATAGGTGTCGCAGTTCAGATGCACTCGAATTTTGGTAGTTTTCGGTATGATATGGCGCTTTATAGTATTACAGAGCCTGACGTGCATTTTTGATGTGATACTCTTGCAAAACGACTTGACAGTACGCTACTACTTTTGCAAGTGTCCCAAATTTGGCACACATTAGCGATTATATCCCTGCTAATTCGTCCTTTTTTCTACTATTTTTGCGTATTTATTTTCTCGTTTTTGCGACTTAAAGCACAATTTTTCTTACTGGTGATACTCTGAAGTGTTTATTTAACGCATTTTACGTACTTGCTCCCAGTTTATCAAATAAATTGTAGACTGAGTAAGAAGGGGGAAAAAAGGGGATCGGAGAATAAATGTACTGTAAAGCAAATACAGTTGGTCATGTAACAGTCAATCCATATAACACCATTAAGGAAAGTGGAAAGTGACACAAATGAAAGGGTTTGGGGACATGTTTACTAATATTTTACGCTTCTTAATAAAATGGTGAAGAAAATAAATTGAAGGCAAAATACACCAAAGAAGATGAATGTGTACTTTGATTAGCTACACTATCGTGTTTTTTATTTGATTTGTGCAGAAAATGTATTTAAGCTGAATGCAGAAATTGGTAGTAAGTGCTGTGGAAAGTTAATAATAGTTGGTATAGCATCTACCTTCAGCCACACACGTCCAAATTTTTCTCTGTCTAAACATTGCTCTTCAAAGTGTTTTGAACATACTTCGGAATATTTTGTGGGGACAAAATTACTCCTCCTTATTTTCTGGAGCCACATCTTTACTCGTTGTTCATCCTTCGGGAAACTGAAATATAAATCACAAATAATCATTCTCCATGTTCTAGACACACTTAACATGATCTCCTACTGCAACTTTGTAGTAAACAAAAAGGTTTGGACACACATATTATACGAAGACAATTACAGACTCCCACTCTATTGAATTTATCTGTATCCCGTCTTTCAAATCTATATTCACAATCTACAGGTCACTGATAAATGCATAGAGGATAGTATTTGCTGAAACAACTAACCATTCCCTTTCCTGTTGCACTGGAAAATTTACGAGAGGAAGCGATTGTTTGTAAGCTTTTGTACGAGCCGTAATATCTATTATGTAGTCATAAAATCGTAGAAAAATAGGTCTACAGAATCAACCCTTAATTATAATGCGTCTCGAAACTTTTAAACATAGTACCCATGAAAAGTTAGTATCCCTCCTTTCACATATTTTTCTTTGCATTCGTAGCAACAACAGTAATTCACCATAGCTATTACACTATCAACAAACTGTGAAAACACAACAAAAACTCATGATATTATAAACTTCAAACTCTGCGTAAAGCACACACGCACAGCGAAGTCCCGAAAACACGCGACAATCCTGGTTTAATGTTGACAACATGCGCAGAACGCAATGCTCACTCCAGAGATATTTACTCTATGCGTGGGACTCCGTCTACGATTTCCGTCCGGAACCAGGACGACAGACGTTTCCACATTCCTAGAACTACCGGCGCGAACAGCGTGCAAAGTGGGCTTTTCGTTATCCATGAACAATCCTTGGAAGGGCTAATAACATCTCACAATACAACCTCGACAAAATTCACTTAATTGCACCATTTGTTCCACATTTCAAGATTTTCGGTAGGCTTTTCGACACTTCCTCACAAGCGACATTTAATCGGACTGCATGCCTGTGGTACAGTCTCTCAGTTGTACGACTAGGTTCATGATTTCCCATCGGAAAGGTCACAGTTAGCAGTAACTGACGTGAAGTAAACTGAGTGAAACAGAAGTGATATCTGGCTGTCCCCGAGGAATTGTTATAGATTCTCTCCTGTTCTTAATCTATAAAAACCATTTAGACGGCAAAATGAGCAATCTTCTCTTATCGTTTGCAGATGATGCTGGCGTTAACCGCCTATTCATACTTTACTGTCTCTGTTTCATAGCACCTGTTTCCTGATTCATGGTACCTATTCCCTGTATCATAGCAATTATTTCATTTTTAGTTCCAGGAGTAGGTGCATAACAGAATCTGTTGCAACACTAACAGGCTCAGCGATATTCTCGTCTGTAGCGCGACGTAATTTCACTCGTTGCAGCTATCGTGTGTATTTTAATTTCAGCACCGAACTCCCATTTTTAGTATCTGATTAGACTCAGTTCAAAAAATGGCTCTGAGCACTAAGGGACTTAACATCTTAGGTCATCAGTCCCCTAGAACTTAGAACTACTTAAACCTAACTAACCTAAGGACATCACACACATCCATGCCCGAGACAGGATTCGAACCTGCGACCGTGGCAGCCCCGCGGTTCCAGACTGCAGCGCTAGAACCGCACGGCCACCGCGGCCGGCGATTAGACTCAGTTTCTGTTTGTGAAGACGCCAGTATTCAAAATTGCTTACGAGTAGTCACCATGATAATGTGCAATAGAGTTCGTCAACTCTTATTTATCGTAATGCAGTATGTGTAAAAACAACTCAGAGATGGTATTTGTCACAGTACGTATTTGCGTACAGCGCATCACAGCTAAAAAACTTTCTTTGGAAAACAAGTGCTAATCGCTACTACACGCTGCGCTCCTAATTATAATTATACGCCATCTTGTGGTTCTTCACCAAGAAGTACAATAATTACATATAATTACAAAGGTTTCAAGTGACTACTTTTTTACTTTAATTTAGAAGCCTCAGATAAACAAATTTTGCATCCACTGAAAGCAGAAGTAGGCGGAATGAATGAGTTATTGCAATACCTCGTGTTGTGATCTTTAAAATTGACTTGTATGTAGGAATTTACCAGTTTTGATTTCTTGCTGTTTTATACATGTTCATTTGACTTTAACTGATGCGTGTGTCTTAATGGATCTCAGCTATGAGGAGCAAGGGCAAAGAGGAAAGTCTGCCTATTAAAGTTATCAGAAGACCAACACTAAATAATAAACGGAAACATAAGGTATTTGTATAGTGCGAAAAGTGGGAACTGACTCTGAAAAATAAAAAGTATGAGGTCATCGTCTGCCTGCTTAGCTGAGTGGAAACGTGTTTGCCTACCATGCAGTGGGCTCGGGTTCGATTCCCGACCGGGATGGAGAGGTTCTCCGCCCGTGGACTGGGTGGTGTGTTGTCCTCATCATCATCTCATCATCACCGAGTCGCAAGACGCCCAATGTGGCGTCATATGAAATAAGACTTGCAACCCGGCGGCCGAACTTCCCCGGATGGTGCCTCCCAGCCAACAACGCCACACGATCATTTCATTTCCTTTCATTTGTGAGGTCATCCACTTGATTTCTAAACAGTCCGTTAAATTCCCGGTAAAAATGCTTAGGGATTACAATCACGAACAACTTAAATTGCAACCATCGTTTAGAAAATTTAATAGGAAAGGAGAACCGAAGGCTGCGTTTTATTGGCAGAACATTTAAAAGATGCTACAAATCAAAAAAAGGGACTGCCTAAACAACGCTTGTCCGTCTTATGCTGCTTACCGTATAGCGTTGACCGAGGACATCCGAAAATAAAAAGAACAGCGCCTCGTTTTGTATTATTGTGAAATAGGGGACAGAGTTGCGGCATCATCATTGAAATAAAGGCGTCTTCGTTGCGACGAGATCTTTTCACGAAATTTCAGTCGCCGACTTTCTCCTTCGAATGGGTAAATATTTTGTTTACTTCCAACTACATAGGGACAAATGGCCATCGTTATAAAATAATAGAAGTCTGAGCTTTCACGGAAAGATTTAGATTTTCATTTTTCCCACGTGCTATTCGAGATTTAATTTGAAAGTGGTTCTATGAATTCTCTGCCAGGCACTTAAGTGAGAATTATAGAGTATTCATGAAGCTTGAAGATGTGTGTGTAATCATCCTGGGATACCTAGGATGTTTTCTAATCCGCTGAGACGCTTGGAACAATAGACCAGTCGTGAACATGTTGGAGACCCCATCAGTCCAAAACATTTCGAGACTGGATTAATAAAAAAAATAGGAAATGTTAGGATGTTGGTTTTAAAGCTTCAGGTGTTCTAAACAGATTCCTCCCATTTGAGAACAACGCACAGGGCGTTCATATAACCACCAACGGAAAAATGCTCCTATCGGAGCAGACAAAATGTTAGTATGTTCCTGCTTATTTAAAAGACTCGGACTGAAAGGTGAGGTGCCAGCTGACTCATTATATCTTCCTTAGCACCTTAAAAATTTTGGCAAGCGAACTTATTCAGTTCTTTTTTCTTTTTCAACTCCACAAGCTCCTCTAACTGTAACTCACGCACATCCACTAGTCCATCGGATAAGTCACCCGTATCAACTCCCAGTTGCCCTTTCTCACTCACTCTCACATCTCATTCTCATTATCTCTTTCGCTATCTCTGTCATTGTGACGCAGCCGCAGTCCCCTTCTGTCCTAGTACTACAGTCTCCCCTCACTATCGCTGTCTCCGTCTTGCTCCCTGTCTTATTGCTAATCTCTCATTCCTTACTTTCTACTGCTGCTCTCTCTTCTCACTGGTACTATCTCTGTATTCCTCGTTGTTGTTGTTGTTGTTGTTGTCATACACTCTCTCTGTCATTATCATTGGCTCTCGACGACTTTCAATTTCTCTTTATTCCTGCCCCCCCCCCCCCCCCCGCCCTCCCTCTGGCATTGTCTCTTTCACTCTCTTCCTAGCATTGTTCCGTCACTGTCAACTATGTTCCACTGACACAGTGACCCTCTCTTTCTCTCAGACTGACATTGTCTCCTTCGTTCTTTTTATAACACTACCACTGTATACTAACATCTAGGATTTCTTACTTCTACATATCTTTGCCTCTGCCTCTGTCTTCTCCTCTCTCAGCACAAAAAGGCTCTAATTTGTTCACATGCCAACATGCCAATATTTTAAGGAAAAATTTTAAAGGTGCTGAGGAAGGTAGAATGAGGCAACTGGTATCCCACCTTTCAGTCAGAGTCTTTTAAATAAACAGGAAAACATTCGCATTTTTTTTGTGCTCCGCTATGCGCATTTTTCTCTAGTAGGCTTTTTTTCCCTGCCACAGCAGGGAATATCACTCATATAAAAAGAGCTTGACGGGTCACTAAAATTTTGGTTTACTTATGCGAAATTGAAATAACACAAAACTATATTTTACATCTCAGACCGGATTTTGGGTGCAAAAAAAAAAAAATCCATGTGCTTCAGTACTATAACACGGGGTTCCCAGATGAAAACGGAGATACTTTATACCTTATCTCTCGGTGCTGCGTCACTTTATAAATTACGTTTTCGCCTCACATTGAATTTTACGTGCGTATTTTGCGTGTACAAGTAGGCCAACTTAGAAACGCTGTTACTCGGGAACGGATAAAATATGAAGAAAATTTTGAAGGTTGTTCGAGATCGGGTTCTTAGAAATACATTGTAAATATTACATCCAGTTGTTGTGCATTGTCGTCTCTGAATCTGTGGCTTGTTTTTGGTATCCAAAAGACGAGTTTTTGGGTGTTACTCGATAGCAGATAAATATTTTTGAGGGAGATGATTCTTATAGATAACAGCCTGAGAATGTATCGATAAAATTTGAACTCTTTGCTGAATTATTTATTATTTAGATTTCGTCTCATAGAGGATTTTATGGGTAGAAGTAGGGTAAGTTTGAACCTTCTGTATCTTGGAGCGGATAAAGATGTCAAGCAAATATTCAGTATTGTTCGAGATCGGGATCTTAGGATTAAATCGTAAAACTTTCAGCCATTTGCTCTGCATAGCCGTCTTGGAGTCCCCTGCTGGATTTTGATCCGCTGCTGTTGGCGAATATACAGGGTGGTCCACTGATAGTGACCGGGCCAAATATCTCACGAAATAAGCATCAAACGAAAAAACTACACAGAACGAAACTCGTCTAGCTTGAAGGGGGAAACCAGATGGCACTATGGTTGGCCCGCTAGATAGCGCTGCCATAGGTCAAACGGATATCATCTGCGTTTTTTTAAGAATAAGAAACCCTATTTTTTATTACATATTCGTGTAGTACATAAAGAAATATGAATGTTTTAGTTGGACCACTTTCTTCGCTTTGTGATAGATGGCGCTGTAATAGTCGCAAACGTATACATACGTGGTATCACGTAACATTGCGCCAGTGCGGACGGTATTTGCTTCGTGATACATTACCTGTGTGAAAATGGAAAGTTTACCAATTGCGGAAAAGGTCGATATCGTGATGATGAATGGCTATTGTGATCAAAATGCCCAACAGGCGTGTGCTTTGTATGCTGCTCGGTATCCTGGACGACATCATTCAAGTGTCCGGACCGTTCGCCGGATAGTTACGTTATTTAAGGAAACAGGAAGTTTTCAGCCACATGTGAAACGTCAACCACGACCTGAAACAAATGATGATGCCCAAGTAGGTGGCTGGCCGGAGTGGCCGTGCGGATCTAGGCGCTACAGTCTGGAGCCGAGCGACCGCTCCGGTCGCAGGTTCGAATCCTGCCTCGGGCATGGATGTGTGTGATGTCCTTAGGTTAGTTAGGTTTAACTAGTTCTAAGTTCTAGGCGACTGATGACCTCAGCCGGCCGAAGTGGCCGTGCGGTTAAAGGCGCTGCAGTCTGGAACCGCAAGACCGCTACGGTCGCAGGTTCGAATCCTGCCTCGGGCATGGATGTTTGTGATGTCCTTAGGTTGGTTAGGTTTAACTAGTTCTAAGTTCTAGGGGACTAATGACCTCAGCAGTTGAGTCCCATAGTGCTCAGAGCCATTTGAACCATTTTTGATGACCTCACAAGTTAAGTCGCATAGTGCTGAGAGCCATTTTGAACCAAGTAGGTGTTTTAGCTGCTGCCGCGGCTAATCCGCTCATCAGTAGCAAACAAATTGCGCGAGAATCGGGAATCTCAAAAACGTCGGTGTTCAGAATGCTACATCAACATAGATTGCACCCGTACCATATTTCTATGCACCAGGAATTGCATGGCGACGACTTTGAATGTCGTGTTCAGTTTTGCCAATGGGCACAAGAGAAATTACGGGACGATGACAGATATTTGCACGCGTTCTATTTAGCGACGATGCGTCATTCACCAACAGCGGTAACGTAAACAGGCATAATATGATCTATTGGGCAACGGAAAATCCACGATGGCTGCAACAAGTGGAACGTCAGCGACCTTGGCGGATTAATGTATGGTGCGGCACTATGGGTGGAAGGAAAAATGGCCCCCATTTTATCGCTGGCAATCTAAATGGTGCAATGTATGCTGATTTCCTACGTAATGTTCTACCGATGTTACTGCTAGATGTTTCACTGCATGACAAAATGGCGATGTACTTCCAACATGATGGATGTCCGGCACATAGCTCGCGTGCGTTTGAAGCGGTATTGAATAGCATATTTCATGACAGGTGGAATGGTCGTCGAAGCACCATACCATGGCCCGCACGTTCACAGGATCTGACGTCCCCGGATTTCTTTCTGTGGGGAAAGTTGAAGGATATTTGCTATCGTGATCCACCGACAACGCCTGCCAACATGCGTCAGCGCATTGTCAATGCATGTGCGAACATTACGGAAGGCGAACAACTCGCTGTTGAGAGGAATGTCATTACACGTATTGCCAAATGCATTGAAGTTGACGGACATCATTTTGAGCATTTATTGCATTAGTGTTGTATTTACAGGTAATCACGCTGTAACAGCATGCGTTGTCAGAAATGATAAGTTCACAAAGGTTCATGTATCAAATTGGAACAACTGAAATAAAATGTTCAGACGTATCTACGTTCTGTATTTTAATTTAAAAAACCTACCTGTTACCAACTGTTCGTGTAAAATTGTGAGCCATATGTTTGTGACTATTACAGCGCCATCTATCACAAAGCGAGAAAAGTGGTCCAACTAAAACATTCATATTTTTTTACGTACTACACGACTATGTAATGAAAAATGGGGGTTCCTATTTAAAAAAAACGCAGTTGTTATCTGTTTGACCTATGGCAGCGCCATCTAGCGGGCCAACCATAGCGCCATCTGGTTTCCCCCTTCAAGCTAGACAAATTTCGTTCTTTGTAGTTTTTCGTTTGACGCTTATTTCGTGAGATAATTGGCCCGGTCACGACCAATGGACAGTAGAAAACCTTTCCTGTGAGGATTTCCGAGGAACCGCCCATGGAATAATGGTATTTCCGTAAGTCCCAACAAACCCAGTGTAGACCATATGTAATGGAAAAAGAACCAACCGATTTGCTCCATTTACCTAAGCAGAAGAAAGTGTGTGTAGTATTCATACTTTGATCCTCTACTGCAGGTCAGTGACACCATGGCGATCCTCCTGTTGGACACACAAACGCTCCCTACCCCAGGGGCTATCAAAACACCTGACCCTACCTTTTTATCACGTGTAGAGCCCGGGCTACGAGCACCAGAAAATCGTGTTTTATGCTCGGCGTTTAGAACCTATTAGGTGCGCGTGATGTCGCCTGCATATGACATTATGATATGAAATTATCATAAAACCTTTCTTTGGGATATTGTCCAACTCGTGCGTCACATTGGTTTGAACTTCGGTTATGTTGTCAAAGGGTTGACCCCTCATGTGAATATCTGCATTTGGTCGTTTTGTTGTAGGTTCATATTGATAATACTAAGTTTCGTCATTCATGATAATTTTTTTCCGGAAAAAATTGTCCACGGATTGCGTTTCAATCAATGCACTTTACGCGTCCACGAGTCGTTATTTCTATTCGGAGTCAAGGTATGCGGGACAGACTTCACACATACTGTTCTCTGCTTGATTTAGAGATGTGATGGAACAACGTTGATTTAGAGATGTTGTGATGGAACAACGTTGACACAATACGCTCGCATGTGCCCTACTTGACACTGCCTTTTCACAAATGACCGGTCGAATGTACGTCTGTTGCTTACAATTGTTAGTTCAAGTTGCCACCACAGTCACTGTGCTGCCGTCGCTTATATTGCAGGAACAAAATCAGTCTCGGAACGTTTCGACGGACGGTGTATGGTCATCAGATACTAAATACGTCGTACAAATATTGTCCTTTCCTTTACCGACTGTGTGTCTTTCCTAGTGTTCATCCTGTCGCACGAGTTCCAGAGTTTTTAATGATTCGGTGAATTTATTTTAATTTTAATTTTGTGACCAGTCAATACGGTCGTCGGTTAAAAAAAAGTAAGGCAAATCGTATGCATAGTCTGTCTGCGAATCGTGCGAGGTTATCGTATTTTAACTGTACACTGTATTTTCTGCGACGGAGATCTTGGACCAGACAAGAATTTGCCCTTCCTCTCCCTGGAAAACACGCTCAGGATGGCCGGTGCACCAGATCGCCGCTCTTTAATCTGCCATGCGGGTTCGATTCAGGTGTGGCTCACCTCCATGTCCCGTATACTAGCGCGCTCTCCGTTAAGCTGTTCCAGCAGGGCTGTTGCCTTCTGTCAGTGCCTGAAGTAGACATCACTTTTATAAAACTGTCCATGTACCTATTCCACCAGTTTGTTTATCAGTGTCAGCAACTACATCAGAACGACAGTTTTCTAATTTCGTTCATCATATTTGATGTTTCAGGAAAGCCTGCAACTATGTTATTCATGATTCGTGTAATGAAAAATTGCACCAGTTACTTGTTTTTTTTTTCCTCGCTTAGCACAACGTTTTTCGAGAATTCATTCTCTTTTTAAAGTGCATTTGTTCAAGTGAATATTTTCTGTGACGTTTCCATTGTGTTTTTCTGCTCATTACTGAATTATCGTATACATATTTTTTCGATCCTGATGTATGAGGAAATGTACATTTTACGAAAATTACTACAGTTATTATACGAAGGAGAAAAATTTGATGGAATAACTGATTCAACTGATACACCATCTAGTTTGTCACATAACTTTTTCACCTCGATTTTAAGCCAGTCTGCAAAGGTAAAATAGATTTGAAAGATAAACTACATGGTGAATCAGTTGAATCAGATATTCTATCAAATTTTTGTCCTGCATATAACAGCTGTAGCAATTTTCATAAAATGTACACTTCCTCATATGCCAATATCTTTTTAAAAAAAGTTATGTCGTAATTCAGTAGTCAGCAGAAAATCACACATGAATATATATATGTTCAATTTTCCGATTGCAGTATAACCTCAAAAGACAACTACATTGCGAGAGAGACAGAAAATCAACATGAAAAGTACCAGAAAATGTTTATGCAAACAAATTTACTTGAAAATGAGAATAAATTCTCGAAAAGGGGTTTTCCTAAGCATGAAAAAACAAGTAACTAGTGCAGTTTTTCATTATATAAATCCGGACAACTTTTTATTTGCAAAATAATACTTAGAGTCCAAGAGCTTAATATGTCTCTCCATGAATCCAGTGTCTTCCAGTAGCCTGCATGCTCTTAGTAGTTCACACTGTACGCTTGCGCCACGTCCGCTTCGCGAAGCTGTGCGCTTCACAGCCGCCAGTGCGTGCTGGACAGCTACATGGCTTATCTGCTCATGGTTCGCCAGGACTCGTGCGTCAAGCCTACTCCAGGAGGCAGTTCCGCGAAGAATGACGTCATTTTCAAGGGGCACAGTACGTGTGAAAACAAGTTAGGAGAGCTGATTGTTCGTAGAAAATATTGCTCACCATTTTACTGGAAGAGGTATGTTAAATGTTGATATCTTTTATTGGAGATACCACATGATACGATAAATGCAAAGGTATTTGCGGCGGGGAAAAATTAGATATAAGCAAGTAAAAATTAACAGATATCAATTACATAAGGGTTTGTTACTCAGCTTGCTATGTAACGTGGTTCTCACCAAAGTGTCCTAGTCATTCGTAAGGAAGTCGTGGCAAGCATTACGGGCGACGTGGCCCAAAGCTTGATGAACAAAAATGTACCATAGATGTTGTACAGTGTCCCTGCCAAGCCTCATCGTCTTTCATTAGTACGAAATAGAGTTTCTATTGTATACGAACGACTTTCTGTGTAGAAAGCAAACGTGTAGCCCATCACGCTCTCTGAACAAGTAAATGTTCAACTATTTCACATTCCGATATTTTAAATATTAAAGAAGGGAGGGGGTTTGCGGCCCCCCCCCCTCCCCTATATGTTTGTGTGATAGTATCCCCGGCAGCTTCAGTGGTTCAAATGGCTCGGAGCACTATGGGACTCAACATCTGAGGTCATCAGTCCCCTAGAACGTAGAACTACTTAAACCTAACTAACCTAAGGACATCACACACATCCATGCCCGAGGCAGGATTCGAAACTGCGACCGTAGCAGTCGCGCTGTTCCAGACTGAAGCGCCTAGAACCGCTCGGCCACACCGGCCGGCAGCTTAAAATGCCATTATAATATTTTAAGAACTGAACCCTTGGCCAACTATTACTCAGAAAATCCGAAAGACCGCTGTATGGACCACGACATTTATACTCTTGTTGATAATTCAGCGCCATGCTCATACCGTTTTGATTCTACTGTATTTTATTTTTTCCCTCAGGTTTAGTGGCATCAAAGCTACTGATTCATATAATGATGCCACACAACATTCGCAGAATGTTGACAAACAATAAGAAAAGAGATCATCGGCAGTTCGCCTCCATAATTGAGTGGTCAACAGGATAAACCCTCATTCCAGATTATCAGTACTGCGAGAGATTTTCCATTAGCAGGGCTGAACCACGCTGCACTCGCCCTCGTGATGACAAGTGAGGAGCTACGTGATTCAGAGGTAGTGGCTTTAATGTCGGATCGTGAAAACGGCCGGGAGTGCTGTTTGCTGATCCCATGCCACTGCATACCGCTTCCGATGATGAATGACTGAGGATAACACGGCGGTCGATCGACTGTCGCGTGGTCTTCAGGACCTGACAACAGGACTTTCTTTTTTGCCTTTGTCGGCAAAATATGAAAATTACTCATACATTACTGCGAAATCCTCTGGACTACTGCGAAGGGGATCTATAC
This sequence comes from Schistocerca nitens, assembly GCF_023898315.1. Lineage (NCBI taxonomy): Eukaryota > Metazoa > Arthropoda > Insecta > Orthoptera > Acrididae > Schistocerca > Schistocerca nitens. Next base: position 652,672,360 of record NC_064615.1, on the reverse strand, counting down.
AGAGAACAAAGGGCGCATTACATAAAAACCTTGCAACTTAGATTCAAAAATTTACGCTATGTCACTTAGGTGTTTCAGTTAAATTGGTAGTTTACTGAAAATAGAAGCTTCGCAATAGTGCATATATTTCTGTACAATGGTAATGGAATTTTTAGCCGAATGCAAATAGTTTTTCTGTTGAATGTTTACTGAGTGGACGTTGCAGTATCTTCTGAATGAGTCTACAGCATTAATCACATATTCCATAAAAGAAAATATGCTTTGGGATGTCAGAGTTAGAGTTCAGAGACATTTGAATAACAGACTGTTGTACGAAGTTCGCGAAATAAACTGTGCAAGAAAATTAAAGGACCACCTTTTCTAAACCCTGCACTTGTCTCCCATTCCGACGCATAAGCTTCAAATTTGGCTCAAAGATGCCTACAACGTTCCTCTGTAATGGTGCAAAAGCATGGCACCCTCGGTCTTCATACTCGGGCTTCAAACAATAAGGTGTTGACACATGCGAAAAGAAGGCCACAGCTCAGAAGTTCATGTCAGTTTTAAGACGGGTTAATGTCACATTGGCACCAAATTTCATCACAGTTCTTCCGGACGTCAGCGTGGATGTGTTACAAGATGGTATGGTCGTCACAGTCCCTTTTACCAACATGCCACCCTTTCTTTTGGCGTATCTGCGATGGAGGTCAGAACCGCGACACTCATATAGTGACACGCAACCTAAGGCGTGTAGAAGGGGTTGCCTAACGCTCAGGAGTCAGAGCAGCCGCAAGAAAAAATTAGTGTCGAAATTTCCAACAAGTACATTTTTTAAAAAGTTCTCAACAAAGATGCGTGGGAGGCACCGAGCGTGTTGCCAAGCCGGGGGTGTTAGAGTCACCCTTTACGGTTTTGTCCACAAAGTGATGATGTAGCACCATCCCGTGATCATTCCACAGGAAGGCGAGAAACAGAAGCATTGGCAAGCATGAAACCTTTGCTGCTTCGGATATCGTTCTAATTTCGTCCTACTGGTTACAAAAATTGCGGTCGCACTATACTCCAAAGGTATCAGATCGCGTTTAATGGGCTTGCAGCCCCACGATGTTCTTAGAGTAGATACAATGCCCGAAAAAAAAATGAATCAACCAAAAGGGGAAGAAGAAACGAAGTGAGGGGGCATGTGATGTAATTTCAGTGAATACAGAAGGGAGCCAAATTTACAAAGGAGTTAGCAGTATTAGCCCACTTATCAGCTTCCCTCTGGCTTGGATACATGCTCTGTTTCAGTTGTAAATGGTGTCATAAAGCTGTTGTATACTCTCCTGAGGTATGCTGTTGTAGGTGTTCCTTGATATATTGGAACTATCACTGGGACAGAGTCGGTGACCGAGCGAGGTGGAGCAATGGACTCGCATCCTGATTTATGTTTTCCGTGACTTTACTAAATCGCTTCATGCAAATGCCTGGATGATTCCTTTGAAAGGGCACGGCCGACTTCCTTCACCGTCCTTCCCTAATCCAATGGGACCGATGACCTCGCTGTTTTGTTCCCTCCCCCAAATCAACCAACCAATCAACGGAGTCTGTGTTGGAGCTGGTCCCTTAAATATTCTATTGGAGACATATCTTGGGATGTTGTTGCCCACAGGAGTACCTCAGCATCACCCAGACAGTTCCTAGAGGCACGTGCTATGTGTGTAGGACAGTTATCATGGTAAAGAAAGGCACCACGGTACCGTGTACCAGAGCTAACACATGAGAGCGCAGGATGTCTGTGACGTACCGTCGTGCCGTCATAGTTCTCTCAGTCACTACCAGCCGTGCCTGAAGTCATACCCGATGGCTCCCTACACCAACAAAGGAGCAACATCGCTGCGCCTCTCCAAAACGTTGGAAAGACAAGCCTTCCCCAGGTAGCCACCATACACCCCGATCATGGTTATCCGGGGTAGGGCAGAGCTGCGATTCATCGCTCAACACAATACGAGGCCATTCTTCAGCGGCCCATGTTTCCCGCTCACTAAACCACTCCAAACGCTGCCTTTTTTCCTCGGGTGTTAAAGGTAACCTACACATGGGATGGTAAATCTATGTCTGGCTGCTGCTATCCTCAACCTATGATGCGAAAGACTCAAAATGTTGCATGGAGTCCGTTACGTGGGCTCGGATGGCAAACGCAGAAGTGAAGAGGTTACGATCTGCTAGGTGCACAATATGGCGATCCTCGCTTTTGGTGTCCAGACACGGTCGAGTATGTATGCCCTCATGTTTCCATACAGTCCAACATTGTGGCAATGTCATATTCTGGATACTACTCTATTCGACCAGTGGGTCAAATGGAGAGCCACAATGAGGACGCTATCAAACTCTCTCAGGTGCCGATAACGGTGTCTCACACGAGTACGAGGCAACTCCGTTCCTTCAATATCTGACGCTGTTAGCACCTATGTTTACCGTACCTGGCTGGTAACGACATTAGACATGAACAACACTATTGCAGAGTGGTGGCTGCCCTACCTGTCAGAGAGAATTACAGCTCTAATCATGTTTATATCTGCTGATGGTATACATGTATGAAGTGAACTTGACATTCTATCGTTGGTGCTTGATTTATTTTATTAGGCGGTTTGTATTTCAGCAGTTTCATCGACTTCGGGTTTCCTTTCATAGCAACCTTGTACTGTATGATAGTGTAAGTGTGGCTGTTGAGGAAATTGAACTCGTGTAACATATGCTCAAAACCTATTCCAGCTGAATTAGTCCACGACGTTTATATGCCCTACCAGATTTGATAATAACATGGAACATGGACAACACTAATGTAATCTGGTAGCTTTCTTGCCCGTCACAGAGAACTGCGATTTTAATCTTTTACATACCCACCGATGGTGTGTACGTGTACTTTCTTTGTCAGATGGAGTGTGTATATATGATACAGGAAGCCAATGCTGGTCTGGTCCTCCCTATCATATTCTTAAAGATCATTTTGGTGAGAATTCTATCCCGTTCACATTTAGAACAGAATGGTGAACAAGAAAGCTCTGTTCATTGCCTCTCGAAGTGGGCGTAATGGTTAGATAAATGAATGATTTCCATCGCCACATTTACTGTAGACATGAGTTACGAATCGCCGAATACCGTAGACGTGAGTTATTTTTCTGGGAGGACTGACTGAAAAATATTTTCAAATTATAGGAGGCTCTCTTTGTCCCGAGAATTTTTAATTGAGCGGAAATGGGTCATTTCGTTGAGGAGGTAGTTAATGTGGATTATATCGGCTATATCTGCTGAACCAGTGCAGTGTTAAGACACTCGATTTGCATTTGGAAGGAACGGAATTTAAATTCCTGCCTGGCCGTCCAGATGTGGGTTTTCCGTGATTTCCTCAAATCAGTTATAACTATATGATTCCTCTGAAGAGGGCACGACCGATATTTTCCCCCCCAACCTTGCCTAAATCGAGATTTTACTGAACCTCTAATGACATCGTCGTCGAAGGGGTGCTAAATTTCCTACCCTATCTGTTTCGCTTTGTAAGATCTGTTCCACTCGCCGGTTTTCCAGTTTTCACCCCACTTTAACGGAAACCATAACGTTGCAAGGTTTTTCTTGGAAGATGACAATTACTCCTAACCTCAATACGTAAAAATAGGGGCTACGTGACACGATCAGCCTTTACGGTCAATCCCATACGAGTCGTCATTTTGGAACACCATTGAAAACTCTGGGACTGCTTGGAACAATACATCATCGTCATGGATGGTAAGAGGGCATGCTGAAAAATAATGCTGCCGAATTGTTTAAGTGAAAACTCTTAAAGCTTTTCAAATAAAACGAATCTTATTAACATCTTTATTCTTCATAGCTGCATATTTATTTCTCAACATATTTACAATACTCACTTTTCTCTCAGCGAGAGATCACTGTAGAATGTTTGATTATGTTGACGCAGCTACAAATTCACCTTTGGCCGCACCGCTTCATCACTATCAAAGTGAGATTCTCGCAGGTGTTATTTAAGTTCTGGAAGCAGATGAAAATCGATTGGGACCAAGTCGAAACGGCTTGGAGGATGATCGATGATAGTGAGTTCAAGGCGTCGGATTGTTCCTGATATCGTTGCGCTAGTGTGTGGTGTGACATTGTCATGCTGAACGAGACGGTGCTTCATGTGTGGACCAACTCTCCGAATTCGAAACTCGATTACAGCACGCTTTTTCCGACATACTGGCATAATTACGTTACACTCCTCCCTTTTACAGGCTACAGTTAGGAACGTTCGAGCGGCAGAGGGCTGCAGACATATATACATTAAGAATGATGATGTAGAATATGAATAACGTTTGTTTTGTTTAAAAATCTTTAAGAGTTTTCACATAAATAGTGGCATTACTTTTCACCGTTCCCTTGTAAAATGGAACTTGGAGCCGTGTGCGTGTTGTTGCAGAGATACTCCGACATGGTGTCTCCCACCTTTTGAATCTAACCTGCCATGCCATATCGAATCGTAGCGGGTATCGGCGATCTATGAGATGTCGAGCGGTGTCACGATGGAGATGACGTAGCATATCTTTCTCTCCACTAAGCATATCCAGCTTTAACATAGGTAATTTACTGGGAACTCATCTTGCAAATATGAGTAACAGTTCGCACAAATATACCCGGAAGCCCCGCTGCCTTTTTCATGTTAGCGTTGTTTGTGAGGAGTTCCATTAAAAAGAAACAAGGCAAGCGTTTCTTAGTAGTCTTACCGGCGGTTCTATACGGAGAAAACTAAATGCTGTTAGCGACGCTATAACGAGCTAGCTTCCGCTGTCACATTGCCTTATTATGTAAGGATGATGATAAACAGAAGGCCGAAGATCTGAACCTAACCTTCAAGAACTCGTTTACGGTAGAAGACTGCAGTACCATTCCTCCTTTCAAATATCGAGCAAGCGTAAGGATGGCTGACATAGCGTTTAGTGTATCTGGGAATGTAAAACAGCTAAAATCCTTAGACGCCAGGGAGGCATATGGTCCAGACGGTATCCCCGTAAGATTAAATGTTGACTATGCTACAAATATAGCGCCATTCTTATCCATCAACTATCAGAGATCATTGGAACAGCGGAAAGTTCCACGGGACTGGCAGAAGGCCCAGGTGATAGCAATCTATAAAGAAGGGTAGAAACATAATTACCGGCCAATTTCACTGACATCGATTTGTGTAGAATCAAGGAACATATTTTGTGTTCAGACATAATGACCTTTCTAGACTGTGAGAAGCTCATCTGCAGAAACCAGCACGCTTTTAGGAGACAGCGGTCATGCAAGACACGGCTGGCCCTCTTTGTGCATGATATACAACAGGCTCTAGATACCGGCTCCCAGATTGATGCCATATTTCTAGACTTTCGAAAGGCGTTCGACTCAGTTCCGCACTGTCGCTTGCTCCAAAAAGTGCGCGTTTACGGTCTATCCGATGACATATGCGATTGGACAGAAAGTTTTCTAACAGACAGAGAGCAGTATGTCGTCCTGAATGGGATGACTTGAACAGAAACAACCGTAACTTCAGATGTGCCCCAGGGCAGCGTAATAGGTCCGCTGCTTTTTACGATTTACATAAACGATCTGGTTGATGGTATTGACAGCGGCAATAGACTGTTTGCCGATGATGCTGTAGTCTACAAGAAAGTAGTATCACCCGAAAGTTGTGAACAAATCAATGAGGGCCGGCCGCGGTGGTCTCGCGGTTCTGGGCGCGCAGTCCGGAACCGTGCGACTGCTACGGTCGCAGGTTCGAATCCTGCCTCGGGCATGGATGTGTGTGATGTCCTTAGGTTAGTTAGGTTTAAGTAGTTCTAAGTTCTAGGGGACTGATGACCACAGCAGTTGAGTCCCATAGTGCTCAGAGCCATTTGAACCATTTTTGAAATCAATGAGGATTTGCAGAAAATAAAGGTGTGGTTTAATGACTGGCAGTAATCTCTCTTAAGTGTAACCTACTGCGTATAACAAGGCGAAAATCCCCATTAATGTACGAGTACAAAATAAATGCCCAGTCTCTGGAAGCGGTAACATCCGTCAAGTATCTGGCCGTGACTGTTCGAAATAATCTCAAATGGAATGATCAGATTACACAAGTAAAGGGCAAGTTGAGCTCTAGATTGCGGTTTATTAGTAGCATCCTGAAGCGATGCAGTCCTTCAACAAAGGAAATTGCTAACAATACATTAGTTCGTCCAGTGTAGAGTCGTGTTCGTCTGTATGGGACCCTTATCAGTTGGATCTGATTCAAGAGACTGAGAAGGTCCAAAGAAGAGCGGCAAGATTCGTGACTGGCACATTTAGTCATCGCGAGAGCGTTACAGATCTCATAGAATGTTTGAAGTGGGACACACTTGCAGGTAGACGGCGCGCTAAACGGAAGGGGTACAAATGGTTCAAACACACACATCCATGCCCGAGGCAGGATTCGAACCTGCGACCGTAGCGGTCGCGCGGTTCCAGACTGTAGCGCCTAGAACCGCTCGGCCACCCCGGCCGTAAACGGAAGGGACTGGTCACTGAATTCCGAGCTCTTACTGAGGCGTTCAGACAGTCGATTTTCCCTTGCGCGATCCGCGAGTGGAACATAGGGGGGGGGGGGGGAGGAATATGACTTTGGTGCGAATTGTGCCCTCCGCCACACACCATTTGATGGGTAGCGGAGTATATATGTAGATGTAGAAGAAAGGAAGAATAGTGTTGCCTTTCCAGCAACGATGAGGTCGGAGAAGAAGCACGGGTTAAAGAAGAATGAGGAAGAAAATCAGCTGACTGATCCCGGCGGAGGTTCGAGTCCTCCCTCGGGCATGGGTGTGTGTGTTTGTCCTTAGGATAATTTAGGTTAAGTAGTGTGTAAGCTTAGGGACGATGACCTTAGCAGTTAAGTCCCTAAGATTTCACACACATTTGAACAAGAAAATCAGCTACCTTCTCCTCTTTATAAAATAACAAAAATGGTATATGCCTTAAACGGTCTAGGGAAACTACGAAAATCTTAAATCTGGATGATAAACGGGAGTCGGATCTCGGCTGCTGTCGAATGCAAGTGCAGTAGACACCGCACTTCGCCATATCGGTCTTTCTTCGGATAGGTTCAGAAATAGATGTATTCTAGACAGACGTTTTCAGAGCATGGAAATCATTATCAGTCTCTATGCCACGGTGGATCAGCTCCGTGGCTGTTAACTGGTCAATGAACGATGTAATATGAGTCTCGCAATTTATAATTTGGATAATATTTTTTATGTTCTTATCTGCCTCGTAAAGTTCTCGTGCTGACCGTCAGAAGGCTTATATTGTGCCTTATATTTGTTGAAAATATTTTACGACCTGTTCAGCGCAATCGTGGACAATGCTCACTATGGAAGTACGTGACTGAGCTCAGTAAGGATAAAAAATAAAATGTAAATAGAATTAAAACAAATGACCACAAAATTGAACACATGTAAAGACAGAATAAGCCCTCTTCCGAGATCCGTTTTAAAAATTGGAAAATTTCTGAAAATATGTCGATTGTCTGTGATTTTAATAATGCGGGAAAGCAAACTCTTTGTGATAAGCACAAAAGCTTCTCTCACAGTCAGAAAGACAGGAACAAAACCGTGATGTAACGATTTTAATTTTCCTGGAACTGAAGAAAATTATATCCACTGCCTTGGTCGCGGCTAATTCCTCGCTATCTAGAGCGTGCGCAAGTCTGACGCCAGCTATATCCGCTCGTTGTAAACACTTTAGGTTTCACTCTCAGAGAAGTATCCTTGCACATGAAAATTATGTTTAGATGTAAAAAGATGTGTAAACTCGACAACCAAATTCGCATTAACGTCAGTTAGTTGCAGATGAAGAGCTATTGAAAGTCAGATTGCGTTGCGCTAAAAAATATTGTGTGTCAGTTTAAGCACAGTCATGTATAATTGTTCAAAGGGGACGTTTCATGGCGGAGTTTTGAAATTTGTAAGACTGGATGTCATGAACTGCTATATATATTATGACTATTAAGGTAAATACATTGTTTGTTCTCTATTAAAATCTTTCATTTGCTAACTATGCCTATCAGTAGTTATTGCCTTCCGTAGTTTGAATCTTTTATTTAGCTGGCAGTAGTGGCGCTCGCTGTATTGCAGTAGTTCGAGTGACGAAGATTTTTGTGAGGTAAGTGATTTGTGAAAGGTATAGGTTAATGTTAGTCAGGGCTATTCTTTCGTAGGGATTATTGAAAGTCAGATTGCGTTGCGCTAAAAAATATTGTGTATAAAAAAAATGGCTCTGAGCACTATGGGACTCAACTGCTGAGGTCATTAGTCCCCTAGAACTTAGAACTAGTTAAACCTAACTAACCTAAGGACATCACAAACATCCATGCCCGAGGCAGGATTCGAACCTGCGACCGTAGCGGTCTCGCGGTTCCAGACTGCAGCGCCTTTAACCGCACGGCCACTTCGGCCGGCTATTGTGTATCAGTTTAAGCACAGTCATGTATAATTGTTCAAAGGGGACGTTTCACTATCAGTATCAGATAATGGACAGAGGATCCTGCATAACGGTATAATGTAAAGTTCAGGTAATGACAACAACAAACAAACACTGTTTTAGGTGTAATTTTCGTACCTTAATAATCACATAGAACATGTTCACATTTTACAGATTTGAATAAAAAAAACTGACCACGGCACAAAGGTGCTGAAACATTTTTGGATCTATGTGGAAAACCGGTATTTTGCATAACAAGTGGACATTACATCCAGTAATAATAGTTCCTATTCTAGTAACTACTTTTCCACCCTATTAAGTTGAAATGTTGGTCATTTGCCTGATTCTATTGTATGATCAACTAGTCCATGTAGCATACAAACGTATTTTATTATGTGACTTTAGGCAAGGTAGAAGCATCAGAGAAACCGTTCTGATGTTGCGCTTCATAATGGAAGCAAGACTAAAGAAAAATAAACACACGTTCATCGAATATATCGACTTAGAAAAAGGGTTCGACAATGTAAAATGCTGCAAGATGTTCGAAATTCTGAGAGAAATAGGAGTGAACTATAGAGAAAGTCTGGTAATATACAATACGTACAAGAACCAGAAGGGGATCCAATATGAACAAAAACCAAAAGAGGACAAGATTGTATCACCAAGAACGAAGTGCTCGGATTAAAAAGGATGTGAGACAGGATGCAGCCCTCACCGCTACTGTTCAATCTGTACACGAAAGAGCATGACAAATAAAAGAAAGGTTCAAAAGTGAGATTAAAACAGAGAGTGAAACCATATCAATGATAAGATTCGCTGATGACATCGCTAACCTCGGTGAAAGCGAAGAAAAATTACGAGATCTATCGAATACAATGAAGTCTAATGAGTACAGAATACAGATTGAGAATGAACCAGAAAAAACGCAAATAATGAGAAGTAGCAGAAATGAAAACAGCGAGAAGTTTAACACTAAAACTGTTGATCACAAAGTAGACGAAATCGAGGAATTCTGCTGTCTCGGAAGCAAAATAACCCGTAACAGACGAAGCAAGGAGTACATAAAAAGTAGACTATCACAGGCAAAGAGCGCATTCCAGGCCAAGAGAAATCTTTTGGTATGAAATATAAGCATTAATTTGAGGGAAACGTTTCTGAGAAGGTATGTTTGGAGCACAGTACTGTATGATAATGAATCATGCACAACGTGGAAAACGGAACAGAGGAGGATCGAAATGAGGAGACGTGGCGCTACAGAAGAATGTTAGATATCAGGTGGACCGATAAAGAATGACGAAGTTGTCCACAGAATCGTCGTAGAAAGGAACATATAGGAAACTCAGGCAGGTAGAAGAGACAAGGTGATACGGTATGCGTTACGACATCAGCAAATAAGCTTCACGGTACTAGAGGGAACCGTAAGAGTAAAAATTGTAGAGGATGACAGAGATAGGAATACATCCAACAAGCAGTTGAGGATGTAAGGAGCAAGTGCTACTCTGAGATGATGAGATTAGCGCAGGTGAGGAATTCGTGGCAGGCCGCATCAGACCAGTCAGAATACTGACGACTCAGTTTGAAAAAAAAAAAAAAAAATTCTGCCGTGGACTTTTAACATAAATCGGAAGGATCTGACCTTGTTGACGACGCTATAAGTAGTTGATGGTAGATGAGTGTGATGTACACACAGCTACTGTAAACGGTTCTTAATTCAAATGTAAGCTGGTGGCCAACATTATACGAGATCACTAACATGCGTAAGTTAGGAAATGTTGTGTTAGTGTTCTGGTCACTACACGAGATCGAGGGTATTTGAAAAACCGACAGTTTAAAACCGGTATTTTAGTTCTGTATAACCGGTATTTTTCGAGATTTGGTTGGTCTCGATTACAATAGGTTTTTTCCATTCTTTACTAACAACAGAGTAAAAAAACTGGCATATCTATTTTCCATAGCTGCCGTGCTAAAATTCTTGGTTTTTAAATCAAACTTTTTTTAGGAACGACAGGTGTTGGTTTTTAAATCAATATATTTTTAGGAACAAGTGGTGTTTATTCGTAAAATTTCCTTTGCGTTGAAATACTGGACCATTACAGAAAATGGGAAAAGCGATCAGTGCCATTTAAACAACAAAGTCGACAGTTGTAAGCTAGCAACAAACACATGACGTAAGAAACGGTACTGCGTTGCTGAGACAATAATATACCTATTCCGTGTGTTGTGGCCTGTCAGACGATACGTGTGCAAGACATGCCCCCACACGGTCTATGCGGCAGTTTCTACCTGTCGTCATCGGACATAGGTTGTATTGCAGAATGGCACCATCCATAGTTTGGAAGTGTTTTACAAAGTGCTGTAGCACTGAAGTACAATAGTCTATTTGCTGTAAAAGATTAAAACTTGCGAGACCACACAATTAGACCGCATCCACAATATCCCTAGGAAACACTCCGTCTTCAGGCCACGAGTGTCCACCGTATCATCCTCAGTGGAGGATGTGGGTAGGAGGGGCGTGGGGTCAGCACACCGCTCTCCCGGTCGTTATGATGGTATTCTTTACCGAAGCCGCTACTATTTTGTAGAGTAGCTCCTCAATTGGCATCACGAGGCTGAGTACATCCCGAAAAATGGCAACAGCGCATGGCGGCCTGGATGGTCACCCATCCAAGTGCCGACCACGCCCGACAGCGCTTAACTTCGGTGATCTCACGGGAACCGGTGTATCCACTGCGGCCGTTGCCTAATATCCCTTGGAAGAGAAAGTGAATTTGATTGGTATATCTATAATTTTATTGATGTGCTATAAACATGGTGTAATAATGATCCCTTAATTTTGTGGGTGCTACAAGGTGATAAATTGATACCACTTCTTGGGTCTTCCATTATAAAGTATTTCAGCAATGATGCTGAGCAACCGAGGTGATGTCTTCTCTTCATCCAGTCACGAATCGTAACACTTTTGTTATTTTTTTCTTATGCAGCGATTCCACGCAGTAAGCTTTAACTCCATCACAATTCGTGCGACGTGCAGCTGCCAAAACTTTCATTTCAGACGCGACTCAGGAACCCACAAAACGACGAAATTGAAGTGGATACTGGTTTCGCCGTGCCCACACTCAGATATAAAACCATTTGCGTGCAACACATTCCACGCAACCAGTGGCGCAATCCACTGCCGTTGTGTAAACTATGCTTAACGTTGAAACTTCCTGGCCAATTAAAACTGTGTGCCGGACCGAGACTCGAACTCGGGACCTTTGCCTTTCGCGGGGAAGTGCTCCACCAACTGAGCTACCCAAGCACGACTCACGCCCCGTCCTCAGAGCTTTACTTCTGCCAGTACCTCGTCTCCTACCTTCCAAACTTTACAGAAGCTCTCCTGTGAACCTTGCAGAACTAGCACTTCCTGAAAGAAAGGATATTGCGGAGACATGGTGTTGTGTCGATTCCCTAAGATCTCGACACAATGAGTGGCTAGGTGCACGCGAAACTAACGCAGACGGGCGTAAATTCTGAAACAGGAGACTGGATGAAAACTATAAAGAAAAGAAGAGAGATTTTAATATACTTAACTTTAATGTAGTCTTGTTCTTGTTGAAATACATCTCTTGCATAGTAGTAAGCAATTAGCAATGATACACATGGCGCCTTGCTAGGTAGTAGCGATGGACTAGCTGAAGGCTATTTAATCTGTCTCTCGGCAAATGAGAGGAATACTTGGTAGGTCTAGTCGCAAGCTATGTCGTCCGTACAACTGGGGCGAGGTCATGTCCGTGTCTTCTGACCTGCCATGTGGTGGCGCTAGGATTGCGAGTACACAGTGGCGACACGCGGGTCCGACATGTACTACAGGACCGCGGCCGATTTAAGTTACCACCTAGCAAGTGTGGTGTCTAGCAGTGACACCACATTCCTCCCCCGCAAATCGGCGAACGGTCGTGAGATAAGGCTTCCGCCCGCCGTGGGGAGGACCCCATGTTGACGTATGCGATGAGGTGGGGAGCCTAACAACAGGCGAGGCTGTGCCACCCGCACCCGGCCATTCGGTCCGAGGGGAGCTAGGAAACGCCTGCAAACCTAGTCCAGGGTGCACGTCAACATGAGGTGTATGCGCACGTAATGAGACAGAAGGGTCGACCTCCATGTGGTCGGAGCACCCGACGGGCGAAGACGACATCTGGTCCGGAGCGGGCAAGAGGTCCATGGCGGAGGACGGCTGGTCACGGGAAGCAAGCGGCGGCGCGTGACCCAGAGAGGCGCGTGGCGGCTGCAGCGAAGCGTCCGCTGCTGGCGGCGCCGGCGGCGGCTGCGGCGGCGCGACGCCATGAGGCAAAATGGAAGGCATCGTCGGTAACACCTGGGGATGAGGCGAGCCAGTAGATGGGTCCCCAGGGCGCTGACCTGACGGCTCCGTCGCTGAAAGCAGACGGGGAGCGGCAGAACCCAGGCGACGACAGAGGCGCAGCAGATTGAGATGCCGACGCACCTCACCAGAGGCCCCCAAAACCAAATACATCGCGCGGCCGAGGCAGCGAAAAATGCGCCCTGCGAGCCAACGCTGTGAACCGCGATAGTTGCGATAATAGACAACGTCGCCAGGAGCAAAAGCAGGAGTCTGCCGCTGCACAGGAACCTGATGTGGCGGATGCAGCAAAGACATCAGAGTTCGATGAGGACGACCATGGAGCAACTCAGCCGGCGAGCGACCATCGCGGGGCTGAGAGCGATATGAGGACAAAAAGAGCAACAACGCGTCCTCCCGAGAATGCGACTCTTTCAACTTCAACATCTGCGACTTGAAAGTCCGGACCAATCGTTCAGCGGCACCGTTTGACTGAGGCGAAAACGGCGCGGATGTCAGATGTTGAATACCATTGGCCTTGCAGAACGACTGAAATTCTGCGGACATGAATTGTGGGCCATTGTCGGAAACAATAGTCTGCGGAAGACCTTCAATGCAAAAGATAGCAGACAAGGCTTGGATGGTGGCCGAAGACGTCGTGGAAGACATCCGGACAACAAAAGGAAAATTACTGAAAGCATCGACCACAACCAACCATCGAGCATTCCAGAATGGACCAGCAAAATCGATGTGCAAGCGTTGCCAAGGGGAAGTGGCTTTCGGCCATGCAAAGAATGTCCGCGGCGGTGCGGATTGTTGTTCGGCACACGCCACGCAAGAGGAGCACATATTCGTAATCGCAGCATCGATTCCGAACCAAGTACAGTGCTGTCGAGCAAGTTGTTTCGTTCGCACGATACCCCAATGTCCTTGGTGAAGAAGCTTTAAGACAGAGGACTGCAACGATCGTGGGACCACGACTCGGGATTGATCATTATCGGAACGCAACAACAAAACACCACGTCGTACAAAAAGTCTCTCCTTGTGAGCAAAAAAACGGCGAACCAAAGGATCCTCGATCCGTGACTTTGACAAGGGCCATTGCGTAGCAACAAAACGCAAAACGGGAGCAAGGACAGGGTCAGCAGCTGTGGCAGTAGCTACACGACGAAAATCAATCGGAAACGATGCGACCACGTCATCGGTTTCCGAATCAATGAACATGCAAGCAAGTTCGGAAGAATCGAATGCTTTATCCTCAGCAACAGGCAAACGGGACAACGCATCAGCGTTTCCGTGCTTAGCAGTGGACCGATACAAGATATCGTAGCGGTACTGCGAGAGAAAAAGAGACCAGCGAATGAATTTCTGCGCTGTACGTGGAGGTACAGGCTTGTTTGGATGAAAAAGTGATGTCAAAGGTTTGTGGTCCGTGATGATTGTAAAGTGACGACCATACTAGAAATCGTGAAACTTTGTTACACCAAACACAAGAGCCAAAGCTTCCTTCTCTATTTGGGAATAATTTCTTTGCGCAGATGAGAGCAATTTGGACGCAAAGGCAATAGGGCGATCATGCGAGCCATCCTTGTGCGCAAGCACAGCACCGATCCCGAAATCCGAGGCATCTACCATCAACAAAAGGGGTTTTCGGGGATCGAAGGGCGTAAGGCAAGTATTTGAAAGTAACGCCGATTTCAACTGGCGAAAGGCGCGTTCGCATTCCGTCGTCCAGACGAACGGAACACCTTTACGGCGTAAGCGATGAAGCGGAGCTGAAATGGAAGAAGCATTGCGCACAAACTTTGAATAATAATTTACCTTACCCAGCACACTCTGTAGCTGTTTTAAGTTCTGCGGTGACGGCAAGTCCTGAATGGCACGAAGGTGCTCTGGACTCGGATGTATACCATGGGCATTTATGACATGCCCCAGGTACGGTAAGTCACGAGCAAAAAACACACATTTGTCCTTCCTCAAGCGAAGACCATTCTGACGCAATACCTGAAATAAGGTTCGGAGATTTTGCAAATGTTCGGCTTCTGTCTTTCCTGAGATTACAATATCGTCCAGATAGTTCGCAGCAGTAGGGACCGACGCACAAATAGTTTGTAAATATTGCTGAAACAAAGCAGGGGCGAATGCACACCCGAACGGCAGTCTTTTGAAGCGATACAAGCCAAGATGCGTGTTTACCACCAAGACGCGCTGGGATTCGTCGTCCACAGGTATTTGCAAGTACGCATCTGCTAGGTCCAATTTTGAAAAATATTTTCCCGGGCACAGTTTGTCAAAAAGATCTTCCGGGCGGGGCAAAGGAAAAGTAGCAGTCACTAGTTGTGGATTCACAGTTGCCTTGAAGTCCACGCAAAGTCTCAGTTTTCCGGAAGGTTTTGGCAAAATGACTAAGGGTGAGGCCCAGAGAGAAGCCTGCACACGTTCAATTACACCTTGAGATTCTAATTCGGCTAATGTTCGTGCGACCTCATCACGCAATGCGTGGGGAACATTGCGCGCTCTGAAAAATTTCGGTTGCGCGTTGTCTTTCAGTTCCAAATGCGCTTCATAGTTCTGAGCGCAACCAAGGCCCGGTGCAAAAATGTCTGCAAATTCTTCACAAAGACTAGAAACACTGGCGGAAGGCACAGTCTGATTCACTGATAGGACCTGATTTACTATAGACATATTAAACAATTGAAACAAATCTAAACCAAACAAGTTCACTGCACTAGAGGAACGAAGAACATAAAATGACACAAGTTTTGTCTGTCCCTTGTATGTTGCAATAAGGCTGCACTGTCCCAACACAGGTATATGCTGTCCTGAGTAACTAGTTAACGTAACATTTGCGGCACGCAACGGCGGGGCGCCCAGTTGTTTGTACGTGTCGTGATTGAGCAATGAAACAGCAGCTCCGGTATCGAGCTGGAATGGGATCACTTGTCCTGCAAAGTCTAAGTCCACAAAAAGTTTCTTGTCTTGTTGACGACAAGAGCGACTGTCTCGTGCAATTTGAACTGATACAGGTCCAGAAGCACTTGCAACTTTACGGGATTTCCGGCGACGTCGACGCACACTTTGGGTGGGACGAACACAGTCACTGTTAGCTAAAGTGTCACTGGACGGGTGGGAATGAACGACATGAATGTCCATGGGCGAAGGTCCACGAGCCTGATTGTCCTGGGTTCGATTCCGGCGCGAAGCAAAGGGCCTGGAATTTGTGTGATTGTCTGATCTTAACTTTTTCTGGCAAACACTTTGTACATGTCCTTTCTTTTGACAGTAAAAGCAAATAGCTTGGCGTGACGGGCAATTTTCACGCGAATGTCTAGTTGCACACCGCGGGCAAGATTTCACTGCATTTGCTTGCTTACGCGGCGCACGTGGTTGCAAGCTAGGCGGCCGCAGCGAAGTCGGGCGCGAGGGCCGCTTAGCGTCCCGTGCAGCGGGCCGGGCGGGCCGATTAATGTGACACACTGCTGGCGAAGTTTCAAATGATTCCTGAGCAAAGTCAAGTGTGTCTTGCCTGTCCAATATGTCTATCACTTGTTGCAGGGAGGGATTAACTAGCTTCAAAATCTGTTCCCTTATGCGAACATCAGAAACGTTCTGTGCAATTGCATCACGCACCATAGTATCTGAATATGGGAGGCCACATTCACAGGCAAACGCGCAGTCTCTAGTAAGTCCTTGCAAAGTTGCTACCCACTCCCTATTAGTCTGACCGGCCGTACGTTTTGTACGAAAAAACGTATACCGTTTGGCAACTACATTTACTGTTTCTTTGAAATAGGCATCTAAAGCCGACAAAATTTCCTCGTAGGACAGAGTTGCGACGTCGCGTCGGGGAAACAATTTCACTATCACACGGTAGGTAGACACACCGACACAAGAAAGCAAAAACGGCTGCCGCTCTTTACCTTGAATTCCATAAGCAGTGAGGTGGAAGTTGAACTGATCGGCCCACTCAGTCCAGCTCTCGTTATGGGCCTCAAAGGGCCGAAATGGCGGTGCGACAGCGTTGTGTGGCTGCGGTAGCGATGAAGCGGCTGCCGCCGCATCGGTTTGCAGCGCACGTTGACCCTGGACGAGCTGTCCAAGGGCTTCCAATAACGCCTGCGTCTGCTGATTCTGCAAGCGAAAAAATTCGGACAGTACATCTGGAGAATGCGGCGAAGCCATGACACAAGCAAATTAGAGAAAGTATAACACAAAGACTGCAACGTGGGCGCGGCACCACACCTCGTCGCCAAAATATTGTTGTGTCGATTCCCTAAGATCTCGACACAATGAGTGGCTAGGTGCACGCGAAACTAACGCAGACGGGCGTAAATTCTGAAACAGGAGACTGGATGAAAACTATAAAGAAAAGAAGAGAGATTTTAATATACTTAACTTTAATGTAGTCTTGTTCTTGTTGAAATACATCTCTTGCATAGTAGTAAGCAATTAGCAATGATACACATGGCGCCTTGCTAGGTAGTAGCGATGGACTAGCTGAAGGCTATTTAATCTGTCTCTCGGCAAATGAGAGGAATACTTGGTAGGTCTAGTCGCAAGCTATGTCGTCCGTACAACTGGGGCGAGGTCATGTCCGTGTCTTCTGACCTGCCATGTGGTGGCGCTAGGATTGCGAGTACACAGTGGCGACACGCGGGTCCGACATGTACTACAGGACCGCGGCCGATTTAAGTTACCACCTAGCAAGTGTGGTGTCTAGCAGTGACACCACACATGGCTTAGCCACGGCCTGGGGAATGTTTCCAGAATGAGATTTTCACTCTGCAGCGGAGTGTGAGCTAATGTGAAAGTTCCTGGCAGATTAAAACTATGTGCCGGACCGAGACTCGAACTCGGGACCTTTGCCTTTCGCGGGCAAGTGCTCTACCAACTGAGCTACCCAAGCACGGATCACGCCCCGTCCTCACAGCTTCACTTCTGCCAGTACCTCGTCTCCTACCTTCCAAACTTTACAGAAGCTCTCCTGCGAACCTTGCAGAACTAACGCTGTTGGATACTGTGCGCCATCGTCCGACACGGCTGGCACAGTACCGCAGGGACGCGCCGCGCGTCGCGGGCTGCGTGTGTGTGCGTGCCAGGCGCCGGCCGGCTGCGAGCCCGGAGCTGGTGGCGCCTTCCGCGTGCGGCGCGCCGTGGCTCGTCAGGGGTGTGGCAGTGTTGGGGGGGGGGGTGGATGTGGGCGGGGGAGGGGAGGGGGAGGGCACGGAGAGGCGTGGGCGCGACAGGCGCCGCCTCCCACGCGCCACGTCAAGTGCCACGCTCTCTGCTTTGCGATCCTCTTGTAGTCGCAACATGGTCTGTCCGGATACCAGGGACGTACAGACTAGGCTGACTTTTCCGTGTACGGAAAATCAAACGGATTACAGACATTGCTGGAAAGAAATCGGAAACTGAGGTATCATTTTTCGCGCAAACCAATATTTGCGAAGCTGTCGCTACTTCGTGTAGCTCACAAAAGGACAATTCGGAATAATACAAAACTAATTCGTACGTAAAACGATCTGCAGCAAAAATGTCATGAAGATGCTTCTTCGCTTGAACGAAGAACGTTGGTTCAGATTACGGGAGATGTTTCATTAGAGGGTCGTGACTTTGGGAACACGGCACGTCCTCTCAGTTTAGCTGGCAGCGATACTTGGCGAGTGTCTTCTACTTGTAAGTATTCACCACGCACTGCCTTCGTAAATAAAGAAGTCTTCCACATGGCTGCTTCGCATCCGACTGCCGTATGTGGCTGCCAGGTACGGGCGCTGTTGCTTCCTAACGTCATTCCTACAGTCAAAGAACTTTGACATTCATCATTAACTAAAACGTAGGTCAAACAGAAAATGGAAGAAGAATTTTCGTCTGTAGTTTATCTGCAGTTGCCGCAGGTGATGTTTCCAAGCATATCTCTCTTTACAGTAGAAAGTAACTCCACATCTCATAAAATGTTGTAATAACGTAACAAACTAGGCTTGACACCTGTGCCCGGAACGGAACGGAATGTCAAAATCCCAATTCCATAGTTCATTTCAAACGGCGACGTCGAAGTTTTGCGGTAAGGAAATTTTTACATTTAGGTTCGCTAGCTCGGGGGGGAAGGGGGGAGTGTCTTCGAATCTGCTAACAGTGGAAGTTAACATTAAGCTGTAAATAAAATTTTAATGTTATTACCCGTATGTCTGATTGATTGTGCATGAGAAGAACCGTTGTGATGTTCCTCATTCATGTTTAACCCACGAGTCCGTAGTAGATACTGCTGGTCCGCATATTTGTTAATCGTTTAGCACCACCCAGGGGATACACACAGCCTAAGGTATGCTGCAATGACATCATACAGATGCTGAGAGGTTCCTCATGGAGTACAACAGCTATAACACTATGGTGTTCTTCCTTAGGACTCGTCTACTCTCTGCCGAATACCGTGCTCTAATGTTACAAAAATCGATGTTCTTCTAAACACAGCAAAGAGGACAATAACAGGTTACATCACATCTACCCCTCTTCATTGGTTACCAACTCTGAGCTACATTACTCCAACAGATCTTCGAAGACAGACTGCCTTTCTCTACGAATATGAAAAATTAATTAAAATTCCTCTGCTTCCAATCCTCTCTGATGTGCCCGCACTTAAAATGCGCCGATGTAAACCCAGGCAGTCACTTACCATACGGGCAAAACACTATAAGCAGTGTACTTCAACATGAGCAGAAAGCCGGCATAAACGTGGAATAACGTAGCCCATGAGGAATATCACACGCTCATAAGACTTGGCACAAGACTAGCTGGCATGGAATTACCAAAATGTGCATGGAAAACAGTTAAGGGATTCTTACAGGCCACGCATCTGTGCAGAAAGCCTCCACCGATGGATAAAGGTTTCATCTTCTCAATGTGGCTGTGGCAGTGAACATCAGATCGTCAAACACGTTGTAATAAGCTGTAGCAGACGAGCTTACTATGGAAATCTAGAGGATTCCTGTGAAGTGACAGAGTCAGCCCGTTAATGAACTGAAAACTTAGATGTTAATTTGTAGATTTAGTCGTTTGGGTCTACTTATTTTGTAAAATCATGCAATTCATGTATGTAAGTTGCAATTCAGTTTGTATTGCTATACGCTAAACAAATCAGCAGGTGACCTGTCTCCATCGCTCTTACTCAGGTTGAATAGTGGATAGTGGATTTTGTGGTTGTGTGTCTTCTTAGTTTTTATTCCATTATTTTGCTTTGTTTTCGTCACACAGTGCAAATGTTCCATGACGACTGAAATATTTTTTCCACTTAAGGCTCGTCCACAAGAGAGGCCATATATCTGAAAGCGAAGAAAAGATTTAGGTTTTACAACATGTGGCCGGGGAAAAAGCCTACGCTGTCTATGAATAAAAGCGAACGTAAATTGATAAAGCAATTTTCTTTAAATAACTTTTTTTAATATGAATATTGGAGATAAGTAGAGTTGTTTTTGACGTTACTTTGTTGTTAGAAAGAAACGAAAAACACAACGGATAAGGTAAATACCCCTAAGTATTCCCTTAGAAATATTGTCTGATACGTTTCTATGAATTTATATTCGCTAGAAAATAAATGTCGACGTTTGAAATGTGTGGACGACTCTTTTTCTGTTGTTTCACTTCTCACGTGTTTATCATACGAACTTTATCAATAACATTCGTTATGAAATTTGCTTTAGCCATTAATAGACTCTATCACTGATAGTTACATAATTCTGACATTATATTTTGACTTTTGTATCACGGATAGTATTTCACAACATCACTTTCACCGCCAGGTGCTGTGCTAAGAGATGTGAGTTGTGTTGACCTATAGAGTCAATACACTATAATTGGAAATGGCTTGTCTCAGAAAATGGCAGACACTGACATATTATTAGCCAATGGTTTGTGATGACATTTCTGTTTTCTGAAGGCGAAAACCTGATTAACTGCCATTGAAGGCTGATGAAATACATTTCTTTAGATTGCCGAAGTGAATGTGCTTTTGTGGTGATTCGACAGATAAATAGATGGACAAGTGTCCGATTATCAATACAGAGGTATGAAGTTCAATCCTTACCCAGTTCAAACATTTTTATTGTCATCTGTTCTTTCATTTCCGGCATAGATTGATTAATGTGAAAAATGCCAGGAAGCACCATCGTCTGGACTTCGCGTTACACTCTAGCTTCCCCTATAAATGCCTGGATAACACTGTTTAAAGGACGACGGTTCAATCCCGCGTCCGGCAATCCTGATTTAGGTTTTCCGAGATTTCCGTAAATCGCTCCAGGCAAATGCCGGGATGGTTCCTTTGGAAGGGCACGGCCGACTTCTACATCCAAATTTACATCTACATCCATACTCCGCAAGCCACCTGACGGTGTGTGGCGGAGGGTACCTTGAGTACCTCTATCCGTTCTCCCCTTTATTCCAGTCTTGTATTGTTCGTGGAAAGAAGGATTGTCGTTATGCCTCTGTGTGGGCTCTAATCTCTCTGATTTTATCCTCACGGTCTCTTCGCGAGATATACGTAGGAGGGAGCAATATACTGCTTGACTCCTCGGTGAAGGTATGTTCTAGAAACTTCAACAAAAGCCCGTACCGAGCTACTGAGCGTCTCTCCTGCAGAGTCTTCCACTGGAGTTTATCTATCATCTCCGTAACGCTTTCGCGATTACTAAATGATCCTGGAACGAAGCGTGCTGCTCTCCGTTGGATCTTCTCTCTCTCTTCTATCAACCCTATCTGGTACGGATTCCACACTGCTGAGCAGTATTCAAGCAGTGGGCGAACAAGAGTACTGTAACCTACTTCCTTTGTTTTCGGATTGCATTTCCTTAGGATTCTTCCAATGAATCTCAGCCTGGCATCTGCTTTACCGACGATCAACTTTATATGATCATTCAATTGTAAATCACTCCTAATGCGTGCTTCCAGTTGCTGACCTGCTATTTTGTAGCTAAATGATAAGGGATCTATCTTTCTATGTATTCGCAGCACATTACACTTGTCTACATTGAGTTTCAATTGCCATTCCCTGCACCATGCGTCAAATCGCTGCAGATCCTCCTGCATTTCAGTACGATTTTCCATTGTTACAACCTCTCGATACACCACAGCATCATCTGCAAAAAGCCTCAGTGAACCTCCGACGTCATCCACAAGGTCATTTATGTATATTGTGAATAGCAACAGTCCTACGACACTTCCCTGCGGCACACCTGAAATCACTCTTACTTCGGAAGACTTCTCTCCATTGAGAATGACATGCTGCGCTCTGTTATCTAGGAACTCTTCAATCCAATCACACAATTGGTCTGATAGTCCATATGCTCTTACTTTCTTCATTAAACGACTGTGGGGAACTGTGTCGAACGCCTTGCGGAAGTCAAGAAACACGGCATCTACCTGTGAACCCGTGTCTATGGCCCTCTGAGTCTCGTGGACGAATAGCGCGAGCTGGGTTTCATACGATCGTCTATTTCGAAACCCATGCTGATTCCTACAGAGTAGATTTCTAGTCTCCAGAAAAGTCATTATACTCGAACATAAAACTTCCAAAATTCTACAACTGATAGACGTTAGAGATATAGGTCTACAGTTCTGCACATCTGTTCGACGTCCCTTCTTGAAAACGGGGATGACCTGTGCCCTTTTCCAATCCTTTGGAACTCTACGCTCTTCTAGAGACCTACGGTACACCGCTGCAAGAAGAGGGGCAAGTTCCTTCGCGTACTCTGTGTAAAATCGAAATGGTATCCCACCAGGTCCGGCGACCTTTTCTCTTTTGAGCGATTTTAATTGTTTCTCTATAGCTCTGTCGTCTATTTCGATATCTACCATTTTGTCATCTGTGCGATAATCTAGAGAAGGAACTACAGTGCAGTCATCCTCTGTGAAACAGCTTTGGAAAATGACATTTAGTATTTCGGACTTTAGTCAGTCATCCTCTGTTTCAGTACCATTTTGGTCACAGAGTGTCTGGACGTTTGTTTTGATCCACGTGCCACTTTGACATAAGACCAAAATTTCTTAGGATTTTCTGCCAAGTCAGTACATAGAACTTTACTTTCGAGTTCATTGAACGCCTCTCGCATAGCCCTCCTCACACTACATTTCGCTTCGCGTAATTTTTGTTTGTCTGCAAGGCTTTGGCTATGTTTACGTTTGCTGTGAATTTCCCTTTGCTTCCGCAGCAGTTTTCTAACTCGGTTGTTGTACCACGGTGGCTCTTTTCCATCTCTTACGACCTTGCTTGGCACATACTCATCTAACACATATTGTACGATGGTTTTGAACTTTGTCCACTGATCCTCAACACTATCTGTACTTGAGACAAAACTTTTGTGTTGAGCCATCAGGTACTCTGAAATCTGCTTTTTGTTACTTTTGCTAAACAGAAAAATCTTCCTACCTTTTTAATATTTCTATTTACGGCTGAAATCATCGATGCAGTAACCGCTTTATGATCGCTGATTCCCTGATCTGCGTTAACTGTTTCAAATAGTTCATTCCTCATCCTTCCCTAATCCGAAGAGACCGATGACCTCGCTGTTTGGTCTCCTTCCCCAACCAACCCAATCCCACACTGTTTACAGTTCGGAGGAAGGCAACGACATACCACAACCAATTTGACCATGCCTGTAGCAGCCGTCACGAAAATAGCCATCTCAACGTCAACTCACCGTCCTACAGCGCTGACAGTTAGAGATAATTTCAGATGTTAGTAAACGTTACGAAAAAAATATTAGACAACGCTATTTTTAGTCTAGAATAAGATGGCGTGGCGTACTTTCCAAAAGAAAATTGTTGCCAACTGCTGCAAAAAAATTAAATAAATAAATAAATAAAAATTAAAGTTTAAAAAAATTTTGAAGAAAACTGAGTTTACTTGTTTCAATCTGTGGGAAAACGCAACAACTGACGTAATTCGATTGAAAGTAATGTAAGAATAGTCCCAAAGTTTATCGATGCATGTGATACATATTTTATCGTGAAAACATGGAAGTATTCCGAGAGAAAAAATGAGATACTTTAAGAGGTATCCAACTTTTTCACCTGTGTAACGAAAAATGTCGTCCCTGATGAGTCTGCGTTCTCTTGGACCTGGTAGGAACTTTCAACGAGGAAGTTGTTAAAAAAAATATGAAATTAATTTTGGTAACGTCTGAGACATCATTATTGTGTCGTGTCATGTATGAACGCGTTTTATTTACGATAGACTAGCCCGCGAGTACTTGTATAACGTCGCGAGAATTTTAGTTCCGATGGTTCTCCTTTATACGACCGAGAATATTCCGTGCCTCCTGTCAGATTGACGGATTTTTATTTCGGGTCTTAATAACTCTTCGTCACTACACCAGTTGCTGCAATGTCTCTACATTCCGTTGAAAAATGTTGTCTATCTATTTACTTTCTGAATCAAAAAACAAGTGAGCGTTGAAGACGAAGAGCGGAGGTCTTTGAGCCAGAACAATAAGTTTTTTCTCTCTCACTCTGTATTTTTCTAGCTGTCATAGCATCAAAGTACAGTTATGCACACCAAGTTTTTGTCAGAATCGTCAAATTCAGTTTTCATTTACACCCCTTTCTTCGATAATCAAAATGCTTGCTCACATCTAGAGGTTGTGCTGGTGTTACTGCACTGTTAATATGAAATAAACTAGATTCGGAAATACCACAAGGTTTTGATGTCATTTTATGAACGTCCGCAAAATTTATGTTATTCTTGCTTTCTTCACTATTGCTCAGATCAGTAAAAAAAGATCTTTAATACGTTCGATATGACAATCGTAGTTGTTCTCGAATATCCTGTCGCCCATTACGCATACTGACCGGTGTTGGCCTCGCTCCTGCATGACGGTCACTACCAAACACACGTTCATATACCATTCCACTAAGACTGAAACCACACGAGAACACTTGGTATTGCACGGAAACAATGAACATTCGGTTGGCGCTGGCCTACTGCGCTGTTAGTGCATGTGGCAACAAAGCTGCGATGCTGGCGAATCACAGGGCTTAGTGCCGGCGGGTTGCAGTTAATGGGTGTGACGTTGAGCTGTTTAATTTCGTGACGGCCACTCTAGTAAAGCACTGAAATGTTAAAAAAAACTTTGGGGACAAGAAAGATTTATTTAAAATATATATCAGCATAGATGCGCGGTGATTTGTCATAACATGTTAGCTGGTAGTGCTGCCGAATGACCAAAAGCGGTGTGACCGACCGTCCATTGCAGTTGGTGCAGCAAAGCTCCAACATATCGTTGACATCGTTCATTCAGCCGAGAAATTGTATATCAAATGTGTGCCATGAGCTTTCCATAGCAAGAGGTACTGCTGCTATTTACAAACTCTCAAGACTGAATGACAATATAAAACGTCACGTGAGTGCGCAGACCATCACAGAGTTAGCAAAACCATGATGAGAAGTCTTCTTGCCTCTGCGTTCCAACACGCATCTAGCGTCATTGTAATACCATTCATTCCAGACGTTTGAAGGTAATCGGGGCTGTCGCCAGGAAGGTGTGGAGACTTTCGAAAATTACGTGCGCTGATGGCTGAGAAAAGAGGCAATATGGGAGAACCTTCCCTTGTTCAAAGATGGATAATGAACGTATAAAAGAATCTAAAATTAAATGCGGACAGTTATTCATGAAGGTTGGAACTAAAAGCTGTGTAGATGTCACTTCGTTCTCTTGTGTACCAAAAGAAGAGTAAGTTACGATGCATTAATATTTTACCGACCTTCAACGGTACTTATGGTAGCTGTGGGCAAGATTAATATTTAATGACCTCTCTATTCTTCGTCCTCAAGCTTTCATTCAGTACCAATAGATTCTGTGTTGGGTTTGTTTTTCCGGCAGCGCAAGTTGTACTTTAGCAGTGATACACAACAGTACAGATGTCCTGATGACGATGAGACGATAGATAATCACTTAGCGGTTGGATGCACTGAATGCAGTCTAAAGGCGGTACGGCGATGCTATGTTGAACTGTTCCCGCAGCGCCGGCAGCCATATCACGGTACTTTTGCATCTGACACAAGCATTTTCACTCTTGTGCGGGTATTTTCACAGAAACAAAGCTAATAGGGTAACAAACCGAATAAATCATAATTAGGAAATTTGTGGTAATGTCTTATAAGACCAAACTGCTGAGGTCATCGGTCCCTAAGCTTACGCACTACTTAATCTATCTTAAACTAACTTACGCTAAGGACAACACACACACACACACACACACACACACACACACACACACAAACGCATATGCCCGAGGGAGGACTCGAACCTCCGACGCGGGGAACCGCGCGGACCGTGACAGGGCGTCCAAAACCGCGCGGCTACTCCGCGCGGAAAATCATAATTACGTTATTACTCTGTAATGAGCCGAGGCTACCGGTCCCTTATACCAAAATTACAAAATTCCTGAGGAACTTCGAAAATTTTGACTATGGTGTTTATCTTCAGCCTTTATATCTACATCGGACACACACACACACACACACACACACCAGTAGCACATTTAAAATTCAGTTTGATGCTGCCTATAAGTAAAGAGGCAGTCAGATCACTCCGAAACTACGGAGACCATACTGCATATATTAATAACCGCTACTGTATCCAAGGGTGGTTGGAGAGTTGTTGTTGGATAAGTCAATAGAGAAAGACATTCTGTAGCGTTAGTTTTAAAATATCTTACCAGTACTGGGATGCGGATAGGCATGAAAGTTTAGATGGCTTTGAAACTGAAATTCGCAGTTGGCAGGCCTCATCATTCAGGTCTGCAGGCAATATTAATGTGCTTCGATTGCCGGTGGCAAATGTTAGTCCCAAGAAGCAAGCAAATTTTCATAATGAATCGTGATATGAACAACAATTGCACCGCTCCTTTCTTGGGACACTTAATGAAATCTGTTGCTCCCTGACAATCTTCGAAAGCACTTCAAACAAAAGTCTGGAACGAAATGTTCATCGCTGTGCTCAGAAGTGTTCTAAGGAAACAACAGAATACTCACACTGGGACGGAACGTCCAGATGTTTCCCAATAGACTCTCCATCATAAATTCCCGTAACAGAACGACTTGTCCGTAACAGAAGTCATTAGAAGCTGGTAAATGATCACGATGCGACCAGTGTTACGCACACTGGCCATCAAAGGATGGCACTTTGCTAGGAAGCACTACAACCCGTTCGCCGGATTACACGTTAGTGGAGAACCGTTCTCTTCGCCAGTGAGTCCCAGTTTATCTTGCATGTAAAAAGCAGACGTGTTTTGATTTGGCGGTAAACATCCATAAGAACGCTTTCGGAAAAAGGAGCATTTGTTGATAGAGTGGCGGGACTTTAAGAGGGCGCAGAGCAGCCTATGTCTCTCTCAGTGCAATTGAGTCCGCTCGAGTTTACAGACACTACATCCTTGGCCCTGTTGTACGTTGCTATATTACTGAAAAAGACGATGATTTCACACTGCAAGGCGCTACCACTTGAACACACACAACTCATCGCGTAGTCACGCATAATCAACAGCAAATAAATCGGCGCGCGTACCATGTCTGAGATACAGTACTATCGGAAAGTCTTCGCTGCTTGCAGTGTTCTTCCCAGGGTGCTCTGAAAATAGCTTGCAACGATAATGGCGCTCATCTCCCAAAGAGCTCATGGTGAATGTCGCAGCAGCGTACCACACTCTTCTTATGGGCTGTGCTGCTGCTTGGAGTTACCACATTTCGTTTTGCCGTTAGTAGTACTGTAGTGCAACACCCATTTTATTTCAAGAAAACCACACGGTAGTCGGACTTACGTATTTCGTTTCTATAATCATTGTACGTGAAGTTCCAAAGTCATTCGATGCAACTCTCAAAATACACTCCTGGAAATTGAAATAAGAACACCGTGAATTCATTGTCCCAGGAAGGGGAAACTTTATTGACACATTCCTGGGGTCAGATACATCACATGATCACACTGACAGAACCACAGGCACATAGACACAGGCAACAGAGCATGCACAATGTCGGCACTAGTACAGTGTATATCCACCTTTCGCAGCAATGCAGGCTGCTATTCTCCCATGGAGACGATCGTAGAGATGCTGGATGTAGTCCTGTGGAACGGCTTGCCATGCCATTTCCACCTGGCGCCTCAGTTGGACCAGCGTTCGTGCTAGACGTGCAGACCGCGTGAGACGACGCTTCATCCAGTCCCAAACATGCTCAATGGGGGACAGATCCGGAGATCTTGCTGGCCAGGGTAGTTGACTTACACCTTCTAGAGCACGTTGGGTGGCACGGGATACATGCGGACGTGCATTGTCCTGTTGGAACAGCAAGTTCCCTTGCCGGTCTAGGAATGGTAGAACGATGGGTTCGATGACGGTTTGGATGTACCGTGCACTATTCAGTGTCCCCTCGACGATCACCAGTGGTGTACGGCCAGTGTAGGAGATCGCTCCCCACACCATGATGCCGGGTGTTGGCCCTGTGTGCCTCGGTCGTATGCAGTCCTGATTGTGGCAATCACCTGCACGGCGCCAAACACGCATACGACCATCATTGGCACCAAGGCAGAAGCGACTCTCATCGCTGAAGACGACACGTCTCCATTCGTCCCTCCATTCACGCCTGTCGCGACACCACTGGAGGCGGGCTGCACGATGTTGGGGCGTGAGCGGAAGACGGCCTAACGGTGTGCGGGACCGTAGCCCAGCTTCATGGAGACGGTTGCGAATGGTCCTCGCCGATACCCCAGGAGCAACAGTGTCCCTAATTTGCTGGGAAGTGGCGGTGCGGTCCCCTACGGCACTGCGTAGGATCCTACGGTCTTGGCGTGCATCCGTGCGTCACTGCGGTCCGGACCCAGGTCGACGGGCACGTGCACCTTCCGCCGACCACTGGTGACAACATCGATGTACTGTGGAGACCTCACGCCCCACGTGTTGAGCAATTCGGCGGTACGTCCATCCGGCCTCCCGCATGCCCACTATACGCCCTCGCTCAAAGTCCGTCAACTGCACATACGGTTCACGTCCACGCTGTCGCGGCATGCTACCAGTGTTAAAGACTGCGATGGAGCTCCGTATGCCACGGCAAACTGGCTGACACTGACGGCGGCGGTGCACAAATGCTGCGCAGCTAGCGCCATTCGACGGCCAACACCGCGGTTCCTGGTGTGTCCGCTGTGCCGTGCGTGTGATCATTGCTTGTACAGCCCTCTCGCAGTGTCCGGAGCAAGTATGGTGGGTCTGACACACCGGCGTCAATGTGTTCTTTTTTCCATTTCCAGGAGTGTATCTCGAGAAAAATCAACATTGATGTTTTCAGAGAGTATGTAATACTCTAAATCAAGGAAATTTTTTCGATGGGGCGCGTGGCTCTATGGTAGAATGCTCGCCTGTCACGTGTGGGGCATGTGTTCCATTCCCTACTGTCGTAAATTTTTAAAGAAAGTTGCATGCTGCACGAGAATTTCGGTGAAGAGTAAAATAGATAGAGATGAAAAAAAGTAATAATTTATAATGTTCCTTTTTTTGATTTAAGCGTCTGTTATTAACTATCACTTATAAAAGACCGGTAATTAACAATTTATATTTGCGATCAAAGTTGAATATATATATATATATATATATATATATATATATATATATATATATATATATATATATATAATCTACGTAAATAAAAATGCTCAAAATCTTATATCTCCGGAAGTTCTTCGCTAATTGCCTTGAGATTCGACATAACACGACATTCGAATACATGCATATTTTTATATATTTACTGTACCGCCACAGCATCTTCTTATATTGCTTTGACATTTTGACAAAACGTTGCATTCGAATGTGAGCATGTTTTTATTTGCCTATTTTTAATATATGTAATACATAAATAAATATGTAAGATGTAAAGAGGAAACGTAATTACTAAAATTACAGATTTATTTCAAACTTTTACGTATTACTGTTAAAAACGTCGTTGTTAGCAAACAGGAAAGTAATATTTGTGGCTTATGGAATTATGATTAGAATACTACTACAGAATATGAATCAGGATATGAATCTGCAACAACAATAAGCAACGCTGCAGATCAGAAAGAAAGGGGGGGAGGGGGAGGAGATGGACAGACGGGTGGGAGAAAATGGACATAGAAAGCGGAAAGGAGGAGATAGGCAGGGAGAGGGGACATGAGGAGATGGAAAGAGGGAAGGAGAAGATGGACATAGAAAGGGGGTAGCTGGTGATGGACAGAGAGAGGGGAAGGACGAGATTAGAATGTATATCCAATTCCCATACGGATTATCAAGTGTGCTTCCACTTTTCTTTCTTTTCCTTTTAACCACACTGAGCCACAGCAACACGTGGCTAGGATCAGTTAGCTAGAAAGAAGAAGACGTGATTTTTTCATAAATATGACAAATACTTGTTAATTAGAATATATTTGTTGAATTTTATATTTAATCGAATTGAGGGAAAAAACGAAAAAATAATGACCGAAATAAGACACGTACCACCGATTATGGGCCTAGAGCATTACCGATATTTTTTCACGGAAATGATTGTAGGACATAGATTGTGCTTAAAAAATTTGAGTTGGGCAGGAATCGAACCCAAGCCCTTCACATGGTAGCCGAGCCTTCCGTCACCGAGCCACACCGACCATCGAAAAAACGTCGGCTTTGCTTTAGGATATTTAAGACGGTTATAAAAATTAGAACATCGATTTTCCGAGAATTTTTGGCAGTTGCATCTTACTATTTGCGGCTGCTTGTATAAGCGACTGTCAAAAAGTTTGCAATTGAGGGCGTTGCTGCAGCATGTACCCAACGTAGCGCGACATCGATACGGTTGTACACGCACCGACATGTAGCCAAGGGATTAGTGTAGCATTTGTATATCTCCAACGTGCGTCCGGTAAAGGCGGAAACGTGAATTATGGCGACGTTGTTACTGTTGTGGCGTAACAAGCTAGCTACGCCACACTGAAGTAGCCGAAAGGGCACGCGTCAACTCACGCCGTCTTGCGTTAAGTCTGAAACAGGATACTCTATGAATGCTATAAAGAAAAGAACGGAGCTTCTCGTATACTTAACTTTTATTCACTTCTGCGGTACATCGCTCGTGATAATACAAGTGAGACTCTCTCCAGATATGGTTAATGGCGCATTGCTAGGTCGTAGCCATGGACTTAGCTGAAGGCTATTCTAACTGTCTCTCGGCAATTGAGAGAAAGGCTTCGTACGTGTAGTCGCTAGCAATGTCGTCCGTACAACTGGGGCGAGTGCTAGTCAGTCTCTCGAGACCTGCCGTGTGGTGGCGCTCGATCTGCGATCCTGACAGTGGCGACACGCGGGTCGGACATGTACTAATGGACCGCGGCCGATTTAAGCTACCACCTAGCAAGTGTGGTGTCTGGCGGTGACACCACATTCCTCCCCCGCAAATCGGCGAACGGTCGTGTGATAAGGCATCCGCCCGCCGTGGGGAGGACCCCATGTTGACGTATGCGATGAGGTGGGGAGCCTAACAACAGGCGAGGCTGTGCCACCCGCACCCGGCCATTCGGTCCGAGGGGAGCTAGGAAACGCCTGGAAACCTAGTCCAGGGTGCACGTCAACATGCGGTGTATGCGCCCGTAATGAGACAGGAGGGGCCGAAGGGTCGACCGCCATTGCGTCGGGGAAGCCGACGGGCGAAGACGACATCTGGTCCGGAGCGGACAATAGTTGCATGGCGGATGACGGCTGGTCACGGGAAGCGATCGGCGGCGCGTGACCCAGGGAGGCGCCCAGCGGCACCAGCGACGCGTCCGCCCCGGGCGGCGCCGGCGGGAGAACGGGCGGCGGCTGCGGCGGCGGCGGCGGCGGCAGCGGCAGCGGCGCGTCGCCATGGGGCAAAATGGAAGGCATCGTCGGTAACACCTGGGGATGAGGCGAGCCAGTAGATGGGTCCCCAGGGCGCTGACCGGACGGCACTGTCGCTGAAAGCAGACGGGGAGCGGCAGAACCCAGGCGACGACAGAGGCGCAGCTGATTGAGATGCCGACGCACCTCACCAGAGGCCCCCAAAACCAAATACATCGCGCGGCCGAGGCAGCGAAGAATGCGCCCTGCGAGCCAACGCCGTGAACCTCGATAGTTGCGATAGAAGACAACGTCGCCAGTAGCAAAAGCAGGAGTCTGCCGCTGCACAGGAACCTGATGCGGCGGATGCAGCAAAGACATCAAGGTTCGATGAGGACGACCGTGGAGCAACTCAGCCGGCGAGCGACCATCGCGGGGCGGAGAGCGATACGAGGACAAAAAGAGCAATAATGCGTCCTCCCGAGAATGCGACTCTTTCAACTTCAACATCTGTGACTTGAAAATCCGGACCAATCTTTCAGCGGCACCGTTTGACTGAGGCGAAAACGGCGCGGATGTCAGATGTTGAATACCAGTGGCCTTGCAGAATGACTGAAATTCGGCGGACAGGAATTGTGGGCCATTGTCGGAAACAATAGTCAGTGGAAGACCTTCAATGCAAAAGATAGCAGACAGCGCTTGGATGGTGGCAGATGATGTTGTGGAAGACATCCGGACAACAAAAGGAAAATTACTGAAAGCATCGACCACAACCAACCATCGAGCATTCCAGAATGGACCAGCAAAATCGATGTGCAAGCGTTGCCAAGGGGAAGTGGCTTTCGGCCATGCAAAGAATTTCTGCGGCAGTGCGGATTGTTGTTCGGCACACGCCATGCAAGAAGAGCACCTATTCGTAATCGCAGCATCGATTCCGAACCACGTACAGTGCTGACAAGCAAGTTGTTTCGTTCGCACTATACCCCAATGTCCTTGGTGAAGAAGCCGTAAGACAGAGGACTGTAACGAACGTGGGACCACGACTCTGGATTGATCATTATCAGAACGCAACAGCAGAACACCACGTCGAACAAAAAGTCTCTCCTTGTGAGCAAAAAATCGTCGAACCAACGGATCCTCGATCCGTGACTTTGACAAGGACCATTGCGTAGCAACAAAACGCAAAACAGTAGCAAGGACAGGGTCAGCAGCTGTGGCTGTAGCTACACGACGAAAATCAATCGGAAACGAGTCGACCACATCATCGGTTTCCGCATCAATGAACATGCAAGCAAGTTCGGAAGAATCGAATGCTTTATCCTCAGCAACAGGCAAACGGGACAACGCAGCAGCATTGCTGTGCGTAGCAGCGGACCGATACAAGATATCGTAGCGATTGGCGACCTCAGAACGCAATGCGTGGGGAACATTGCGCGCTCGGAAAATTTTCGGTTGCGCGTTTACTTGCAGTTCCAAATGTGCTTCATAGTTCATAGCGCAACCAAGGCCCGGTGCAAAAATGTCTGCAAATCCTTCACATAGACTAGAAACACTGTCGGAAGGCACAGTCTGGTTCACTGATAGGACCTGATTTACTATAGACAAGTTAAACAACTGAAATAAATCTAAACCAAACAAGTTCACAGCAGTAGAAGAACGAAGAAAGTAAAATGACACAAGTTTTGTTTGTCCCTTGTATGTTGCAAGAAGGCTGCACTGTCCTAACACAGGGATATTCTTTCCTGAATAACTCGTGAGCTGAACATTTGCGACACGCAACGGAGGTGCGCCCAGTTGTTTGCACGTGGCGTGATTGAGCAAGGAAACTGCAGCTCCGGTATCGAGCTGGAACGGTATCACTTGTCCGGCAAAGTCCAAATCTACAAAAAGTTTATTGTCCTGCTGACGACAAGAGCGACTTCCTCGTGCAATTTGAACTGATACAGGTACAGAAGCACTTGCGACTTTACGAGATTTCCGGCGACGTCGACGCACACGGTGTGTGGGACGAACACAGTCACTGTTGGAGATAGTGGCACTGGACGGGGTGGAATTAACTACATGAATGTCCATGGGCGAAGGTTCACCAGCCTGATTGTCCTCGGTTCTATTCCGGCGCGAAGCAAAGGGCCTGGAATGGTTGTGATTGTCTGATCTGAGCTTTTTCTGGCAAACACTTTGAACATGTCCTTTCTTATTACAGAAAAAGCAAATAGCCTGGCGTGACGGGCAATTCTCACGCGAATGTCTAGTTGCACACCGCGGGCATGATTTTAGAACTGCATTGGCATGCTTACGCGGCACACGTGTTTGCGAGCTAGGCTGCAGCTGCGCGGACGTGCGCGAGGGCCGGTTAGCGTCCTGTGCTGCGCGCCCGGCGGGCCGGTTAATGTGACACACTGCTGGCGAAGTTGCAAATGAGTCCTGAGCAAAGTCAAGTGTGTCTTGCCTATCTAAAATGTCTATCATTTGTTGAAGGGAGGGATTGACGAGTTTCAAAATCTGTTCCCATATGCGAACATCAGAAACATTCTGTGCTATTGCATCATGCACCATAGTATCTGAATATGGGAGTCCACAGTCACATTCAAATGCACAATCCCTAGTAAGTCCTTGCAAAGTTGCAACCAACTCCCGATTAGTCTGACCGGCCATACGTTTGGTACGAAAGAACGTATACCTTTTTGCAACGACATTTACTGTTTCCTTGAAATAGGCATCTAAAGCAGACAAAATTTCTTCGTAGGACAGAGTCGCTACGTCGCGTCGGGGAAACAATTTCACTATCACACGGTAGGTGGACACACCTACACACGAAAGCAAAAACGGCTGCCGCTCATTACCTTGAATTCTGTAGGCGGCGAGATGAAATCCAAATTGTCGGGACCATTCTGTCCAGCTTTCGTCGGCCGCGTGAAACGGACGAAATGGTGGTGCAACTGCGTGTTGTGGCTGCAGTAGCGATGAAGCGGCGGCGGCCGCATCGGTTTGCAGCGCACGTTGACCCTGGACGAGCTGTCCAAGGGCATCCAATAAGGCCTGCGTCTGCTGATTCTGCAAGCGATAAAATTCGGACAGTACATCTGGAGAGTGTGGCGAAGCCATGACACAAGCAAATTAGTACAAATTAGAAAGAACACGTTTACACTCGTCGCCAAACTGTTGTGGCGTAACAAGCTAGCTACGCCACACTGAAGTAGCCGAAAGGGCACGCGTCAACTCACGCCGTCTTGCGTTAAGTCTGAAACAGGATACTCTATGAATGCTATAAAGAAAAGAACGGAGCTTCTCGTATACTTAACTTTTATTCACTTCTGCGGTACATCGCTCTTGATAATACAAGTGAGACTCTCTCCAGATATGGTTAATGGCGCCTTGCTAGGTCGTAGCCATGGACTTAGCTGAAGGCTATTCTAACTGTCTCTCGGCAATTGAGAGAAAGGCTTCGTACGTGTAGTCGCTAGCAATGTCGTCCGTACAACTGGGGCGAGTGCTAGTCAGTCTCTCGAGACCTGCCTTGTGGTGGCGCTCGATCTGCGATCCTGACAGTGGCGACACGCGGGTCGGACATGTACTAATGGACCGCGGCCGATTTAAGCTACCACCTAGCAAGTGTGGTGTCTGGCGGTGACACCACAGTTACCAAATGCGTCTAAATGAGAGCGACGTGCTGTTAATCTTTTCTTGGCGCCTGAAGGACATGCATCGGTGGACATCAATCAGAGAATGGAGAATGTGTATGGGGTAGCATCTCTGTTGAAAACCGCCGCTATGGAATGGTGCGCCAAGTTCCGTGCTGGTCACCATAACACTCGTCCCCTTATGGCAAAACTCGTAACGCAGAATTATACCAACTCAAGTGGGAGACGTACGAGCACTCTCCCTATAGCCCTCGTCTCTCCCCATGCTATTACCACGCCTTCGGTCCCTTAAGAGATCCATTGAAGATTAGGTGTGACTTATAGCGACAGTAATATGAAATTAGTGACTCACACATGACGTACCGGGTATATGAAGCATCTTACCTTATTTGGTATGTTCATTGTAATATATTCTGAAGAGGAATTTACTCGAAACGCATAAATAAAATTGAGTTTCTGAACATTGAGTGAATAAAGCCTTTTTTCTCCAGCGACTATAATAGATGTGTTTAAAAATGTGTAACTCCTTCAAGTGTCGACGATTGCTGTCGGATGAGGATGGGAAGCAGGCAGTTACGGACTTGTTCACGCAACAGGACATGGTTTTGTAACGAACGGGGATCTTCAACCTGCTATGTTGGTAGGGTGATAGCGTCAATGCTCACGACGATTTTGCCTGAGTGGCATAACGATACTGGACTGTACGGCCTGCAAACGGAAACTTTTCGGTCGCTCCTTGCATTTGAGTTCTGAATTTCACTTACGATACCAATAAAAATTTAAAAAATTCGATTGCCCCCAGTTCTATTGCCACTTTGTCATACATTCTAAACTTGAACATATGCTTTTACGTATTTTACGTCTACCATGTTTATTGCTTGGAAAGGGAGAGTGGGGGAATGGGGGAGCAACAGCGATGTCATCAGTCTCTGGTCAAGAGACAGGTGATCTCAGTCACAAGTTTGATCGAATTGTGGTGAATGGATTGGTGGGTGAGGGGGGGGGGGGGGGGTTGGAAGCTACAGCGAGGTCATCAATCCCTCGGTCAACCTTTAGTTAGTTACATTCGTCAGAAAAATGATCGAAATGGGGTAGTGTGTAGTAGTGGTAAATTCGATGCATTGAAAACAATATTGACCACGTCTCTCCAGCTGAGAGGTTCGTGATAGTAGTTGTCAGTTGGACCGAAAATACTAAAATATGGTGACAGAAATAACTAGGTCAGTAGATGAGCGGGGCCAGGCGAATGTCCCACGGGACACTACGTGCGATGGAGGCCGTTCCTCCCAAAACCATCCCACCACTGATGCGCTATAGTGAAAGATGGTATCTACTCTTACGGAATAATCACGAAAATATGTTCAACTATTCTTTCGTCAGCGGTTACTATCAAGGATATGGAATCTTTAAGGTCTTAGTCTCATCTGAGTGCTAGTCTTACAAAGCAAAAATGGGGTGCGGTGGAAAAAAGGCCTGCCACATCGTAAAGCAGGCAAAGCAAATTAAAAGTAGGCTAACGGACACGGCTAGCAGAGGAGGTAGGGTCAAAACTGGCAGTGTCGTGGATCCCCTGATTGTGTATCGAGGCCAGTTGCCTTATCGTATGACGGGTCTAATGCCTGAAGCAATTCCCGGTCAGTGACAGGTTGTTTATATAATTCAGGGTTACGGGAATGTCAGGATAGGAGGATGACAAACAATGTACGTATTCGAACGGGCCTTTTCACAGAACCGCTAAAAAGTGATGAAGGCAGTCTGTGGAAGATGTCACTCGAAACGTTACATGGCCTTCCCACGATTCTGAATAGCTGTTGTAATATCTTTTATTCATTGTGACACAACCGTTGGTGGAGCGGGCCTGGAGGAAAGCAGCTCCAACGGCACTGGTGATCACATAGGAGACCTATCACACAACCTCGTCGATGCAGCCTCACAAATAAGGGACGACGGTGATGGTAGACATGTGCTATTGCCAGCTGGTTCTTCGGAGAGCGCAACGTGGCAAATGGTCTATCGGCTGGTGACAAGGAAGTGATAGGATAACCGGAAAGAGCTCAATGTCAAATAAATAAATAAAAACACTTCATCGTGAAGCCAGCATTGCAGTGAAGTCACAAGATTTGGGAAAGACTTCGTACAGTCTGTAGCCGACAATATGTCATGGGTGACACTAAAGCGGGTAGGGCTGTCGTCATTGGGGTTGGAGGGGGCGGGGGAGGAGAGGCACACATGAAGATCCGAAATAAGTTAGGCAGAAGGCCGCTCCCCATCTCGGAGATAAATAAATGTTACGGTGATCGATGGAGTTATCCGCACACGGACTTCTTATTGCTTCCAATGTGGTAAAGAGGGGAATCTACTGGCTGACTACATGTGTGAACCAACATACAAACTCCTCCAGACGCCCTCTCGGGCCAGTACACCTCTGACAGAGTGATCGGCAACCTTGGAGAGGTGGAGAATTGCGATAAGAGAAATGCGTTTCTTGGACAGAAATACAGATCGCGGAATAGGGGACATTAGTTGTTATAGTTCTCGTAGGCGTCAGTAATATTCTTTGCAGTTTCACTCAATTACCTCATTAACTCTTAGCATGCGATGGACATAATATTACGGCACTTGTGTGAAATGGGAATATGCGGCGCACTTACTTACTTCATGTCAATTACGATGTTTCTGTGGTTTCTAACGCATTTTTACGGCTCCCGGAATCATCTGTGAAGTCTGCAGGCTTCGTAGATGACAATAGCGGTATTATTTGAACAATAATTTATCGTTTTTGAAACCTTCGTTATTATCTCTTGCTTCGTAGGCGTTAGGTGACTCCGAGTTCTCTCTGTTTCGTTTGTTTTGTGTGGTTTCGTGTTTAAAATGTGCAGTGAAGAGGAAAAACCTTTAGAGAAAATGGTTTACAAAACACTTGACGGGTCTACAGATGATGAAAACGAAGTCTGTGATGACGATTCAGAGTACAAATCATCTGAATATTGTAGTAATTCTAGTCTTTTTGGGGGGAAGATGAGTTGCTGCATTCGTTTACCTTATTAATTCGACAGATTGTGTTGTTGTAAAGGATGCTCCTTCAGTCCATCAGGAAATAAATGCGAGCATAAGAGTACAGTGAAGTAATGTTGGCCGGCCGCGGTGGTCTCGCGGTTCTAGGCGCGCAGTCCGGAACCGTGCGACTGCTACGGTTGCAGGTTCGAATCCTGCTTCGGGCATGGATGTGTGTGATGTCCTTAGGTTAGTTAGGTTTAAGTAGTTCTCAGTTCTAGGGGACTGATAACCACAGCAGTTGAGTCCCATAGTGCTCAGAGCCATTTGCCATTTGAAGTAATGTTGGACTGTGTATCTCTCCACGTTCCAGTTTGCATAGTGCTATACAACTTGACTAGAAGAAGGGATCGGTTGGTAGGACATGTTTTGAGGCATCAAAGGATCACAAATTTAGCATTGGAGGGCAGCGTGGAGGGTAAAAATCGTAGAGGGAGACCAAGAGATGAATACACTAAGCAGATTCAGAAGGATGTAGGTTGCAGTAGGTACTGGGAGATGAAGAAGCTTGCACAGGATAGAGTAGCATGGAGAGCTGCATCAAACCAGTCTCAGGACTGAAGACCACAACAACAACAACGTACTCTACTATGAATGCGAAATTTTGCTGTAATCTTGTGCTTTGTGTGTTTCTTGCGATATAAATTGGCAGTGAAATAAATATATTTAAACATGAAGATTACCTGTTTGCTTTCATATTTGATACTGAAATTCCTTTGTCACGAGTGGGGGTAGAACGACAACGAACATAGATTCGGTATCCGATGGCACGGGAGAATCTGGCACCTCCGGCTATCACCAGAGTAACCTTCTCCCCAGACTTCTAAAACGGAGAAGTATCACCGGTAGACGCCAGAGACGGATGCTACTTCTCCGTCCGGGGGCAGATAATAGAGGTCCCCAAAGACCTGCTGCAGGAGCTACGAGAGGGAAGGGTCTATCTTCCACTTTGTCTAATTTACTTGCGCGATAGCAGGGGTCGACGCGAGAGAATGAGTACTCAAGCTAGTGTCTGCGATCTGGCAAAAGTCAGTATTACTGAGATAGGATGCAAACTATCGGGAGTTTCAAAATATGACAGGTGATCGGAGACCTTAAGTTTCTGTAGTCTGCGTTTCTTAATTACGCTAGCGCACTTCAGGGGTCTGGGAGAGTTGTCGTTTCCGAAATTGACGCTGACAAGTGGTAGCTCACATGGTGAGTTTTCATGCCGGAACATACGATTGTACGGTTTGGGCATCCACAGCTTAGACACACAATATTAATATTTTTAAAATTAAAAAAAAAAACTATTAAAATCTTCTAAAAAAAACTCCTGGTGGCCACATTAGCTGTGAGTAGTTTCGTTATTACAGGCTCATACACACACGGTTAGGTGATAATTTACCACATCCTCAGGTGTTCAAATTGTTCAAATGGCTCTGAGCACTATGGGACTTAACTTCTGAGGTCATCAGTCCCCTAGAAATAGTTAAACCTAGCTAACCTAAAGATATCACACACATCCATGCCCGAGGCAGGATTCGAACCTGCGACCGTAGCGGTCATGCGGCTCCAGACCGTAGCGCCTAGAACCGCTCGGCCACACCGGCCGGCCATCCTCAGATGTATACGTCTTTAAAATGTATAATGAAAAATAGAAACTGTAATTAAATCAGAAAGATAGGGGAACGAATATTATGCTGTTTATTTATTGTTAATATTTTTGTTGTTAATATATTTGTTGCTGTGTATTTCTGGCTTAATTGCCTCATTTTAATAGTTATTGTACTTTTATAATTCTCATCTTTTTTTCATAGATGTATACACCTGAGGATGCGATTAATTCGTCGCGAAACCGTTCCTGTATTATCCTGTAATAAAGAAACTGTTAACAGTCAATGTCCTACAAGGAACCTAGGTCGTCAGCAGGGAATATGTCCACGAGAGCAAATCCGACAAAAGATGTAGTCAGGGGTTAGGACTGCAGCACAGGAAAAGAAGAAGTACTATGTCTTGGGGCCCCCATGCTCGCCATGCATCTGATCACAAAAGAGTTGTGAGCCACCTGGGGGCCTCTACGGTATCCCGAGTGTTCGTCATTGTAGTTACTCAAACGATATAGCGCTAGTGTATGGATACCAGCTTGAATCAACACTTCATAGTGCGTTTCGAGAGGACTTAATTCGTTCCACAACTTTATCACTGTTAGTGATGCAGGTAATGCGACGCAAATATTTTGGTAGAAAAGAAGATCTGTCTGTGGGCACAAATACGGAAGTTGGCATAGTGGTTCTTATCATTGTAGCGTTGTGCAATGAAACACCACCAAACAAACAGTGTCGACGAATCATTCATATGCAATTACCCACATGACCCGCTTGTGTATGACAGGGCGATATGCTACTTCAACGTAACCTTAGGACTGAAGTGTTGTGCTCTTTAAGGCATTTCACAATACACTTCTCTGAGAGACCTGCATTATACTCACTTGGCGTAAGAGTTTACTCAACAAATTCGAGAACTGTTGGACATCTTATGTACTCGTATGTACGTCTGGAGACAATGGAAGTATAGTTCTGCGTGGGAGTGGTCTAAGCAGTCTCCTCTTCTAGTATCCCGACTCCCACTCCGCCTCGTATCTTGTCAGTTCCTTCCTTGTAGTCTTCTTACGACCATCACCTCAAGAACACATTCGTACCGGCGGCTTCTAGGTGAATCTTTCGCGCTTCATTCTCTCTGGCTGAACCCATTTGCACTTTTCGGACATTTACGAGGGCTATTCCGAAAGTAAGGTCCGATCGGTCACGAAATGGAAACGACTATGAAAATCCGATAAAGCTTTGCACAGATGTGTTGGGTAGTGTCTCTAGTAAAACCCCAGTTAGCATCACGTCGCTCTTCTCATTTCTGAGCTCGCAGTGAGTGCGTAAAGATGTCTAGAAAATAGTGTCTGCCGCCAAGTACGGGGGCCTGGTGAGAAATTTCCCCTGAAGCTATGCAGCTAACATTACATAACTGTCGTGCTGTTTCGTCTTCAAGACAATTCTCAGCCGCATTCTGCAGGGGCAATGAAGATGCTCCTGCATCGTTTTCAAATGGAAATGTGAGAGTACCCACAATACAGCCCGTAATTGTCTCCCTCTGAGTTTCAGCTCTGGTCACATGAACCGCTGGTTATGAAGACATTTCGGCACAAGACAACGAGCCGTAGGCCAGCGTAGAGAATTGGCGGAGAGCACTGGCGGCTGCCTTCTATAGCGAGGGTATGGGAAAGTTGGTACAACGCTACGATACACGTCTAAGTCGGGTCGGCGACTATGGAGATAAGTAGCTGCAAGGTGTATCTAACTGTTGCAAATAAAACATTTTTGATTTTTACCGTGGTTTCCATTTCGCGACCTATCGGACCTTACTTTCGGAATAGCCCTCGTACTTTCATACTGCCTCTCTAGGTGCCGATACCAAAGGAGAAGTTTCGTTTAGATTCTCTCTCTAACTATCTCCACACTTCCCTGTGTCGTCTTATGCTCTTTTTGAACGTGATATACCTTAGACATGCCACTGGTTTTCCTTCTGAAATCATTTCCAGTGCGGCCATTCTCCAATGTTGCTTCCAAATCTCTTCTCGCTAAGCGTTAATTGTTTCAACTATTTCCTTGTAGATAATATATCTGCATCTACATCCATATTCTGCAAACCACCGTGAGGCGCATAGTAGACGATACGTCCCATTATACCAGTTACTAGCGTTTCTTGCTCTTCCATTTACGTACGGAGCACGGGAAGAATGATTATTTGAATGCCTGCCTCTGTGCGTGCAGGAGTGTAGTATATTACTACAGTCTTCATTTAAAGACATTGGTAGACTTTCTCGGGATAGTTTATGTCTATCTTCAATAGTCTTCCAGTTCAGTTCCTTCAGTACCTCTGTGACAATTTTCCCACGGATTAAAGAAAACATGTGACCATTCCTGCTGCACTTGTCTGTATCGCTTCTTAGTCCTACACCATGTGATCAAAAGTATCTGGACACCTGGCTGTAAATGACTTACAAGTTCGTGGCGCCCTCCATCGGTAATGCTGGAATTCAGTATGGTGTTGGCCCACCATTATCTTTGATGACAGCTTCCACTCTCGGAGGCATACGTTCAATCACGTGCTGGAAGGTTTCTTGGGAAATGGCAGCCCTTCTTCACGGAGTGCTGCGCTGAGAAGACGTATCGATGTCGATCGGTGAGCCCTCGCACGAATTCGGCATTCCAAAACATCTCAAAGGTGATCTATAGGATTCCGGCCAGGACTCTGTGCAGGCCAGTCCGTTACAGGGATGTTATTGTCGTGTAACCACTCCGTCAAAGGCCGTGCATTATGAACAGGTGCTCGATCGTGTGAAAAATGCAGTCGCCATCCCCGAATTGCTCTTCAACAGTGGGAAGCAAGAAGGTACTTAAACCATCAATGTAGGCCTGTGCTGTGATAGTGCCACGCAAAACAGCAAGGGGTGCAAGCCTCCTCCATGAAAAACACGACACCATAAACACCACCGCCTCCGAATTTTACTGTTGGAACTATACACACTAGCAGATGACGTTCACCGGGCATTCACCATGCAGACACCCTGCCGTCGAATCGCCACATTGCATACTGTGATTCATCACTATACACAACGTTTTTCCACTGTTGAATCGTCCAATGTTTACGCTCCTTACACCAAGCGAGGCGTCGTGCGCAGCTCTTCTTTGGATCTTCTCTATCTCCTCTGTCAACCCGACCTGGTACTTTTGGCATTTACCGGCGTAATCTGTGGCTCATGAGCGGCCTCTCGACCATGAAATCCTGGACTTCCTGTATGATGGTCTGGATAGATGTCTGCCTATACCTATTACGACCCTTTTCAGCTGTCGGCGGCCTCAGTCAACAGATGAGGTCGGCCTGTACGCTTTTGTGCTGTACGTGTCCCTTCGCGTTCCATTCCACTATCTCATCGGAAACAGTGGACCTAGGAATTTTCTGAAGTGTGGAAATCTCGCGTACAGACGTATGACACAAGTGACACCCAATCACCTGATTACGTTCGAAGTCCGTGAGTTCCGCGGAGCACCCCATTCTGCTCCCTCACGATGTCTGGTGACTAGTTAGGGGTCGTTGATATGGAGTACCTGGCATTAGGTGGCAGCGCAATGCACCTAATATGAAAAAAATGTACGTTTTTGGGGGTGTCCGAATACTTTTGATGACACAGTGTACATGGTACGGGTCCCAAACACACGAACAATATTCTAGAACCGGTCATACGAGTGATTTGTAAGTAATTTCCTTTGTAGGTTGATTGCACTTCCCCAGTATTCTACCAATCAACCGAAGTCTGTCATGTGCTTTACCCACTACTAAACCTATGTGATCATTCCATTTCATATCCCTACAAAGTGTTACACCGAGGTATTTGTACGTGTTGGCCGATTCCAACAGTGACTCACTCATATTATAGTCATAGGATACTACGTTTTTTTCGTTTTATAAAGTGCAAAATTTTACATTTCTGAACATTTAGAGCAAATTGCCGAACTCTGCACCAGTTTGAAGTCTTATCAAGCTCTGGCTGAATATTTATGCAGCTGCTTTCAGATATTACTTCGTTATAGATAACAGCATCATCTGCAAAAAGCTTGATTTTACCATTAATGTTTTCCGCAAGGTCTTTAATATACAACATGAACAGCAAGGAACCCAGCACACTTCCGTAGGCCACAACCGAAGTAACTTCTACATCTGACGACGACTCTACATCGAAAATAATGTATTACGTCCTCCCTACTAAAAAGTCCTCAGTTCAGTCACAAATTTCACTTGATACCCGATATGATCGTTCTTTTGAGAATAAGCATAGGTGCGTTACTGAGTCAAATGCTTTTCGGAAATCAAGAAATACTGCATCTTCCTGATTGCCTTGATAGAAAGATTTCAGTGGGTCATGTGAGGAAAGTGCGAGTTGGGTTTCACATGGCCGATGTTTCCGAAATCCATGCTGGTTGTCATGGAGGAGGTTATTCTGTTCAAGATACCTCATTATCTTTGAGCTCAGAATATGTTCTAAGACTGTACAACAAATCGATGTCGAAGATACTGGACGGCAGTTTTATGGATCACTTCTACTACCCTTCTTGTAGACGGGTGTGACCTAAGCCTTTTTTTTCTCGAGAACTGAGCACAGTATTTTATTCCAGGGATTTACGATAGATTATGATTACAGGAAGGGCTAACTGAGCCGCAAATTCAATAGAGAACCTGACAGGGGTCCCTTTTGGCCCTGAAGCTTTGTTCAATTTTAACGATTTCATAATTGACGTTCCTCGCTACATCTATGCTGGAGAATGCAGAATTTAGCAAATGTATTACTCATTTGACCTT
Source organism: Schistocerca nitens (assembly GCF_023898315.1). Taxonomy (NCBI): domain Eukaryota; kingdom Metazoa; phylum Arthropoda; class Insecta; order Orthoptera; family Acrididae; genus Schistocerca; species Schistocerca nitens. The sequence goes on along the minus strand of NC_064615.1, from coordinate 652,627,609 downwards.
ACTAGTCTTGGTCGTTCTTGTAATGTTTGGCTCAGCGTGTAGTACACACAATTACGCCTCATTTGTGATGCTCTTTTCTCACTTGTCGAAGCTTAACAATCACCGTGGTAGTGATTCCTTATTTTTCGACCGTGGTACTCTAAATTCAAATGGTTCAAATGGCTCTGAGCACTATGGGACTTAACATCGGAGGTCATCAGTCCCCTGGAACTTAGAACTACTTAAACCTAACCTAAGGACATCACACACATCCATGCCCGAGGTAGGAATCGAACCTGCGACCGTAGCGGTCGCGCGGTTCCAAACTGAAGCGCCTAGAACCACTCGGCCACACCGGCCGGCAAATTTTTTTTTCGTGGCTACTGAAATTTTTATATATGTATACTACAGACAGACCAACATGACTAACTTACGTACAAGGGAGTGAATATGTGTTTCAACAGAGTTGAGGTAGGAATTTTAAGGACGTCCATTTCGTAAACATTGTGATTTGCGAACCAGATACGGCCGACAATTGCCGCTGGATCGCACTGCCATCGTGCCCAGCACGTTGAGGCAAAGGTATCTGTCGACACGGTATTATTGCACGTCGGACTGAGGGCGCTTCACTCGGCCTGTCATGTGTTTTTATCGTTATAGTTGACGAGGACACGGTTAACTAGTTGATAATGTACGGACAACTGTCTCTAAGTCATTCACGGTACAATGCCTTTTCCTTTGTCACCACTGTACTTGTGTACTGTAGTTTCCGCGTGTCTCCGATAGCGGCCATGGTAGCCCAAGTGCGGTAATATCGCGGTGAAGAAGTATCGTATGCACAAGTCACATCGCTTCTGAGAGTTCAGTGGCACGTTGAACTCGGCAAGCTCAACGTTGACATTCGAAAGCACGGTCCGTGTGTCAACAGCGTTACGCTATATGAAAAGCCGTGACAGTGAATGTACGCCGACAGGCAATTTTCTCAGTAGCAGATTTATTGCGCCGTCTGGTTAACAAGTGAAACTTAGAAGAAGCAGTCTGATTGGCTTCCTCGAGACAGTCATTTTGGATACTGGTAACTGTTGTTAGTGAATTGCCACAGTCCCGATTAAGATCTATACTGCGTTTTACGGACTACTAGACCTTAGTTTTGAAGATTTTTTTAAAATAACGTTTTTATCATTTTTATTATTAGAGTGCAAAGCCAGACTAAAAAAATTCTTAGTTCATGAAACCGAATTGATCTTTAAAACACCTGAAAATCGTCATCTGAACTTCTTCTTCTTCTTCGTCTTCATAGTCACCGTTATCCTGTCTTTTTAAGGCATTGGTGATTGCTTTTGAATGGAACCATTACAAGGTTCCGCTGTGACGGGTGTTCGGTTTCCATTTCACTGCTCCTTATAGATAGGCACCCAGTGTGTGTTGTCGATATGCAGGGACCGAGATATTTGCACGATGAAAGACACTAAGTAAGGGACCTGATAGACTCAGATCGTCAGAACTCCCAGTTAACAGATATCAGAGAAACTAAGCTTAAATCACGATAGCACAAGAATGCTTTTAGAGAATATCTTTAATACTGAAGAGAGAGCACCACACGACTGCAATGAAAACTGCTACCACCTAAATAAACTGGAGAGGCCAAGAATCTGAACGGCCACTAAGCCGACTGTGGATACACTCAAAGAAAATTTTGCAGTACTCTGGAGGAGTGACTCTTTCGGCTACGAGGGATACCTCACTGTTAAAAGTCTGATGAGATGGTGTGCAGGTATTTGGCCATAGGTGAATGTGATGTGCAATGGTTGCTCTACTCAACTACCATAGACGAGTGGCTCCTAATGTTCTGTTTGCCTCAGAGTAATAACTAAAACCTACGAAAAGAGCCTATGATTTATTAATAAAGAATGTAACAAAAAATTAGACAATTTACAAAAATCATAACTGTTATGTTATTTGAGATATATACATGAACAGCGTACTGTTGGAAAGAGCAAACTCTCGATTCTTGCATGATACATCAAAAAGAATCAACCGATTCTTTAAAAAAATCACAACTATTATGTTATTCGAAATAAGGTGTATGGTCCATTTTTCTTCGCCGAGAACGCTATTACGGGAAGCGCATATCTCGATATTCTTGAGAACTTTCTTTTCCCATGGTTGGAGACTGATTCGTACGACTTCATTTACCAACAGGATGGGGCACCGCCACACTGGCATCTGGAAGTGCGGGAATTTTTAAATCAAATGCTTACTGAGCGATGGATCGGTCGTAATGGACCAAATGATTGAGCCTTACATTACTAGCCTCCTCCAAGGTCACCGGACCTGACTGTATGTGATTACTTCCTGTGGGTGCTTATCAACAACAGTGAATGAACCGCGACATCGCATAACAGCAGCTATGGAAGCTGTAACCCAAGACATGCTCGCTGCACTGTGCGAACAATTTGAATACCGCATTGACATATGCCGTGCATCTCAAGAGGGGCATATTGAACATCTATGAAAATGTGTGAAAAAAAGTCGTTTTGAGTTTCCCGTTCATCAAAAAACAAAATTGATTGTATGTGTTTATTAGTTTCAGAAATATAGACGTGCTAAATCGGATGATTCTCTTTGATACACCCTGTATAATGGGCAAATAATTGCTTTGTTCTTTTGTTGTTCTGTTTGAAGCCAGCCGCGGTGGCCGTGCGGTTCTAGGCACTTCAGTCCGGAACCGCGTGGCTGCTACGGTCGCAGGTTCGAATCCTGCCTCGGGCATGGATGTGTGTGATGTCCTTAGGTTAGTTAGGTTTAATTAGTTCTAAGTTCTAGGCGACTAATGACCTCAGAAGTTAAGTCGCATAGTGCTCAGAGACATTTGAACCATTTTTTTCTGTTTGATAATAAGATATTATTAATGTTATCAGAATTTGTTTTGTAATGATGTAACTGCAGTCAGCTAGTTGTGATCCAAAATTACACTATCAAGCTGAACTTTGGTTTGTACACCACAGTGCTTCACCACGAAAACTACTGTTGCGTTTTTATGACCTCGAAAGCGTTCATGGGTCTAGTTACAGAGAAGACCTTTAGTTTTATGCGGAATCTGCACTCTACTGCACTTTTATTTGTTCCCAGACGTGGACCATTGCCAGGGGTGAATCAGAATTTAACTGGCAGAAGAACTCATGAATCTACCTCGGAACCACATGATTTGTAACCTGACAAACACTGAGCGGCATACCTCTTTGACACTATCGAAGTGCTCCAAATCAATTGATGTTATCAACTCGTAATTTTGTAGACCTTACTTGGTTGCTTTTCACTTGGTTTCTTTTGATTTTTACTTTCCTAACACAATATTTCTTCATTATCCAAGCACGTAATAAGTCTTAGGCCAGACTTTAAGCGACAGTTCATCCTTCCATCCCTCAGTCATTACCACCCGTGACCTGAAGTCATATCCGATGCATCCCCAGACTATGATGCCAGGAGTATCACCACTGTGCCTCCCATTCACGGCACCACTCCAAACGTAGTCGCTTGTGTTGTGTTGTTGACGGCTGTCTACGCGCGGAACAGTAATTCCCTAGTCCGGTTGCTGGAAGTCTCCCACCAGAAGGCTACGGGGAGTTGATGATTGTTCTCAGATGGCAGGCGTACTTGCAAAAAGGGTTACGATGCACCATGTACGGATGGCTATCCTCCGTCAACTGGTCAACTGGTTCAAATGGTTCAAATGGCTCTGAGCACTATGGGACTCAACTGCTGAGGTCATAAGTCCCCTAGAACTTAGAACTACTTAAACCTAACTAACCTAAGGACAACACACCCATCCATGCCCGAGGCAGGATTCGAACCTGCGACCGTAGCGGTCGCGCGGTTCCAGACTTTAGCGCCAGAACCGCTCGGCCACCAGCGGCCGGCGGTCAACTGGTACCTAGGTAGTATGCGTACCCTCACGTCCCGCACAGTCCCACATCGGGATACGGGTACACTCAAATGCCCAAAAAATCTGGATAGTGTGCGATTCGACCAGGCAGCCAAATGTAGACTCTTAATGTGGCCGCCTTCAAACTCTTTGTCAAGTGCTGACAACGCTGTCTCATACGAATACATGACCGTGTCCTTAACAGTGATCACCCAACATCTGACGCTATTCGCGCCTCTTATTACCCTACCTGGCTTGGTAACTACATTAAACACGAGCAGCACTAATGTAGAGACCTGGCTATTTTACGTGTCACAAAGAATTGCCACTCTCATGATTCATACGGGGTGAATCACGTAAAACTCGCACCGCAGGTGCTGCGGAAATGGAAAGTGCTATTGATGTGCGATTTTGACAGAGTGGATTGGTAGTCAGGGGCTCATATTGCTCATACTGTCAGCCAACAAACGGATTATAGTAATACTTAGAAAGTTAATTTTTTTGCAAATATACACATTTTTAAACGGAACAATGCCTATCGACATCAACAGACTAAAAATAGGGTAAATTACCATGTCATTATTGTTTGTTACATATTTTTAGTGTGAATTGTTTACAAGATACTGTATTTTGAGAAGTTTCCACACCGACACTAGTTTGCTCCATTCAACCTGCGTAATTGCTAGGTACGATGTTATGTTTGCTTACAGTGTGCTCGTGCGTCCCTGTAGTCATTGTGACTTGCTATTCCATTAGGGTCTGGCATACGAAACAATAGGTTGTAAATGGACGATGCTATTTACCAATGCAGAGAAAGCTGACATTCTCATGGTGTTTGCAGAGAACAGGAAGAATTCGGTTCGTTCTCTTACTGTATATGCGGCAAGATATCCCAGTAGACGTGAACCATCTCGGCAATTATTTATCAACCTCATCAACCACTTACATGAAAGTGGCAGTATAACACATAGACAACGTAACAGAAGGAAACAAGTGACGGCAGAAGGGGGGGGGGGGGGGGGGGAATTAATACTCTTGCTACTGTTGCAGTTGTCCCGCACGTTAGCCGTCGCGCAATGGCATGAGGAAGTGGCATGAGTCAGGGAAGTGTCCTACGCTTTCTCTCCATCGACATAGGTTGGATCCCTATCGTCTCTGTGTCCACTAAGAGCTGCATGGACATGCAAGTCGCAGTGCACTGAAGGAACACACAAGCACACTATAAGCAAAGATGACAATGTCGTATCTGGCACCTACGCAGGCTGAATGACACACTCAAGTGTACGTGTGGAAACTTTTCAAAATACCTGCTCAACGACTCGCACTAGAATCCTGCAACAAACACCACTGACATTCTAATTTACCGTATGTTTAGTTTGTTAATATCAACAGGAATTGTTCCATTTAAAAAATGAATGTTTCACAAAAAATACGCATTCTAAGTATTAAAATCTGTTGATTGGCTAACAATACGCGCCCCTTGACTAGCAGTCCATTCTGTGAAAGCCACACGTCAATTGCAGTTTCCATTTCCGCAATACTGGCGTTGCAAGTTTTAGGTTATTCACAGTGTATACCTAACGATGGTATGTACGTGTATGAAGTTACACTGACATCCGAACATTTCTTCTGCGTGCTTCTTGTATTTGGTCAGACAGTATATATTACAGCAGTTTCATCGACTTTGGGTTTCGTTTAATTGTAACGTCGTATTGACATGTATCATTGCGGCTGTTGAAGAAACTAAACAAGCGTAACATCTGCTCAAGGGGGTAACATAGCGACGAGTCTCAAATATTTGGTAGTTGTATTTGCACTGCAAAAGATTGACAAATGCAGAGAGGTTGTTCCATACAGAGACCAAATTCGCAACATAGTACTTCTGTTACATCGAGCATCACAAAAATTGTAAAAGCAAAAGTACTTTGATGTGCTTGGGATCGCTGCGGGAACAGCTCAGTATAGCGGCCTTCTGCCGCTCTCCCTTTGCGTTTAGTTCCATACACGACGTGCATGGCAACCAACTCTTCATTAGTAACGTGCAGCTAATACTGTCGGGAAAAAAGTAGCTAGACAGAACCCGGCAAGCTGGATGGCGAAGAATGACGTAGGGATTACTGTTGGAAAATGTACGGTTTCAGTAAGTGGCGTTTTGCTGGTCTCAGATATCGAAGAAAAGAAATTTTTAAATGTTTAACACCAAGGCTTCTGTTTGTTTAGTAGATGACTAGTTTCGGGCTTCGCTCATTTTCACAAGACACGTGTTTTGTATTCACTATATGGTTGGTGTGGACAGTCCCATTTATAGCAGCACAATTAAGTGTATCTCAGATCCTCATCATCCAGCGTGATGTGATCCACGTAACAGCGATTCTTATATTCAGTAAGGAATTTGTTATCACTGGTTTACATTGGATGTCACGCCGGCTTACTTATCGATAACAGTTACGGTAAAAAGCCGAATCACTCAGTATAATCCAAAGAGAAAAAAATCCCTCATTGTATATAAGAAACGTATCCAGTCGAATCCATCCTAACTTAGCATGAGAGAGAATGATATGGTCAAACAGCCGAATGTTTCAGACACGCAAGTTCGAGTCGTCTGTGGAGTTTTCACTCTCAACGCCGTGTTGAACCAAGCTGAGGTGACGAACGTCATGGGATAGCGAAAAGCACATGTGGAGATGGCGGTCGTATCGCGAACATAAAGTGTAAACGGGCAATGAATTGGCGGAGTTGTCATTTGTACTCAGGCGATTCATGCGAAAAGGTTTCCGACGTGATTATGGGCGCAGAACTGGAATTAACAGACTTTGAGCGCGAAATGGTAGTTGGAGCGAGACATTTCACTTAGGAAGTCGTTAAGGAATTTAATATTTCAAGATCCATAGAGTGAAGAGCGGCCGAGAATATCAGATTTCGGGCCTCATACACGAAGCGCAGCGCCATCGGCAGCTATTTGACGCCTTGGGTTCACTGTCATAGATCATCATTCTTACAGGCCCGGCTTGACCCCATACGATTTCCATCTGTTTCCAAAACTTAAAGAACGCTTTCGAGGACTTCACTTTGATAGTGATGAACCGGTGCAAGTAGAGGTGAGGTTGTGGCTCCGTCAACGAAGTGAAACATTCTACAGTGACGGTATCCACAAACTGGTCCCTCATTGCGAGAAATGTATTCGTCGCAAGCGTGACTACCTTTGGAAATAAATAAGTAGACGTGAAGAGTAAAGAAGTAAAACGTTAATACCGTTTGTTTTATTTAAAAAGCTTTAAGAGTTTTCGCATAAAAATCCGGAGGCATTACTTTTCAGAACGCTCACGTACATTTTCGAAATACAGTGCGTTTCATCCGATTCAAAAGTCTATCTCACACATGAACGAGGACAGAAACTTGCGATGAATTTTGTTTTACTCATGAGATGACAAAATTTTTATTTTATATAAAATTGTGCTATCTTACAATAGGTTTAGGTTCAAAGTTTTCATTTACCTTTCACAAATGTTCAGTGTGTCGCCCACCACACGCACGCCAATCATCCAAACGACTGTTTAAAACTCGTCCCATACTTTTATGAGTATGTCTGAAGTCATGACGTTCACCGATGTTGCTATGCAGTGTCGTATTTTACCAAAAGTACAAAGTCACTGGAAGGAGAGCCACGTATGCTGAGGCTTTCACCCTCCCCCCCCCCCCTCCACACACACACACACACACACGAAAACCAGAGCGGTGAGATCAGGCGACTTTGGAGGCCAACGCACCGGTGCAATGCAAGATGTGTACACCCATTACGGCCGATCTATCGTCGAGGTAGCTCATTGTTAAGACAGTATCTTATTTAGGTGCTAATGCGGTGGTGCTCAGTTCTGCTGAAACATGTGGAAGAAGTGAGATGACCGAATGGTCGAGCTATCTGCTCCAGGGAGACCCTACCGGAAAGCATATGAACTGGCAACAGACAACTGGTACCAAGGTAAAATTTTAGTTTTGATACATTAGTTAAAGTTTACCATACGTTTGAATCTTATATCAACATATAATTTCGCGAAATTGAATTAATCTTTGTGAAACACCTTGAACTTTTACACAGGACGTGAATGCTGTTACAAATTCCAAGCTGACCAATCGAAACTAAAGCTGAATCGTATTACAGGTAATACAGGTTTATTATAAATGATTGAAGCAATTTTACAGATTTTCTGCATCTGTATTATTTGACATGTTGTCACAGAACTTTCCACACACATAGGAAAACTCAGAAAGTTTTTAACATGTTACTAATGATCCGTATTGTACACCGTTAGTGATTCTGCAGATATTAAGTTGATAATCAAGTTCTTACCATGTTCCTATCAAAAATACTGTTGATGCGAGTTCGCAGATGTGGTACATCTGCTCGTAGGGGAGCATTAAACACAACATCGAATCTTTGACGTAAGAACACAGAAAAATATCGCGTGTGGTTAGGTCGGGAGAGCATGGGGACCAAGACATGTACTGCACATCATCGGTCCCGCCACAACCGATCCATTGGTGTCTCAATTTCCGTTTAAGAATTCATGAACGTCATGGTGGAAATGGGGTGGAACACCACCCTGTTGGTAAATGAAATCCACACTGTCGGTCTCCGGCTGTGGCATAAGCCAATTTTCCAGCATGTCCAGGTACAAGTGTCCTGTAACAGTCTTTCCGCAGAAGAAAAAGGGACAGAAACTTTAAACCGTGAGACTACACAGGACACATTAACTTTTGGTAAATCTCGAATGTGCTGCACGATAGCGTGGGGATTCTCTGTCCCTGGAATTCGCAAAATGTGCCTGTTCAAGGCGCCATTCACAGAAAATATTGCTTAATCGCGAAAAATGAGTTTCTCACAAAATCCATCTTCTTCCGTAAGCGGTCGTCACTGTGCCGAAAATTCAAAGCGTTCGACTTTGTCATGGCGAATCAGGGCTTGCAGCAATTGCAGGCGATAGTGCTTCAGCTTCAGTCGTTTCCTTAAAATCTTCCAAGCGGTCGGATGTGGTATGTTCAGCTCTCTGCTTTCGAAGACTTCTGTGTCAACCGTTTCTTTACTCACTGCAGGCCGACCCGTTTATTTCCCCATGGAAAGGCATCCTGAAGATTTAACTTGCGCATACCGTTACCAAATTCAGTTGAGACCTGGTTCTAAGGGAAAGGCAGGATGTGTGGACGGGGCCGTAATCGGTTACCGTTGGTTGCTCAGTTTTTAAAAAAATCACATACACTTTATTTGGAAACAATTGCAAATAAAGTTGACAATAAGGAACAATTACCAAATTTGACTATTAAAACACAATGTCTAATTAAAAAAATTCTTAAGCAAGTTGCACTCACGGCTGAAGGCCTTATTGAACAGAAATTCAAATTATTTGTCTGCTGAAAGCCCCAGTAGTAATAACTCAAGAAACAATTTGACAGCTGAAGGCCTGGATAGCAAATTCTTAAGAACCAGTTAAACATCTCCAAGAGATACTACAATATTTAAAAAAGACAGTCATCAATATTTCACTATTAAGAGGCAATACCTAATTAAAAAATTTTAAGACCAATTGCGTTCACGGCTGAAGGCCTTATTGACAAGAAATTCAAATTATTTGTCGGCTGAAGGTCCCAATAGCAATAACTCAAAATACAGTTGGACAGCTGAAGGCCTGGATAGCAAATTTTTGGGAAGCAATTAAACTTCTTCGTGAGATATTTAAAGAACAATCATCAACATTTCAGTGTTAAGATATTTCGTCTGATTAAAATTTCTTAAGACAAGTTACACTCACGGCTGAAGGCCTTATTAATAAGAAGATCAAGCTCTTTGTCGGCTGAAGGCCCGAACAGTAATAATTCAAAATTTAAATATAAAAAAACAATCATCACAATCTGACCAAATTAAGAGAGAAGTGGGCCTCAGACAGTGCTCCAAGGTTCGACCTAGGAAAGTCGCTCCACTTCGTAAACCATGAGACAGGCAGCCAAGAGTTATATTCACTTAACCGGGTGGCAACTCAAACTAGTGAGAGTTTAAACGCAGACCAACTCACTTGCAAAATCTACCTAACGTGTGATAACCAATACAACGATGGAATAACCCAGGCAAGGCGGAACCGGCGGACGGCACTGCGTCTTCAGAATCCAGTGTTTAGAAAACCAGAAGGAGAAGGAAACACTACGACCAAAGTAGTCCAAAAGAAACAAAATATCCGAACCACAACCAAGGAGGCCGTAGAACTACACGCCTTACCGGACAGCAGCGGCAAGGCGGGAAAAGGTACACTGCCGCGAAAATACACTAACCTCCAGGGTAGGTAACTGGGGCGTTAGCGGCCACTAGGCAGAAAAATATCGCTGGTTGAAATTCACCAATAATAGCACAAGGAATTCAATGATTAATAATAAGAAGTGGAGAGCAGCTAATTAATTCCGCCAACTCCAAACTTTGCACTCGTTGCTCTTGATCTCAGTGACCCTGCGAGCAACAACGTGCGAACAAACGGCGTGATGTCGAAATAGTGGAGGTTTCACTACTGGGTTAATGTTCACTCGACTCAAACATCCTGGGTCCGGTTGTCAACGAGGTTGTGGCCCTCGCAACTACAGCCCCTCGATCCGGCAGTGGCTGCATGCCGCCAGCAGTCCCGGCATGTCCACGTGCTGCCGGACCTCACTACTGCTCCAACCCAACCGAACTCCCTGACACACTCCGACCTGGAAAGCTCTTGATGTCCCTCCAAAGATAATACCACAATACTAGATATCGAAGACCGCTGCTGCTGCCACTCGCGGACGGACAACGCTAGCAAACATAGTGGCACCATTAAACACAAGAAGAAAACTAGACGCCACTATCCCTATTACACGATGCCAACCTACCAAGGGCACCAACGCGAGCCACAACACGGCTCAGCAGTTGAAACTTACACGGGGAGGCCGCCAATTGTGAAATTCAGATTCGATTCATACTGCGCATAATAAAAGCTCCTGGCCAGAGGTGTAATGTGGCATAGCACCAAGATGCACTTCTCAGCCGTTGTCGAGAAAATTGACAGTTAAAAGAAACCGTTGCGGTGAAATACTCTCTACGATTAATAACTTTCTATATAATTCCCGGCAATCAGTTGCAACAATTATGCATATCATAAGTTGTTGAAAGTCGTTTGTCGTGGAAAAACTGGCGACTTCGAACATCATTATGTTTTCCGTAAACAAAGTTGTATTTCACAAATGTTATTAATTGTCTTCATAATGTTAACCACGTATAGTTAACGGAAGACGTAGAAACGATATTCCGAAACGAATACGTATAGCGTAAGTCAAACGTTCGAATTAGAATAGAGACCCCACGAACATAAATTTGCTGTGGCAGGTATGAAATATAAACTCCGTTACTCGCTCGTTACACTTGAAGAACAGACGTTGAATGGGCCGAAACGAGCCGCCGCATAACTAGCGTAGTTGCATGCTAACTTCGAAAGAAGGTAGATGCGGTCCCTAGCGCAACTTATAACATCGTCGAAAATCAGTGCGGACGGGAGAGCTTTGGTACACCCTGTTAAACAAACGGAAAAATGGAGGGGGTACAATTGGAGAGTGATCCGCCTTCACCAACATGCATAAGCAATTCATTAATAGTATATATATATATATATATATATATATATATATATATATATATATATTTGAATTACAAAAAACTAATTATAAAAAAAATTGCATGGCGCGAGATTCGATCCGGCGACCTTTGGATTACGAACCCGAGCGCTTACCGCTGCGCCACGACGCTGGAGAAAATTATTAATCGTAGAGAGTATTTCACCGCAACTGTTTCTTTTAACTGTCGATTGTCTCGACAACGGCTGAGAAGTGCATCTTGGTACTTTGCCACATTACACCTCTGACCAGGAGCTTTTATTATGCGCAGTATGAATCGAATCTGAATTTCACAATTGGCGGCCTCCCCTTGTTAGTGGACCTTTGCTGAACTTCGTTCTGAAATGTTGTTGCGCTCTTACGGAAGCTTGATGTGAATGCATTTCAAGAACAACACATACTTTCTCGACGCCTGTTGCCGTCTTGCCTAACTTCTGACTGCTGCACTTTCGTGGCAGAAACCTGACGTGCGGCTGCCACAATACAAGACTTCTTGAGTTGTTTTACATGAGTGCTGAGTTTTCTGACGGAACGTCAGGGTATCTACAGTGAATTTATGAAATCGCTTCAATCATTTATGTTGAGTGGTACTTAAGTAAATAAATTAGTGAAATCAAAGTGAACTAGAAATTAGAATATAAATGGAAAACTTGGTTTAGTTTAGAGAGTTACATAATGGCATTCAGCGGGCAAAACAGCAGAACAGAAGAGACAATGACCATGAAGTCAGCGAGTTCCACATAAGCGGGCGCTGTCGATTCAGCCGTCAGGGCATCGCCCGAACGGCTCACGTGTTTCTCAGTTGTCGTATGTGAGCAAAGGCCCTCGCCTACATCCCAAGAGCCAATGACCGACGTTAAGAAGATTCTTCGAGAAGCTTTTCAACGTGACAGAAGAGGCAATGACCGGCTCACGTGTTTCTCAGTCGTCACATGTGATCAAAAGCCCTCACCTACATTCCAACAGCCAACGACCGACGTTAAGAAGATTCTTCGAGAAGCTTTTCAACGTGACAGGCGAGGCAATGACCGTGAAGTCGTTCACCTCCAGTAAACTGAAGTGAATAAATACGCGAGACGCAGTGGGCCAGACAGATGAAGTCAGAGGAAGTCAGATGAAGACGGAGACGGAGACGAAGACGAAGACGAGAGACGAAGGAAGAAAAGAAGAGTAGCAGTAGTTTTCAGTCAGTTTCGGTGCTGAAGACCGTCATGCAAGAAGAGTCTGCATCATGCACAGACGAACCAAGTCCGCCGCTGTAATGGAATAGCAAGCAGCCGCCGTAGCGCCAGAAGACAGAAGTTAAAAGGTATTTGAAGTCTGGTTTTTACATACCCGGGTGACTCGTGAGGACGGGAAGGAGACGGCCTCACATCAGTAGTCACCTGTGAGCTGGGATGAAGACCTGACAGCCGAAGACTGGCAAGCGGGAGTCCGTGGTTCGAGTCCGGGACACTGGCCTTCCCCCGCCGCGCCGCTCCGCTGGTCGACGCACAACACACGCGGCCGCTTAGAGAAGAGAAACACTGGGACGCGACACCCAAGGTATCATCCGATGCACGATTTCGCTCGCAATAATTAAACGGGCCACCTCGCGCTGTGCGTCTCCCGTCAGCTGGGCGAGACGCGACACGAGATACACACCGCTACGCGTAATCAGACGCCGCCGCCGCCGCCGCCGCCGCCGCCGCTGCCGCAGCAGAAGACTTCACAAACGACACAGCTGCCGCTCTCCGAATCAGAATATCCCGTAAGATACAGTTGTACAAATCTTCAATAAAAGTTATCTTATGTAAAAGTGATGTTTCATTCGACCTCATACCCGAGCCAAGGAAGAACCCAACCTGCCCACATGTTGTTAAGAGAGAAAAGTTAATTTATTTAATATTTTCACCCTGACAGAATGCTTTAGAATGCTCATCCTGACAATTGACTTGCATCGAAAGAGAAAACCCAGTTACATTTAGTGACAGAAGTGTCACATTTAGTAACACAACTGTTACATTTGGTATCAGAAGCCGTTACAGTTGTTACATTTGGTGTCAGAGAAAAAACCCTTGGCTCAATATGAGGTGTGAATGACAGTCACTAAAGGTCCACAGTTAGTATTGTTTAATGTGTGAAAGGATAGAGGTTTGCATAGCAGTCGTAATATTTTCTTTATTTAGAAGTGTATTTTCTCTCATGATTTTAAGGGTTTGTCGAAAATATTTAAACATCTTTTGAATTCAGTGTGGTAATATTGTGTAACTAATAGTTTGCAAAATGATGGCACGAAATCGTACAAAGTCAGAGTCAGCACCACAAGCGGTTTCTACTGATGAAGCTATTCAGAGCTTAGTTAATCAAATAGCACAGCTTAAAAGTGATAATAATGCATTATTTAAACAGTTGAGTGAGGTTAGGCAAGCCAGTTCAATCCCTCCCACCCTAGATTCCTCAGCAGCAGCCTTAGTAACTCCTTTTTCAGGTAAACCTGGCGAAGACATAACAGCCTTTTTTGATGATTTAGTAGCAGCTGCAAAGTTAGGATCATGGTCAGATGAACAGCTCTTACAAATGACAAAGTTAAGATTGACAGGAGAGGCTAAAGCACACGTCTTATACCATGAAGAATTACGGAATGCTCCAACATTTGAGGAATTGAAGAAAGGATTGCTTAAACGTTTTCAAAAACAGAACAGCTGTAGATTTTATAGGGAACAATTAAACAGTATCACTCAGAGGCAAAACGAGTCGTTAGAAAGTTTTGTAGATAGGATTAGAAAAGTTAATATTAACACCTATCAGTTGACAACTAATGATGAAGCAAATAAAGTTATTTTACAAGAGGCAGAAAATAGAGCTTTGGATACATTTTTACGTGGGTTACCTCCTGAAACTTCCCGTCGTGTCAGGGCAGAGTTTCCTAAAAATTTAGCAGAAGCTGTATCTGTGGCGACGGCTTTTGAAGAAATTGACATTGCCACCAGATACAAGGAGAAGCGAAATGTATTTTCAGCAGGAGTACGATGTTTTAGGTGCGATCGACAGGGACATATAGCAAAAAACTGCAGACAACCTCAATGCACTAATTGTCAAAGAATAGGTCACACATTCAAGGAATGCAGGTCTAAGAAAGTTTTTGGAAATAGAAATCAGTTAAACTCAAACGGGAATGTCGGAGCCGCCGCCAGGCGTTCCCAATAAAATTTCATGCCATTAAGGCGAATGTGAAGGCGGAATGCTGGTTATCTGCTACCATACAGGATAAAGAGGCAAGGATACTAGTGGATACAGGCGCAAACGTATCAATAGTAAGTAATGAATGTATTGGAGAAAAGAAATATGACCCTCCAAGGTATAGATTGAGTGGAGTAGGAGGAGGTACAGTGAAGTCATTAGGATGTACATCACTGATTTTCTATATTCACGGTGTACAATTTAAGGAAGATGTAGAAGTGGTAACAAAAGTAACTGACGGGTACGACGCGATCCTAGGACTGGATTTCCTGAATAAACATCACGCTAAAATCGACCTCAGACAGCAAACTGTAGAACTTAGCGGAATAGTGTTTCAGCTAGGTGACACCGCTGCAAAGGGCCCTCTGCCGCAAGATTTCCCTAACCGGAAGGTGAAATCAACTACACTGCGTGCAACGTCCTTGAAGGTTGATTCGCGGGATCAGATACCATCTGGCTCAGGAAAACTTTTCTGGATGACCGTTGACTCCGAAGTACCTACAGATACAGTGTGTCTAATAGAGCCTTTAGAGGAAAATGAGGAATTAGATGTATCACATTGTTTTGTACGTAGAAGTGTTGTACGGGTTCAAGACGTTGAGGGAGAAAGAAAAGTACCGGTACATATTGACAATTTCGGAGTGGAGGACAAAGACTTGCATAAGGGAATATTAGTAGCTACAGTCAGTACTTTTGAAGAAGAAGATTTCATTTGGTCAGATATTAACGATGGTCAGAAACCAGACGCCTATAAAACCGCATTACGCCAGAAGATTGATCATTTGAATGGAAATGATAGAGACATGATAGAAGCAGTATTAGTTGAGTTCCAAGATTTATTTAATGCAGAAGGTCCACTGCCAGCAACAGATATCACACAGCATAGGATCCCAACAGGAAATAGCCCCCCAGTTTATAGGAAGCCTTATAGAGTTGCGCATCACTTACAGCCAGTACTGGATGAATTTATAGAACAGCATCTAAAAGATGGAATTATAGAATATTCTGATTCGCCTTATAATTCAAATATCGTAATTATTCCAAAGAAGTCTCCCGACGGTACGAAACGATATAGATTTTGTTGTGACTACAGACACCTTAACAAACAAACTATCTCAGATGTTTATCCTCTTCCAAACATTACAGATATCATTGACAGTTTGGGTAACAGTAAATACTTTTCAACAATCGATCTACGTAGCGGATATCATCAATTGGAAGTTGCACCTGAAGATAGGCATAAAACAGCATTTTCTACCCCTGGAGGCCATTGGCAATTTAAAAGAATGCCTTTCGGTTTGAAAAATGCACCAGCAACTTTTCAAAGACTACTCGATGGAGTATTGCGAGGACTCAAAACTCAGCAATGTTGTGTATATCTAGACGATATTATTGTATTTTCCAAAGACATTAATGAACATGCTGTGCGTCTGCGTAATGTTTTCCAGAGACTTAGAAAAGCTAAATTAACATTAAATATGGAAAAATGTAGTTTTGCATTGACAGAGGTTACATACCTAGGGCATGTCATTAGTGAAAAAGGAATTAAAACAGATCCTCGATTAATTTCGGCAGTTAAGGACTTCCCAACACCACAACGCGTTAAGGAGGTACAAAGTTTCATTGGTCTTGCATCGTACTACCGAAAATATGTTCAAAATTTTGCTGAAATTGCCCGACCCTTAACCCAATTATTGAAAAAGGGTGCAAAATTTCATTGGTCTGAAGATTGTGAATCAGCATTTCAAACCCTTAAAGATAAGTTAACACACAGTCCAGTATTAGCCTACCCAGATTATAATAAAGAATTTATTTTATCCTGTGACGCAAGTGGTCATTCAGTAGGAGTTGTTTTGAGTCAGAATATTAATGGCGCGGAACACCCCATAGCCTACGCTTCGAGACAACTAACAACAGCAGAAAGAAATTATTCCACAACGGAGAAAGAATTGTTAAGTGTTATTTATGGTATCAAATACTTTAAATGCTACTTGTATGGTAGGAAATTCAAGGTCATTACGGACCACGCAGCTTTAAAATGGTTGCTTGGATTAAAGGATCCATCTAGTCGTCTTACCCGTTGGGCCCTATGTCTTTCCGAAATGGATTTCGAAGTTATTCATAAACCAGGCAAAAAACACACGAATGCAGATTGCCTAAGTCGGAAAATAGCACTTTTGGAAGCAACAGGCCGAGATACTGAGGACTGGAGAAAGGCACAAGATGAGGATACAGAATGCAAAAAATTCGCAACTCAAAAACAATTTTGCTTTGAAGATGGTGTGTTATGCCGTAAAACAAAACTTGGACCGCGAATTGTTGTTCCCCAACACCTTAGACAAGAAATAATGGCAGAGGCCCACGATCATATCCTTGCAGGACACGGTGGACAGCGGACAACCGAAAGACGTGTAGCAGAGCGATTTTGGTGGCAAAGCAGAAAGCAGGATGTTGCGCAGTACGTTCGTAATTGCATTGCGTGCGCACAACGAGCTGAACTTTCTCGTTCAAAAATACCCTTACAGAGGCTCCCCGAGGCTTCATGTCCATATCAAATCTGTGGAATCGATCTCTACGGGCCATTTCATAAAACACCTGCTGGTAATAAGTATGTCCTTACAATTATAGATCATTTTTCACGCTATCTAGCTATGGTGAGTCTCCCAGATCAGCAAGCAAATACAGTTGCCCAAGCTTTAGTTAACAACTGGATACTTAAATTTGGCGTACCTGAAGTTATTATCACAGATCAGGGATCTAATTTTATGTCTGAACTAATGAAACAGCTATGCCACTTACTAAAAATACGTAAATTACGCACAACTCCGTTACACCCTCAGTGCAACGGGCGCACAGAAAGAGTTCATCGGACAATTGGCAAGATGCTTAGTTATTATATTAACGAACAACATTCTAATTGGGATACGTATTTACCAATAATCGTGTCGGTATACAACGCCAAAACGCATGAAGCAACTGGCATGTCACCTTATGAAGTGGTCTATGGCAGAAAAATGCCGTCCCCTTTTGATGTACTCAGGCAGAAAAACGGAAAAGTCGGAGAAACCGTAAGAGATTTCAGTCGAATGATGAAGGATGTATGGAAAAAGGTTCAAAAATCTAATACAAAGGCTTTGGAACGACAGGAAAGATTAGGTAATACCCAAGCTAAATATCCAAATTACAAAATCGGTCAGTGGGTTATGGTTTCGACTCCTTACATTGCTAAAGGAAAAACGAAGAAATTTGTAACAAACTACAGAGGTCCTTACCAAATTATTGAGATCACGTCACCAGTCAACGTTAAATTGCAACTGCCCACCCGAACTACCATTGTGCATGCAAGTCGTTTAAAACCTTTCAAGGGCGCTCCAGATGTAATTCCTTCAACAATAGTATCTGCTTCTCCGAAGGGTGGAGGAAGTCCCCGTAAAGGAAAAAGAGTGGCCACGCCAGCACAACATACAGACATGGCACCATACAATCTTCGACCAAGAGTGCGAATGTCCTAGTTGAATCTTAGTAGACTGTAGTATACATATGTAAATAATTAATAAATGATAAGGGTTTATTTTTTAAGAAAGAAAAGTTGAACGTAGAGACATGTAGATCTTGTAATTAACAATGTATTCCTTCTTTTCTTTGTTTTTGTTTTTACTAGGTTGGTAGGTTCATAACCATGTTGTTTGCTTTTTTCAGAAAACGCCATGCAAGCATTTCCTACACAAAACCTGTCCTACCTCAATGACTCCCTTGACAGTTCCCTTCTGAAGTCATTAGATATGTTCATAAACTCACAGCAAGGCAAAATTGATGCCAATGTTATGATGCAACATGTTTTAAAATTAAAAGGTGAACACAAAACTAAAATTATAATGCTAGGAACGGGTATATCTGGAACCATTGTGTTGGTGTTTCTACTTTGTACAGTTTTCTTTTATCTAAGACGAAAAAAGAAGCCAAATAATAATATACCACTTCATCAAATCCCTGTTACCTGGATACCACACTCTTAACTGGCGTACTTCAGTAGTTACTTTTGAGCATTAGTGTATTAATTTTGTTTATTGTACTTCATTCTTTATTAAACAGTCTGATGTTAAAATAAACAATACTATAGAATAAATATTCTTGCATTCATATAGGGTTGATTAAACAGGTGTTGCTATGTTACTTTCTAAGTGAATAATCTATTTTTGTTCATTCATTGTCATCAAGATTTGTTACACTTATTATAACCATTTATGTGTGAACTATGTGATTTATGAGCGTACAGTGCTTTAGTAAAGTGATAAAGTATTTTCAACATACTTAATGTGAAGCGTGTGTAATCTTCTAAGTCGAGAGTTTTCATTGCTTATGTTAGTGCTTTTGCCGTGTGAAGAGTGGAGGAATGTTGAGTGGAAAATTCGAGGGCGAATTTCTCCGAAGGGTGGAGGAATGTTGAGTGGTACTTAAGTAAATAAATTAGTGAAATCAAAGTGAACTAGAAATTAGAATATAAATGGAAAACTTGGTTTAGTTTAGAGAGTTACATAATGGCATTCAGCGGGCAAAACAGCAGAACAGAAGAGACAATGACCATGAAGTCAGCGAGTTCCACATAAGCGGGCGCTGTCGATTCAGCCGTCAGGGCATCGCCCGAACGGCTCACGTGTTTCTCAGTTGTCGTATGTGAGCAAAGGCCCTCGCCTACATCCCAAGAGCCAATGACCGACGTTAAGAAGATTCTTCGAGAAGCTTTTCAACGTGACAGAAGAGGCAATGACCGGCTCACGTGTTTCTCAGTCGTCACATGTGATCAAAAGCCCTCACCTACATTCCAACAGCCAACGACCGACGTTAAGAAGATTCTTCGAGAAGCTTTTCAACGTGACAGGCGAGGCAATGACCGTGAAGTCGTTCACCTCCAGTAAACTGAAGTGAATAAATACGCGAGACGCAGTGGGCCAGACAGATGAAGTCAGAGGAAGTCAGATGAAGACGGAGACGGAGACGAAGACGAAGACGAGAGACGAAGGAAGAAAAGAAGAGTAGCAGTAGTTTTCAGTCAGTTTCGGTGCTGAAGACCGTCATGCAAGAAGAGTCTGCATCATGCACAGACGAACCAAGTCCGCCGCTGTAATGGAATAGCAAGCAGCCGCCGTAGCGCCAGAAGACAGAAGTTAAAAGGTATTTGAAGTCTGGTTTTTACATACCCGGGTGACTCGTGAGGACGGGAAGGAGACGGCCTCACATCAGTAGTCACCTGTGAGCTGGGATGAAGACCTGACAGCCGAAGACTGGCAAGCGGGAGTCCGTGGTTCGAGTCCGGGACACTGGCCTTCCCCCGCCGCGCCGCTCCGCTGGTCGACGCACAACACACGCGGCCGCTTAGAGAAGAGAAACACTGGGACGCGACACCCAAGGTATCATCCGATGCACGATTTCGCTCGCAATAATTAAACGGGCCACCTCGCGCTGTGCGTCTCCCGTCAGCTGGGCGAGACGCGACACGAGATACACACCGCTACGCGTAATCAGACGCCGCCGCCGCCGCCGCCGCCGCCGCCGCTGCCGCAGCAGAAGACTTCACAAACGACACAGCTGCCGCTCTCCGAATCAGAATATCCCGTAAGATACAGTTGTACAAATCTTCAATAAAAGTTATCTTATGTAAAAGTGATGTTTCATTCGACCTCATACCCGAGCCAAGGAAGAACCCAACCTGCCCACATGTTGTTAAGAGAGAAAAGTTAATTTATTTAATATTTTCACCCTGACAGAATGCTTTAGAATGCTCATCCTGACAATTGACTTGCATCGAAAGAGAAAACCCAGTTACATTTAGTGACAGAAGTGTCACATTTAGTAACACAACTGTTACATTTGGTATCAGAAGCCGTTACAGTTGTTACATTTAGAATAATCTCATACTTATCGATTACTGATCATTCTCTTTGTCAGTGCTGTATTTTGGACCACCCTTTAAGTGAGCGCCGGAAGTCACGTTTGAGTATTGTTCGTAGACGTTTAGAGCCTCGCAGTGCCGTTTTGTGTAAGCAGTTTCGTGCACGGAAGGCAGAGTGGTTCTGCTGGCTGGCTGGGCGACCCTGGCGGATGCAGCCCAGCCGGTGGATCTGCAGGAATCAATTCGTGCGCTGATTCCTGCTTACGAGCTGGCGAGCCGCCAAACTCCAGCCGCCTGCCGCCGATATCCCGGCCCCCACCAGGCACAGGCGGGGATCCGCTCTCGTGGAACTTCTTCGGCAGCGAATCTAAAATTACTTTTTATGTCTCTGACGAGACGAACGTGGGCAAAGCGAAAAGGTCTGGGTTTGGTACAGGCATGGCACTCAAGTCTCTGATACGTATAAACTTATTCTTGCGTCCCTGCTTTGTAGAGTAACTTCATAATTACACACTGAGGTGACAAAACCAATGGGAAAGCTATGAACACAGATGGCGGTAGTGTCGCCCGCACAATGTATAGCATATTGGCGGAGCTGTCATCTGCACTCAGGTGATTCATATGAAAAGGTTTCCGACGTGATTACGGCCGCAGGACGGGACTTAACAGACTTTCAGCGCGGAATGGTAGTTCGAGCTCGATGCTTGGATCATTCCATTTAGGAAATAGTTGGGGAATTCAATATTCCGAGATCCACAGCGTCAAAATATGCCGAGAATACTAGTTTTCAGGCATTACTTCTGACCACGGACAACGCACTGGCCGACGACCTTCACTTTATGACCGAAAGCAGCGGCGTTTGCGCAGAGTTGTCAGTGCTAACAGACAAGAAACAGTGCGTGAAATAACACAGAAATCAATGTGAAGCACGAGGAAGCTATCCGTTAGGATAGTGAGGTAAAATTTGGCGTCAGTGAGTCGTGGCAGCAGCCGACCGACGCGAGTGTCTTTGCCAACAGCACATCACCCGTAGGGCTCGCGATCATGTCGGTTGGACACCAGGTGACTGAAAAACCGTGGCCAGGTCAGATGACTCCCAATTTCATTTGGTAAAAGCTGATGGTAGGGTTTGAGCGTTAAAAGGGCAATGTGCAAGCTGGTGGTGGCTCAATAATGGTTTGGACTGTGCTTTATGGAATGGACTGGGTCCTCTCGTCCAACTGAACAGATTATTAAATGGACATAGTTATTTTCGGCTCCTTGGAGAATATTTTCAGCCAATTCCAAACAACGATGTAATTTTCATGGATGACAAGGCGCTGCTCACGAGGCCACAGTTCTGCCAGAGTGGTCCAAAGGACATTCCTGACAATTCGAGCGAATGAGTTGGCCACGCAGATCAACCGACATGAATCTCATCGAACATTTATGGGACGTAATCGAGAGGCTAGTTCGTGCACAAAATCCTGCACCGGTAACACTTTCGCAATTATGGACGTCTATAGAGGCAGTATGGCTCAATATTTCTGCAGGGGACTTCCAGCGATATGTTGAGTACAGGCCAAGTGCCGGCCAGTGTGGCCGAGCGGTTCTAGGCGCTTCAGTCTGGAACCGCGCGACCGCTACGGTCGCACGTTCGAATCCTGCCTCGGGCATGGATGTGTGTGATGTCCTTAGGTTAGTTAAGTTTAAGTAGTTCTAAGTTCTACGGGACTGATGACCTCCGATGTTAAGTCCCATAGTGCTCAGTGCCATTTGAACCATTTACAGGCCAAGTCGAGTTGCTGCACTGCCCCGGGAAAATTGAGCTCCGACACGGTATTTGGAGGTATCCTATGGCTTTTGTCACCTCAATGTATATGACAAGCACAGAATTGTTCAGATTGTACAGTATAAATATATGTCGGTAACCGCATTATGGCTTGTAAGACCAAAATCAGACTATGACTGACGTCATCAAAGAAGGTACAGTACTGGTGAACAACATTGACAAACATCTTACACATGTAGAGTGAGGTGTAAACACAATGTAGATGCCATCTTTTAACTTGCAACAATAACATAATTGAAAATCCTAAAGCTATACAGTAAAAAAATGCGAAGGGAACAAATCAGAAAACATTAAGACTAAACACCGAAAAACAGTCTCTCTATCTGAGTCTGATGATGATTAAAGAAATAAATTAATATTGTAGCACATCCTAAATTTTTTGCTTTTCATTTACAATCAGTCATATTTTGTTTTCTCGTACGATCAAGACACGATCAAACAGGACTATCTTCGCAAATATAAAAGGGCGATCAAACAGTTTCCGTTCGAGGACGTTGCTGCAGCGGATATTCAATGTAGTGCGACCTCGTTGCGGGTATACAAGCACTAACATGTAGGCAACGGAGTAGTGTGACATTCGTGTCTTGTTGACGTGCATGTGGTAAAGGCACGTACGTGAACTATGACGACGCCGTTACTAATGCGTACGAACAACAGGACCATCTTGATATTATTCTTTTCTGTGCTCGCGAAGAATGAACACTGGTAGACATTCATTGGACAACGGGGAGTTTGTATGGTGCAGCATGTCTGTCGAAAACCAGCGTTGTGGAATGGTGCGCCAAGTTCCTTGCTGGTCCCGATACGGCACAAGCCGGCAGCCGGTCTTGTGGGAGGCCAGCTTTATCCGTTACGGACAACAACACTGCCAACAGTCCTGATCTCTTCCCATGCGAATATCACGCCTTCAGTCCCCCAAAAAAACCTCGAAGGGTCGATGATCCTTGCCGGACGAGGATGTGCAGCAACCAGTTAAGGAGTTCTTCACGCAGCAGAACACGGTGTTTTACAAAATGGGTATCTTCAACCTGGTGCGTCTGTGGGATGATTGCCTCAATGCTAAAGTCGATTTTGCTGATAAGCATACCAATTCTGGGCTGTACGGCCTTCGAAAGGAAAGTTTTTTGGTCGCCCTTTATATGTGATTGGTTCGAGAAATAATTGACCAATAGAACCTAGTACGTTATACTGGACGGCGAATGTTTCAGAGGAACGAAAATAACATCAAATGTGTTACAGGGAAGCGTAAAGGGACCTCTAATGCTTTCAAGATACATACACGATGCATCAGACAGGGTCAAGAGTACCGTAAGATGGTTCACTAACGATGATATTATGTAGAGGAAAGTATCGTCGTTGGACCATAGAAATGAATCGGAGAAAGTTTGCAAAAAAGTTTCACTTGGTGTAGTAAATGACAGTTCTCTTTAAATGAGGATTAGTAGCAATAAAAAGGAAACAAAAAATCGACAGTATCGGATTACAAGGTTACTGGTGAAGGTTTTGAGCACATCGCATCGTATTTAGAGATAATAAATGGTTCAAATGGCTCTGAGCACTATGGGACTTAACTTCTGAGGTCATCAGTCCCCTAGAACTTAGAACTACTTAAACCTAACTAACCTAAGGACATCACACCCATCCATGCCCGAGGCAGGATTCGAACCTGCGACCGTAGCGGTCGCGCGGTTCCAGACTGTAGCGCCTAGAACCGCTCGGCCACAGCGGCCGGCTAGAGATAATACTAAGAAGTGATATGAAATAGGATGATCACGTAAATCATCATTATTATTGAAAGCGTGTCGAAGATTTAAATTTATTCGAAGTGTTCTGCGAAAGTATACAATGCATCTATAAAAGAAATCACATACAATACGCTAGTGCGACCAATTCTAGAGTAGTGTTCCAGTGTCTGGTGTCCCTACGAAGTAAGGATTATAACAGACACCGAACGAATTCAAAGGTGCAATACTAGGTTATTAAAACTTCGGTGCAGACAGTACAAAAGCGCAAGAAAAATTCAGGGGCAGTTTAAATGGAAATCCTTGGATGGATAAGGACGTAGTCCCCGCGAAACCATAGTGCATAAATTTAGGGAACGTATATTTGAAGAAGTCTGTGTGGCCTTTATTCTATCACAATTGTACCTGGTGGTTCTAAGTAAAGTACAGCAACTCACCGAGGTCCAGAGTGGGTTGCAATTATCATATGGTAGAAAGTTTGTAGGTATGTTAAAGCGTTATTACGGAAATGATGTAGGCTGGAAAAAAATTAGTTCCACTTTTGTCCTCCAGCCGCAAATTTGGCGCTGTGCATACAATAGAAACGTGTAGAAATGTTTCCACATACACTAAAGCGTATTCAGATACAGAGATATACAAACAGACAGAATACGGCACTGTGGTCGGCAACGCCTATATAAGACAACAAGGGTCTCGCGCAGTTGTTAGATTGGTTACTGCTGCTACTATGGCAGGTTATCAAGAGTTAAGTAAGTGTGAACGTGGTGTTACAGTCGGCGCACGAGCGATGGGACACATCACCTTCAAGTGGGGATTTCCCCTCACTACCATTTCATGAGTGTACCATGAATATCAGAAATCCGGTAAAACATCAGATCTCCGACATCGCTGCAGCCGGAAAAATAACCTGCAAGGAGGGAACGTACGACGACTGAAGAGAATCGTTCAACGTGACAGAAGTGCAACCCTACCGCAAATTGCTGCAGATTTCAATGCTGGGCCATCAACAAGTGTCAGCGTGTGAACGATTCAACGAAACAACAGCGATATGGGCTTTCGGAGCCGAAGGTTCACTCGTGTACCTTTGATGACTGCACGACACCAAGCCTTACACCTCGCTTAGACCCGTCAGCACCGGCATTGGACTGTTGATGACTGGAAACAGGTTGCCTGTTCGGACGAGATTCGTTTGAAATTCCACGGAGCGGATAGACGTGTACAGGTATGGAGACAACCTAATGAATCCATGGACCCTGCATGTCAGCAGGGTACTGTTCAAGCTGGTAGAGGCTGTGTAGTGGTGTGGGTCGTGGGCAGTGGGAGTGATGTGGGACCCCTGATACGTCTAGATACGACTCTGACAGCTGACACGTACGTTAGTATCCTGTCTGTTCACCTGCATCCATTCATGTCTATTGTTCATTACGACGGAATTGGGAAATTCCAGCAGGACAGCGCGACACCCCCACACGTCGAGAATTCCCACAGAGTGGCTTCAGGAACACTCTTCTGAGTTTGAACATTTCTCCTCGCCACCAGACTCCCCACATATGAACGTTACTGAACATATTTGGAGTGCCCTACAACATGCTGTTGAGAAGAGATCTCCACCCCCTCGTATTCTCGCGGGGGCCCTACACGATATTAGGCAGGTATACCAGTTTCTTTGGCACTTCAGTGTATATTGGATTAGGAACTAGACGTGGACAGGAAAGGTAAAACAAGTGACAGAAACATAAAGTTGATTTTATTATTAGCCACTGCGTACACAGTTTGTTCAATATGAGTACCAGCGACGTCGACGAGATTTTGCATGCGTAAAACGACGTGATCACAGTTGCTCAAAGCATTTGTAATGGAATCTGAGCAACGTGTTCCTATTATTGGCCTTCAGATAAGGTAGAGGCCGAACGAGTCCCTGGAAAACTCTTTCAGATATCCCCAGAGCCAAAAGTCGCACGGATTCATATCAGGTTATCTTGTAGGCCATGCATCTGGAAAACCTCGTCGAAGGTTGCATTGAGCAGATCTTTCACTGGTCGAGCGACATGAGGTGTTGGCCCATCTTGCATGAAAACATTAGTTGCCACGCAGTTACACTCTTCCAAAGCAGGAATCACGTGCTGTGCAAAGAAGTCCTTATAATGTGCAGATACTACGATACGCCTGACAGGCGAAGAACGGCCGAGAATAAGGGCAATTCTGAATCCACACTACACAGTCACATACTACGAGTGCACTGGATCTTCGTACACAACACACGATTTAACAGCACCCCAAATACTTTGTATTCATTCCATCTTGTAATGAAAAATGTGCCTTGTCACTCTAAGAAGTAATGCCTGGCCACATGTCATCAACTTCGAAGAGCGGATCATGTTGCGGTTACTGGACCAGTGTAATATTGGCCGAAAAACTTTCCATACTGTTGACCTTGGGATGCACGAGCGCTAGCACTACCAGGAGACGTGCTGCGTGATCAGTTACAGCAACAACCACCTCATCAATAGCTGCCACTAGGATAGGATGCCTTCCTCCTCCAGCTGCCACACCAAGCTCATCCGTGTTTTAGAATTTCTTTACCACCTTCTTTAAACCATTTAATGACATCAGGCCTCTCCTCAGACCTTTCAGTCGGCTATAATTTTTCAATGCAGCATTGTGATTGCTGCAGTTCACATAAAAAAGTTTTAAAACAGCGCATGATCTCTCTTCTCGATAGCTGTACTGTTCAATCACGTTATGGCCTTTCAAATGACAGTGTACAGCGCCAGATTTGCTCCTCGTGGCTACAATTGAAACTAATGTTTTTTCCAGCATAAATCTGTTCCTCATCTATGCATTAACACATTTACAAAGTTTCGCTGCCATACGATAACTATAGCAAACACTGGATCTACGTGAGTAGCAGCACTTTAATTATAATCACCCCGTATATCTCGAATAGGGATCAAGAGAATAAGATAAGGAAGATTAGATCACATACAAAGGCACACATATAGTCATTTTCTCCGTGCTTAATGCGTGGTGTGGAATAGGACAGAAATTCGATAATGTTATTAGATGTACCTTCCACCATGCTCTGTACACTCACTTGTGGGGTATAAAGGGTGTTTCAAAGTCTTCTGACAAACATCTATGGGTGATATATCACCTCATGCGAACCGACTTTTGTTAAAGACAAAATGCTCTCTGACACTTTCCGAAGACGCCAGTCTTCCTTTACTATTTGCCGGCCCTGAGACGATGAGATTTCAGAGAACTAGCAGCGTCTACTTACCAGCATACTGCCAGTGCTGGTAAACGTATAGAGTGATTTTCAACAAGAAAACCATCGGAATTAGTGTCTAAGTGGGGAAAGATAGTTTAGAAACGGAGCACGAAGTTAAGTTTCGTGGAGCTACTGCCTTTGATGCGGGGCAGATGACTGGATGATAGGCACTACACAGTGCATACCAAACGCCACAGTCTGCCTGCGCCCTGCGGCCGCCCAGTCGTGCTACCAATCCGGGAGGACACATAGCGTCGTCAGGATGCGTCTGTGAGCATTTTGTCTCTAATAAAAGTTGTGACCACAAGACGCTACTACCACTCCTAGACGTTTGTGACAAAGACTTTGAAACACCCTGCATATGCAGATGGGGTAAATGTAGATGAACCTTGTTTCCTTTAACCCAGCCGGCAAAGTGGCCGTGCGGGTCTAGGCGCTACAGTCTGGAACCGCGTGACCGCTACGGTCGCAGGTTCGAATCCTGCCTCGGGCATGGATGTGTGTGATGTCTTTAGGTTACTTCGGTTTAAGTAGTTCTAAGTTCTAGGGGACTGATGACCACAGCAGTTAAGTCCCATAGTGCTCAGAGCCAGCCTTTAACCCTAAGTCATGAGGTAGGGAATAGTTTTGTCTGTTCGAAGATGAACATCAACGAAAGCAAAACGAGGATAATGGATTGCAGTCGAATTAAGTCGGATGATGCTGAGGGAATTAGATTAGGAAATGAGACACTTAAAGTAGTAAAGGAGTTTTGCTATTTGGGGAGCAAAATAACTGATGATGGTCGAAGTAGAGAGGATATGAAATGTAGACCGGCAGTGGCAAGGAAAGCGTTTCTGAAGAAGAGAAATTTGTTAACATCGATTATAGAGTTAAGTGTCAGGAAGTCGTTTCTGAAAGTATTTGTATGGAGTGTAGCCATGTATGGAAGTGAAACATGGACGATAAATAGTTTAGACAAGAAGAGAATAGAAGCTTTCGAAATGTGGTGCTACAGAAGAATGCTGAAGATTAGATGGGTAGGTCACATAACTAATGAGGAGTAATTGAATAGAATTGGGGAGAAGAGGAGTTTGTGGCACAACTTGACTAGAAGAAGAGATCGGTTGGTAGGACATGTTCTGAGGCATCAAGGGATCACCAATTTGGTACTGGAGGGCAGCGTGGAGGGTAAAAATCGTAGAGGGAGATCAAGAGATGAATACACTGAGCAGATTCAGAAGGATGTGGGCTGCAGTAGGTACTGGGAGGTGAAGAAGCTTGCACAGGATAGAGTAGCATGGAGAGCTGCATCAAACCAGTCTCAGGACTGAAGACCACAACAACAACAACATTAGAAGTTTTGAATTAGTGGTTTTGTATACATTTCATTCAAATAGATAAACTGGAATATTGTTCTGTCATAATTTTGTTTTGGGCAACAACTTGTCGTTGAGGTATAGGTCATTTTGCTTGTGTTGGCTACAGTCAGTGGGCGTGCTGTTGTTCGTTGCTCGTTTCATGTTGGTTGTCTCTGACTGTGACATTGTTGTCAGATATGCCACCTACAGCTTTTTCCTACGTGAACTAACCTGTACGTATTGTCTTCGTGCTGATTCTGTGGAGCGTGAACAGTGTACACAGTGAAATGAAGTCGCAATACTGCCGTTTCAAAGGTGTTAATTGACAGGCACGTGGCATTTACGTCGTATGACATCCTCAACGCACCGTTCCATCCGAAAACAAACGGAAATATTGCGCAGGTTCCATCAGCGAATCTTTAAAATGATATCTTTTCACCTCGAAATTTAATCTCGCTCTTTAACCTTTCTTATTTCCGTCACTGCTTCTTCGACGTATAGCTGAACATGTGGGGCGGAAGTCTACATCACTGGATTACGCCCTTTTTAATCTAAATCTACATCTACGTGATGACTCTGCTATTCACAATAAAGTGCCTGGCAGAGGGTCCAATAAACAACCTTCAAGCTGTCTCTCAGCCGTTCCACTCTAGAACGGCGCGCGGGAAAAACGAGCACTTAAATTTCTTTCTGCAAGCCCTGAGTTCGCTTATTTTATCGTGATGATCATTTCTCCCTATGCAGGTGGGTGCCAACGGAATGTTTTCGCAATAGGAGGAGAAAATTGGTGATTGAAATTTCATGAGAAGATCTCGTCGCAATGAAAAACGCCTTTGTTTTAATGATAGTCACTCCAATTCACGTATCATGTCTGTGGCACTATCTCTCCTACTTCGCGATAATACAAAACGAGCTGCCCTGCTTTGTACTTTTCGATGTTATCCGTCAGTCCCATATCTGATGTGGATCCCACACCGCACAGCAATACTCCAGAATAGGGAGGACAAACATGCTGTAAGCAGTCTCTTTAGTAGACCTGTTGCACCTTCTAAGTGTTCTGCCAATGAATCGCAATCTTTGGTTTGCTCTACCCACAACATTATCTATGTGATCGTTCCAATTTAGGGTATTTGTAATTGTAATCCCTAAGTATTTGGTTGAATTTACAGCCTTCAGATTTGTGTGACTTATCGCGTAATCGAAATTTAGCTGATTTCTTTTAGTACTCATGTGAACAACTTCACACTTTTCTTTATTCAAGGTCAACTGCCACTTTTCGTACCATACACATATCTTATCTAAATCATTTTGCAATTCGTTTTGGCCATCTGATGACTTCACAAGACGGTAAATGACAGCATGATCTGCAAACAATCTAAGACGGCTACTGAGATTGTCTCCTATGTCGTTAATATATACCAGGAACAATAGAGGGCGTATAACACTTCCTTGGGGAACGCCAGATATTATTTCTGTTTTACTCGATGACTTTCCGTCTGTTACTACGAACTGTGACCTTTCTGACAGGAAACCACGAATCCAGTCGCACAACTGAGGCGATACTCCGTAGGCACGCAGTTTGGTTAGAAGACGCTTGTGAGGAACGGTGTCGAAAGCTCTCTGGAAATCTAAAAATATGGAATCAATTTGACACCCCCTGTAGGTAGCACTTATTACTTTATGAGTATAAAGAGCTAGTTGTGTTTCACAAGAACGATATTTTCTGAATCCGTGCTATGTGTCAATAAATCGTTTTCTTCGAGGTACTTCATAATGTTCGAATACAGAATTTGTTCCAGAACCCTGCTGCAAATCGACGTTAGTGATATAGGCCTGTAATTCAGCGAATTACTCTTACTTCCCTTTTTGGGTATTGATGTGACTTGAGCAATTTTCCAGTCTTTAGGTTCGGATCTTTCTGTGAGAGAGTGGTTGTATATAATTGCTAAATATGGAGCTATTTTATCAGCATACTCTGCGAGGAACCTGACTAGTATACAATCTGGACCGGAAGCCTTGCTTTTATTAAGTGATTTAAGCTGCTTTGCGACACCGAGGATATCAACTTCTATGTTTCTCATCTTGGCAGTAGTTCTTGATTGGAATTCAGGAATATTTACTTCATCTTCTTTGTGTGAAGGAGTTTCTGAAAATCGTGTTTAATACCACTGCTTTAGTGGCACTGTCATCAGTGACTTCACCGTTGTTATCGCGCAGTGAAGGTACTGATTGCGTCTTGCCACTGGTGCGCTTTATGTATGACCAGAATATCTTTGGGTTTTCTGCCGGTTAATCCGTGGACTTTGTTCTAGGTCGTCCAGTCTTATTGTTCCCTCTTGGTTCTTATACATGTTGTGTATTATCCCTCTTTTCCTATAGCGTACCCATATTTTTCTCAGGATTTCGAACATCTTGCACCATTTTACTTTGTTGAATGCTTTATCCAGGTCGGCCAATCCTATGAACGTGCCTTGATTTTTCCTCAGTCTTGCTTACATTATCAACGATAAGGTCAGAACTGCCTCTCTGGTACCTTTAACTTTCCTGAATCCAAACTGATTGTCATCTGACAGATCCTCGATTTTCCTTCTCATTCTTCTGTATGTTATTCTTGTCAGCAACTTGGATGCATGAGATATTAAGCTGATTGTGCGATAATTCTCGCACTTGTCGGTTCTTGCAACCTTGGAAATTGTGTGGATGATGTGTTTTCGAAAGTTGGATGGTATATCGCCAGTCTAATACATTCTACGCACCAATCTGAATAATCGTTTTGTTGCCACTTCCCCAAATGATTTTAGAAGTTTTGGTAGAATGTTATATATTCCTTGTGTCTTATTTGGTTTTAAGTCTTCCAAAGCTCTTCTAAATTTTGATTCTAACACTGGATCCCCTATCTCTTCCCTGTCGACTCGTGTTTGTCCTTCTACGAGTATCACATTGTCAGGTAAGTCCTCCCCCTCATTGAAGCCTCAATGTACTCTTTCCACCTAAGTTTGAATCTTCTCAGTGCCAGACCGTCGGGAAAAGCTCATTGGTCCGAAAGAGCATTTGAAAAATAAAATCAAGTTTAAAAAATAAAATAAAATTTATCCCTGGGCTTTTAAAGCAGTCCTTGTGTATTTTCATAGAAGAGTGATCTGAACATAGTTTTCAGATTCACCAACTGGATTCTCATTGGCCATGGAGAGCAGCATCTCAGTCGAAACGCAGTGTTGGCTGGTGGTGTAGCAGGTGCTGTCCCTACCTAGTTAATTAACTATTTCGGATGTTCTTACCGTTACACAATACTCTGTTATACATGCTAACAGCGCAAGTTGTTCTTTGCGAATTGTAGCCTGTGGAGGGCTACAGTGTTTATTTTGCGAAAAAACACTTCAGCACTTTCCCCAGATCATCTCCTAGCATGAGTTGAGGGAGATGCTTATCTCGTGTCTTCTATAGATGACTCCTTGTCCAGAGTGGATTTTTTTCTTCGTTGACTGCAGATCGTAACATGCCAGCGTTAAACAGTGAATCTTTGGAGAAACCTGTGAGAACATTTAGACACTACGATAATGAAAGTTCAAAGGATTGGGATGCCACCATTTCTAAGATCCAATTTAGAATAAAGCTATGCATCAAAGATAGCAGAATCTAATTATCAAGTGTCTAGCACTATAATAGTACGTAACAACAGCTACCACATGAGATTGTTGACAGATATAAACCACGCATAAAATTAAATTTCACTTCCACGCTAAATAATGTAACATCCCCTTCACACACATATTGCCTCTTGTGTCTAGTGAGCTAGCTTACAGTTTCACATCTGATCACTCAGGGTGCACTTGTGATTGGTTGGTTCCGCTCAAAAATGATAAATACCATTAAATAAAATCCTCAACTAAGATTTGAGCGAGAAATTAGAATTACTTCAATCATAATTATAAAGCCGTCAGTGTGGATAATGTCGTCAGTGTGGTTGGAGCTCTATACAAACATTTAAACAGTAAATGTAAGTAATCGGATTTATGTGCTTGGCGCCAATGCTAACAGGCGGATCAAAACTTCCTATGCATGCTTTAGCATGACCTGTCTTCGTTCTCAGACTCTCTGGCCATCTGACATTGTGCAGTGGGGTACACTTCAGTTCTTGCCTGCTCGTTAACTTGTAACAGCATGTGTGAATGATAAAATTAGGGATAAAATGGGGCATAAATGCCACGGGGAAGCAGAAAGGATGTAAATTATAGTGTTACATGGTAACACATCGAATCTCCATGAGAATGATCAAAATGAATGTTGGGAGTTTAGATTCAGGGCAGGAGATTTAATGTGAATGTGGTGGATGATAGTTACAAGATTATGTGTAGGATTATTATTGGGAATAAGTTAATTGACAGAAACTTGTGTGCTACAGGTTTTTCAAGAGGAGTCATGAGAATGAAGTTAGGTGAAGAACCTAAACCACTATGGGATGTATGATCCCAAAGGATAGACTGAGTGAAGTTCATGTTAAGGGAAGGATGATTACCCTGATAAAGGGGCAGTGGGGCAATGGTAGCTACAGATAGTACACATACGGCTTATAATGACAAATCAAATTATACCACATATGATGAAGAATTTCTTAGTAATGTAGATGAGGACAGTGAGTTCTGAAAGATCTGGTCTGAGGAAGGACTATGTGTACCAGTTTGAGGTAAGAGAACATAGCTCTTTCAAGCTGCAACCTTGTGTACTACTTATAGCAAAAAGGAAAGCCATAGATAAACGGTGAGAAATTACAAAGCCAGAATTTTAGCTCAATTGTTGTGGTAGTGAAAAAAGATGGATCTGTTAGAATGGCACTGGATCCTAGAGCAATAAATAAAATAATGATTCCATAAATGGCCCAACTAGAGATATTAGAGGAACTGATTCAAAATTTTGATAATGTTCAGAGTATGACTAGTTTTCAGCAGGTACCATTAGCAGAAGAATGTAGAGAGTCTACCGCATTTAGCTACATGCGTCGATTTCACTATTCTAATCTAGTGGTGGCGGCGGTGGTGGTGGTGGTTAGTGTTTAACGTCCCGTCGACAACGAGGTCATTAGAGACGGAGCGCAAGCTCAGGTTAGGGAAGGATTGGAAAGGAAATCGGCCGTGCCCTTTCAAAGGAACCATCCCGGCATTTGCCTGAAACGATTTAGGGAAATCACGGAAAACCTAAATCAGGATGGCTGGAGACGGGATTGAACCGTCGTCCTCCCGAATGCGAGTCCAGTGTGCTAACCACTGCGCCACCTCGCTCGGTCTAATCTAGTACCATCTCCTTTAAATGTATCTGCGTCAGCCAGTATACATATATTGGATAGTGCATTACGAGAGGAATTACTGTCAAGAGTGACACATTATGTAGACGACGTATTGATTCCAGCCAGTAGTTAGAAAGAACATAACGGAATTTTAAATAAGTGTTAAATGCAGCCGGCCGAAGTGGCCGTGCGGTTAAAGGCGCTGCAGTCTGGAACCGCAAGACCGCTACGGTCGCAGGTTCGAATCCTGCCTCGGGCATGGATGTTTGTGATGTCCTTAGGTTAGTTAGGTTTAACTAGTTCTAAGTTCTAGGGGACTAATGACCTCAGCAGTTGAGTCCCATAGTGCTCAGAGCCATTTGAACCATTTGTTAAATGCAGTCTCTGACAATGGTATCAGTGTTAGTACCAAGAAGGTCGAATTTGCACGAAAAGAAATTAAGTTTTTGGAACATTATTTCGGGAAATGGTATTAAGTCAAATCTAGTAAAGATACAGGTGATATAGGAAACACCTAAATCCCTCCCTTCACGTCTACACCCTTCATATCCTATCCCAAGGCAACATCAAGAGGCTATCTCTTGCAGAAATACGCCCTGACATCTACTTGTCCTATTAGCTATTGCTCTAGTTCTCACATGCTCCTTTACATCAATACTGCAGTACCTACCCCCACTCCACAAAAACCTCATGCCTCTCTGCTGTGGCTTCCATACATACATTCAACTTCCCAGAATATCATCCTCACAAGTGCCAGACATAACGACCCATGTACTGCCCCACATCCTTCCATTTTTCCTTCCTTACTACCAAAACAGTATCAGTTAGCAGTTGACCCTAAGGGACTTGCCGAATGTAACACCGCCACCGTCGCCGTCGCTGTCTTTGAAACATCTACACCATCACTGCCTGTATTTTATTGTGAATCATCAAACGGAATAATTTTTTTGTATTTTGAACATTTTCATTTTAATATTTTAACACTGTCTGTATGTATTTTTACGCCGTTAGGCAGAAGAGCAGAAGCGTGGCTCCTTCCAGCGTCTTACGCTCTCCCCCGTATTAGAGGAATGCAGTAATCGATAAAGAAAATAAAACCTGTGTTGCTTGTTTAAGGGATATCGAAGTTTATTTAACTCTGGACACGATTGTACGTCCAAGCGTCTACAGTTAGGAGCACGTGTAATGGCAGTGCCTCTCTCGCTTCGTGTGCTGTGCGGCTGTTACGGGTGTGCTGCGCGCTACGACCTGCGGCCGAAAGCGGTAATCTTGACGGCTCGTTAACTCTGTCGTCACAGCCGCGCCACTCAGCCTGCCGCCTCAAGCACCCAGATCCTGTTTCCTGCTGGTGCTTTCTGGGTGTATTTAGTGTGTCGTGATACTGTAAACAAAGCTTAAATGCCATGAACACAGCTGTCCCGAGCATTCCACAGTTAAAATGGCAGACATTTGTACTGCGTCCCGATTACATTTGTGCAGCCGTTAAAAATATATACATATATAAGGTGGTCCGTTGATAGTGACCGGGCCAAATATCTCACGAAATAAGCATCAAACGAAAAAACTACAAAGTACGAAACTCGACTAGCTTGAAGGGGGAAACCAGATGGCGCTATGGTTGATCCGCTAGATGACGCTGCCTTAGATCAAACGGATATCAACTGCGTTTTTTAAAATAGGAATCCCCATTTTTTATTACATATTCGTGTAGTACGTAAAGAAATATGAATGTTTTAGTTGGACCACATTTTTCGCTTTCTGATAGATGGCGCTGTAACAGTCACAAACGTATAAGTACGTGGTATCACGTAACATTCCGCCAGTTCAAATGGCTCTGAGCACTATGGGACTCAACTGCTGAGGTCATTAGTCCCCTAGAACTTAGAACTAGTTAAACCTAACTAACCTAAGGACATCACAAACATCCATGCCCTAGGCAGGATTCGAACCTGCGACCGTAGCGGTCTTGCGGTTCCAGACTGCAGCGCCTTTAACCGCACGGCCACTTCGGCCGGCGCATTCCACCAGTGCTGAAGGTATTTGCTTCGTGATACATTACCGGTGTTGAAATGGACCGTTTACCAATTGCAGAAAAGGTCGATATCATGTTGACGTATGGCTATTGTCATCAAAATACCCAACGGGCGTATGCTATGAATGCTGCTCGGTATCTTGGACAACATCATCCAAGTGTGCGGACCGTTCGCCGGATAGTTACGTTATTTAAGGAAACAGGAAGTGTTCAGCCACATGTGAAACGTCAACCACGACCTGCAACAAATGATGATGCCCATATAGCTGTTTTAGCTGCTGTCGCAGCTAATCCGTACGTCAGTAGCAGACAAATTGCGCCAGAATCGGGAATCTCAAAAATGTCGGTGTTGAGAATGCTACAACAACATCGATTGCACCCGTATCATATTTCTATGCACCAGGAATTGCGTGGTGACGACTTTGAACGTCGTGTATAGTTCTGCCACTGGGAACAAGAGAAATTACGGGACGATGACAGATTTTTGCACGAGTTCTATTTAGCGACGAAGCGTCATTCACCAACAGCGGTAAGGTAAACCGGCATAATATGCACTACTGGGCAACGGAAAATCCACGATGGCTGCGACAAGTGGAACATCAGCGACCTCGGCGGGTTAATGTATGGTGCGGCATTATGGGAGGAAGGACAATTGGCCCCCTATCGATGGCAATCTAAATGGTGCAATGTATGCTGACTTCCTACGTAATGTTCTAACGATGTTACTACAAGATGTTTCACTCCATGACAGAATGGCGATGTACTTCCAACATGATGGATGTCCGGCACATAGCTCGCGTGCGGCTGAAGCGGTATTGAATAGCATATTTCATGACAGGTGGATTGGTCGTCGAAGCACCATACCATTGCCCGCACGTTCACCGGATCTGACGTCCCCGGATTTCTTTTTGTGGGGAAAGTTGAAGGATATTTGCCATCGTGATCCACCGACAACGGCTGACAAGATGCGTCAGCGCATTGTCAATGCATGTGCGAACATTACGGAAGGCGAACAACTCGCTGTTGAGAGGAATGTCGTTATACGTATTTCCAAATGCACTGAGGTTGGTGGACATCATTTTGAGCATTGGTATTGCATTAATGTGGTATTTACAGGTAATCACGCTGAGACAGCATGCGTTCTCGGAAATGATAGGTTCACAAAGGTGCATGTATCACATAGGAACAACCGAAATAAAATGTTCAAACGTACGTACGTTCTGTATTATAATTTAAAAAACCTACCTGTTACCAACTGTTCGTCTAAAATTATGAGCCATATGTTTGTGATTATTACAGCGCCATCTATCACAAAGCGAAAAAAGTGGTCCAACTGAAACATTCTTATTTCTTTACGTACTACACGAATATGTAAAAAAAAGGGAGTTCCTTTTTAAAAAAACGCAGTTGATATCCGTTTGACCTATGACAGCGCCATCTAGTGGGCCAGCCATAGCGCAATCTGGTTTCCCCCTTCAAGCTAGACAAGTTTCGTTCTTTGTAGTTTTTTCGTTTCACGCTTATTTCGTGAGATATTTGGCCCGGTCACGATCAATGGACCACCAGAGAGAGAGAGAGAGAGAGAGAGAGGGAGGGAGAGGGAGCTGTGTAGTACATCGAGCTAGAAGTCATGATTCTAACATCATTTTCAATCTGCAGTTGTATGATGCCTATACATAACGCCAGAACATTTTCATCATACTGTTACTTCGTCTAATGCTTTCTCCCGCTACCTTAGGGAACTTATTTCCCAAAATCCGTACACAGCATTTCAGTGCAGTACAGCAGACAAGAATACAACTTCATCATACGTCTTTGGCGTGGAGTCTCATTGACTGGAGTAGAATTGTCTTCAGTAACGAGTCCCGTTTCGAACTGAGCCCCGATAACAAGCGAAGACGTGTCTGGAGACGCCGCAGGTAGTGGTGGGGTACCAACCTGACTGTCGCCCGCCGTAACACCCAACAACCAAGAGGGATGGTGTGGGATGCCTTTGGTTGTCCTCCACGGCTCCCTTAAACCACGCCGGTTTGCAGTGGCCGAGCGGTTCTAGGCGCTTCAGTCCGGAACCGTGCGACTGCTACGGTCGCAGGTTCGAATCCTGCCTCGGGCGTGGGTATGTGTGATGTCTTTAGGTTAGTTAGGTTTAAGTAGTTCTGCGTTCTAGGGGACTCATGACCTCAGATGTTAAGTCCCATAGTGCTCAGAGCCATTTGAACCATTTGAGGCTTAAACCACAGCCGTAAGTCGACGATATTCTACGCCTCACTTTGTTTCCCTTCATGACAAACCATCCTGGGCTTACATTTCACCACGATAATGGCCGTCCGTTCTTGGCCAAAGTTTCTACTGCTTCTCTTCGTGCTTGTCTAACCCTTCCTTGGCCTCGAATCTCTTCCAAATTGTGAAAGTTTGGAGCATCTCGGGGTACTGACGATCCAACGCGCCAGTTGGACAGAATTTGGTGCGATATCTCTCAGGAGGATATCCAACGACTCTGTGGTCAGTGACAAGCTGAATAACTGCTTGCCAAGGGCTACAGGTGTACCAACGTATTACTGACGTGCTCCATTTGTGAAGCTCTTTCTCTTGAATAAATCATGAATTTTTTCTGAAATTTGAATCATTTGTTTCTCTGTACACGTAAATCTCATCTAGTGGTTTCTGTCAGATTCGGATGATTCCTTCCTGGGGCGTCGTCTCTCTCTCTCTCTCTCTCTCTCTCTCTCTCTCTCTCTGAGTGCATGTAAATACTTTAACTTTGTTCAACATATTTCTTTATTACGACTATGTTGCTAGTCAATAATAATATACTCTCACTGTAGAGCCCTACACAATTTAAAACGTTCCTTCCGCGCTTTCTTGGATCTTCCGTGACGTCAGGTCGTCAAAGTCCCAAACAGAATCCACGCAGTCATAGTAGTGTGCGGCGTGCGATACGAATTACGTGATGTACAGTTCTGCAGATTCAGTCTGAGACGTTTGTTGAAGGACCCGGAGCAACCCTCTGCCGTGTTACACTGTTAAGTCAGGCCAGAAAAGAGTAGCCAGTGGCGTTTTGACCCGGGAGACTGTTTAAATTGTCACTACTTCTACACGACTAATACTGTAAATACCCTTAGCGCTCAGACTACTTTCGGAAATATTTCGTCATTCGACCACTGGTGTGGGAAGTTTACACCGCCAAAAGTTGACATTCCGCCTCCAGCTAACTCCTAGCTACTTACTCAACAGATCTCCACAAAGTTAAAACCGGACAACAGTTCGAAGTCATTTGGCCAAAAGCACGCAAAAACACCTTACGTCACATTTTCGCGGAAATAAATTAAATTTGTTGTCTTCAACTAATATCATGTCCAGCAAGTTACTGAAACCTCAACCCTCTGCGTACCGAGCACACAGTACCCTCCATCCTCCCCATAAACCGCTCTGGTTTGCATCTTATGAATCACTGGCTATCTATTTCAAATGGTTCAAATGGCTCTGAGCACTATGGGACTTAACATCTATGGTCATCAGTCCCCTAGAACTTAGAACTACTTAAACCTAACTAACCTAAGGACATCACACAACACCCAGGCTATCTATTTCAAAAACACGCATTGAAACATCACTTTCGCCCCAGATGGTAACATTTATACATTTGAATCTGTTTACTGTATTTATCCCTTGGTCTTCCTCTAGAATTTTTTGCCCCGACACTTCCATCCACTAGCAAATTGACGATTCCTTCATGCCGTAGCATGTGCCCGACCAACTGATTCCCTCTTTCAGCTAATTTGGGCCATAAATTTCTTTTTCCTCCAGTTCCGTTAAGTACTTCTTCACTAGTTATTCTTCTGTAGCACCATCTTTCAAAAGCTTGCGTTCTCTTCTTATATAAAGTGCTTCCCATCCATGTTTCACTTCGGTACTAGGCTTTGCTCAACACAAATACCTTCAGAAGAAGAATTCCTAACACACAAATTTATATCGGATGTTTGTAAATTTCTCTTTTTCGAAACAATATTCTTGCTATTACCGGTCAGCATTTCATATGCTCCCTACTTCGGTCACCAGCACTTATTTTGCTGCCCAAATAGCAACTCATCTGCCACTTTCAGACTCTCCATCCTGATGTAATTCCCTGAGCACCGCTTAATATAGTTCGATTAAATTCCATTGCACTTGTTTTACTTTCGTGTAAGTATCTCTTATACCCTCTTCTCAAGACCCTATTTACTCCATTCATCTCCTCTTCCAATGTCTTTTCCGTTTCTGACAATTAAAATATCATCAGCAAGCCTCAAGATTTATATTTATACTACTTCAACTTGCAAAGTTCTCCTTGGTTTGCCTCACAACATCGGAGCAGGTTGCAACACAGCCACACTTCCATCTCCCCTGCTGCTTCCTTTTAATATCCTTCGTCTCTTATAACCACAGTCTAGTTTCTCCGCAAGCTGTAGTTAACCTTTCGCTCCCTGTACTTTATCCCTGCTACCTTCAGAGTTTCAACGCACCGGTTCCGCATTATTTTTGTGTGAGCGTAATGACGCGTATGAAATGTATAATGGAAATTGCTATTGGCAGCTCAAAGGTGGCACCTATTGTGGCATTCCGTAGTGTCCTTAAAATCGTACTTATTTATTTCTATTATTATTATCAACTTCCAAACAATTTTCAGCAGTTGCAAATAACGATCAACATTTATTATATGATTCGGTACAGGTTATTATGTGATCAAATGCTAAGCTTGAACCCGGCTAGCGGCTCTGTGAGTGTTCTGAGTATATTTTCGTATTGGCAATGTTATATATCGTCTTCATTTGTGGGATAGTGCTTCGAGATCTTCCTTGGCACTCCGTAAACCGTTGCCAGTTGCTGTCTACAACTACACAACTACATCTACATACATACACCGGAAGGCAGCGCATGGCGCATAGCGGAGGTTACCTTCTATCACCAATTTCCTGTCCC
Source organism: Schistocerca nitens (assembly GCF_023898315.1). NCBI lineage: Eukaryota > Metazoa > Arthropoda > Insecta > Orthoptera > Acrididae > Schistocerca > Schistocerca nitens. The sequence goes on along the minus strand of NC_064615.1, from coordinate 652,586,466 downwards.
ACTCGCAAACAGAGCGAGGAAAAAACGACTATCTATATGCTTGTGTACGAGCCCTAATTTCTCTTACCTTCGCGATCCTTACACGAAATGTACGTTGGCGGCAATAGAATTGTCTGCAGTCAGCTCCAAATGCCCTTCCTCTAAATATTCTGAATAATGTTCCTCGAAAAGAGCGCGTTGCCTTCCCTATAGGGATTCCAATTTAAGTTCACGAAACATCTCCATAATAGGTGTACCTGCAGGTTGTCCGAAAATTCTTGTAACAAATCTGGCAGGCCATCTCTGAGTTGCTTCGATGCCTTTCTTTAATCCGACCTGGTGGGGCTCCCAAACAACGAGTATTGCTAATAAATGGGTCGGACTAGTGATCTATATTCGACCTCTTTTACACATCAACCACACTTTGCTAAAGCTTTCCCAATAAACCGAAGTCGACCATTCGATCCCCTTACTACCATCCTTACGTGCTCGTTCCATTTCATATCGCTTTTGCAGCTTTACGCTAACATACTTAATCGAAATAACTGTGTCAAGCCGTACACTACTAAGGCCGTACTCCAACATTATGGGACTGTTTTCCCTACTCATCTGCATTAACTCACATTTTTTTCCACATTTAGAACGGGCTGCTAGTCATCACATTAATTAGAAATTTTGTCTAGGCCATCTTGTATACTCCTACAGTCACTAAACGACGACCCTTTCCCGCACACCACTGCATCATCAGCAAAAAGTCGCAGAGTGCTGCTCACCTGTCCGTCAGACTATTTTTAAATACAAAGAATAAGAGAGCGCCTATCACGGTTCCCTGGGGTATTCCTGACAACACCTTCGTCTCTGATGACGTAGGGATGTCTGCTGCCGAACTCCATCCGCGCACACCACGCAAGTAGTACGTCAGACAAAATAATAAAACACAAAGTATCTGAACTAACATATGATATCATACATATATAAATAACGTCTTTCTGTACAATTTAATGATCATAAAACTCTAATGAAATTCACTATAGGCGACATATTCGTCGCGAGAGAACAGCAACTGTATTGATATTTAAAACATTTTTACTTACTTACTTATCGCGAATGGACCCAGAAAGGATCACGCAAAGCTTTCTGACGTCGTTTCTTCCATACTTCTTTCATTCGTTCTCCATGTTTTCTTTTTCTTTCTTCTGTCCATTTTGTTCCTGGTCTCTTTAGTGCTTCCTTCTCCGACAATACATTCCACTTTTCCACCTTATTTCTAAAAGTTTTTCTATCTTTGACATCTTTAAGTTCAATATTTGCTTTTTGTAAATCTAATTTTACTTGGCTAATCCATGGTGTTGTTGATTTGACTTTTTCTATGTAAGTGAGAATTCTGTTGGTGAGTCGTGTGGGGGGAAGTCTAGTGACATGTCCATAAAATTTTAATCTTCGCCTTCTTATGTCTGCTGCCAGGTTTGATATAGTTTCTGTGGTTCTTCTTGATTGTATCCGGTATCCTTCTTCTGTTAATTTTGGACCTAAAATCTTTCTCATAATTTTTCGTTCTTCTTTTAGTATTTTTTCTAAATCACATTTTGTGTGGAGTGTGAGCGTTTCACTAGCATATAGTGCTGCTGGCTTAATTACTGCGCAGTAGTGTCTGATTTTTGTGTTCGAGGAGATGCATTTTTTATTGTATATTTCATGTGTCATACCATATGCTCTCTTCATTTTCTGTTGTCTGATCTTCTGTGCAACTTTCTCTCCTCCGGTTGGCTCCAAAATTTCACCTAGGTATTTAAAATGTTTTACTCTATTTATTTTTCCATATTTTGTGTTCAAACTGTGTATATGGAATTTTGTACAGAAAAATTCTGTCTTTTGAAACGAAATTTGTAAACCTACTTTATCCGCACATTCCTTAAGGATCTCTATTTGTTTGGTGGCGATTTCTTCATCATCTGCAAGTATGGCCAAGTCGTCCGCGAATGCTAAACAAGATATCTCCACGTTGTCTTTGGTTCTACCAAGATGGATTGGTTTCCAGTAGGATTGATTTTTTAATTCTTTTTCCCATTCCTTAATGACTTTATCCAGGACTATATTAAACAAAAGTGGAGATAGCCCGTCACCTTGACGTACTCCAGTTTTTATGAGAAAAGGTTCAGAGATTTCTCCCCTGAATTTAACTTTAGATACAGTGTCTGTCAGTGATTCTTTGATAAGCCTTAGTGTTTTGGAGTCAAGTCCAAGTTCCTCTAAAATGTTAAACAAAGATTGCCGGTCAATTGAGTCATAGGCTTTCCTAAAATCTACAAATGTACAAATTATGGGGGCATTTCTAATTGCTTTGTGTTTTAATATTGTCTTTAAATTAAATATTTGTTCTATGCATGAGCGACCGGGGCGGAAGCCTGCTTGATAATCACCAATTTGGCATTCCAGCTGCTCTTGTGTTCTTTTCAGCAGGCATGTTGAGAGAATTTTGTAGATGACTTGTAAAAGTGAGATTCCCCTGTAGTTATTGACATTTGTTCTGTCTCCTTTTTTATGTAACGGGTGAATAAGGGCACATTTCCGCTCCTCTGGTAATTTTTCTGTTTCCCATATTTTTGTTATTATTTTTGTGAGCTCTTGCAACGTCTTTGGTCCTAGGTTTTTTAATAGCTCTGCAACAATGCCATCTTCGCCAGATGTTCTATTATTTTTTAAGTTTTTAATGTGACATTTGATTTCTTCCTGTGTTGGTGGTAATGAATCCGGTTGAGCGTTGGCACAGATTTCTTTGGGAAACCTTAAACTAGGTTCTGGGCAATTTAGTAGGTTAGAAAAATATTGAGCCAATACTTGACAGTTTTCCTGGTTTGTTAGGGCTAATTAACCATCTGGTTTTCTGAAACATAAATTTTGAGGGATATATCCTCGTATTTTATCTGCGAAAGTTCTGTAGAAGTCTCTTGTATTATATTTTTGGAAATTTTCTTCTATGGCATCCAGTTGTGCCTTTGTGTACTTCCTTTTTGCTTGCCTAATAGATTTTGAAACCTGTTTTCTAACCTCGTTAAATAAATGTAGACTTTCTTGTGATTTTTTACTGTTATATTCTTGAAATGCCTTTTTTCTCCTTTCCAATGCATTTTCACAGTCCGAATCCCACCAAGGGTGTTTGAATATCTTTTTCAAGGGAATAGTTTCCTTAGCTATTCGCGTGATTTTAGAATGAAATTCTTCCCAAGTGTTTGCCTTTTCCTTCTCCCATTCTTCTTTTACTTTAGATTCTTTAATCTTCTTGGTGTCATATTTCTGTATTTCTGTTTTCTTCTGATGACTTCTTCGTGCTGTAAACTTGATTTTAATTCTAGTTAGGTAATGGTCTGAATCAATGTTTGCTCCTCTGCGTACCTGGACGTCGTAAATTTCTTTATGAAATCGCCACATGATCTATTTGAAACTCGCCAATTTGTTGTATAGGAGATCTCCATGTCTTTTGTTTTCTTGGACATTTTCTTAGAGATGTTGACATTATCTTCAGGTTATTCTGCTTACATAGTTCGACGAGCCTTGTACCATTTTTATTGGTAAATTTATGTGCAGGATATTTGCCTACGGTTTTTTGGTGGATTTTCTCTCTACCCATTTGGGCATTAAAATCGCCGAGTAGAACTTTTGTATCATCTTTTGGAATCCTGGCCATTATATTCTCCAAATTTTCCCAGAACTTTTCTGTTTCTATGGGGTTTAAAACATTTTTAATATATCAGTTATTTTTTTTAATATATCAATTATTTTTTTAATATATCAATTATTTTTCAGTCGCAGTGCCTATGTTTCGTCTTATACTATGACTATTTTCGATCTCGCTGAATCATCTTCAGAGCTATGATGTTGGGTTAGGAACCTGTTGTGTCTCTATTAGAACTACACATCAGTTTTGATACAGGCACGACGGGTTGCTGACACAATTACATCGATCTGAAGATGATCCAGAGAGTTCTAAATCAGTCATACTAAAAAAAAGACGTGGAATTGCGTCTGAAAAATAGACAACATATTAGAAATGTTCTAAATACAGGGTGTAAGGGGTATAAGCGAAAATATTTTTATACATGGTATGTACACTCGTCGGTATGTTGGTTCTCTTTTCTCTGTGTCAGTCTTCCCACAAACATATCACGTAATTCACTACCTGATATTTTCTGCACAGTCGCAACTGCACCATTAAATGGACTACGCCTGCCAGTGTAGACTAACTGTTTTGCGTCTGCACGTCCAAAGATGAACATCTGGCCTGCTGCGCAGGGGAAAATAGGCTCAAAAATGGTTCAAATGGCTCTGAGCACTATGGGACGTAACATCTGAGGTCATCAGTCCCCTAGACATAGAACTACTTAAACCTAACTAACCTAGGGACATCACACACATCCATGCCCGAGGCAGGATTCGAACCTGCGCCCGTAGCAGCCGCGTGGTTCCGGACTGAAGCGCCTGAACCGCTCGCCCACAGCGGCTGGCTGGGAAAATAGGCACTAATGGCTTGTGTTATTGTGTTCGACACTGCACACAATGGTAAGGAGAGGTCATATGAAAGCTGGACAGTAGCTGAAACTATTAGTGAAGAGGTTAACACAACAGATACAAGGTTTCCTTACCTCGTAAATCTCCAAGCGAACCAAGACTGATTACAGATAAGCAGCAAGAACTAGAAGCCAGCTCGTACAGTAGCAACTGGGATGGGACTCGCTGTCGTAAACACGAACGAAGGTGTCATAGCGTAGTGGCTCCAAGTGCAAGTGCGCTGAGAGACTGCCACTGGCCGTCCTATACCGCGGCGGCAGAGGCTGCTCGTGATACAGAGCTGCTGGTGGTTTGGCACAGAGGACGCATACCACTGGGTCCCGCGCGACCGTTGTCGGCGTCAGAAGCAAACTCGCCATTCCGTTACCAATCTTGATACGCCATCGTGTGGTATCGATACGTGATACCACAGCTTGCTCTTGCCACTTCTACCTGGCAACCTAAAAACTTGTAACAGCTATAATTATTATTGTGTAAATGACGTAAATGCCAAGCGCAAAAGAAAATGGTATAAGCATGCATATTCAAATACAGAGATTTGTAAACAGGCAGAATACGGCGCTGCTGTCGGCAACGGCTGTATTAGTGTCTGGCGCAGTGGTTAGATCGGTTTCTGCTGCTACGACGGCAGGTTATCAAGATTTGAGTTTGAACGTGGTGTCATAGTCAGCGCGCGAGCGATGGGACACAGTATATTCGAGGTAGCGATGAAGTGGTGATTTTTCCCGTACGACCATTTTACTAGTGTACCATGAATATCAGGAATCCAGTAAAACATCAAAACTCCGACATCGCTGCGGTCGGAAAAAGATCCTGCAAGAACGGAACCATTGACGACTGAAGAGAATCGTTAAACGTGACAGAAGTGCACCCCTTCCGCAGATTGCTGCAGATTTCAGTGCTGGGCCATCAACAAGTGACAGCGTGTGAACTATTCAACGAAACAGCATCGATATGGGCTTTCGGAGCTGAAGGCCCATTAGCGTACCCTTGATGACTGCACGACACAAAGCCTTACACCTCGCCTGGGCCCGCCAACAGCGACATTGGACTGTTGATGACTGGGAACATGTTGCCTGGTCGGACGAGTCTCGTTTCAAATTGTATCGAGTGGGTGGATATGTACGGGTATGGAGACAACTTCCTGAATCGATGAACCCTGCATGTCAGCAGGGTACTGTCCAAGCTGGTGTGGGGTGTGTGTAGTTAGAGTGATGTGGGACCCCCTGATACGTGTAGATACGATTGTGACAGGTGACATGTAAGTAAGCATCCTGTCTTATCATCTGCATCCACTCATGTCCATTGTGCATTTTGACGGACTTCGGCAATTCCAGCAGGACAATGCGACACCCGACACGTCCAGAATTGCTGCAGAGTGGCTCCGGGAACACTTTTCTGAGTTTAAACACTTCCGCTGGCCTCCAAATTCCTCAGACATGAACATTATTGAGGATATCTAGGATGCCTTGCAACGTAGTGTTGAGAAGAGATCTCCACCCCCTCGTACTCTTACGGATTACACTGGACTCGCATTCGGGACGACGACGGTTCAATCCGGCGTCCGGTCATCCTGACCGGGCAAATGCCGGGATGGTTCCTCTGAAAGGGCACGGCCGACTTCCTTCCCCGTCCTTCCCTGATCCGACGAGACCGATGACCTCGCAGTTTGGTCTCTTCCCACAAACAACCCAACCCCAACCCTCTTACGGATTTATGGACAGCCCTGCAAGATTCATGGTGTCAGTTCCCTCCAGCACTACTTAAATTAGTCGAGACCATGGCATGACGTGTTGAGGCACTTACGCGTTTACTAGTTTGTTTGGCTCTTCAGTGTACTTATGCAGTCCTAATGTTGTTCAGTACACCGCCCTCAGTCAACAATAAAATTACCGACATTCATGCCCATTACGCCTTGTATAATGCAATTAGTTGTCGACACGGTTATGCTTGCTCATTTACAGACGACGAGGATACAGAAAACTATGCAGCTCTAATGCTCGTGGGGTAATTCCCGAATTTAATTCAGCCAAACTGTGTGACGTCACGCAGCTAGTCACGTACGCACCGTCTCCGCATTGGGCACAACAGAGCGCGATGGGAGCCACCTGTTTGATGCCTGCGCACGGCGCTCCACTGCCAGGTAGTCGGCACGCTCGGCGGGCAGGCAGCGGGCGACAGACAGCGGGGCCGCGTATCGACCCCGCACCCGGACCCAGGCAGGCGCAGGCGGGCGGCCGCCGCCTCCCACGTCACGTGCCCGGCCGGGCAGCCGCTGTCTCCGCCGGGAAGGGCCCGCCTGCCTGGGGCGTAGCAGCGCTGAATTGCGATCCGACACAAAAGCGAAAGTGCATTTACCGCTGGCTGGCTGGCTGACGTCACAGGCGCGACCTTCGCCGCACGCCGCCCGTCCTTGCAGACAGCCGTGGCTATACGGCACGCCACCTGCCTGCGACTGCGCTTCACTCGTCATTCCTACCTTTGCACTCACGTACAGAGAGAGCCCCATCACCACCGGCAAATTTTCACAGGTTGTTGAAGAAATATCCTACAGCGCGCAAGCGCTGTACCGAATTCACCGACGGAAAAAAAAGTCGCAGCACCAAGAAGGAGTTGTGCGGCTTTAACTAAAGGTAGTACGCGTGTTTCTACTTGTACATCTGAAAGATCATGTGTAGTCACATTTCGTGTCAGTCACATAAGAGTGGCACTAGTAGCGCCACCATGAGCCTGCAAGAGAGCTTTGCTTTAAATATACTCTGTAACGGTCATTAGCGTTAGTGAGCTTTGTGATTGGACGTGGTTGCGAGGTGCCGGGGCTAGCAGTGTATTTAACACTAAATTCTTCTAGAATCTTCATATATAAATGATGCTCTAAGCCCCCCTATTCTAACTCTGACTTTTGCTGTTGCACATGGATTAAAAAGAAACGCGAACTGACTGTAATCGACCCTGCAAGTGGAGTAGAAAAGAGTTTGGCACCTGCAATAATTTAATTTGATAAATAAGTTAAGTAAAGGAAAGTTTCATTAACGTAGTGAGAAATGAAAGGGTTGCTCTACGGATTAACAGAATGACAGTTCTGTCGAAAATAACAATATGATTTATTATGACTAAACTCAAAATAATAAACAAAACACATGAAACATTTACAATACATCAAATTGGATACTCAAATAAGTGCTGTGAAGGTGAAGTTGTCCCTAAACTAGATTGTGACATTTATGACGAAGTGGTATGTGGAGCAAATTCCTTGCAACTCAAATCTTAAGAGAAACACACAGCCAACCCAACATTAATTGCTGCTACAGTAGTGAGAACTCAGACAATGAACACCCAAGACAGAACAAAGTTAGAAAAAGACGAACAGGCGCGCTCTGCTGAGCTCTGATTATCACCTAGGAAAACCCCTCATCTGCCAGTGCTGCGGACATACATTACCAAGCTGCCTTCTTAACTGCAAGAACACGATCTGGCGTACTGGAGGCGATGGTTGGTTGCTTCGACGTCCCGTCGTGATGATGATGATATCGAGAGTATAGCCTGAAACAAATTATCCTGGTGTGGTTGTTCCAGACTAAAGACTTCCTAGCAATACAAATGCGCCTCTGAGGGAGACGAAGAAGGCTCGCCACACAATCACTGACGGTACAGTGATTGATTTTAACAAGCGAAGTCACACAGTAACTCCGATACAGTCAACTTTAGCCAAAACTGCTCAAGACAGGCAACATAGGCCGCTTGTACGCAGAACGCTCAATTGCCAACTGTACTCGGAAAGTTACGTTGAAGTCGGAACTTCATCAACTTCGTCAAACAGTTACAATTAAATAAAAGTATATTAGACAGCCAACGGAAGGCAGGCTGTCCAGAGCAGCGAGAGCTCAGTCTTGTAACCTACTCCGACCGAAAGGCGAGAACCGACTCTCTCCAGAGCACCCGTACAAACCGAACACAGAACATTCCCGCCCCCACGACAGTGGCCGTGGTTAAACGTTGCAATCAGCAACTCGAAAACCGGCGGAAAATTACACTCTATTGCTGAAGCCCTACCATTCCACCAATGGAGATTCTTGGTGCCAATTTCTGCGCCGATTTTGCTACGTCACGGAGCTATGCCCTGAGCAAGCCAATCACAGTTACGATTTTGCAGAAAACGCGATAATTTGCCCGCCAAGACTGCCTGGGAACACAAGTCATTCCCACGCCTCGCTGGTAGCCCGCCAGAAAGTGTTTTCACTAAGTTTCTGCGAAGTAATGGAATCTCTACCCCAGCCGCTCCGTCAGGCCCCTGTGGGCGTGTCACCGCTGCTCTTATGACAATGTAGGCGTCTGGAAAGCATTCACTCGACTCCCTCACACTCGTCGGTTTAACCCTTTCAAGATCAGCATAGTCCGCCTGTCACCGGACTACCCGGGTGACGAGAGACGCTGCATGGGAAGTCCGCGTGTGAAGGAATAGCGACTTTTCACGGCATGCAATTAGAGAGGAAGATCGAATTACTCAGAGAAATATGAGAGGGGGCTCATGCCACCTCTCATGCTCACTTGATGTTAGTCAAGAATGCCTTTAAGGCGACAAAGAAGCCATTATCAACACTTCACTAAGTTCGAACGAGCTCTTATGAGGAAGATGTTCCTTCTGTGATACTGTGGAAAGACTAGGGAGGAGTGTAGCCACTGTACATGACTGCTGCCAGCGGGGATCACGAGAATGTATGGTCGCAAGAAGATCGGGCTCCAGAGGGCTACGTGGCACTACCGAGAGGGAAGACCATCGTCCATGTTCGTCTTATGGCTCTGGCGCATGGTACTGCATCTGCAGCAGTAAACTGAGCTGCAGTTGGCACCACAATGACATAACGAACTGCTATAAATCAGTTACTTCAGGGACACCTCCGAACCAGACGCTCTGTGATGTGCATTCTACTGACCCCAAACCATCCTTATTTGCGACTTCACTGGTTTCAAGCGAGAGTTCATTGGAGGGCAGAGTGGATGTCTGTTGTGGTTTGTGATAAAATCTGGTTCTGCCACGGTGCCAGTGACGGCCGTGCGTTGGTTAGGAGGAGAACAGTTGAGGGCCTGCAACCATCCAGTCTTCTCTAGACACACGGGACCTGCAACTGGAGTTATGGTCTCGAATGCGATGCCGTGTAACAGCAGGAGCACACTCTCGGTTATCCCGTGCATTCTGACTACAAATTTGTACGTCACTCTGTTAGCTCGACCAGGTGTGCTGTCACTCGTGAATTGCATTCCAGTGAGTGTTTTCCAATGAGGTAACGCTCGGTCACATACTACTGCTGTTACAAAAATGCTCTACACAATGTCAACATGTTGCCTTCGCCTGCTCGATCTCAAGATCTTTCTCAAATGGAGCAAAAAAAAATAATTTTCCAATGACTAACATAAGGACATCACACACATCCATGCCCGAGGCAGGATTCGAACCTGCGACCGTAGTGGTCGCGCGGTTCCAGACTGTAGCGCCTCGGCCACTCAAATGGAGCACATGTGGGACATCATCGGACGACAAATCCAGCGTCATGCACATACGGTATTAACCGTCCCTGTATTGACCGATGAAGTGCAACAGGAACGGAACCCCAGTCCACAAACTAACATCGGTTACCAGTTCGATTTTACACACAGTACGAGAAGGAACTTGCCCCTCTTCTTGCAGCGGTGTACCGTAGGTCTCTAGAAGAGCGTAGCGTTCCAAAGGATTGGGAAAGGGCACAGGTCATCCCCGTTTTCAAGAAGGGACGTCGAACAGATGTGCAGAACTGTAGACCTATATCTCTAACGTCGATCGGTTGTAGAATTTTGGAACACGTATTATGTTCGAGTATAATGACTTTTCTGGAGACTAGAAATCTACTCTGTAGGAATCAGCATGGGTTTCGAAAAAGACGGTCGTGTGAAATGCAGCTCGCGCTATTCGTCCACGAGACTCAGAGAGCCATAGACACGGGTTCACAGGTAGATGCCGTGTTTCTTGACTTCGGCAAGGCGTCCGATACAGTTCCCCACAGTCGTTTAATGAACAAAGTAAGAGCATATGAACTATCAGACCAATTGTGTGATTGGATTGAAGAGTTCCTAGATAACAGCGCAGCATGTCATTCTCAATGGAGAGAAGTCTTCCGAAGTAAGAGTGATTTCAGGTGTGCCGCAGGGGAGTGTCATAGGACCGTTGCTATTCACAATATACATAAATGACCTTGTGGATGACGTCGGAGGTTCACTGAGGCTTTTTGCAGATGATGCTGTGGTGTATCGAGAGGTTGTAACAATGGAAGATTGTACTGAGATGCAGGAGGATCTGCAGCGAATAGACGCATGGTGCAGGGAGTGGCAATTGAGTCTCAATGCAGACAAGTGCAATGTGCTGCGAATACATAGAAAGATAGATCCCTTATCATTTAGCTACAAAATAGCAGGTCAACAACTGGAAGCAGTTAATTCCATAAATTATCTGGGAGTACGCATTAGGAGTGATTTAAAATGGAATGATCATATAAAGTTGATCGTCGGTAAAGCGGATGTCAGACTGAGATTCATTGGAAGAATCCTAAGGAAATGCAACCCGAAAACAAAGGAAGTAGGTTACAGTACGCTTGTTGCCCACTGCTTGAATACTGCTCAACAGTGTGGGATCGGTACCAGACAGGATTGATAGAAGAGATAGAGAAGATCCAACGGAGAGCAGCGCGCTTCGTTACAGGATCATTTAATAATCGCGAAAGCGTTACAGAGATGATAGATAAACTCCAGTGGAAGACTCTGCAGGAGAGACGCTCAGTAGCTCGATATGGGCTTTTGTTAAAGTTTCGAGAACATACCTTCACCGAAGAGTCATGCAGTATATTGCTCCCTCCTACGTATATCTCGCGAAGAGACCATGAGGATAAAATCAGAGAGATTAGAGCCCACACAGAAGCATACCGACAATCCTTTTTTCCACGAACAATACGAGACTGGAATAGAAGGGAGAACCGATAGAGGTACTCAGGGTTCCCTCCGCCAAACACCGTCAGGTGGCTTGCGGAGTATGGATGTAGATGTAGATGTAGATCGGGCACCTGTACAACGAAATGCATGGCCGTTTGCGTGCATCGTTCTGGTGGTTACACCAGTTTTAATGTACCAGCATTTCACATTTGCGGTGGCTTATCTTGCTCTTACAATAACCTGCTCTCTTGCAATGTTAATCACTTAAATGTTACCTAGACAAGTGTATTATCGAAATTTCATCACTCTACATCAATTATTTTTTGGTGTTACGAATTTTTTTCCGCCAGTATTGTAACATCCCACCGTCACTTATCTGGTTTTGGTGTGTGTTCACCCCAGGTAATTGACTAACAGATCAACAGAGAGTGCAAAACTGCCGCAATGTCGGATAACGCAAAGAAAGTAATAAGGCCCTGTGACTCCTGATTGAACTGTGGTGGCAGTGTTGACATTAATTGATTCAGAATTGATCCATTTTAATTATAAAGGGGTGCACATTGATGTTATATTCAGCTATTAAACACCAGATGCAAATGTTGAACATAAAATTAATTAAGAAAGTGACTTGGGAGTTCAACTACTTGATTGAAAACAGATGCAGTGGATTAGCACAGATTTATTTTAACTCACGACCTTCAATCATCACATTACATGATTCCCCTACCAGGCAGTGGTAATAAATTGCGTTTGCGTGGAGGAAAGCGTGATAACTCAAAAGTAATTCCTGTCGACTGACCCAGGCGTAATGCAAAGTGCGAGAAGAATGCTACAATACACGACCCATGGAACCCTCGTGGAAACTTTGCCGAAGTGATCCAACAATTTAATCAGTGGCCAGAGCGGGCGCAATATCACCGAATTCAGCGTGGCGGAGCAGTGTCGTTGTGCGGACGTCGGCCGACCTTGTGGTGCTGCAAGGCTGCGCTCGTCTATTCACTCCTAGCTATCTTGCTCAGTACATAGCTGAACCAAAACTTCCTATCTCCAAGCTCAATCGTTCCATTTGCTAAGTCCTAAACTGCAGAGATGCTCACTCTTTCTCAGGAAAGCTGAGTAAAGAACGCCACGTCCGCATTCTAGGCAAGCTGGGAATGGAAGACCTCTACTGAGACTTCTCCCAGTCCGCTCTTCGCCTCGGTTTCCCCTCCAGCAAAATCACTTACGCCAATTGCAGCGCAAGTCGCGTTAATTATGTGTCGCTTCCCAGCGCCGACCAATGCCTGCTCTGGGAAGTGACAAATTCCCACAAAATTTCCTTTCCTCTCAGCTTCAGCTATTTAGCTCCTCCCAGGCCACCCATCAAGGTTAGCGGTTGCACAAAACACTAATTTTTCCGGAATTCTGACTCCCAGGAGAGTACTTCAAATCCCTCTGTCCTATATTCCCATCGGAGGCCGGCGTATTTCATTCTGTCAATCTTCCCCTGATTTGCTTCAGACTCTCTGGGATAAACTAGCCTCCAGTAAATCAACGTGTTTCCACAAATTTTTCATGTCATGTGAATTACTTTAAAACCATCACCTGACATTAATTATTCCAATACATCCATACTATACCCTCTACAAGGTGGATTGTGCCTTGTCAGTCATTTTTGTTCAGCCCTACTGTTCGCTCAACGTGAGTTAGGTGATCTTTAATGACTTCATGTAAGGGGCATAGTTCTTGCCATCTTACAGTATATGTCTGAAAAGGTCGAGTGCACAGCGCACAGTCGCGGTTTGGGGGGGGGGGGAGGATGGGGGGGAGGGGGGGAGGCGAGTGAAGTGTTGGTATTCGGTTTCTATGGGAGCTAGGAACACGGGGAACAAATTTTTTGTTGAACCCGGACCAGCGGCCATTTGTATAGCCATTCAGCCATCTGCCTTAGTGTTGCTAAAGCAAGGTTTCAGTGAAGAACCGGAACGGCGGCCAGACAAATACTGCGAATCGTTTAATTCCTTTTGACAAAGACTTTACTTGGGCTGAAATTAATGACACCATTTGTATGTGCACTGTTCGGATTTTATGCGCAAAAACAATCGCCCTCATTGGGATGTTGCGTGCAAAAACATGCACCCTTAAATATCTTCGGGCAGGAGCGGGAATGATGGTTCAAATTTGGTCCACCTGTGTTCAGACCTTGTCTGAGATAAGTTTTAACCGTTTGAAAAAAAAGTTACTTGGTTTACATTTTACTTGCAAACAATACGTTTTTCAAGAGGTTCTGGATGCGCGCCGCTTCTATCCTTTAAACGAATCGTTTCAAATTTTTGGACGAATGCAGATAAACAGATAAAGTCAAAACACATGTTTTTTACCCAATAATATATATCCGCTGTCGAAATGCGATGGTTTAAATTCGAGCTATATCGAGCACGTAAAATTCATTCTTTCTTGAATTGAATGTGCGGAAACGATTTAAAGTGACTCAGATAAATAAGGCAGATTTTCACATGGTAGTTCTCCAGGCTGTCCGGTCTTCTGCCATCCTCTTTAGGTCTGCATGATTTCCTCTTCCCTTTATGTCGTCTATACAAGATACAAGATACAAGATACCCGTAATCTTCGATGAGTTGTTACAGATAATTACATTTCGTTTGATTTCTTTTCGCCATTTAAATTCTGCGTTGTTGTTTGGTTCTGAGAAGTAACGTCTGAGTCAGAGCAGTGTTCCATGACCTGAATAGAAGTGTAATGTATCCTCTATTTCCTAGGATATCCGTAAGTAGAACTTAACTTCTGCACCCAGTGCGGTTTCTTATGGTACCTGCTGATGACGCAGTAATGTTCTCGTCATTCTTCGCCCTAAAATTTGCATTCAGTAGTGTTGCGTCTGGTCCTCAGTTTATTTTTCCGGCAGTGATACTTGTATGTTGACAGTGATAAACACCAGTGCGTATACCTGTACTGATGAAGAGCAGACCGATATGCGGTATGGGCCCAATAGATTCAGTAGAAGAACGGCGCTGCGCTGCTATTATTCGATGAAAGAGAAATACAGACCTCAGCCGCATGAGGGCATTGAAATAGTTCAGTGGCGTCAGTTGAAAATGTGTGCCGGACAGGGATTCGAGCACGGATTTCCCACATTACACGGCCGTTAGCCTTAGCGGCTTCGGCTATCTGGACGCGTTTCCCGACCCACCAAATTCCCTATCTTAGCGCACTACTTCCGTAGGCCCATCCGTAGACCACCCAGGCAGCTAAATGCTGCGAGCAATGAGGATGGTGGGCGGGTGGACGCTACGGAAGTACGAGTAGTGCGCGGCAGATTGGGAATGTGGGACGGCCGGGGAGCACGTCCAGATAGCCGAAGCCGCTAAGGAGAACGGCCGTGTAATGAGGGAAATCCGTGCTCGAATCCCTGTCCGGCACACATTTTCAACTGACGCCACTGAACTATTTGAGTGCCATCGTGCGGATGACGTCGGTATTTCTCTTTCATCATGTGTAAATACAGCCGTGGAATCGTGAATGTGTGGTGTCTGTCTTTCCGGACATGTCCGAAAGAACGAGTAGCACGTATATAATAGATGCTATTATGAACATTTTCCGCAGCCACGACAACCACATCTGATTATTTTTGCAGTTGCTGATGGTTGTTGCATCACTCTGTGTTTTACGTTGTACGTTGAGTGACTGAATATTACTAGATTTTTCACAGTCATAGATATAGAATCAAAGATAAATGGGATGACTAACTGAAATCATAATTACGTTATTACTCTGTAAAGATCCATCAGAGACCACAGCAAAATATACCTGAGTAATCTCCGAAATTACGTGCCTGGAGTTCGGATTCATCTTATACAAGGCGAGTTGCAAGTTACTGGGTTATTTCTTGAGTTCACAACGTACTCTCTAATATATTTATTTCTAAAATGGAGGGCACAATCCGGTTTCAGCACACGTATCCCATTTTCAGGTGCACATTAAAATGTAAATTCACGAAGAATGCATGACTCATGTTAAAATAGGTTACAATATGTTAAAATATGCTAAAACATGCACCTGAAGTGGGATACATGTCATGAAACTGGGGTGTACTACATAATATAATTTTGGAAGATTCCGCGGCCATAGACAGTTCAAATAAGAGTTTTCTGAGTATGGCATCGCGTCATAACGTAAAAAACTACAGTATATTGGAGAAACCAACGTTTTGGTTACAGTTATAGTGGTCTTCTTCTGGGTCTCCTGGCGGCTTAGAAGACGGCCATTGTAATCTTGGCTAAAACGTTGGTTTGTCAGAAAACTTTTATGTCATAAGCACTCTAGTCGATAAGCGGAAAATATTATTTTATCCAAGACGCCCTCAGGCTCCGAAAATATCACTGAAGTTCATGGTTCAGCACGCCACAAAAAATGAAATGTACCTCTATGTTCTAGGGTATAAATTAAATTTTTTCCTCAAGACAAAAATGTAAAATTTATACGAGAAATACGCTCTACCGTGTGGCTATCAGTGTAGGCTCCAAAAATAGCTACGTATAAGTAAATTTTTCATTGAAAAATGGTGCCCTGCTACAGTTTTCTTCATCGATAAACACCGTGTAGCAAGGTCCGAGGTCGATGACATTATAAGAGTCGAAGGACTTGAAGGTGAGACAGTAGATGAAATGGACATTGACATAGTTGTAGCATCTATCCATATGTTTGTTGAGCAAGCAGCGAAGGAAGAAAGGAGAAGAAATAAAAACTCAGCGTTTGTTGATGGCACTGTAATTACGTCAGAGGAGGTAAAACAGCGAAGATCGTTTGAATGAAATAGACAGCGTCTTATAAAGTCGTTGTAAGTTGCACGCCACCAAAAGTAAAACAAGGATATTCAAAAATAGTCGAATTGAATCAGGCGATGTTAAGGGACTTAGGGAATGAGTTACTAAAAGTGGTAGATGAGTTTTGTTATTTGGCCAGCACTAACGATGACGGAAGTGGAGAAGATACAAAATGTAGCTAATGCTGGTCCTATTACAACAGAGCCTGTATGGAGTCTGTAGGGATGTATTCACCACATTACATGCAGTCTATCTAGGTCAGCTACACATTCCACAGCAGCCTCTTCTTTCGAGCAACAGTTCTGCAGAGAATAACAAAGGAAAGCACAATAACAGGATGAGATGGAACTGTTAGTTCCGTCTCACTACTTTCCCTCAAGGTACTCTGTGTTCCTTATTATCAGTGACGCATTGACCATGTACATATCTTGTTCACGTACCAAGAGCCTTTGGGGAGGAAACGGACACGACTATGTCTTTTTTTTTATTTCGTAATACACATCAAGTCTTCCTATCCGTAATATGTTGTTAGCAGTTACGTAATAAGTGGGTGATTTAGTTGTGGTGTCATGAGTAGAGCAGCTGTAGTGCAGAGATACGTGTTTTATTTGATGTTCAAATGGCTCTGAGCACTATGCGACTTAGAAGTTAAGTCGCATAGTCGGCTAGAACTTAGAACTAATTAAACCTAACTAACCTAAGGACATCACACACATCCATGCCCAAGGCAGGATTCGAATCTGCGACCGTAGCGGTCGCTCGGTTCCAGACTGTCGCGCCTAGGACCGCACGGCCACTCCGGCCGGCTTATTTGATGTTTGCTGCTACCTTACTACTTGGGGGCGAACGTTGAAAGAATGCTACTGTTGTGGTGGAGTCTTTGGGCTTGGTAGAACCACCTCCCCACCCCTTAAATAAACTCAGAGTGACAGTTAGACAGCCCTGCCATGTTCGTTACTCGGTTTCTGGCTGTTTTAGGCCTTGGAGGACGGGGCTGTGTGCACGTCTCCGTCAGGTTGAATGGCAAGTTTGGTTACGCCATCTGGACAATATATTTTAAGTCCCGGTCGTAATAGCTGGCAACGTACTTTCTGTGGTGGTTTCTCTTGTCTTCATGAATACAACACTAGTGCATACTATTTGTAGTCTTTAAAAGAACTATTGTAGTACGAGATAAAATAACTATATCAAAAAACTCACAACGTTGTAAACAAAAATCATCCAAGCTTTTTAAAAGCGTTTGTTTAATAGGAATGAGAGAGTATTATTGTGATGAGAAGTGAGTGATTTCCGATCAGTCAACCTTCTAACATAAATTTATCTTTTACGAAGCTCGTATTTCAAATGTAGAAGTGGGTAACCAATCGAGTAATTATTCTATTCTTTGACACGAATGAAACTAATGAAACTAGTAATGATACACTTTTTTTATCGAACTACGCAGTCAAATGTAAGTACCAAGCTCAACAGCAACCCTTTAGGCCTCTTATTCGGTAACGCACAGTTCATTAGTACTCTCAGTTTTTAACTACGATATCTTAGCTGATGCATAACTTTAGCCCGGTCATTGTAGTAAAATTGGTGAATGTGTGATAATGGGTGCAATTTGTTATAAAATGGTCATTGATGTAAGTGTACATTAAGGTGTGGATCGATACCTAAGAAGTTGGGATTATCTTTGCCTTGTCATCATGTTTATCTATGTATTATCATCTTTGGGAATCAGTAATCTACTTGAAAATGGGCTTATACCCCGAAGCCTATGTTGTGCAATAACGTTAACAATAAATTGTGAAACAAGGCTAAAAACAGTGTTTGTTCAGTTAAGATAAAAAATGTTTAACGACGAGCTCAAAAATTGTGGTCTCGAAGTAAATTTACAAATATGCTGGGAAAAATTAGCTATTCAATGTAATGGGTCTGAATAAGACGTTTAAATTCTGTCAGGCAATATGTATTAAAATTCGATTAGACGTGTGTAATGATCTCATAGAGATAAGCAGGTAGGAAGCTGCACGCCCCTCCAAGTAACGGAACAAGCGTAGAATATGGTTTAGGAATGGAAAAGTATGATTCATCTCTCCATAAAACTACAGACGGCAAATGACGGAATGCACTACACTTTGGCTTACTACAATTATAATTTAATTTGAGGAAATGTTCATTTACTTGTTAATTTGACACTGCTTTTAACTTACCAAAAAAGTTAAAAGCTGAGCTCTGCTGGTAGATATCTAAACTCAGTCATCACAGCGCCTGAGGTTTAGGGCAGTGACGATAAGACCATTACGGAGCTGGACCTTGTCGAGAATCCTTGAGTTTAAAAGTTTGAATTTCAAACTTTTTGAGTGTATCTGCTTGTATGGCTTCAATATCTGAAGTTGAGTAGCTTTTTCAAGAAAATTTACATGATGGTTTTCTTCACAAAGTACTCTTTCATTCCCTGTAACGAATTATCGTTCAAACAGAGCAGCGCAACTATGAGGCTAGGTTTATAGCGTAAGATCGCTTACTCCTAGTATGTGATAGCACTACTACCCTAATACTTGACAGTATCGCATATTAGGACACGTTACCTTATATTAGGGTAACTTAATCTTGTCAGCCTAGTAGCTGGATTCAGATCAATATTTTTGCCGGCCGCGGTGGTCTCGCGGTTCTAGGCGCGCAGTCCGGAACCGTGCGACTGCTACGGTCGCAGGTTCGAATCCTGCCTCGGGCATGGCTGTGTGTCATGTCCTTAGGTTAGTGAGGTTTAAGTAGTTCTAAGTTCTAGGGGACTGATGACCACAGCGGTTGGGTCCCATAGTGCTCAGAGCCATTTGAACCAATATTTTTACTGAATGGTTTTACAGTTTTGTGAACTTTGTGAAGCGATCTTTTCATTGTACTGTTGTGCTACAAAATGATCGCATTTTTGTGATACAAAAAGCAAAAGAAAACCCTATCCATGTTGTTGTTGTGGTCTTCAGTCCAGACACTGGTTTGATGCAGCTCTCAATGCTACTCTATCCTGTGCAAGGTTCTTCATCTCCCAGTACCTACTGCAACCTACATCCTTCCGAATCTATTTAGTGTAATCATCTCTTGGTCTCCCTCTACGATTTTTACACTCCACGCTGCCCTCCAATACTAAATTGGTGATCCCTTGCCACGCGGGATTAGCCGAGCGGTCTCAGGCGCTGCAGTCATGGACTGTGCGGCTGGTCCCGGCGGAGGTTCGAGTCCTCCCTCGGGCATGGGTGTGTGTGTGTTTGTCCTTAGGCTAATTTAGCTTACGTAGTGTGTAAGCTTAGGGACTGATGACTTTAGCAGTTAAGTCCCATAAGATTTCACACACATTTGAACATTTTTTGGTGATCCCTTGATGCCTCAGAACATGTCCTACCAACCGATCCCTTCTTGTAGTCAAGTTGTGCCACAAATTTCTCTTCTCTCCAATTCTATTCAATACCTCCTCATTAAATATGTGATCTACCCATCTAATCTTCAGTATTCTTATGTAGCGCCACCTTTCGAAAGCTTTTATTCTCTTCTTGTCTAAACTATTTATCGTCCACGTTTCACTTCCACACATGGCTACACTCCATACAAATACTTTCAGAAACGACTTCCTGACACTTAAATCTATACTCGATGTTAACAAATTTCTCGTCTTCAGAAACGCTTTCCTTGCAATTGCCAGTCTACTTTTATATCCTCTCTACTTCGACCATCATCAGTTATTTTGCTCCCTAAATAGCAAAACTCATTTACTACTTTAAGTGTCTCATTTCCTAATCTAACTCCCGCATCATCACCCGATTTAATTCGACTACATTCCCTGTCCATGTCATCTGTTTATCACCCTATTATACAGATAAAATGCAGCCTCTTATGTGCAATTCATGGGATCGTTTAAAAGGTACTACCCGAAGAAATAGAATCCTGGTTGGAAATAACCCACGTCAACTCGCGACCTCGTTTTTGATTACGAGGTTATTTGGAGCGGCCTACTTGAGAGTTCTAATAGTGGAAAATGCTATAAAAGGTCTCTGGAAAATCAATAGGAGCAGTATTTGCAATGATATCTATTATTTACAGGACTAACTATTAACAATGCATGAATAAAAATTCAATTCACAATTATGTTTATTGGAGTATATTTAACCGTTTTCCCTCAACATTTCTTAGGGTTAGCAGGAATTCCACGACGATATTCAGTGTAACAAGCATATACTTAAGATATAATTACTTTGCAATAAACCAGGAGTTTGACAAACACGATGCAAACAATGGAGTAAATGTAAGACCAGTTACTATCCGGCCAGCGAGCCCCGTCAGGAGACACCTGATATAGTAAAATCAGCAGTTTCTGAATCTGCTCAGTGGCTGGTCTCTGCAAAGGGGCCGTTTGAAATAATTCAAAGGGATGAAAGCTGTAGCGGTATCAAAGGAGACAGAAGCGGAAGTTCTGTTCTTGGGAAAGAAAAAGAGAAAAAAAAAAAGAACAAGAAAGAATCTTCCAGTCATTCGTAACCTAATACAAAAGTACAAACATCAAAAAAGTTTTGCATCACCTCTGTTCCCAGAGTTCCGGAACCTGTGCAGAAAATTGGAAAAGAGGTCAACATAAACATCATTTCCTCCTTTTTTATTTATTTATTTATTGCTTTTACGACCCTATTGGATCACTTTAGTTCAAATCTTGTAGTCGTCCTTAGCCGTTTCATTTGTTTGGCTGTTTCTTCTTTCTTTTTAGCCCATATTTTTTTGAGCCGTTCCGATCTTCGTTTTCTTTCCTCCTCTGAATACACCACATTTCGTCTCTGCCTTGGTTTGTGCGTGAGTGTTATTGTGTTTGTTTTTACCCATTCGCTGTATTTCTGTGATTTTGTTACAAGATCCTCCTTCGAGATTCCTAGTTCTTCCATGTCCTTCTGCACTTCTCTCACCCAGTTTGACTTGATTTTTTTATTCCAATA
This sequence comes from Schistocerca nitens, assembly GCF_023898315.1. Taxonomy (NCBI): domain Eukaryota; kingdom Metazoa; phylum Arthropoda; class Insecta; order Orthoptera; family Acrididae; genus Schistocerca; species Schistocerca nitens. The sequence goes on along the minus strand of NC_064615.1, from coordinate 652,565,180 downwards.
AAAGTCGATCAGTCGTTTAGCTAGTCTAGTGTCTTCCGTTCTCAGTATGTGTCCCAGGAATGATATCCTTTTCCTTCTGAAGAATTCTGTTAGTGGAGTGATTGTTTTGTAGACGGTTTCGTTTGGGATTATTCTCCATTGGCCTTCCACTAGGTTCTTCTTGTTTATACACTTTCTTACTATCCTTCTTTCTATTTTTTCTATTGCTTCTATCTCTCCTATTTTATACGGTCCGGAGATTGTCTCGCATGCGTATTGTATTTCCGGGAGAATCACCGTCTGGTAATGTCTGATTTTGGTTTTTGTTGATAGGCATCTCTTATTGTATATGTTCTGAGTTGTGAATAGAGACTTCTTCAGTTTGTCAGTTCTTTCTTTCCAGTTTATTTTCTCGTTATTGTTGTGTGTTATTGTTTCCCCTAGATACTTGAATTTTTTCACCAGTTCTACTTTAGTGTTGAAAATTGATATGTGATCAACGCAGAGAGGATCCCTGACCATGATTTTGGTCTTTTGGAACGAGATTTTTAGTCCAATTTTCCCAGCTATCTCTTCTAGTGTCTCAATTTGCGTTCTTGCCTCTTTTATGTTGTTTGCTAATAGCGCTAAGTCGTCCGCAAAACCTAAACAGTTTACTTTGATTTTTGTTCCTACTTTTATTAGTTCTGGATTAATCTTCCTCCATTCTCTCATCAGATATTCCAGTGCACAGTTAAACAGAATTGGGGACAGCCCGTCCCCCTGTCTTAATCCTGTTTTAATTTCGAACGCGTCTGAGGTTGCTCCTCTGAATTTGACTTTAGAGGTTGTGTTCTCCAGTGTAAGCCCAATCATTTTGATCAGTTTGGGGTGTAAGCCTAAATTTCTCAGTATCTTCTTCAAAGATTCTCTATGTATGCTGTCGTAGGCTTTTTGGAAATCGATGAAAGAGATCACTAGTTGTTTGTTTCTTGATTTGTAGTAGTCGATGATTAGCTTTAGGTTTAATATTTGTTCTGGGCAGCTTCTTCCCGGTCTAAATCCCGCCTGATACTCTCCCAGTTCTTTTTCTAGTTGGTCTCTGACCCTGTTATAAATTATTTTGGAGAGAATCTTGTACGTACAGTCCAGTAGGGAGATCCCTCTATAATTGCCTGGGTCTGTCTTACTCCCTTTTTTGTGGATGGGACATATTATCGCTGTTGTCCATCTTGTCGGTAATTTCTCCTCTTTCCAGATCTTTTGAATGTTCTTGTGGAGGCTGGCCACTGCGTTTTCTCCGGCGTACTTCCATAGCTCTGCCGTTAGTTGGTCTTCTCCGCTAGCTTTGTTGTTTTTTAATTGTTTAATTGCTATTTCCACTTCTGATATTGATGGTGCTTGTATGTTCTCTTCCGGTGTCCTGACTTCTGTGTTAGTATTTATGTCGAGTATATTGATCGGGTCTTCGCAGTTCAGAAGATTTCGGAAGCTTTCCGCCATAATATTGGCATTTTCTTCATCGTTGTGTGCCGTTACTCCTTCTTTGTTTTTGAGCATGAGGGTTGGTGGTGTAAAGGTTTTGGTTTTTTCCCTAAATGTTCTATAGTATTGCCGTGAGTTGTTTTTGGCAAAGCTATCTTCTATTTGGTCCAGCAGTCCGTGATGATACTTTCTTTTGCTATTTCTTAACGTTCTTTGAGTTATTTTCCTTTGTTGGGTCAGCGTTGCAAAATTTTCGTCAGTTTTGTTATTTTGGAATTTCTTCCACGCTTCATGTCTCTTGTCGACTGCCTCCTCACACACTCTGTCCCACCACTGGTGTTTTTTTCTCTTTTCGGGTTGTGCTATTTCTGCGGCTATTGTTTTCAACTTCTCTGTCAGTTCTTCCAGTTCCGTGTCTGATTGGACTGTGTTTGTTTTCATTGCGTATTGTGTGTTGTTTTGTATTTTTGCTTGGTCGTGGGTTCGTCTCAACCGGTTGGTTCTTTTTTTCTTTTTTCCAGCCGGTGTTATCTTGATTTTTATTTTGGACAGGTAGTGATCAGAGCCCAGGTCCTTTCCCCTCAGAACTTTAACGTTGTAGATTTCTCTGTGATGGTCTTTGTCCATACAGACATGGTCAAGTTGGTATTCGCCCTTTTTCCAATCAGTGTGTTTCCACGTTTTCTTCTTGTGTGGTCTTCTTTTGAATCTGGTCGATTTAATCACCATTCTGTGTTCTCTGCAAATTTCTATCAATCTTCTGCCATTCGTGCTAGTTTTCTTTTGTGCCGGCCAGTCCCCAACAATGTTCCTGAACCTTTTCTCTCTTCCTATCTGCGCATTGAAGTCTCCCATTACGATTTTAGTGTGGTTTGATGGAACATTAGTGAGGACTTGGTCTAGCAGATTCCAGAATCCCTCTACATGTTTCGGGTCAGTTCTGTTCTTCTCGTTTGTGGGTGCGTGCACGTTGACTATCGTGTACGTCTTGTTTGCGGACCTGATGGTCAGAGTTGCTATTCTATCCGTGTAGGCCTTGAACTCCTTGACAGAATTTATTATTGTGTTTTTCACTATGAAACCTGTTCCGAATTGTGGTACATTTTTCATTACTCTCTTTCCAGGGATTCCTTGGTAGATTCTGAATCCCTGTGATTCGTATGGTTCCCGCATTGTGTTTCTCATCTCCTGTATGGCGAGTATTGTTATCCTTTGCTCTATGGCAGTGTCCAGTAGAGTTTTGAGTTTTCCAACCTTAACTAGTGAGTTTATGTTTATCGTGGCGAAGTTTGTAAAGGTGTTGGTTCTCAGTGTTTGCTTCGGTGTATTCAGATGCTCCGATTCATCCGTAAGTTCCTTTGGTTGATTGCCCCCCGGATCCGATGGCAATCTTTCCTGTCTTATTTTGGCAGGCGGGGAATTTTGACTAAAAGAACTTTCCATGTTTTGAACTTTCAAGGATGTATCTTTCCTGTGTGGAGACAAGTCTCCGAGATTACAACTACAAATGTGATTTGTAGAGGAAGGTGATTCAGCCGCACAATCTGTGAACAGACGCTGACCGCCAAGCCGCTTGATCCAAGGCAGTCGCTTGGTGGATTTTGGCTGTCCTGGAAGTCGCCCATTCTGGGAACTGTCGCTCCTGGACTTGTTTTGCTACTTTTGGTCCGCCCTGAGTATTTTATTTCCTCAGTACCCATCATATCTGATGAGCGTTCCCCTATCCGCCACCTGGGGAGGCGCCCGGTATGAGAGTAGCAACTCCTCCTTTTTTATTGCTCATAAAAACCACAAATTGCATTTTGTTCCACCATACAGCGAGACCTTCAGAGGTGGTGGTCCAGATTGCTGTACACACCGGCACATCTAATACCCAGTAGCACGTCCTCTTGCATTGATGCATGCCTGTATTCGTCATGGCATACTATCCACAAGTTCAACAAGGCACTGTTGGTCCAGATTGTCCCACTCCTCAACGGCGATTCGGCGTAAATCCCCCAGAGTGATTGGTGGGTCACGTAGTCCATAAACAGCCCGTTTCAATCTATTCCAGACATATTCGATAGTATTCATGTCTAGAGAACATGCTGGCGACTCTAGTCGAGCGATGTCGTTATCCTGAAGGAAGTCATTCACACGATGTGCACGATGGGGGCGCGAATTGTCGTCCATGAAGACGAATGCCTCGCCAATATGCTGCCGATATGGTTTCACTATCGGTCGGAGGATGGATTCACGTCTCGTACAGCCGTTTCGGCGCCTTCCATGACCACAAGCGGCGTACGTCGTCCCGACATAATGCCACCCCAAAACAGCAGGGAACATCCACCTTGCGTCACTCGCTGGATAGTGTGTCTGACCGGGTTGCTTCCAAACACGTCTCCAGTGATTTTCTGGTTGAAGGCATACGCGACACTCATCGGCGAAGAGAACGTGATGCCAATCCTGAGTGGTCCATTCGGCATATTGTTGGGCCCATCTGTACCGCGCTCCATGGTGCTGTGGCTGCAAAGATGGACCTCGCCATGGACGTCGGGAGTGAAGTTGCGCATGATGCAGCCTATTGTGCATAGTTTGAGCCGTAACACGACGTCCTGTGGCTGCAGGAAAACCATTATTCAACATGGTGGCGTTGGTGTCAGGGTTCCTCCGAGCCATAAACCGTAGGTAGCGGTCATCCACTGCAATAGTAGCCCTTGAGTGGCCTGAGCGAGGGATGTCATCGACAGTTCCAGTCTCTCTATATCTCCTCCATGTCCGAACAACATCGCTTTGGTTCACTCCGAGACGCTTGGACACTTCCCTTGCTGAGTGCCCTTCCTGGCACAAATTAACAATGCGGACGCGATGGAACCGCGGTATTGACCATCTAGGCATGGTTGAATTACAGACAACACGAGCTGTATACCTCCTTCCTGGTTGAATGACTGGAACTGATCAGCTGTCTGACCCCCTCCGTGCAATAGGCGCTGCTCATGCATGATTGTTTACATCTTTCGGCGGGTTTAGTGACATCTTTGAACAGTCAAAGGGACTGTGTCTGTAATACAATATCCACAGTCAACGTCTGTCTTAAGGAGTTCTGGGAACCGGAGTGATACAAAACTTTTTTTGATGTATGTAATTGTGGGAAATGCTTCAGATGTGCAGCCTGAAGAAGACGACACTGAATGCATATTCCGTAGTGGTGGTTTCTGTGAAGAGTAACGTGGAGAAATGGGCACAGTGCATGGAATGCTCTCCTTGGGCTCCCAAGGAATGGTAACTTGAAAAAGAGCTTTGTTTGCCCTGACTGTATTTCTTTTGCACAATAAACACAGAAAGTGTTCGAGAGGCGATAAGAAAGAGAATATTATTATTTTTGGTTTTATCGGTTCTCATGTTAGTTTTTTTCTTATACTGTTTCATATAAAGACACCATTTCTATTTCTATCCAGTTTGACTCGTTTGAACCTTTTTCAAATTTACATGTATGAGTGTTAAGTAGCACGAATTCAATAAATAAAATGTACAGTACAATGATTTAAGAAACATCCATTGGATATCAAACGTTCTAATATAAAGTGGATTAATGTAAAAAGAGGAAAGTTTCGCATAGAGGATGATTTTACTATGAGGTTCACCCACAACTGGCATCAATAACGCGCCTCATCCGACAAGGCATGAAGGCAGTCGGCCTCTGGAAATATGTCGCATCGTCCGCGAGACTCTCCCATGTATCCAAAACTTGTCTCAGGGGCAGATTTTGGCCAGAGTAAGTTCATGTGACGCTTCAGTTTGGCCAAAAAAATTTCAATGTGATTCAAGTTCGGCGCTTGAACAAGCCAGTCGATCACGTCGACGTCAGCTTCTTGCGGAAACCTTTGCTGAGAAAATGGCTCTGAGCACTATGGGACTCAACATCTTAGGTCATAAGTCCCCTAGAACTTAGAACTACTTAAACCTAACTAACCTAAGGACATCACACACACCCATGCCCGAGGCAGGATTCGAACCTGCGACCGTAGCAGTCCCGCGGTTCCGGACTGCAGCGCCAGAACCGCTAGACCACCGCGGCCGGCTTTGCTGAGAGATTCGACTCGTGTGGACCCGTGAGTGGTCCTGCTGGAACTGTATCACTTCATTGGGATAGCGTACTGAAACCAACATACTGGCCTGCGTATTAAATAACTGTTTGTCGTATACTCGTCTGTGGCGCAGCGTGTTATGTCCGACATACCTCGGCTGCATCCGTGTTACGCTTGCGACATATTAACAAAGAATACAGTGTAAAAAATATGGTATCGAGGTGTCACGAGTCTTAATTGCTTCTGTCGAAATACAGGTCTTCAAACTGTCACGCGATTACCCCTTGCATATACACTGAAGTGACAAGTCGTGGGACAGCGATAGGCACATATACACAGGGCGGTGGTATCGCGTACACATGGAATAAAAGGGCAGTTCATTAGCGCAGCTGTCATTTCTAATCAGGTGATTCATTTGAAAAGATTTCCGACGTGATTATGGCCGCACGACAGGAATTAACAGACAGAACACGGAATGGTAGTTGTAGTTCGACGCACTGGACACTCCATTTCGGAAATCGTTAGGGAATTCAATATTCCGAGATCCACAGTGTCAAGAGTGTGCCGAGAATACCAAATTTCAGGCATCGCCTCTCACCACGGACGACGCAGTGGCTAACTGCCTTCACTTAACGGCCGAGCGCAGCGGCGTTTGCATAGAATTGTCATTGCTAACAGACAAGCAACACTGTTTGAAATAACTGCAGAAATCAATGTGGGACATACGACGAACGTATCCATTAGGACAGTGCGGCGAAATTTTGGCGTTGATGGGTTATGACAACAAACGACCGACGCGAGAGTCTTTGCTAACAGCACGACAGCGCCTGCAGCGCCTCTCGTGTGCTCGTGACCAGATCGGCTCGACGCTAGACAACTGGAAAACTGTGGCCTGGTCAGATGAGTCCCGACTTCAGTTGGTAAGAGCTGAATGTATGGTTAGAGTGTGGCGCAGAGCACCATGAAGTTGGGGATCCAGGTTGTCAACAAGGCACTGTGCGAGCTAGTGGTAGCGCATAATGGTGTGTGAGCTTTGGTTATATGGAATGGACTGGGTCCTCGGTAATGTTCGGATACTTGGAGACCATTTGCAGCCATTCATGGACTTCATGTTCCAAAATAACTATTGAATTTTTATAGATGACATTGCTCCATGACAGTGGGCAATAACTCTTCGCGATTGGTTTGAAGGACATTCTGGGCAATTCCAGCGATTTAGCCACCCAGATCGCCTGACATAAATCGTGTCGAACATTTAAGGGACACAATCGAGAGGTCAATTCTTGTACAAAATCTTCACCGGCAATACTTTCGCAAGTATGGACGGCTATAGAACCAGTATGGCTCAATATTTCTGCAGGGGACTTCCAACGACTTGTAAAGTGACGACGTGCTGAGTACATGCCACGCGGAGTTACTGCATGCACTACGCTGGGCAAAACGAGGTGCGGTACGACTTTAGGAGATATCCCATGACTTTTGTCTCATCAGTGTATAGCTCTGCTCTAATTTGTATATTCGAGGCAGAAACATCCCCGCGTTTCACAGAGATAAAAGTAATTTTAGTGTATATGTAAAATAGTATGCGGTAACTAAATGCAGGCACAGAAAATCAAAAGGTAAGTAAAATGGTAACAATAAGAAAAGAGGGAGCGAAAAGCTATTTACAATTTGTACAGAAACCAGATGACAGTTATAAGAGTCGAGGGACATCAAAGGGAAGCAGTGGTTGGGAAGGGAGTGAGACAGGGTTGTAGCCTCTCCCCGATGTTGTTCAATCTGTATATTGAGCATTCTCTGCCTCGTGATGACTGGGTGTTGTGTGATGTCCTTAGGTTAGTTAGGCTTAAGTAGTTCTAAGTTCTAGGGGACTGATGACCACAGATGTTAAGTCCCATAGTGCTCAGAGCCACTTGAACCATTTTTGTATATTGAGCAAGCAGTAAAGGAAACGAAATCCATGGAGAAGAAATAAAAACTTTAAGGTTCGCCGATGACATTGTAATTCTGTCAGAGACAGCAAAGGACTTGGAAGAGCAGTTGAACGGAATGGATCGTGTCTTGAAAGGAGAATATAAGATGAACGTTAACAAAAGCAAAACAAGGATAATGGAATGTAGTCGAATTAAGTCGGGTGATGCTGAGGGAATTAGATTAGGAAATGAGACACTTAAAGTAGTAAATGAGTTTTGCTATTTGGGGAGAAAAATAACTGATGATTGTCGAAGTAGAGAGGATATAAAATGTAGACTGGCAATGGCAAGGAAAGCATTTCTGAAGAAGAGAAATTTGTTAACATCGAGTATAGGTTTAAGTGTCAGGAAGTCGTTTCTGAAAGTATTTGTATGGAGTGTAGCCATGTATGGAAGTGAAACATGGACGATAAATAGTTTGGACAAGAATGGAATAGAAGCTTTCGAAATGTGGTGCTACAGAAGAATGCTGAAGATTAGATGGGTAGATCACATAACTAATGAGGAAGTATTGAATAGGATTGGGGAGAAGAGAAGTTTGTGGCACAACTTGACTAGAAGAAGGGATCGGTTGGTAGGACATGTTCTGAGGCATCAAGGGATCTCCAGTTTAGTATTGGAGGGCAGCGTGGAGGGTAAAAATCGTAGAGGGAGACCAAGAGATGAATACACTAAGCAGATTCAGAAGGATGTAGGTTGCAGTAGGTACTGGGAGATGAAGAAGCTTTCACAGGATAGAGTAGCATGGAGAGCTGCATCAAACTAGTCTCAGGACTGAAGACCACAACAACAACAAGAAGAAAAGAACACTTACACTGCTAAACATGTGTTATATGTGTCTCTGCAGCCGTTGCCGGTGTGAGTCGTATTCCCACTGGTGCGAGCTGTGCACAACCGAAGGTACCCGAGCTGATCAAGACATGCAAACTGTTTTATTTCGTCGACTGTACTTTCTATAAGTTCTGGTGGACAGACAAATAATATTCACCACCATAACTCACCTCTTTCCCACGACAGATCATTGTTTTGTGTCCAACGATCGGAATTTCTTCTTCATTTCAAGTAAGAAATGGAATCAAGTCTCTGAAGTTTCTGAAGACAAACACAGTCATTATTTCCCGTAGATGACATCCAGCACCTTTCAGTATCTACGAGGGAGACTGTGATGTCATCGTGACACCACTCATGCACTGGCTGTCAAAAGCTCGCTATCGCGAATATTAGTATTTGCGGACAGAAATCGCTTCAGTTGGACCAGAGGACCCATTCCGCTCCATGTAAATACAACCTGACCATTATGGACCCACCACCTGCTTGCACAGTGTCTTTTAACAATTTGGGTCCATGACTTTGTGGGGTCTGCGCCACACTCGAATGCTACCATCAGCTCTTACCAACTGAAATCGGGATTCATCTGACCAGGCCATAATTTTCCAGTTGTCTAGGGGGACCAACCGATCTGGTCACGAGCCCAGGAGAGCCGCTGCAGGCGATGTCGTGCTGTTAGCAATGGCATTCGCGTCGGCCGTCTGCTGCCATAGCCCGTTACCGCCAAATTGTGTCACGCTGTCCTATTGGATAGGTTCTTTGTTCATCTCACGTTGAGTGTTGGTTCTAAGTTAACACTGAAAACTACGCAAACGCCGCTGCTCTCGGTCGTTAAGTGAAGTCTGTAGGCCACTGCATTGTCCGTGGTGAGGAATTTTATATTCTCGGCACAGTCTTGACACTGTGGATCTCAGAATATTGAATCCCCTAACAATTTCTGAAACTGAATGTCCCAAGCATCTTGTTCCGATTACCATTCTGCATTCGAAGTCTGTTAATTCCTTTCCTGCGGCCATAATCGCGTCGGAAACCTGTCCACATAAATCACCTGAGTTCAAATGACACCTATGGGAATGTGTATCCCTTTTATACCTCTTGTACACGATACTGCCACCACCTCTATATGTGCTGTCCCGTGACCTTTGTTATCTCAGTGTGTAATGGTGTACAATGTAGGCGATTTTTTTTATAAAAATCGCGTATGTAACGCGCCGTCTGAGTAACTAGTATGGCAGCGGTGAACGTCCTTTCAAAACGTAGCTCCCCGTGCCCAACTGAAATTCCAGGACAGACCTTAGGAGGAAGCGTTTTGGACGTGGGAGACGGTAGATACCGAGGCTGGGCGAGGGGAGGCTCTTGGCGATTTCAGCTTGAGCTTTCACTGTTGGCCAGACGGCGTGCAGCTCACGGGCGGACGCGTTGCGCGGTCACTGTTTATCTAATCTACGCGACCGCCGGCATAAATGGCAGCCGCTGATAGGTGGCGCTCCCTCTGCCGGCTCGTGCAGCTACGTGCACCACGCTGCACAGTCAGCGCCTGCAAAGTAAATTCAGCACCGGTGCAATTGCAGGAAAGCGGAGAAGAAGAGGAAGTGCGGACTTCCGAGAGGTGGTGCTGTGCGTATGAAATTAATCCACACGTGGCGACAGCAGTTGTTGCATGTTCCTTGCTCAAGTAATCTAGACACTTTCATCTACAAGTACATCAATACTCCGCAAGTCACCCGACGGTGGGTGGCTGAGGTTACTTCTGGAACAACTCTCCGATCTTCCCTTCCCTGTTCCACTCGCGAATGGCATGTAGGAAGACTGATTTTCGGTAAACCTCTGTATTAGCTGTAATTTCTCGCCTTGGTCATTTCGCGAGACGTGTGTGGGAGAAAGTAATATGTCGTCTGATTCTTTCCGGAAAGTACTCTCGCAGAATTTCAATAGTAAACCTCGCCGTGATGCATAACGCTTCACTTGTGGCGTATGCCACTGAAGGTCGATGAGCATCTCTGTAAAGCTCTCGCGCGGGCTAAACGATGCCGTGACGAAAAGCTCGCCTCTTCATTGCATCTTTATCTTTTATATCAGTCCTTGCTGACACTGATCCCAGAGCGATGAGCAGTACTCAAGAATCGTTCTAACAAGTGCTTTGTAAGCCACTTCTCTCGTGAGTAAGTTACATTTAATTAAGAGTCCTCCTATGAATCTCAGTCTAGCATCTGAATTACCTATTATTGTTTTACATGGTCATTCCACTTAAGGTTGCTCAGGATAGTTAATTACAGATACAGTATGGTGGACACTGTTTACAGCAATCTGTCGTCAGTGGTGTAGCTGTAAAGCAGTGGATTTCTTCTCCTACTTGTGCACAATGTGTGACATTTATTTAAGTCCAGTGTCAATTGCGACTCCCTAAACAATTCGTCAATCCTCTGCAGACTACTTTCGAAATCGTTTCTCTCATCTGGCATTGTTACCTTTTTGTAAACAACAGCTTCATCTGCCAGTAGCCGTGTGGAGCTTCCGCCATCTTCTGCCAGATCATTTATACAGGGTGGTCCACTGATCGTGACAGGGCCAAGTATCTCACGAAATAAGAGTCAAACAAAAAATTACAAAGAACGAAACTTGTCTGGCTTGAAGGGGGAAACCAGATGGCGCTATGGTTGGCCCGCTAGATGGCGCTGCCATCTGTCAAACGGATATCAACTGCGTTTTTTTAAAATAGGAACCCCCATTTTTTATTACATATTCGTGTAGTACGTAAAGAAATATGAATGTTTTAGTTGGACCATTTTTTTCGCTTTGTCATTGATGGCGCTGTAATAGTCACAAACATATGGCTCACAATTTTAGACGAACAGTTGGTAACAGGTAGGTTTTTTAAATTAAAATACAGAGCGTGGGTACGTTTGAGCATTTTATTTCGGTTGTTCCAATGTGATACATGTACCTTTGTGAACTTATCATTTCTGAGAACGTATGCTGATACAGCGTGATTACCTGTAAATTCCACATTAATGCAATAAATGCTCAAAATAATGCCCGTCAACCTCAATGCATTTGGCAATACATGTTACGACATACCTCTCAACAGTGAGTAGTTCACCTTCGGTAATGTTCGCACATGCATTGACATACGCTGACGCATATTGTCAGGCGTTGTCGGTGGATCACGATAGCAAATATCCTTCAACTTTCCCCACAGAAAGAAATCCGGGGACGTCAGATCCGGTGAACGTGCGGGCCATGGTATGGTGCTTCGACGAACAATCCACCTGTCAATACCGCTTTCGCCGCACGCGAGCTATGTGCCGGACATCCATCATGTTGGAAGTACATCGCCATTCTGTCATGCAATGAAACATTTTGTAGTAACATTCGTAGAACGTTACGTAGGCAATCAGCATACTTTGCACTATTTAGATTGCCATCGACAAAATGGGGGCCAATTATCCTTCCTCCCACAAAGCCGCACCATACATTAACCCGCCAAGGTCGCTGATGTTCCACTTGTCGCACCCATCGTGGATTTTCCGTTGCCCAATAGAGCATATTATGTCGGTTTACGTTTCCGCTGTTGGTGAATGACGCTTCGTCCCTAAATAGAACGCGTGCAAAAAATCTGTCGTCGTCCCGTAATCGTTCAAAATCGTCGCCAAGCAATTCCTGGTGCATAGAAATATGGTACGGGTGCAGTCGATGTTGATGTAGCATTCTCAACACCGACGTTTTTCAGATTCCCGATTCTCGCGCAATTTGTCTGCTACTGATGTGCGGATTAGCCGCGACAGCACCTACTTAGGCATCATCATTTGTTGCAGGTCGTGATTGACGTTTCACATGTGGCTGAACACTTCCTGTTCCTTAAATAACGTAACTATCCATCGAACGGTCCGCACACTTGGATGATGTTGTCCAGGATACCGAGCAGCAAACATAGCATACGCCCGTTGGGTATTTTGATGACAATAGCCATACGTCAACATGATATCGACCTTTTCCGCAATTGGTAAACGGTCCATTTTAACACGGGTAATGTATCACGAAGCAAATACCGTCCGCACTGGCGGAATGTTACGTGGTACCACGTACTTATACGTTTGTGACTATTACAACGTCATCTGTCACAAAGCGAAAAAAGTGGTCCAACTAAAACATTGATATTTCTTTACGTACTACATGAATATGTAAAAGAAATGGGGGTTCCTATTTAAACAAAAAAAACGCAGTTGATATCCGTTTGATGTACGACAGCGCCATCTGGTGGCCAACCATAGTGCCATCTGGTTTCCCCCTTCAAGTTAGAGGAGTTTCGTTATTTGTAGTTTTTTCGTTTGATGCTTATTTCGTGAGATATTTGGCCCGGTCACTATCAATGGACCACACAGTATACACATTGAAGGAAAAAAGACAACACTAAACAATAATTAATGTAGAGTAATGATGTTTCGGTATTATATTTCTCTAGGTAATATGTTTAATTGTTAACGTTACAAGATCACAGGTTAATGTAAGCGCGAGATAAGCCATTGAAAAAATGAAATTCTGGTACATTAATAACAGCTGTAATCACCAGAATGTTGGTTGCAAGCATGCAAACATGCATGCATTGTGTTATACAGGTGCCGGCCGGTGTGGCCGAGCGGTTCTAGGCGCTTCAGTCTGGAACCGCGCGACCGCTACGGTCGCAGGTTCGAATCCTGCCTCGGGCATGGATGTGTGTGGTGTCGTTAGGTTAGTTAGGTTTAAGTAGTTCTAAGTTTATGGGACTGATGACCTCAGATGTTGAGTCCCATAGTGCTCAGAGCCATTTGAACCACTTTTTTTGTTATACAGGTGCCCGGTGTGAGTGTGTGGCATGGAGTTACATGCCTGTTGCAGTTGGTCAGTCAACATAAGGACGCTTAATGCGGTTTGTGGATGACACTGGAATTGTCATTCTATGATGTTCAATATGTGCTCAGACCTGGTGATCGAGCTGGCCAAGGTAACACGTCGACACTCTATATAGCATGTGGGATTACAACGTCGGTATATGGCGGAGCGTTACCGTGTTGGAGAACACCCACTGGAATGATGTTCATTAATGGCATCACAACTGGTCGAGTGAACAGATAGACGAACACATTTGCAGCCAGGGTGCGTGGAATAAACATGAGAGTGCTCCTGCTGTCACACGACATCGCACAGCAGACCATAGCTGCAGATATAGGGCCAGTGTGTTTAGCACGCAGACAGGTTGGTTGCAGGCCTTCAACTAACCTCCTCCTAACCAAACATGGCCATCACTGGTACAGAGGCAGAACCAGGATTCATCATAAAACACATTACATCTTCACTCTGCTCTCCAATGACCCTTCGCTTGACACCACTGAAATCGCATATGACGGTGGTTTTTGGTCAGTGGCATGCATGCAACAGGGCGTCTGGTTCGGAGCTATCCTTGAAGTAACCGACTGTAACAGTTCGTTGTGGTGCCAACACCTGCTCGAATTGCTGCTGCATGCTGCATGCTCAGTACGATTCGCCAGAGCAGTAACACGATGGTGTTCCCTCTCGGTAGTGCTACGTCGCCGTCCGGAGCCCGGTCTTCGTGCGAACGTATATTCTCTTGAACACCGCAGCCAGCAATTATGCACAATGGCTACATTCCTGCTTTTGGACAAGTGCCTTGGGTAAGATTAGTGTTGCAGGAAGGATTGGTCAATTACAATGTGGGTGGGGGGGGGGGTCTGTCAGTCTCCGACTTTATCCTACGAATCGACAATACTTTGTGTGGGTCCATCCACACAGGAATAAATGGCCAGTTGTAATCTGCACAATGATCGAAGTTCTGAAAATACGTAGATAATCTCTTTGCATCGGTATCGGACGCTGTCTGCTATACTTTGGTGTATATGGTCAACTGGATGTTCTGCAAAGTCATGTAGCTGCATTGTACTTGCAAAGTAATGGAGGGGTGATTTAGCGATGGTGTAGAAATTGGGAAGCGTTCTACCGTGTCACTGACTGGCGTTGAAATTACCGAACAACAGGTAAAATTGTTAAATTTGATCTCGCTGTCAAAAAATGGCTCTAAGCACTATGGGACTTAATATCTGAGGTCATCAGTCCCCTAGACTTAGAACTACTTAAACCTAACTAACCTAAGGACATAACAAACATCCTTGCCCGAGGCAGGATTCGAACCTGCGATCGTAGCAGCAGCGCGGTTCCGGACTGAAGAGCCTAGAATCGCTCGGCCACAGCGGCCGGCTCTCGCTGTCAACTCCGGTGTGTATTGCAGTACATCATCCCATATCAACGGTGTTTTTCTCCATCCCGACCGTCCACTGGGTACGCTGTTTATTACCTCATAGTGATTGGCCGAACCCACTTGGTTGAGATTGAGGGAGCCTTGGCGGATCACTGGATATCTGCTACTTGTCGCTGTGTACCATGATGTTAAATGTAGCGGTCATCACCTTCATAGCGTTGTTTGGAAGCGTTCCTCAATGCTGCAGACTCGTCCTATTTCCATATGCTGCGGTGCCCTACAAATTTTTTATTTTTATTTTTTTTTAAATATTTTTTCACCAATAAGATAGTACCTCTTTTTATTTGTACTGCCCCGCGCGTGTTGTGAACAGCACCTTCTGGCGGTTGTCAATACCGGAACAGTAATCATCTACATGACTGCAAAATGAAGGAACAATGCTTTTCGAAGTGGAACACTGAGACGTCCGCTACCCTGTCGATGGAGAAGATGAGATTAACTGTACAGTTAGCTGTTGAAAGCGCTCTTCAATACCGCAAACTATTCCAGTTTCCATGTATTGCGATGTGTTCCACATTTTTGTCAATGAGAAACATAGCCTCTATGTTTTATTTCTACCAGCCTATGTTGTGGTAGCTGTTTAGTTTACTCCATGTGATGTTCAGCTTTCTGTGAGAGCCAAAGGATCGAAACGTGTTAATGTCGGTTTATCAGCAGCTGACAGAGACCTCTAAGTCTTGGTATAAAAAACGAAGTGTATGGCGGTGTACACTGGATTTATTACAACCAAAAAAAGACAATGTATTAAACTGCTTATGAAGGAATAATACAGGAACACTCTCGTGTGACTGATAGTCGTTTGGGTATGGTCCTTCTACAGTACAGGTGACGAAACTTTACACTGGTCTTTGGAAACGGCTTCGATCACGAGCCACCTGCTCCAGTGAACCACTACCTGTATATTTAATAGGATCACCACATATGGTCAATGCTGGAAAGCAGACTCTATTTGTTTCAAATATATCAGATGACAGGTACGCGGTAATATCTTATCGAGTTCTGTAACGGATGATGTTAGCAGAGTTTTTATAGTTCCTAGCTTTTCTCTGTTGGATGGTGCAAAATACCGAGGTAGGAGAGAATGTTTCGGTGAAAGACATGAATGCACCCTGAGAGACGCAGATCTCCTTTGGACTGCAGTACCTGTATGTCGTTTGGAGATGTACCGCAATGCAGTAGCAAAATCCTCGTCCTTCCTCTATGCCCTGTATGATGTGGAGTCTTCCTGATTTTCCCAACAGAAAAACCACCGTAACTCTCGTACTAACTCTTCTACTACCTCGAGTTGCATAGGAAAGCATCGTTTGGCCCTGGCCTTACACACTGTACACAGTTGGCTGAGCTACGACAACATGCCCCATTTCCACTGAGGGACCAAAACGCGTTCCTGTCGCGTTAACTCAGCTCATGCTGTTTCTCCACGGGATGCAGAAGGTCTTAGATATAGCGCTCTTTGACTTCCATCCAGGTCTGACTTAAATTGGGACGATCGCATGGATGAAGGCGCAGCGAGGGCGGGGCAGAGACTGAGGAGCAGTTACAAGATGCAGAGGGAGTGTCTAAAAACAGTGCTAGAGCTTTTACTGTATGCAATCCTTAGCAGATAGGTTCGAAAAAGGTGACTCGTTTCGAGATATGAGAGTGGCACGAATATGATTCATCCATGCTGTAATCATTAAAAGACGTCTCTACTGCATCCAACGCAAGTATGTGGTTGAATGGACTTGATTCCAAATCGCGTACCGCGTATCTACCAGATATGGCAATGATATTAGCAATGCTGGTGTGCCTGTAGACTCAAGATCGCTTTTTATGCAGGGTGACGGTAGCATAGTCGTTACGATCATGTTTTGTAATAGTGCTGTCCTTACGCGAAATATATTTTGTGGGCTGTAGAATCCCTCTGTGGTCATTTTCAAATGTCGTTTCTCAACAGTGTTCCTCGAAAAGAACATCGTCTTCCCTCCACGGATTTGACCTAACTGATGAGTGTAATACGACTGCCGAAAAAAAAAATTATTCACCATGCAAAGTGCTTCTCATGATCAATTTAATTAATTAGCCTATCAATTTGGTAACAATGACGTGCTACCTGGTAGGTGGAAAAGCTGATTAGGGCATCACAGAATGATTCTTGACAGGCGTTCCTTTTCTTTGCGGCGACATCTTTTAACGAAAATTCAATCTCCCACTTACACAGGGCAAGACAGGCTCTCACGATTTGTTTTCTAAATGCTAGTATGATACAGCATCGCATTGGTAAAAGGGGACCCGCCATAGTGTACAGAACAGTTACATCCCCTTGAATTATAGCTTCTTGTTGTCGAACATAAAATGATTGTGGTTTTTCCGACATATGAGTCAATGGCACGAAAGATTGTATTCTCTAATGTTATTTCTCGTGTCTGAAATGTTTGTAATACACATGGGCATGACAGTTTATTTACAGAAACTGAACGCAAGGGACACTCTCAGGTCGTTTGATTTGTCCATCAAGCTGAAAGAAATTGTTTAGTACAGATGTTCTTTCTTCGGAGTTTAAATTCCCGCTTTTTCTTTACTCTGATGACAATTTCGAAATAACGAGGACATTCTGCAATGATAGGTACTTTTCGCAGCAAAATAGACGAAGAATTTTCCTGATTTAACGCTGGATGGACTTGTCTCTGCTGATCATCTGTAATCGGCGATGGTACACTTCCCTGGATGTCGCAAAATAATGAGATGTGAATTGTATCCTGCAACTGAATGTAAAAGCTGTACCGATTTTGCTCATAAAACTAAAAGAAAATTGAAATAGGACATTTATTATCGCTGCAATTGTGTTTTCCTTTTTGAATAGATGCTTGAGTATAGGAGATGCGTAGACGTCAAATACAGTTGTTCTCCATTGCAGAACAGCGGGCGCTGGGAAGGCGAGTCTACCATGGGTGGCCGCCGGACACAGCTCGCTTCGACGAGGGGTGGGGTGGTGCTGCTAAATTTCCCTTTTGTGCTGGCGAAGGGTCGTCGCCTTAAGGCAAGCCGCGTACTGCAAGTGACCGCGGAGGGTAGCGGGACGCCTGGTGAGACCAGTGACTGCAGAGGGGTGGTAGTGGGCTGCAGAAAAAGCACTCGGCCGAGCAGCTAGCTGTTTGCAAAAGTGATCTGGAGCATTCTCCAGAATTTTGTTGTTGTTCCAGAGGGGTCCAGTCTTTCCAAGAAACACATTTAACAGACTGCAAGAAGAGTTACATTGGCATTAAATAAAAGTGTTCTCCATTGCTGAACGATAGGCCTATTGGGGGCATTGGGAGCGTGCCTAGTCCGTGGGTGGTCGCCCCCTGGCCAGGGGGGCGGCGTGTTGGGGCTGTGTCGCTATATTGTAGGCGAACAGGTTGCACTTGGGGTGGCCATTCTTCTATATCATATTGTTTAGTTGACTACACATGCTGTTGTGTTGTCAGAACAGCGTCGCCTCAAGACGGTTAGCAGCCACGGTGAAGGCGGAAGGGCGGTAGAGTGCAAAGCGCGGTGAAGCAGCTGGCCGTTTGAAAAAATCCTGTGTCCTCCCCAGATGTGGATGGATGGAGTGAGGGGAGGGATGAGGGCAGGTGAGGGGGCCTCTCAATTTTCGGCAGTTTGTGAACGCCTCTAATGGAGAACGCACATTCAACTACCGCCCCCTCTGCAGTCTTTTCGAACGACGATTTTCCCCAGTACATGTGTTCTGTTGTGTCCCGTTCATTACGAGTGCTGGTTTTTCACGACAATTTTGAATTGTAATTAGAACTGTGATGATCTCCTCCATCAGTTGTAGTAGCATATATTGGCTTCGGTTATGTGAGCTGCATGAAACATCTCCTGGGAATCATGTGGCTTTTTTCCGATGCACAACTGCCAGTTTACTGTAACCCTCGCACCCTCACATTGACGATTTAAGGGGATACGGAATCACCTATCCCCGCAATGTTAATATATGCCTACTATAGGGAACATTTTCTCACAAACTACTGGAGACAGAGAGGTAAAAATTTTACTGTATGTGCATTCATATGTTACAACAATACTGAAACAACAGTTTATTGTCAAAGTATTTTCTTACAGAGATATTGTACATTTATTTTTAAGTAAATTTTTTCCATCGCTTTTTACTAGACTATCACCCCTAAGTCTTTTGTAAATCAAGTAATTAAAAAATCGTTGTTTCAGTATGTAATAGGGACCTATGTCACTACGTCATAAAAATTTCAGACTTCTAGGTTGACCAGTACCTGAGATAATGTTCCTAGATGAAGTAAAAAGTAAACTTACGGGAAACGGAGAAAGAAGATTAAAACATTCCTGATCCGTAGCTAATACCCCCTTCACAGTCTTCATAATCATCTTCAAGTCTTCTTTTGGCACCCCTCTGCACCTGTCTTGCTTTTTTCACTAATGTCTTGATTATATTATCAGCATGCCTTAGTCTGTGCTGATCTAAAAAGAACATAGCACGTACCGTACGGGAACCAACACACATACCCAACTTTTGAAGGACCTGGCATTTAGTTATATTTCCAAGATTGAAGGTTGCCACAGCATCATACACACCAAAATGTAGTGTATTAATTCCGACAAACACTGTTTTTGGGAGACGATGCCATATCACACTATTCAAGCACTCGTTGGGGTTCTGCGTTTTTCCGTGAAGACATTTCATCAGAAGACTTCTGTCAGCCAGATCTCTGAAAATGGGCTTTATTTCTGCCATGATGGCTGATGGTAGACTGTGGTGGTGAATGTATTTCTCTCCTGTTGTTAGTCCCCTATTGTATTTACACCAGCTGTTTTCACCTTTGGGGCACAAACCATGTTGTGGATGCTCATCCGTGGATGCGGTGTGGAAATATAAAGCCCATATAGCTCTCCTCATTTCTTCAAGATTGCCTGTATTTTGCCTGATTGCAAGGCCATAGCAGTTCTGAATGTGGTCTATTATGGAATCAGTCAATCTTCCTCTGCCATCCAAGGTTTTCCCATCATCTAGTTTTTTCCCTTTCATAACTGATTTTAACCTTCTCAGCCTGGCACCCATTCTCTTCTGCACATGTCCTATACATTCAAGTTTGCTTATATTTACACTGTTCCCATATGGTTTGCTTTCCAAAACTTCTTTGAATGCTTTAGAGTCACCATCTCCCAGATATTTGACATAGCGAACATTATACCACTGTGAAGAGCGATGAAAAATTTTCTTCACCCCAGCAACCTCCATGCCACCACTACTACCATAATAATTAGCAATACAGTCATCACTGTGTTCATTTTTCAGCCTGCCTGTGCACCTACAGTATTTAGACATTATTGCAACATCAATAACCTTGCCAGTATCAACACTAGTTGCTGTTACAACACCATTGTTGGAGGTGTGGCCCCTTTTCTGCCACGTGCCATCAAACGCCACTGTGAGGTCACGACTGCCGTCATTTTCTTCCACTGCTTCTTCCACAGCAACCTGCATTGACTTCTGTGCTACATCTTAAACTGCAGATCCTAGTACATAATTGTAAGCTTCAAACTTTGAAGGTGCACTTGGAAGATTTAGAACACCACATAGCATATCACCAGCTGCTTTGCCCTTACCAATTGCTCGCAATCCATAAACTAACCTAATATTTACACTATAAAGTTCAGTTTTCTTGTATCCATTATTTACAGTTACTGAAACCGAACTTGGAAACTTACAGCTGTATTTACAAACACTGCATATTAAATTAAACTGGGCAGCCAGGCCAACATGGGATTCTACTTTCAGAGAAACGTTTCCATGACATTTTTTGCAGCACAAACTGTTTTCAAGAGCTTCACACAATATATTCGTATCAATGAGTTCAAAAACTTCATTCCCTCTATCAAGTAAATTATATTTCTCTTCCAAATCTCTTAGTTTTTTATGAGAAGCACTGTTTTCATTTGGTGTAAGTTCGTTCGGCAAATCAGTAATAAGTGGATTCACATTTTCCAACAGTGATGATGATGAACTGCTTTGCTTTGCTAATGAATCATTATTTCTTTTCTTTTGCCAGTTCACACGCTTTTTAAATACTTTTGCTTTAGCTCTAGACATTTTCACTGCGAAAAATGAAGCACTAAATACGAAATAACTCAACAACAACTACTTTCTTATATCACACTGTTTACAAAACAGTCCCGCCACAAAGTCAAAGAGTAACTTGAGGAAACCAGAGAGAAACATTTTCGGGCAACTAGTGTATAAATAGTCGCTGGAAACCGGGATATTTGAATTCATGTCACTTTAAAGGTACTGCCAAAAAGTTCATGGTCAGCCACGAGAGACGTGTATAACTAAAGCGCAATACCCGATCTCACAAATATATAAAAATAAAATAGTTATAATTGTAGTAGAGCTATGTATGATACGTCATTTTAAAGAGGAAACATGGCAGAATATAATACGCCAATAAAAAAAAATTCGATTTTTTAACCCAAAATCCGATTCCGTATCCCCTTAACACAGAAATTGCATCGCTATTCAATACTAAAGGATCAATGTCGCCTTTTAATCGAGCGAGTAACGCGCCTACGGTCAATGTATGGAACATCTCTTGGGATTCATGTAGCTTTTTTCCGATGCACCACTGCCAGTTTACTGTAACCCTCGCACCCTCACATTGACGATTTAACACAGAAATTGCATCGCTATTCAGTACTAAAGGATCCATGCCGACTTCTCCTCGAGCGACTAACGTGCCTGCGGTCAACGTATGGAACACCTCCTGGTAGTCATTTAGTGTTTTTTTTTTTTTTTTCGATGCCTGTGGTTCTTGGGTAGGCGTCTGTAACGAACTCTGATGTAAAACAATGATAGATACTGTCCTCAGCTGTATGCTTACAAGTATACACTTTTTACACTCCTCTCTGTCCAAAACCAGCATCTCATCAGTTGAACATATTTCCAGCCAAAAAGAATAAAGATAGTACCTTACACCACTGCCATTTTCCCACCAGCTTATAGTTGAAGGGCCAAGTTTGAGTGTGTCTGTCACTAAGTTTGAGTGGTACTGCGAAATTTTTACCCAGCAGGATAACACAATTTGTATGATATCATCAGTTTTTGAGCTGTATTGTTATTTTAGGCGATTCTGGTGTAGCGCTGTGCATATAGTTGTGTAATTAGGCCCAATCTTTATGATTAATTATACAATTAGGACCTGTTTTTACTTCATTTTCCCAACCAAAATAAATAAAGTACACTAACCTAACCTTCCTCTCCTGCATCTACACAGTTGGAGGGTGCACTTGTACTTTCTGTCCAGTAGAACCAGAGTTCAAGTCCCGAAAAGGGCACCACCACTTTTAATTTCCCATCCATTCCAAGTGCCTCTGGTCGTATAATTGTGTTGAGGGGTTGCACTTTTGCTTGCCGTCCAGGAGGACATGGGCTCGAGTCCTGGAAAGGGTACAGCTATTTTTAATTTGCCACCAAGTCCTGGGTGGGGTGAGATTGTCAGCACAGCCCTGGGACAAAGAAATTCCCATCAAAATTGGTAATTCCAGCTAATAGGGTACATGGGGGAGGGCTGGGGGACAGGGATGGTCGGGAGGGGGCAAGGGGCAGGGAGTTGGGGCCCATGTGCAGGGTGGGGGGTGGGTGTAGGCGTGGTCGCGGGTGCGGGGGAGGGCGTGGTCGGGGCGGAGGGGAATTAATTGATCAATTTAATTAATTTGCATCTCAATTTAATATCAAAAGTGTCCTCATGCCGCCATCTCCCTACTACTGCCATTTCCAATTGAACCTGCCCTTTGGGGTCTCCCAGTCATTCATGCCATACGACTTTAACAATTTGAATTGAGGACGATAGCTACAGCCGCTCATCTCAAGTTTTGCAAACGAACTGCTGCACAATGAACCATACATAATCTTAGAGGTTTAAAAAGCATCTTAAGTGCGCTGCATTGAACTGAATGGATCAATTGAGACGAAATAAACGATGATACAGTGACATGAAACGAAATCAATGCAAGCAGTCCTGATATGCTAAACTGCAGTCGTTGAAGTCGCGTGCTGCCCACGCCAACATAGGGTGTACAGAATCACCCCTTCCGTCACTTACCCCTGTAAAACAACGTTTAGCGACCTATCGTCGCACCCACTGGTAATGCGTTTACTCGGGGCTCCAAAATCCTTTTTCTCGTAAACGGATTTCGCAGTATAGCTTCTGGTTGATCATGTAATCACTCCAATGTCGATTCTGCGTTCCATTTTCCACAATCGATATTCGCTCGCATATAAACGCTCAACTGTTTTTGAAAGTCCTCGGTTTCTCAGGTTTTTATTTACTTTTACAAATGTTTATTAAAATTTTGTGGCACAGATGAAATAAAAGGCGGATTCTTGTAAAATAGTCACACATAGCTGTTAAAAGTTTTGTGTTATTACTCTGCAACTAATTCTGACCTTACTGGACGTCTTCTGGTAGGACCAAGATACGAAACACAAACAAGAGCATACAATTTTTACTATGAGACAGTGCATACTGCAGGATTAAAGTCATTAAAACCACTGAGCACAGACTTTAAAAATTTTGGAGTTTTTTGTAGCGGATAATATATGTTTATAATTTTGAAAAGTAATCCATGTTCATTTATTGCTATCCGAATACGTAGCCCTATAAGCACAAGCAGGATAGACAGAAGAATATGTGTTACATATCACAACAGCTGCATTTAGATTCAGTTACGACTGAAAATAGCATGACATTATCAAGTCTGACAATGAATTAAGGCTCTATACTCATTTAATAGGCCAAACGGAACACCTCGAACTGTCAGTGTATAAGGAATTAGCATTACAATCTACGCGATAGGTACTTTCTCTCCAAGTTACATTATAATTTGCGTGTACTTTTTCTCAGAATAGAAAACAGGTTATTAGTTAATAATCAAGTATCACAGATGAAGTACCTTATAAAAACTGTACTTCACAAAATATAAAAAACTTTTCAGACTGTAAGAACTGTGTGACTTTTGGTAATATGTATCAGAATATATTACGTTAAAAATCGCTCATGGTCAGTGTTTCAGTGTATGTACACTAATGTCATGAACATATAAGTAATCAAGTAGATTTTTTTGTCGTGTTCGATCTGGGTGGGTTTAATGAAACAGTTTAAAATACATGAACTAGCGTAGATAAAATTGTAAACATTCCACTTCTTCTTCTCTTCCTTGCAACGTTCACTGTGTTGCATAAAGAATCGTACACCTCATTTATAAAAAATATTACGAAAATGTTCATAACTCCATTTTATTGTGCTGAAGAAATTTGAACAGCTGATTTCTGGGCGACCAACATTTTATCATGGTTTTAAGAGAGATGACCAACAACTGAGGATGATTTTAATGGAAGCTAAGGGATATTTAGTCGCAGTGGACTTGAACTGCACAATTACATCCCGTTTTCTTCGAATGGGTGAGGCTGAGAAATTCCGGACTTTTCCGTGAGAGGCATTTCAATATCTATACCGAATGCTACAATTACTTTTTTATTACATTATGCGTTATGAAATTAGCGCATTTGGTTTCATCAGATGCTTTTTATCTTTTAGAAACAGTTTTAAAATAGTTCAAATGGCTCTGAGCACTATGGGACTTAACTGCTGAGGTCATCAGTCCCCTAGAACTTAGAACTACTTAAACCTAACTAACCTAAGGACATCACACACATCCATGCCCGAGGCAGGATTCGAACCTGCGACCGTAGCGGTCGCGCGGTTCCAGACTGAAGCGCCTAGAACCGCTCGGCCACTCCCGCCGGCAGCAGGTTAGTGAATTATACTTCCCGTAATTTAAATTTGCATTATCTGCACAGTAGACTGAGAGTAGCAAGCAGCAATTAAGCGGATGTATTTTGATGGGATGCCAAGTTCCTCTAACGTTTCCCATAACGTGGCGCGGTCAATGCTGTCATAAGCTTGTCGAAAATCGATGAAGATGGTTTGGTAATCAACTATCACCATCATTCAGTATACAAAATGGATTGAGACAAGGAGATCCATTGGCGCCAATATTATTCAATTTGGCCCTGGAAAAAGTAAGCCGTGACACTTGTCGAACCAGAGAGATGGAGATGGTGGGAGCAGACACAATCTTGGCATTTGCTGATGATGTTGTGATCCTTGGCGACACTCTAGAGCAAGTACGCAGTGATACTTCCCGATTCCTCCACAATGCAGAGAAAATTGGGCTGGTGGTGAACGATGAAAAAACTAAATATCTTGTTGTATCACGCCGCCGAGATCTCCCTCCTTCCATTGATGTCGACAGGCATACCTTCGAACGAGTTGAAGAGTTCAAGTACCTGGGCTCCATACTAACAAATAAAAGTGAAGTAACGAAAGAAGTACAGCAACGTATAACAAATGCTAATCGCATGTTCTTTAGCCTGAACAATCTTTTCAGATCTCGGCTGATATCGCAAAAAAACAAGATCCACCTATACACGACACTGGTGAGACCAGTACTTTTATACGGCTGTGAAACTTGGGCAACATCAGCAACAACAGAAGAAGCAATATGTGCATTTGAAAGGAAGGTACTTCGGAAGATATATGGACCCATCTACAATGCCATGGAAGGTAAATGGGAACGAAGAAAAAAAGAAGATTTATACCAGCGGTATGGAAAGCCACACATTGGACGAATATTGGCGCAGAAGAGACTCCAATGGTTTGGCCACATCCTACGGGCAGACGGATCCCTTCCAAACAGAGTCCTCCACTCTCAACCCACAGGAAAACGCCCTAGAGGACGCCCAAGAACTCGATGGAAGGATAGGATAACAACGATCCTGAAAGAAGTGGAACCAGCAGCCGTGGAGGAGGACGCCAAAGACCGGATGAGATGGACTGCCATCTGCAACAGCTCCCTCCTCTCGTGTAATTTACAGACACTGCGTGTGTGTTTTTTGTTTCTGTAATGTATCCCTCTTGCCTTTTAAACCTTTGATTGAATGCCCTGTTTATTTTTCGTTTTTCTTTAAGCTGTAATGTATATATGTAACTTTTTACTACTGTATAGTGTACTTTTGTAAGTCATTTTTTCTTTAATTTTCCGTTTGTTCTTCTTGCTGTAGGCCTTAAAGGCCCGATAAGGCAATAAATGATTATCTGCACAGTATGTTGTCAGGTTCTTTATATGTAAGTTATGAAAGTTCAGTGAAGAATTAATCACACTGTGGACAGCAGTAGCTGCCTCATCAGCCTATTCAGTAAATCCCAGAAGCGTATTTCTTATTCCCTTTTCACAAACCAAATACCTTACAAACGGAGAGAACATCTTTCTGTTTTTGTGGCCGAAGACACCCTCTGGGAACCGAGAAAAAGATGCTTGATTTAGCTGGATCTTTCAAGAGATCAATGTTCTGAACATTTCTTGGACCTAAAACATTTTTTGCAATTGCTTTTGCCTTAGTTCGAGCACGCGACACCATGTTAACCAAATTAGAGTCTCGCATTCCCTTGAGGCAAACAGTATTGTTTCCTCAGAAGCACGAACAGTAGAAAGACTACGTCGACAATAGTAACGATTATTGTACGAAAACTTTTCGAGATCGGTCGGTCAGAGACTCTGAACTATGGACAGTACTTCGGTGGACTGATAAAATATCAGTGATCACTTACGAAATATACGGAAGAAACAAACGGACAACAAGGGAGCCGGGAGGATTGAAACAACTTGCTACAATGAGGGAGAACCGGGGAAATACGGGAGAGGTGGTCACCCTAGCTGGTTTTACAGAATTAGTTCACGTAAAGCAACTGAAAAACGGTAAAGCCGTCATTGAGCGAAGGTTGGTTTGAACAGCATAGTGCTAGGCGTAGTTGTATAAATGACTGGACATCGAAGCCGATCAGTGGTATGGCTCTTTACCACTAAGCTACATTTTTTTGCTAACTGAGGTTCATACATAATAAGATTAGGCGTTGAAATGCAACACACATTACACCAAGACATACAACCTAACGCCTGGAAAACCAGTCATGCGAACACGACAACGAGAAGCTGTTTTCGAAATTGGATTTCTACTCCGGCAGTCGCGTGTCACGTAAAAGTATAGTGTGGGTGGACTGGGATGGCGGCACGCAGGAGCCGCCTAGCGGCGCGAGTGCGAACCTCGGCCTGCAGGCGGACTGCCGGCGACACAGCTGAGGCGGGCGCGGCGGGAGCCCTGCCTCTGGCGGTGGCAGCTGAGCCGGCAGTCGCCTTGACATTTGGCCAGCCGGCCGGCGCTGCGCCGTGCAGCCAGCTACAGCTGAGGAGCTGTGCTGCCTCTGCTGCGCTGGCAGCCGCGTGGCGTGCCTGCAGAGATGCGAGAAACAGGCCGGTTGAGACCAGTACCGGTATTTTAGTTCTACATCACCGGTTATGCCTTTATGCAAAGACACTGTTTTTTATTTTTACCCAAGCGTGTTTCGGCACCTCTGTGCCATCATCAGTGGATTTAGTTTATTGAAAACTGTAAAGAGTGAACATATTTTAGGTTGTAACCGATTTAACCAAGTGAGGCCTAAAGAAAGCACTCACTCCGTCATCAGGCCACAAGTGGCCCGTCGGTACCATCCGACCGCCGTGTCATCCTCAGATGAGGATGCGGATAGGAGGGGCGTGTGGTCAGCACATCGCTCTCCCGGTCATTACGATGGTTTTCTTTGACCGGAGCCGCTACTATTCGGTCGAGTAGCTCCTCAGTTGGAATCACGAGGCTGAGTGCACCCCGAAAAATGGCAACAGCACATGGCGGCCCGGATGGTCACCCATCCAAGTGCCGGCCACTCCCGACAGCGCTTAACTTCGGTGATCTGACGGGAACCGGTGTATCCACTGCGGCAAGGCCGTTGCGAGGCCTAAAGAAAGTTTGTTCGTTTTTTTTTTTTTCCTTGCCGTGATTCTACGTTATATGATTTTGGAGGACCATCTGTATGGTGTCCAGTACTGATAGCTTGTCATCTGCAAAGCCAAACAATGTAAATGTGAATTTCATCGGCGAGTTAACACATACTATGATTTTTATAAAATGTCATTTTGGCGTGGCAAAATGTTTTTCTTATACAATTTGTTATTACGTTTTGCAGCATTTTGTCACACCAAAATCAGTTATTTTTAAAATCAAAGGATGTGTCAACTCGCCGAAGAAATTCACATTTACATCATTTGGTTTTGCAGATGACTAGCTATCAGTGCAGGACACTGTACGGATGGTCCTGCAAAACCATATAATGTAAAATCACGGCAGGAAGAAAAATGAACAAAAATTTTCTTTAGGCCTCACTTTGTTGAACCAGTTAAAGCCTAAAATACCGGATGGTTATAATTAAACTTTCTCTTTTTAATACGTTATAACATGAAACTAATTACTGTACGAGTACCAAACTTGGCAGCATTTATGTCAAGGACTTGTGGAAGAGAAGTACTGCAAAATCAATTCAGTTGAAACACTTTTAATGTACTGTTACAGTACATCGTACCATTACATACCGGTACCATTACTGCTACAAAGATGGCTCAGTATGGCGGCATTAGTGTCCAGAAAGGTCTGAAAGCGCAGAATTGCACTCTGCACAGCACAACCAAGCATGTCGGTAGGTAAACTGGCTACCTCTCCTGATATACTGCGCTTCAGATCGGCTCATGTGTGAATGTTCCCCTGGTAAACCATGTCCGTCAGTTAGCCCCGCAACCATAAATCACAGGCAATGAGATCAGGTGATCGTGCCGGCCAAGCGTTTCGAAACGATCGGCTGATAGTTCGATCGTTTCCAAATGTGTTCCGGAGAAGCAGGTGAACTTCATGAGCGATATGCGGTGGGGCCCCATCTTGCATGAAAACTGTTGAGTTCAATGCGTATCTCTCCTGTAGAGCGGGTATGACATGCTGGCGAAGCATATCATGGTAACGCTGGCCAATCATACTGCACGTTTTTGGTCCTTAAGCGCCATCCTGTTCAAAAAAGAATGGGCCAATGAAGCCTTGAAGCCACATAATACGGTGACACGTTCACTATACAGAGGAACTTCATGCACAGTGACTGGAGGTGAAGACGCCCACACTGGGCAGTTTTGTGTGTTCACCTCGCCCTCATAGAAAAATGAGCTTCGTCTGCCCATAGGATGGTCCAGCGCCAGCCCTCCTCAACTTCAATCCTTGCAAGAAAGTAGAGAGCAAAGTCAACACCTCGTTGTGCATCCTGTGGTGCAAGCTGCTGTACGATATGGAGCTTGTACGGATATCATTCGAGAATAGTTCGAAACACCTTCCATGCAGTGGAGCACGGTATGTTCAACCGTGGCGACACAGCACGCGTACTGCCTGACGATCGGGAATTGCAAACAGCGTTTTCTGCCATAGCAACAGCGATTTCATCAACCACCAGTGGAGCAACCGGTCGTTGGCCTCTTCCCAGAGCGACGCCCAATTCTCCAGTTGATTCCAACTTCTTCTTCATGCTCCACACAGTAGATGGTGAAAGAGGACCCATCTGTAATTCTTTCAGTCGGAGATATTCTCGAAGTGCAGCTGCAGCATTACTGTTGTTTTGATAATAGTGCTTCACCAATAATGCCAAATAATGTCCAAGCTCATGTTGACACATTACAAAGTGCACAGCGACTTGTCAGGTGTGTGAGACTGTGAATCACAATGACTGATCACGGCACCTGGCGGCCGTAGTTAGAACTGGATGGTGGCGTTGTGGCACATGAAAATCGTGCACCCAATACTCTGGACGTTAACGCTACCAAGTTTGGTACTTGTACGGTTATTAGTTTCCGTGTTATAACGTATTAAATAGGGAAAGTTTAACTATAACCACCCAGTATGTTACTTCCTGGTATGTTACTTTTTAAAAATTTCAATAAACAACAACCACTGATGATGGCAGAGAGTTTCAGAAACTGTTTTGGGTAAAAATAAAGAAAACAGTGTTTTTGCATAAAGGCGGAACCCATAATTCAACTGCAAACACAGAAAGAAAGAAAGAGCTGTAGATCCAAAAGATGAATACTGCCGGTATTTATCAGTATTTGGTTGATCTCGGCCACAACAGGTATTCTTTATTTTTTACTAATAACCAAGTAAAAAAAAACGAAATATCGATTAGCGACAGCAGTGCTAACATTTTTTGTTTTTAAATAAACATTTTTTTTAAAAAAAGACTAACTTTTTTGCGTAAAATTTGCATTCGTTTGAAATAAATGCGTTACTATAGAAAGTGGTAAAAGCGATCAGTATTATTTTTAATAACAATGCTGGCAGAAACATGTAACAAACACATGGCGTTAGAACTGTAAGGCGGCATGGTCTCCTGACCTTCATTTCTTACATATTCTGTCCTCGCAATCGTATTTTGCACATCAAGACGCTTCATTTGAACCCAAACTCGATAAGGTAGAGCCAATTTTGTATGAATTCATGTAAGCAATATGCATATCTAATAAGTAAATTGCAAGTGCACACCGAGGTTGAAAAAGTCGAGACTGGCGTACACAACATGACGGCCACAGGAATTTTCGTTCTAAAGAAGCAACCAGCCCACTGGGAGGCCCGTTCATTCAGAGGGGTGAGTCAACACACACCTGCTTCGGCCAGAGCAACCGCCCAGAGAGAGGGCAGCTTTTTCCAGAGTGAAGGGATAACGACCCCCGTGTTCGACTTAAAAGCAAATTCCGCTACATTGTGTTGGAGTGCCCAGAAGACGCATTTTTTGATGAACCGACTGCGTAGTTACGGAGTTCTCACAGGAGAACAGTATATGCCTAACGGAGATGCTACATATTTCTTCATTGGTCGACTTAAACGAAACGTCATTCTCCTGCTTAAAAGAGCAACGCCGATTGGCAGAATACTTCTGATGCAAAGAGCAGAGGAGTGAGGGAAGACAGAGAATGATATACCCTTGTAATTTTTCCAGAAAAACGGGCCATTCCGTTGTCGCTCTTGGAGCAGGAACATGTAACGAGAGTGAGTGCGCTCGTACGTGTATGCAAAGAGCGAGGAACAAAGTCTCTCCTCAGTACTTAACTGGGAGAGCACCTTTGTCGTTAGCGAATCGGAGTGATACTCTATCTTGAGTTGCTCGTGATTAAGCGTTGTTCACTCTGTTGGCTGCCACACTTATTGTGCGGTGTGAATACGGACAGAGTACTAGTTGCATGCGAGTGAATATTGAGTGGCATCGTGGTGGACTGGTTGTCTGACCGGTGTACCACACCAATAGCTAGACTAGGGGTGGATAGGAGTCCTTGACTTCATCAAGGCATAGGGAGAATTTGATTGGCGAAGGTCAATCCAGATATAAAGAGATAGTTGTGTTATTTGACAGAAGCGAGCAACGCAGGCAGTTCACGGTATTGTGCGCTACAGCGTATGCGAGCCCCATCTGTCCTCCATAACAGTACACTCCATTACATTTCTCACCCGATAGCATTGATCGTACCTAGAAAATTTATTCAAGTTTTGTAGGCATGGCTCTCAGCCAAGTAAATAACATTCATAAAGAAAAGGGAGAAAAGAACCTTTTCATACTTTGTAAAATAATAGCATTCCTATCCATAAGAGGCAATCTACTGTTCCGAAAAGAACCCGGAAATTTATTAAGTTATAAGAAAAAGTTTCACTTGATTTCTCAGAATTTTTTTTGCAGTAAATAATATTTTTTGTTCGTTTAATGTTTTTCTTACACTAACTATCAGTACTCCAATACCCAAGTATTCCACTAGTTACGTAAGATCTTTTCCTTACAGCGGACAACTTCAGAAGATATTTGTTGCTGAATGTTTTTCAAGCAGTTCTTGTTGGTGCCTTAGGAGTGTCTGTCTGACTTCTGTAGTAGTGTGAGGTGGAAATTGTTTCTTGCAGGAGTCAAAGGGTACTTGTTGGATCAATCCATTGCGCAACTTGACAAAATAAAACCCACACACTCACAGAACTGGTAAAACATTACTGAGATGATAACGTCCCTGTCGCCGTGTGTCGTGGTTTGAAATATAAACGTGTACGTGCAGTGTGCAAGACTTGCCCCCACCTGGTCTACAGTCCGCCCCTGGTAGCTGAGTGGTCAGTGCGACGGAATGTCATACCTAATGGGCCAGGTTCGATTCCCGGCTAGGACGGAGATTTTCTCCACTCAGGGACTGGGTGATGTGTTGTCCTTATCATCATCATTTCATCCTCATCGAGACGCAAGTCGCCGAAGTGGCATCAACTCGAAACACTTGCACCAGGCGAACGGTCTACCCAACGGGAGGCCCTCGTCACACGACATTTACTTGGTCTACACGGTGGTTTCTCGCTGTCGTCGCCTGACACCCGCTGAACTGCAGACTGGCACCAGCCCTAGTCTGGAAATATTTTTACGAAGTGACACAGAAATAAAGTACAATTCATCATTTGCTTAAAAAATTAAAGATTTGTCTGCCTTTCCTATGACAGAAAAATGAGGAAGCAAATTACGGTAAAAGTAATAAATTAAAAACTTAACAATAATTCATTCATGGTATACAAGAAAAATAGAAAGTATCTGATCTGCTGGCTGTGTTTACATAATATGCCCTTATCTGCTTGTACCCCTTGAAAACAGACAAATAACACGAACCGTTGGACGGATTAACTTTTCTTTTATTTGCCTATTCAATTTAAATTTTTATTCTATGTATCTTGCAACACAGTTCATTAAGCTTAGTTTTCACCCTTTAGCGCTGACTGCTCCTAATATCCAGAAAGTGATATGATCCTCGATTAGAAAATGATTTTTGAGCTGAGTTTACAAAAAATATAGAAACTTTTCAATTATCTCTTTTCGAGAAAAACAGCGACCGTTGGATGGACTAACTTTTCTTTCATTTGCCTATTTAGTTTAATATTTTGATTCTATGTGTCTTGAAACTGAGTCTTTGTTCGATTACTCCGTTTATTATGGGAAATGACAGGAATAAAAACTGGGCCGCGCGGGATTAGCCGAGCGGTCTTAGGCGCTGCAGTCATGGACTGTGCGGCTGGTCCCGGCGGAGGTTCGAGTCCTCCCTCGGACATGGATGTGTGTGTTTGTCCTTAAGATAATTTAGGTTAAGTAGTGTGTAAGCTTAGGGACTGATGACCCTAGCAGTTAAGTACCATAAGATTTATCACACATTTGAACATTTTTTAATAAAAACTGGAAATTGGTTATTTCAGAAACCTGTTGTTTTGAACCGTTTTAACACTCAGTTTAAACTGGCGTGGAAAAAAGCGATTTAACTTAAAACCGGTTGTTCCAGCGATAAGCGCCATCCCTAGCTAGCACCGGCCACTCAATCCACGGTGCAGTGTGTCGCTTTCGTTTTATTCTCTCGCCGTGTACTCTAGTTCACTGCCTTTACGTGTGACCCAGATTGCGGGAAACGAAACTTAATCTTTGGAAAACCGATTTCCTCCGTCGTATGTTCAGCTTGATTCGATTCTATTAGCCCGATAAGACATCGTGTTTTCGAGCGTCATTCGCTTTAAACGAAATGTCTGTTAATCATCTATCCCAGTTTTGTCAGCATGGGGAAGTGAGGTTATGAAAACAGTATTTTTTTAGATCAGATAGAGTACGTTTTCCTGGCGGATGTCAGTGAACTCGTACTGGGGATGGGAGCTGAAGAGTCTTTAAGTCGAGATGTTAAGAGCTCTACACCTCTAAGTTACATGTTACGATTTTCTTACTAGCCTGCTTATCATTGTTACGTGTACATCTTGTAAACTTTATACCTACGTGCAGCGTGTTCCTGGTACCCATGCTTTATCCTCAAGTACCTCGTGTGTACAATTGAGAGTTGTTCTTGTATTTCACTGTTCTGATTCAGTTTTGTAATTTCCATCTATCTTTCCTATTTTTAACGTATGTCTGAAGATGGCCAAGTCCAAAACGCGTTATATTACGAGGAATAAAATCATTCTCTTTTTGATGCACGGCTTTTAAATCAGCGGCCAGTGCAACCTTTATGCAGTACAACTGTTCATTTTCCCGAGCTGTTATGCTGTAGGCGAGTCGATTGTCTTGACTGATCCGAAGTTTCGACCGTGCTTTCAAACTTCAGAAACTTTTGACCTCATACCACTGCGGACGGTACATGTATACCTTACGTAGAAGAATTTTTTTTGTAGAAAATATATCCGACCTACAAAGAAGTCAGATTCTTTGTTTCTTAATTTCTGAAGTCCATACAATGTACAGTAATTAGATCTTTAGAGCAACTGTTCAAAATCTAACAGAGTTAGAATAAGGCATCCGTAAAATATTCAGCACGAAAAGAATGAAAATGAACCTCTACATTGGAAACGAGAATAATACACAAATGTATAGAAGGAAGTTGAAGAGGTAATCAAAGAACATCAAAACGGTGAAGAATGGATGAAAATACTAAAAAAGCAATTCCGGCATTGCACTTGGGAGTAAGAGTATGCCGAAGGAGAAGCCATGTTTCTTATGACATTTGAAGAACTACAGAAAACCTTAGGGTGTATGAGATGTAAAAAGATTTTCCGAAACCTGAGACAGAAAATATACGACAATATGGAGTGAGGCAACACATCTGGAAAAACAATAGAAAGGTCCATGTTAATAAGGCAGTAAGATTATGTGACAGATAGTCATTGCTGTTGTTTAAATTGTAAGAAATAACTTTTTTTCCCTTTTTTAGCTGAGTCAGTGTTGACTGTAGAACATGTACCGTCGTCTGGAAGGAGCAGGTTCCCCATAATGTTATTGGCGACTCCATCCTGTGTAGAAGGGCGATCTAATGATTAATGTGCTGTTTTGAGAATCTACTAATGTTACCGTCCGCAGCTCGTGGTCGTGTGGTAGCGTTCTCGCTTCCCGCGCCCGCGTTCCCGGGTTCGATTCCCGGCGGGGTCAGGGATTTTCTCTGCCACGTGATGACTGGGTGTTGTGTGATGTCCTTAGGTTAGTTAGGTTTAAGTAGTTCTAAGTTCTAGGGGACTGATGACCATAGATGGTAAGTCCCATAGTGCTCAGAGCCATTTGAACCACTTTTACTAATGTTGCCACCAGCAGAAAATCCTTTCTCGTCTCACATCATGCGCTATTCTGAATGCTGGAAGAATGGAATGTTAAATACCCATTTGTGTAAAAGCATCATGCGTGTTAGTAAGGCGCAGTCAAAAATTGTCATATACACTTGCGATAAAATGAATCTTTCACACAACTGGAAAGTGCACATTGTTATGCAAGTTTCTCTCAGTTCAAACATAATATGGCCTGGATCGCATTTCTAAGTCTGCGGAACTATGACTTTCATTGGCGAAGCCCCTAGAAAGTTTTGGTTTCAATTGTTCAGGTTTCAAACTCTCAGGAATGCTTTAGTTTCTTCTGTACGGCCCTTGATAGGCCCTTTGATTGTTTCGACTTGAATGATCAAACTTGTGGTACCGTAGTACACATTATATGAAATCATTGAGTTTTATGAGTACAAGTGAGAATCTGTTTAACCAAAGAAACTGTGTGGTAGATCCGGCCGGTGTGGCCGTGCGGTTCTAGGCGCATTAGTCTGGAACGCGCGACCGCTACGGTCGCAGGTTCGAATTCTGCCTAGGGCATGGATGTGTGTGCTGTCCTTAGGTTAGTTAGGTTTAAGTAGTTCTAAGTTCTAGGGGACTGATGACCACAGATGTTAAGTCCCATAGTGCTCAGAGCCATTTGAACCATTTGTGTGGTTGATGCCGGCATCTTCTTGATTTTTTGCCAGAGAGATTTCTCAGCAGTGGGAAGTAGCTGAGTTGAAAAGCCTTAAAATCATCGACTGGAGCATGGTGCCGCGGCGTTTCAAATCGCATACCGGAACGAGTGATTGGAGCCATCTGCCGGGAGATGTCAGCACGTGGCCTTCGTGATCGCCGTGCTGCGAGAAAGCATCTCGTCGCTGCAATGGCCAGTCGTCGTTTCGCGAATTCGCAACAATACCGTTTTCGTAAGATTACGGAGTAGGGTAGAAATTGTGAGATTCTGTATCAAGGAAAATGTCCCTACTAACAACACCCTCGTCGCTCACACCTTTCATAAGCTTACCCCTTAAACCCTCTCCTACGAAATGTCCTCCCTCACGAGGACCCTGCACGAATTTATTAACTTCCCCCTCGCACTCTCCCACACAGGACACCTTCAGTTTTTCTACTCATCATGCGAACTTGTCACCAACCGTCTTATCATTTCGTCCCTGATTATCGACGTTTGTCCTCTTACTGCATTTGTACCCAGCCATTCCCCCTACTTTACAACATTACACCTACACGCTCTCCACATTGTAACTCAACGAAATCTTAACCATCTCCCTCTAGCTGACTACGGAATCGCCAGCATCTCTCCTTCCTTCCTGCTTTAACAGAATCCTTATTTTCCTCTCCAAATCAGGGCTCTGACCCACTTTCTTTCCCTGCTTTCAATAAGCTTCGTTCGAGATCTTTCTCAATATCTTTCGCATCCCACATGCTTTCCGAAACACTTTCCCTCAATAACCCTCGTAATGTGCTGTTCACTGCCTACAAATTAGGGCGACGAATTGTCATGCTTAGTTTTTCTTAAAGACTGTCGTCATTTTTTGTGTTATAAAACACAATAATTTGCACTTAAAATCTTCATTGTAAGGCTGCTTGCTTTGAATATTTCAAAAATATGTACATATTTCATCTTCTTGGTTTTTTAACAGGCTTCATATGTTTTTCTCGCGGTTCTAGGCGCGCAGTCCGGAACCGTGCGACTGCTACGGTCGCAGGTTCGAATCCTGCCTCGGGCATGGATGTGTGTGATGTCCTTAGGTTAGTTAGGTTTAAGTAGTTCTAAGTTCTAGGGGACTAATGACCACAGTAGTTGAGTCCCATAGTGCTCAGAGCCATTTTTCATATGTTTTATAAATTGCTCATGGCTGAGGACCAACACTGTACACTCGCAATCACGAATAAGGGATTGAAACAACAAGAAAAATTACCGACGGTCCCTTACGTACAGCTATCGATAAAGATCCTACATAACTCCCGGTATTAGAATATCCAGAATCGCTTGACTGTTGTCCGCTACTGTGTTGCTAACGGACGTGGGACAATGCGTTTCCGCCTCCTGGACCCTCAAGAGTACCTGCTGGCGTTCCCTTTGGCATTCTTCTCTCAGCACTTGGAAATTCCTAAGTAGCTGTTCTTCGCGCTCTTTCGATTCTGCATCGCGACTCCGCATGCCCTGTTCTAAGGCTTGCAGACGATCATCGATTTGTTCAAATGTACGGCCTAATTCTTTCATAATATCACTTTTTATTTCACTTGCCAGATTGTTTATTCTTTGTGAGATATCATCGGACACTCTCTGCATCGACTTGTCGACTTTATTTGTCTGCTGGATTAGTTTTTCGTCTATTTGCTCGCCTAGCTCGCGATTTTTCAGATTTCTGCATCATTTGTTCGCCTAGCTCTCGGATCGATTTTTCGTATGATTCTTTTTGTTCTTGGAACGATTTTTCTGATTTCTCTGCGTTTTCTTTATTTTGATGCAGTAAGGCTTTTATGAGTTCTGCCAAATCAATTTGTTTAGTTGGAGGCAAATTAATTTCTGGCTCTGCTGTGAGCCCGTTCGTCCTGTTTTGCATTTTCGGAACCGTCCGACGTGTTAATATTTGAAATCAAATTATCCCCTTGGTCCATGTTGCTTAAGTTGTTGGACCGCCTACTTTTAGCTTGGTTACGAGTCTGCATTAGTTCAATTTATACCCGGTACACAACACACTAATCAGAATAAATGTATCCCGCAAAAATTACGACAGTCACACGAAAGGTACCCAACTTAGTACGCACTTTTTCACACGCACATCAAATTTATATCTTTGATCGAAGTCAGTGCAATTTACAACCGAGAAAAAAAACACATATATATAAAACACACAAATATAGAAAACAAAACAAGACAAACAACACAACGCCGCTCAACAACGCCGTGAATCTTTTGAAAGTCTGCTCAGAAACAACGCAGAAGTTGTTTGAGCGCTGCAGGGGAAAAAATTAAGATTATACAACGTTCGCAATCTAACGTTTCAGAGATTCCAGAGTCTAGCGGAATCACAGAACAGGGTCGCCATGTGTAATGCTGTTGCTTTAATTTGTTCTGAAAGCGGTGCTGATAGACAATAAAAGCGGGTTAAAAGCTATGAGCTGTCTGGGGAAGTTAACCTTGCATTACTGCGCAACTGTTTCACCAGGTATCCAGTCTAGCTTACAAAATTCCCAACCAGACTAACATTAATTATAATCTTTTGATAGTCATACGACAACCGGTGATATATATATATATATATATATATATATATATATATATATATAAAAGAGAATTTAAATAAAAAGAAATAAATCAGTTTATATTTGGAAATTTATTTTAACATTGATCATTGAAATTTCAGCATATTAAACTTGATTCATAACTAAACTGGTGCCTTATTTAGGATTGTGAAAATGTGAGATTGTAATCTTACGGAACACATCAAATATGGAGCCAAGATTGGGAGACTGCATACAACACTCCATTCATAAAATAACACACGAAGAACGTTGAAACATATGCAAGAGGAAATTAACCACAACCAACCGATTCAATTTTCACCCAGAGAAGTTACGTTCGTAGCACAATGCTGTCCGTCATGTAATTACCACACACTGGTATACTAAATTCATACTAACTCTCTGTAAAATCTTCCTGAAAAGAATAGCTGAGGGCCACTTTGATGATTACACCACATGCTTCACGTGGTCAACTTGGTTTACACAAAGAGTGTAACTCCACAATAATGTTGATAATTAAAATAAATTAGATCGAAAAGCAATTTACAAAAGAAAAACCTCGAACTGGTTACTATCGTCTTACTATTAACCTGATGGGTCAAACAATTGTATAAGCACGTGGTACTGGTCTCACAAAGTACACCCCACGTGGGTTGAACGTAAAGAAAAGTTGCTATATTGAAAAATATTGTCAAGACCAGACGTTATAATCTCACGCACATTCGCATTTAAGATTGATAATCTTAGTTAGAGTTACTGATCAACACATGGTTCCACTTTACTCACAAAGTAGTGACAAAGCAACTGCTGGAATATTCTGAACTGTACACTCGAATCACACTGCGTTGAAATTTAAGATAACATTAGATATTTTATAGCTAAACCTGAAATAAAGGTGATTAAATTTTCAGTTAGGCTGAACTAAAGATATCCATTGTCCTACGGACTTAGCCGGAGATCTTACCACTTCATACGCTCGCCACGGACAGACTGCCGTGGTCCCTTCCTGAGGGTGGCCGGCCGGGGTGGCCAAGTGGCTAAAGGCGCTACAGTCAGGAACCGCGCGACCGCTACGGTTGCAGGTTCGAATCCTGCCTCGGGCATGGATGTGTGTGTTGTCCTTAGGTTAGTTAGGTTTAACTAGTTCTAAGTTCTAGGGGACTGATGACCTTAGAAGTTAAGTCCCACAGTGCTCAGAGCCATTTGAACCATTTGAATCCTGAGGGTGGCTCACAAATACAAACGGAAGTGGCCAGAGAGGCAGCTTCCTATACCAACATGACAAGGGACGGACAGGACCATACTAAGAATAGAAACCTCTCTGCTTTTAGAAAGCGTAGCTACCTGTTCCGACGTTGGTCCTACTGTTCTCTAGCAGACAGGCTTGTCTGCTACCATCCAGCATGCAACTACAAATACATTTGCTCATTCATCCTCACACACAGAAGGGAAGGGGGATGACAGTATCTTATCATATACAGTATATAAAAGAAAGCGGATGTAGGTTCCGTATGAGACTGTGTGACATGAATTACATATATGAATTACATATAAACTGTGCTTTAAAGTGTAGTAGTGTGACAGATCGTTCTTGTTTATGTGTAAAAGTAACACGTTCCACTGCTCAGTCTCCTCCCAGATAGTCAGAAACACCACAGTAAAATTAGAAGAGGAATTTATGCCGTAAATGACAACATATTTAAGAAATTAACATGAAAGGAATCCAACAGAGACCTTTCAATAGTTACACAGGAATCTTTCGCCACCAGAAAAAACATCGTTTCAATTGTTTCATTTTTTTTCTTTCACCTCTTTAAATTGTTTGGAACTTTGTATAGTATTATAGAAGATTTTACACTACTAGCCATTAAAATTGCTACACCACGAAGATGACGTGCTACAGACGCGAAATTTAACCGACAGCAAGAAGATGCTGTGATATGCAAATGATTAGCTTTTCAGAGCATTCACACAAGGTTGGCGCCGGTGCCGACACCTACAACGTGATGACATGAGGAAAGTTTCCAACCGATTTCTCACGCACAAACAGCAGTTTCCCGACGTTGCCTGGTGAAACTTTGTTGTGATGCCTCGTGTAAGGAGGAGAAATGCGTACCATCACCTTTCCGACTTTGATCAAGGTCGGATTGTAGCCTATCGCTATTGCCATTTATCGTATCGCGACATTGCGGCACGCGTTGGTCGAGATCCAATGACTGTTAACAGAATATGGAATCGGTGGGTTCAGGGGGGTAATACGAAACGCCGTGCTGGATCCCAATGGCCTCATATCACTAGCAGTCAAGATGGCAGGCATCTTATCCGCAAGGCTGTAACGGATAGTGCAGCCACGTCTGGATCCCTGAGTCAACAGATGGGGACGTTCGCAAGACAACAACCATCTGCACAAACAGTTCGAAGACTTCTGCAGCAGCATGGACTATAAGCTCGGAGACCATGGCTGCGGTTACCATTGACGTTGCATCACAGACAGGAGCTCCTGCGATGGTGTACTCGACGATGAACCTGGGTGCACGAATGGCAAAACGTCATTTTTTCGGATGAATCCAGGTTCTGTTTACAGCATCATGATGGTCGCATCCGTGTTTGGCGACATCTCGGTGAACACACATCGGAAGCGTGTATTTGTCATCGCTATACTGGCGTATCACCCGGCGTGATGGTGTGGCGTGCCATTGGTTACACGTCTCGGTCACCTGTTGTTCGCATTGACGGTACTTTGAGCAGTGGACGTTACATTTCAGATGTGTTTCGACCCGTGGCTCTACCCTTCATTCGATCCCTGCGAAACCCTACATTTCAGCAGGATAATGCACGACCGCGTGTTGTAGATCCTGTGCGGGCCTTTCTGGATACAGAGAATGTTCGACTGTTGCCCTGGCCAGCACATTCTCCAGATCTCTCACCAACTGAAAATGTCTGGCCAATGGTGGCCGAGCAACTGTTGCATCGGTGGCTGTACCTGTACACGCCATCCAAGCTCTGACTCAATGCCCAAGAGTATCAAGACCGTTATTACGGGCAGGGGTGGTTGCTCTGGGTACTGGTTTCTCAGGATCTATGCACTCAAACTGCGTGAAAATGTAATCACATGTCAGTCCTATTATAATATATTTGTCCAATGAATACCCGTTTATCATCTGCATTTCTTCTAGGTGTAGCAATTTTAATGGCCAGTAGTGTATTTCTGGAAAGTAGCAACCATGTGCCATCACCGCGCACATGGGAAGAGGAATATACACTGGTGAACCAAAATCAGGCTGAACGACGCCAGATGGCATTGCCAGCATGTGAAGGAGCACGGTAAGTGTACACGGTCCAGTCACATTAACGTGAGCACCGCCTATGTTCGACGTCAGCTGCAATAACCGCTCACATACGGCTTGTGGCACTATCACCGGAGCTTATATAAAGCGTGTCAGGGGGACGTGTAAAACAGTGGATTCGTTGCCATAATTCGGAAACTGATCGATTTATTTGCTGTTCAAAAGATCATGATCATAAACCTTTGGGCCGAAAATGGAAGCATTTCTGAAACGGCAAAATTAGTAAACTGTTCGTGTACCGCCCTGGTTAACGTATATGGTGTATGGCAAAATGGTACAATTCCAAACAAAAAATCCGAGTCAGTAGTGGTGCAGCAGGGCCATAGATGAGAGGGGTAAACTACGGGTGCGGAGATGTTTGTGGACGAATACACGCGCAACACCTGAGCAACAGATCGCCCAGATGAAACAGGGGCCCATCAACAGTCTCTCTTCAAAGACCGTTCGGTGAACGGTGCTGCGATGGCTCTCCACAGCAGCTGGTTGGTTCATGATGATTGCTGACCATCGGCGTCGGCCACGAAGCCTGAAGTCTGTACGCCAGTACTGCAACTGTACAACTGTACATTTACTGAGTGGCGACAAGTGGCCTTCACAGATGAATCACGTTTTATGCCCCATCAGACAGATGGCCGCTGGCGTGTACGGTGCGCAGCGTCTGAAACCAAACACATTGAAACGATTGTCGCGAGGTTCGAGGCTTGATGGAATTGACTGGGTGATCTCGTCATTCAGGAAGGTACAATGAATCAGCACAGATATGAGTGATGTCGTCAGTCATACGACCACACCGCCGTCTGAGAGATCGATCCGCCGGACGCGATTCTCTCGATAAACGGAACAGAAGAACGGCTGTGTTAGCCTAAGAGTACACAGCCAGTCGCAGTACTTAATGCTCGCCTCGAGGCCACTTCATGTGCAGCAGGAGAGTAGTGCAGATGTGTCAGTCTACAGTTCGTGGCCGCGCTCAGTCGTCAGCCAGCGCCGATGTTAGACATCGTCTGCAGCTCAGTCATTGCGGCCCTAGAGTCTTTGTAACTCCGTTCCAAGTTAGTCTTCAAATTCACCGGATTAGACATTCAAGATTACAAGAGATTAATTCGTCACTGCAAGAACTGTGACTTGTAAATTACGTCATTCTACAGACGCTTAGTCTAGTCGCGTCTTCTATAATTGTCAACCAACTGATCATGGACTACAGCAAAGTTAAGTAATAAATACTTTCTTATTTTTTACTCCTGCTAATTAATTGTGTTTTCCTGTTGTAGCTACCAAACAGTCTTGGCATAGTAGAACCCACGTTTCCACCTCCTTGGCTACCTCATATTTGCCACCTCGTGTTGATGGACTCGATAATGGTGGAAGATCGAGAGCCATCAGTATGCATCCATGCTGGGGACCATGCCGACCCCTAAATGCAGTTTGTTTTCTTCGACACGATGGTATATACCAGCAGGACAATGCAAGATGCACACAGCTCGCAGTGTACGTGCGTGGTTCGTTGTTCGAAGAGCAACAGGATGAGTTTACCGTACTCCCCTGGCCACCAAACTCCCCGGATTGAAACCCAGTCGAGAATCTGAGGGACGATCTCAACCTGACCGTTCGCGCCATGGATGCTCAATCGAGAAACCTAACGCAGCTGGCCACGACACTGGAATCGGCATAGCTCCGCACCCCTGTCGGTATCTTCCAGAAACTCACTGCTCTCTTTCTGCACCTCTCCCAGCAGTCCGCACTGCAAAAGGTCTTTCTGAGGCTTCTGACAAATTTTTACATTAGTGTCACTGGACACTGTACAACCAGAACAGAGATGAATGGAGAATATTTCTAGCAGCTATTTGGGCCGCTGATAGGGAAATACTCTGACGTAAGCCACTTCGACAATTATGGCCTCATGTCTAGAGAGAGCATTCCGGAAACGGCGAAGCTGGTCAGCTGTTCTCGTACTACTGTTGTGAGCATCCATCGCAAGAGGTTAAAGGACGGCGAATTAACGAATGCGACAAGGTGATGGACGCCACGCTTCATTACAAAAAGCGCGGATCGACGGCTTGTCCTCTCTGTAAAAAAGGACAGGCGGCGATCTTCCGCAGATCTGACAACAGAGTACATGCTGGTGCAGGCATAAGTGTTTCGGAGTAGACCGTCCAGCGGATGATGTTGAGCATGTGGCTTCGCAGCAGATGATCCCTACTGTTTCCGTGATGACCCAACGACATCGTCAATTAGGAATGCAGTGATCACGAGATCTTCGAGACTGGACTGTGAATTAATGGAAATGTGTCGCCTGATGAGATGAGTTATGTTTTTTTGCTACATCAGGTTGTCGGACGTGTCGTGACACTCAATCATCCTCAGTACATGCACCAATCCACGAACCAGGGCCAAATACGACAGTATTTTGCTATAGAGGACATTCACCTGCACTTCCATGGCACCTGTGGTAGAATCGAAGGCACCGTGACAGCTGTAGACTACGGGAACACCATTTCGGACCACTTGCATCACGTCATGCTTGACGTCTTCCCCGAAGGCAATGGCATCTTCCGCAAGGATAAATGCCCGTGCCAGAAAACCACAATAGGGCTATAGTGGTTAGAGGAGCATGACTGTGAACTCACGCTGATGCGTTGGTCATCAGTTTCGCCTGATCTGCACACCTGGTATTCCATCGG
Organism: Schistocerca nitens; assembly: GCF_023898315.1. Taxonomy (NCBI): domain Eukaryota; kingdom Metazoa; phylum Arthropoda; class Insecta; order Orthoptera; family Acrididae; genus Schistocerca; species Schistocerca nitens. Next base: position 652,521,202 of record NC_064615.1, on the reverse strand, counting down.
GCTTAAGTTCCACACCCACACACTACCGGTCCGTATTTTACTGCAACTTCATGAGCTGTGCGCAGACATCTGGTGCCATACACTTCCCGGAACCCACCAACAAATTGTCTAATCGATTCCACGCAGAATCGCTGCTGTATTATTGTATTCTAAAACGTAGGACGTTAAGCTGATTGTGCGATAGTTCTAGCTCTTACGTTCTTTTGTTGTGTGGGTGCTGTTTTGTCGGAAGTCTGATGGTATCTCGCCAGTTTCGTACATTCTACACTCCAGCTTGCCGGCCGCGGTGGTCTCGCGGTTCTAGGCGCGCAGTCCGGAACCGCGCGACTGCTACGGTCGCAGGTTCGAATCCTGCCTCGGGCATGGATGTGTGTGATGTCCTTAGGTTAGTTAGGTTTAACTAGTTCTAAGTTCTAGGGGACTGATGACCTAAGATGTTAAGTCCCATAGTGCTCAGAGCCATTTTTGAACACTCCAGCTTGAGTTGTCATTTGGTTGATTTGTGGGTACAGAATCTAATTTTTGTTTTAGATAAGGGTTTCCTAGAATGTCTTTGAGGAAAGTACTCGCAGCATCAGGCGTCCTTGTCTACATCTCGACACCACCTGCAATACTAGCACTGGTGGAGGTTAATTGCTACCTCGTCATTCCTTCACCTTTTTTAAATTAGGCATTGTGAAAACCTATCGAAGGGCGGATGATAAAACTCGTCTAACTCGCCAAGCATTTCCTGTATGTAGCTGCGTGTAACACCTCCGTTTATTTATCCCAACCTGGTCTGATCGAATAGCAGCCCAATAATTATTATTAATGTGACCGTGTACCTAATGGGGCTGGCAATCGGAATTGACTGCTACGGAAGTTGTTACTTTTCAGTTCGTCCTTCTCAATACTGTAATAATGAAATGTCTGGTAACAAGAAAAACACCAACACAGTTTCACTAATTACGAACCTATATTCATTTCAAAAACACAAAAAGGAGGAGACAGCCACTGCCTTCGTCATACATATCTAATTACGGCTAATCTCAGCACAGGCTTCTTCATTTTCCATTATCATCACACGCTAATCAATCACTGCATCCAACACTGCAATCAACACTGCAATCCAAGGTGATGCCGGCGCGGTACACGCGAAACCAAAATATCGGCACTAGAAATGTCACTGACCACTTCCGTAATGATACTTCTTCACTTTCCCGGTATTATATCTAGTACAAAGGGGTCTAACCACGGCGATGGCGACTCCCTTCTCCGTTAAGGCCTTGCATTACAACAACTGCTCCACACACCTCTACCCGCAACATGGCACTCGCTCAACTCCACACTCGCTCTCGCAAGACGACACAATCGATTGTTCGCCCTATCGACCTGTGCCGAGTGCAAATTTATAGTAAGGGCCTACAGACCCCTTACATCCCCGCCCTCGAAAACTTCTTTGGAGCCTCTGGCGTAAAAGAATCGGCAAAGAAATTAAATTTTATTACAACTGAACAAAACACACAGTGTAAATAATTAATGAAATTACACTTCACCAAATAATCCCTCGACTCCGGTAGTGGGCTGCCTCCACTATAATTTTCTACAAAAGGTTATTACATCTCACAAACATGGCATTGTCCAAATCACAATTTTTTATCAAGCAGCAATAATCCTCTAGTCCATATTGAATGTCACACACAACATACAATCAAAAATTATTACGTGAACACATGACATATGAGTGATTATATTACAAATTAGTTGTTACAGGTTTTACACCCATTCTCAGGTAATCGTCGATATGAAATATGAAGTTCTAGTTATAATACATCAGAAAATACAATTCAAATAAACATTCCCCTTTTTCAAATGTCCGTTTAACAACTAAATGTTCTAAACATGTCTTAGTAGGTTTATTCTGGTCCTTGTCGCTCTCACTCCTGACCGGACCTCATCTGGAGTGTCATTCAGTTTTCCGGTCTCTCCGCCTCTTCTATATGCACTGTGTCATTCATTCGCCTATCCCTTCCTCTCTCATGATCTCTTGGTTCTTCACCCCTTCTCCAATCATTTCTCCATTGCCGTTCACCACCATGGTTCCTATACTTATGGCCACCACCTCTTCCTCTATAATCAGACGAATTATTAAAATGATTCCTTTGGTCACTACTTCCCTCTCGGTTTTGATCATTAGCTTGATTGTGTTCCTGTGATCGAACAGATTCCAACTGTTCCAGTATCTCCATCAAGGCCTCCCTATCTTTAATTAGGCTCCCGGATACAGTTTCTTGCATTCTCCGGCTCAATCTTCTTTTTATCGCTGATATCATTATGTCATCACTCAGGGGTTGTTCCAGGGTCTCGTTCAATTCCCACAAATGTTCGGCAAACTCTCTCAACGTTCCTCTCCATGTATTATGTGACTTGCGGTGTAGTAGGTCCTCAAGTGCTGCACACTGATGACTTTTGGACCAGTATTTCTTCAAGAATTCCCCTTCAAACTGATCATAACTAGTAGTCCCTTCCTTCTTCCTGACTCCCCAAGGCCTCACCTTCCATCCTATCTATTGCAAATTGAATCTTGTCTGTGTCTTTGAAATGTGCTGGGAAAACACCTTTTAACCATTTCATAAATATCATTGGGTGCAACCCTCCTTTCGGTTTAAACTTCTGCCCTGTATTATTCTGGACGTACCGATTATCACTGCGCATCAAGGTAACGACTCTACCTTCCCCAATGGTTAAAGTGGCATTGCTAATTCATTTATCAATTTCTTCTGTCTTGCTCTCCAATTGTTGCACTCCCTGTTTTAATTGCCTGACCTCCATTGCAACCCTCTTGTTATCCTCTTCTCGTTGCACGGCTATAGCATTTCTCAAATTGACAGCCAGTTGGTTTTGCCTATCTCCTATCCCCTTAACCGCATCATTGCATTGTTTCTGCATCTGCGTCACCTCGGCGATTCGATGATTGCAATTTGTTTCCACTTTGGTGATCCTGTCTCCCAAGTCGGCTTTAGTCTCTTCAATATCGTCTTCTATCTTTTTTGTTAACTTTCCTTCCATCTTCTCCACGTCTCCCTGGACTTGGTCTATGCTCTTCTGTAGCTTACTCTCTCTCTCGTTGATGTCCATCTTCAGTCATTCTTGTAACTCCTGCATTTCCTTCTTCAGATTATATTCTATCTTCATTTGCGATGTTTTGATCTCTTGTGCTAGAGTTTCCTTAAATGATTTTTCTAAGCTTTCTCTAGTTTCTTGTAAATCTTCCTTTAATGATTCTCTAGTTTCTTGTAACCCTTTCTCTAATGATTTGCGGAACATTTCTTCCCTTTCTCTAGTTTCTTCTAATTTCTCTTTTGTTGCCTTGGTCTCCTTTAGCAAGTCTGCTAACATCGACCGTATATCCTCACCCTCTGAAACTGGCTTATTTCTCGTCGTTTGTCCTGGTGTCTCGGGATAACTAGTTGAATATGCTAATGGGCTATCTAATGACAATCCATAATCACTGATTCCTGAATCATCTCTGTCTTCCTGTCCTATCCCTTTCCTTTCAGCTACTGCCTCACAAACCTGCTTATCTTCAGTAGACATGTTTGGTTTATTTTTAATGCACAGGCAAGTAATATAAAATAACCTCTAGTAACCCAAAACACTCCTAATTACCGCTAAACTAATCAAACAGGAACTGTAGTATCTTCAGTTAATCCCAAAATTGATACAATACGTATGAGTACTGAACATAACGACTCTCAAAACCTAATAATTTCAAATATCAATTTTCACATACACAGTTTATGTAAAATGTTTTAAATAAGACAAATCACACCATTCATTAAATCTATAAATGTAAAATCTCCAAAAACAATGAGCATATCTGTATAATCACCATTTAGACAGCGCAGTATGCATAAATAAGTATGCTATATTTCAGAGTATGTTTCGCATTGGGCACTTGTCCTAAGGCAAAACACAGTTTAAAATTGTTTATTTATCGTGAAGACAGTATACTGCAATTTAATGTTATGCTAACCAGTCGTCTTCACTCACCAACTGACGTTACCACGAGTCGCGATGTTTTGACGTTTGAAGTGGGCGTGGCGCTGTACTGCCGCCGGAGCTGCGTGAAGTCGCGCTGAAGATCTATGGCGAGTCGTCGTAGTTCTCAGTCGGCCGCTCCGTGGCGCTGCAGGCGGGCGTAGTTTGTAGTTCGGCCGCTAGATGCCGGGTTGGCGCTCGGTGTCTCGAAGTCGCGCTGATCGCTGTCAGTGTAGTGTGTCTGCGCCTGACCTACTTCTTGCACAGGCAGTTGGGATGACGTGTGAAATCACCTCGCGGATTGAAGCTCTTTGGTGCAGCTGCTGCAGGGGTCTGCGTGACGTCATTCAACAATTGCGTCGCCACATAAATTGTCGCCTGCATAGCAGTTTATGGGTCTACATGAATTTGCTCGATTTTCATTATTGAAAAAGCAATTTCGATCGTAACATTACTACTAAACACTTCTTTAAAGCTTTCATGACGAATTCTTGGCTCGTTTTGTTGTGGTAATGTTCACATGTGTCTTTCTTTGGTGTTTACTTTTCACAGCTTTTCGCGCGGATTTACGCGTTTGCACATTATAACACAGTTTATCGACACTATTACTCTTATATAATATGGCGGAAAAACAGTTTATTCACAATCGTAAGATGCTATTACTTCGTATTGTTCGAAATGCACAGTTTCTTGTCGCGATTTTAAAGTTTATACTCTGTCTTCATCCGAAATTGAAAAATATTTTCTCGCGTTAAGCAAGATAAAATTACCTATTGTTCTTTCTATTCGTCCGAAGATTGCACTTGTCCTTTCACGGTAAGCCAAGGTGTAACACCTCCGTTTATTTATCCCGACCTGATCTGATCGAATAGCAGCCCAATAATTATTATTAATGTGACCGTGTACCTAATGGGGCTGGCAATCGGAATTGACTGCTACGGAAGTTGTTACTTTCCAGTTCGTCCTTCTCAGTACTGTAATAATGAAATGTCTGGTAGCAAGAAAAACACCAACACAGTTTCACTAATTACGAACCTATATTCATTTCAAAAACACAAAAAGGAGGAGACAGCCACTGCCTTCGTCATACATATCTAATTACGGCTAATCTCAGCACAGGCTACTTCATTTTCCATTATCATCACACGCTAATCAATCACTGCATCCAACACTGCAATCCAACACTGCAATCCAAGGTGATGCTGGCGCGGTACACGCGAAACCAAAATATCGGCACTAGAAATGTCACTGACCACTTCCGTAATGATACTTCTTCACTTTCCCGGTATTATACCTAGTACAAAGGGGTCTAACCACGGCGATGGCGACTCCCTTCTCCGTTAAAGCCTTGCATTACAACAACTGCTCCACACACCCCTACCCGCAACATGGCACTCGCTCAACTCCACACTCGCTCTCGCAAGACGACACAATCGATTGTTCGCCCTATCGACCAGTGCCGAGTGCAAATTTATAGTAAGGGCCTACAGATCCCTTACATGCGGGACGATCCGATCGGTGCCTAGCGGTACGGTGGAGACAAGCTGCGTGACACATAAAATGTACCTCTTTTTTTTTGTATCTATGTCTTATCTCGTTCAGCGAAGCAAGCTTTCTTCTGTTATATTCTTCCATTTAAGCCGGGTGATCCATACGTGTGGAAGCACCCTTCCAAAACAGAACAGAAAGATAAGTGTATAAACATAAATGTAAAGTCAAGTTGTGTGAACTGGTGAGGAAGGAACCATATGAGGCTATGTTACGAACATGGCGACCAATCAGGAAGCCGTCATTTAGGAAGCGGATCGTAATTTTCCAATGCAGAGGGTTTCGTGTGATATATCTGGCATTCAGAGAATGAAGGGCGTAAGACAATGGTGCCTTTCATTCACGCGTAGCTGTATTTATTCTCGATTTACGACTCATATATCTTCCTTACACGTGAAGTGAAATTTGATGACGTTAACCCAAGCCCAGCTTACTGAGATCTTCCTTATATCACAAAAGGGGATCACTTCTGTTCTCAGAAAGAGTATCAACCAGCGCCACTGAGACAGACCACTGAAAATATCTAAAGTGTGGTGGGGAAGCTTCTCGGGAAATTCCGTGAAACTGCTCTGTCGCAGCAAACAGAAATTTGGGTGATCGGAAAGGGCTACGGAAGAAGCGACATCAACCGCTGTTCTGCCATCGTTCAGTAAAGCGGCTCCTAGGCAATCAATAATAATATACAATAGTATTGTGCAGTATTATTGACGCTCTCCCTATATCGCCGAATAATACTGTGGTTCGGTATAATGACAATATCGAGACTGCTGTTGCGATAACTATTCAACTTGGTTGCAAGAGAAAAAAAAGGTGCATGTAACATTCGTCAAGCAACGTGAGAGATCACTTGTCGAGAGAGTTGAGCTGGACAGAAAAAGAGGTTATCAAAACTTTTTCTGTGTTGATTGACAACATTTGATACATTACTGGAAGTCGTTGTCAACATACATAGTCGTCCCCATACATAGGCATTCACACCCCCACCCCCCTTCCCCCTCTTGGAATATTGAGTAAGGAGCTTTTACTTAATACAGAATTCCTCTATACTTCTAGAAGTCATTTCCCATGATTCTGCAACAAAGAATGAGTGGATAACCATCAGTTGTTCTCTGGGATATAATGCTTTTTGTGTCACCCACAAAAATTTATTTCTTTTAGCATGATACGTCTCAGACAGAACAATTCGTTTACATAGAAAATGACAATTTTAGAGTTTATCTGTTTATCCGTTATGCTACAATACCTCGCCACTGGCAGTTCTTTCGAAGACTTTAAATTTACAAGCACGGTTTCACCGTAAAGTATTTGAGACATAGTTATGGAAATATGTGGTGTTATGCAACAAAACGTACACTAGACTGTTATATTCGGGTAGGTAATGTATAAACATACATAAATAACTATATGCACTTATATTCATAATGTTGCGTTAGTTAATTGTTGTCTTTCGTGGGATTTCACCGTATTTCCTGAGCAACAAATCATACGTTTCATTCGTAATATTTTTGTTTTTGTACTCGTCTGCCCTAGTATCCCATAATGCTGACAATTATTTATACATTTCAATGCATTCCAATTATAACGCTCTTTCGTCTTGCTTTGAACTAATTTTCAACACCGCAACAAAACTAACGGTGAACACACTGATATCCACAATCTGTAGACTGGCAAGGAGATTGTCAATACTGCCCATAGGCGGGCATTGCAAAATAAGTTTTTGAGATTCTCAATATTATTGTGCAGCCTTCTCAATCTCACTAGTCATTCAATATTATTGCGCTTCAGCAAAAACTGTGCGTTGTTATCGACCGTCTAGAGGGCGCTTTAAAGTCTAGAGCGCAGTATTCCCAGCATCTTGCAGCAAAGTGCAGTGAGCAGCATATCAGTAACGAGAATTCTGGCCACTCGAAAATGGCGTTCTTCATAAAAACACAGATATTATAAATCATCGAGGACGATTCAGATCGTCTGGCTCAGTTTGTAGAACGGGTGAGTAGCAAGCTTGAGGAAAGCTGTCATTTTCCCTATTAAATACCATTTATGGTTGAAGTTAATACCTGTGTGAACGAAGAAGTAAACAAACAGAACCATAAACACCAATCAGATGTTAGCCCTCACGGCCTGCATTAATCTAAGGTAGTTGAATCATCACAGTGTGGTTCGTTATGGAATATGTTCTTGTATTGTTGGCCCGTGCTTTGTTCACATTACAAAAACAGTAGCTCGTTAGGTGCAGTCGTTAGACAAAGATTTGCTGCCGTCGCTGTTGTCTGAAGACATTTACAGCTTTCTTTCAGCACCACCTCATTACGGGATAGCTGCCTGCTCATATCTGGACATCCAGTTGGAGGTAAAAAAGTCGTACTGCACCGGTGGAGTGGCCGCTACATATGACGAATTTAAGTTTATTACGTTTCTGTCTGAGGGACATGTGAAGACAGTGCAGAATAAAAACCCTGCACACGTTAGGAAGCAAATTGTTAACACTTGTGCTCGTATTCCTGTACATGAGTTAGTTAAAGACCATGAGGGAAGGGAATACCGAATGACAATTGCGTTACGAAGTGTTGGACAACACGTGAAGCACATCCTGTAGCGTTTGTCTTGTTCTATGCCAAATGCGTCATAACTTGTCAAATGAAATACCCCATTGTTTTCTTATGTAATCCCCAATCCATTTCAAATTTAAGAGATGCAGCGAAGAGAGCGGCTTCCAAAATGACCGCCTTGTTGATAACACAGCTTCGCAGGTTTTCCCCCTCTCCAGGTATAGTTCCGCGTTCTGTCACTGGACCGGCGAATCGCGCCCAACCGACCACGGTGTCATGTTCTGCCGAAGGCGCCATTGGATGTGCTATGGAGGGGCTTGGAGTCAGAACACCGTTCTCCCTATCGTCGTCGATTTTCTTGACATTGAAACCGCTACTAATCTATCGAGTAGCTCCTCAGTTGGCCTCGCGAAGCTGAGTGCAACCCGTACCAGTCTTCCCACCAAGGAAAAATCCGTGGCAGTACCTTAAATCGTGCTCGGGCCTTCTACAAGGCTGTCAGCCGCGCTGACCACTCAGTTACGGAGGCGATATCCTAACTCCTACTAATTCATTTTAGATTTCTCTTTATCCGCCTGCTTAGGTTTAAGAAGATTGCTTGATACGTATGGACCATTCTGTGTTGTATATGGATTATCAGAAAACTTTGGAAGTAGATTCCTCATGCCAAAATAAGAAAAATTCTCAAACTAACACCGGTTCAAAAACCCATCATTTTCGAGTTAATCTTCGTCTTGACGCGAGGGTCCCACAACTGTTGCCGCATCCCTCATCCCTTATCTCTGTCGCCAACCACCACCAACTCGCCTTTCATCCTCGTCCTCTTCTGTTTCTCTATCTCCGTCGCTTCTTGCTCACCTTTTGACCAGCCTTTTCGTGGTATTCCTTTGCTCCATGGGGCCGCCATGAAATTGCTCTCATTAGCCATCCTTCTTCCTCCAATTTTTGACATGTCGTAACCATGTCTTTCTTCTATTCTAACCGTAATACGAAAATGAGTCTGTTCATTTTTTATTGTTTCCTCATTTCTTAAACGGTCAACTCGGGAAGTTCTGGATGCTCTTTTCAAGTGGTCCCTATCTAAAGTTCCAGATCTCTTTTTATTTCTTTATGCGAGTTCCAAACACTCACCCCCACAACTTGTCATTGATTCCACGATGGAATAATCGCATTTGACCCTTTAAAGTCATGTTTGTGGACCAAAGTACAGGTTTTAACTGTTGTTGGGTAGGCTCTCTTTCCTGCCTGATCCGATGTTGGATCACCCTGACACATCTTCTATCACGTGATAGGATTTAAACTTTTTACATGCTTTAATTTGATGTCTGTCAATGTCCTGGTTGCTCCCGTCCTCTCCACAACATAGAAATTCAGTCGTTTCAAAACCAAGTCTCTAAAGCCGCTTTTTATATTCTTGCAACAACTTCCGAAGCATGTTAGATACATCCTCTTCATTGTTCGCTACATGGACCTGATCATCAGCATAGAAAAGTGTAAGCATGCACTGGTTTCTTACTTCGGCTGCCATGCCCCTGCACACCCTACAACAGAGATCCGCGGCCTTGTGCACATGAATGTTAAAGAGTGTAGGAGACTGACAGCATCCTTGCTTCAGTCCTTTTAGTTATTCTGACAATATCTCTAGAAATTTCTTTCCCCACTTTAACGATATTCTGCCGACTTGTAAGGGTTTATGACACTTCTTATATAGGTTTTTGGCAATACTCCTGACAACAGCGCCTTGGACAATATCTTTAGTGGCACTCAAGATTTGTACAAACCAAATGCTTGTTTAGATTCCTTTCCAATCTCTTCTTCATGATATGGCTTAGGGGAAAGATGATATCTAAACGTGATCTGCCTCTTGTAATTACTAACGAAAGAAAATTATACCAAGTTTCCAAGCCAGAAATCATAACAAGTATTAAATTATTTCTCGCTTGTTTTACGCATGTGTTCACTCGCGCAACATTTTTGGGCGGATGAAAACCCTCAACGTACATATGAGGCTAGACGCCAACAGCTGGTTAATGTGAGGCGCCGTAACTGACCTTTTGGTAGGCGCATATGTTCTGCCAGCATGTTTTACAGTTGGTACTCACCAGAACGCGCTTCCAGAATCGTTACAAAATGTACCCTGTGAATAAGAGGAAACATTTGGTTCGTGTGTAATAGGTCTGAAGCATATTTCAGTCACTGTGTTCTGAATGCACTTGATGATATCTACCATAGCAAATTAATGTGTAGGTATGAACCAGCAACACAACCTACAAGTTCCATTGGTTATTATCTCTGCAACCGCCTCCAACATTTTCGTTTGGTTTGTACAAAGATGTTTCGTCGACGTATCGTGGAAGCTAGCGAATCTATTCGAAAACTCGGTGTTTGAAGATATGTGGCAGTCTACCATCCGATAAACGCATGAATGTGCGGAGGTAAGCGGCTATTGTCAGTTTCTTATTCGATAATTCTGTGCAGCATTCTTTCTTTAGCAGCGAAAACGAAAGGTTTAGGACATTTTCTTATGGCCTTATGGCCCCAAAGTCCGTAAAAGATTTTCAGATTCAACTTTAATCATTGATTTGTTGGTTTCTGCTGCTGAGAGTTACCGTACCAAGTGGCTGATCGCTGGCGGCACAGACCGCGACCACACTGGCTACAAAATGTGTTCTAAATCCTGGCTAGCTTTTGGCCCCACGTTCTGATTGGCCGCTCGCCGTCACCAACTACAGACGAAGCAAACTTCGGTTAAGTCTCACATTTACATACGAGGCATCAGTTCAGCGTTTCGTGTCGTGTTACCTGTGTTATTGTTATCCACGGCTTTTTTATCAAAAAATGTTCAAATGTGTGTGAAATCTTATGAGACTTAACTGCTAAGGTCATCAGTCCCTAAGCTTACACACTACTTAACCTGAATTATCCTAAGGAGAGACACACACACCCATGCCGGAGGGAGGACTCGAACCTCCGCCGGGACCAGCCGCAGAGTCCACGGCTTTTTTAAACTATGTCTTCCATTGCTCTGCACACTGAATAAACCACTACTGTAATTACTTCATAATTGTGCTCTCACTTTAACTGACTGAGTTCCCCTTTTCCCGTCGGAGGTTCGAGTCCTCCCTCGAGCATGGGTGTGTGTGTCGTTCTTAGTAAAACTTAGTTTAAGTAGTGTGTAAGTCTATGGACCGATGAACTCAGCACTTTGGTCCCTTAGGAATTCACACACAATTGAACACTTAAGTTTCCTTTTGCTGTGCGCCATTTCAGCGCAGTTTTCCCGCGTAATGTGGACATATCTCATTACAATAGATGCGCAACGTCTCCACTGCTGAACGCGACCGATGGTGAACAAAAACGAAATTCCGTTATGAAACCACAGTTACTGCAGAAAACTTTTAAAAATTGTTTAAAAAATTGTTTTAGGTCGCTTGAGAAATGCATAGTCTGTCAACTCCAGCAAGAAATTGGAATGTCATACAGACGAGCCCTTTGTGGTGAGGCGTCAGAAAGGAAAGCAAGTCTCTGTAACAGTGGAGATATCGTCTCATACGCTCAAGTGAAGTAGCCGTTCGAGAAAATTCTCGCGTTGGCTTTAATTAAGGCGAATCCAGCTATGACCGTCAAGAGTGAGCAGAGACTGGCTTTCGGGACGTGCCCATACAGCCATCTCAGTGTCACTTATGACGACACGAACGTTAAGGCAACACAGCACCCAGACCCAGAACGGAGAAAATTTCGGACCCGGACGGCAATCGAATCCCGACCCCTGCGGTTGGCAACCGCTGCACTGACGCGCAACTACCGAGGCGGACTGGCATATATTTCATGGTTGCTGCCATTACATTACAAAGGAATGCTACGCAAATGACAGGTACGTGATTTTAAAGACAGTTTAATCAAAGACTTATTGTTTTTGTTGGCAGTATTATACAATTTCTCTTTCAGGAGTTTATGGTAAATAAAGAACATTAATTAGCGCAATTATTTGAAAATTCACTACACAGATATAAAAATTACGGTCATTACAAAAGAGGTGTCATGTGATCCCAGACAGGAGCGCTATCATATTACCTCATTACTGGCGTAATTCAATAACTGCACAGTCGCTATAGCCGAAAGAATTTAATTACTTATTTAATCTGTTACGATGTCAATTACAGCGAGTTCACAGAAACACACAATGATTAATTTGAACGTGGAAGAAAATTAAGAGACAGTAGTACGCAATCATGTAAACTTTTATTAATTAATTATGTTAATTATGCTACAGGTTGACAATTGTTTAGCTATATGAAAAAATCGTAAATTAGTTACAATCTACGGCGTGCACGCTCTTCATTTAACATTAAACGTCGCTACAGATATTCTGATTTAGGTTATGACATGTTCGATATGCCTGCCATCATTGGCGATGATGTGGCGCAGACGAGTAGCGAAATTCTGCGTGACCTGAAACATCGATGCTGTCGATGACCCTCTGAAAGGCTGTTTTCAGCTCAGCAATGGTTTTGAGGTTATTGCTGTACACCTTGTCTTTAATATAGCCCCACAAAAAGGAGTCGCATGTGTTCATATCTGAAGAATATTGTGGTCAATGGAGGCCCATGCCTGTGGCCTCTGGGTACCCCAGAGCCAGAATGCAGTCCCCAAAGTGCTCCTCCAGGACATCAAACACTCTCCTGCTTCGATGAGGTCCAGCTCCGTCTTGCATGAATCACATCTTGTCGAAATCAGGGTCACTTTGGATAATGGGGATGGAATCATATTCTAAAATCTTCACGTTCCGTTCAGTAGTTACCGTGCCATCAAGGAATATCGCTCCGGTTATCCCGTGAATGGACAGTGCACAGCACACAGCACACAGTCACCCGTTGAGGGTGAAGATATTCTCGATCGCGAAAAGCAAATTCTCAGTCCCACAAATGCGCTAATTTTGCTTATAGACGAACCCATCCAAATGAAAGTGGGCTTGTTGCTAAACCAAACCATACGTGCGCATACCAATTCCCATCACACCCCAGGGCCAACTTTGCAGTTTGAAGGTCGTAACGCAAAACGTCCAGAAGTTATGGTGGTTTTATTTCAAATAGTTCAATAATTGTGACCCTTTAGATAACACGTTAAAGATGGTGTAAAATTTATAGTTAATAATTTTAAACAAATATTTGTGGTATAGCGAACTATCATATATCATTTTAATCAGCATGAAAGCGCGCAATGAAAAGTGTAATTATCCTTGGAGTATTTCTGTTGGTTTATTTCATTATTACAGCTAATATAGGGTGAAATAATATGGAATTGTGAATCTGCCTTGATGAAACTCGTTTTGTTTTATTACTTCCCTAAACTAGTTGCATGGTAATACCGCCATCATTTTTATTCTTTTCTTTTGAAAGTCATTGCATAATCCCAATGTTTGTTGACGTTTCTTCGGCATACACCATGCCTTGTTAGTTGGCTGGCTTTTCGTTGTTCTGAAAACATATTTCGCGCTCTTATTGTCAATAATCGCCAGCCGCTGTGGCCGAGCGGTTCTAAGCGCTTCAGTCCGGAACCGCTCTGCTGCTGCCGTCGCAGGTTCGAATCCTGCCTCGGTCATGGATGCTTGTGATGTCCTTAGGTCAGTTAGTTTCAAGTAGTTCTAAGTCTAGGGGACTGATGAGCTCAGATGTTAAGTCCCATACTGCTTAGCGCCATTTTAACTTTTTTTGTCAATAGTCGTAAATATGATTCACTGCCAAGGTTGAAAGTTATCCTTTTCCTGTAACTGCAGAGCAACTAAAAGCCGATCAACTAACATGACAATCTGTGTACCGAAAAACGGCAACAAACATAAAAATTATGCAATGACTTTAAAATAAAAAGAATCAAAAAGCCGATTGATGATGGCGGTATTTCTGTGAAATTAGTTTGGGGAAATAAATAAACAAAAAATGTTTGCACCAAAGGCGGATCTACAGTCCCATATTGTTTTACGCAGACACGGATAGCAGGCCGCGGTGGTCTAGCGGTTCTGGGCGCTCAATCCGGAACCGCGCGGCCGCTGCGGTCGCAGGTTCGAATCCTGCCTCGGGCATGGATGTGTGTGACGTCCTTAGGTTGGTTAGGTTTGGGTAGTTCTAAGTTCTGGGGAACTGATGACCTAAGATGTTAAGTCCCATAATGCTCAGAGCCATTTGAACCATTTTAGACACGGATAAACAAAAGAGTTCAAGTTGAAATGATAGAATGAAATGACGGTAGGGACGGACGCAGAATATTTGGAAAGACTGGGCGGCAAAAGGACTCGATGGTATTCAAATTTAGAACGTTTTAGTGAGAAAAGTGTCGTTTAAAACTTACCGTTCGCAGAACTTGGGTTTATCTGTTCGGTTTTAAAAATGTTGCTTATGAACAGTCGTGTGACACAGCAAATATCCCGAATAACTTCGCGGCGTTTTATAACTTTGTGACGCACTTTAGTGAATCGAGTCTCATTAACAACAAAGGGTCACCTGTTCGAATTATTCCAGTTTCAGCAGCTCTACAGAATATGCCCTTTTAATAAACATAAGTTAACATAACGAGATAGATTCGAACGTTGCTCATAGTCATAAATCTCAATGCTTCTACATTTAACTTTACTTCTTAAGCTGTTATTTCCGTGCCGGCCGGAGTGGCCGTGCGGTTCTAGGCGCTCTACCGTATCTTCCTTCGCCGTCGGCGTTGTCGTTGTTACCGTGAGACACCGTTATACCAAGAGGAAAGGCGCGTCGATCTTAGAGCATGAGATATGATGACCTTAAGCCATTGACAGCACACAACGGTCACGGTAGCACCTGATTCCAGAATAGCTGCAGTAGTTAAGATCTACGAACTATCCCCTCTTGACCAGGTCCCCAAAACTTAACTCGTAACGGGATCCCTTCCAAGCAAATTGTCATAACGATCGTCTATAAAGGCTTCGTACAACGAGAAGAAATGTTACAGTTTATGGAATAATAACAGATACGACCAAACTGTCTTGTCTCTTCTGCTTTATTTAACATAACTTCGTTCACAGTTTCATTTCGCATTCACCACTCATTCACCGAAACCCTTTGATGAACAGTTTTGGTTGCTTGACACCAACAGTCAATGATAATGATACAGCTTTTCTCCTTTTTATAAATTGAAGCCCGCTCTCCGCGATATAATTAAAAAAAGGTCTCAATACCGCGTCCCTCTTGAGATGCGAATAGACTTATCCTGGAATTGCCCGCCCTGTAGGTGTACTCAGTTTAATTACCACACTTCGCTATCCGCTATTTCGCGTAACTGAATGTCCATTTGTTAGTCTGATTACACACTGTAGCTATTTAAAATTCGCCCCTATATTTTTCACAACGCACAATTAGCACTTCTTTACTTGTTTTTTTTTTTTTTTTTTTTTTTTTTTTTTTTTTTTTAAGAGTAAACGGAAAAAAAGACGCCGTATCATCGGCTTAGTCCATATAAAGCAAAACACCTTAATATGTCCAATTTTACCTCTTCTTATAGGATCGGCTACCTTGCTCATTAATTTACTACATATTATTTCCAATAACACTAAACAGGTATCGTCGTTATATTTAAATTGTATTCAAAAGCATGTTACTATTACTATGACCGACCAAATCGTAACAAATCGCGCGGCGTGCGTTTTTAACGATAACTTTACGCTATTCAAGTTCCGTTACAGCTATCTTGACTCGTAATGTTACAGCGCTACAGTCTGGAGCCGGGCGACCGCTACGGTCGCAGGTTCGAATCCTGCCTCGGGCATGGATGTGTGTGATGTCCTTAGGTTAGTTAGGTTTAATTAGTTCTAAGTTCTAGGCGACTGATGACCTCAGATGTTAAGTCGCATAGTGCTCAGAGCCATATGAACCATTTTGTTATCTCCATGTAGTCTTTATTAAGGGACATAAGCACATAATAAGTGTTGTCACCCAAAGGGAGTGTACGAGCGTATGTTGCCCAGACTTCGTCCCTTCTCCTGTTGCAGATACATGCAAGTATTTACAAGTATAAGAGTGGAGGTTAGGTTTCAAGTACTAACTTGTTGAATGAGTCTGAGAAATACACTGGCGGAAAAAAATTAGTACACCCTGTTAAAGGTTTCAAATTCACTCAAGATTTATTGTTGCAACAGTGTATAAAAAGACTACATTTGGAGATCAATAGCACATGCGATTCTGTGGTACCAGGTATCGAGCTGTGCTGAAACACCCATATTAGTACGTGGTGTAGCCTCTACAGGCGGCAGTGGAGGTGCCGACTCTGCCATCCAGTCGATCGTACAGATGCCAAATACTGTCCCGAGAAATGCTATACCACGTCTTCTCGACCTCTTCACGTAGTGCTATAAGAGTTGTTGGTTGACGAGCTGCACGAGTCACTTCTCGTCTCATCATATCCCTCACGTTCTCGAATGGAGACAAGACAGGAGATCGTGCTCGCCAGGGAAGTTGCTGCACGTCTTATACAGCACGTTGAGTACGGACAGTATGTGGGTGTGGGAAACCACATTATCTTGCTATTGCAAGAACGGAAAAAGAATAAATTTAACTACATTCTGCACGAACCGAGCGCTGGTAAGCTTCGCCTCCAGAAACACCAAAGGTGAACGAGTGTTGTAGCTTATCGCATCCCAGACCAGAAGGGCTGGGGTGGAACCATTGTGTCTTGGACGAATGCACTCTTACAAGACAGCGCTCACCAGGTGTACATCATACGCGCATACGACTATCACTTGGGTACAGGCAGAATCTGCTTTCGTCGCTGAAGACCACGGCGTGCCATTCCATCTTCCAAGTGACCATCTGACGACACCAGTCGAGCCGTGCACGTCGATGGTGTGGCCAGAGGTGAGCGTGCGCGCAGCCCCACTGCTAATAACGTTTTCGCATCATTTCGTGTTGACACGTCTGGACTCACAAGCTGTCTCATCAGTGCTGTGGCAGCTGTACGATCTGCGACTGCTGCCCATACAATACGACGATCCTGGCAGGCGCCTGTCCTGTATGGACGTCAAGAACATCGTCTACGGGTGTGAGAATGTACACGTGGCCACTGATACCAACATCGTTGCACAACGCAGCACGTCCAACTTGTGTGGCAGTTCTCCGAAAGGACGAAGCTACCACTCTGAAGGCCACAATTTGACCCCTTTCAGCCTCGCTCAGTCGGCTGCAGGAAGCACGAGTGCAACTCTGCGGCAGGAATGCCTTCTCGCTTCACACGTTTGCACCGCACTGACCGTTCTGTCTCCGAGCAATCCCTATTAAAGGACAGACATAGATTGCGTTCCTGTAGTTTTGCCACTATATCTGTTGGCGGACGACGTTGAAATTACAATGATGTCCAAATCTAAAGTAATAAGTCAGTATTTCCCCTTTCTGTGTCTAAAAAATGGCTCTGAGCACTATGGGACTCAACTGCTGAGGTCATTAGTCCCCTAGAACTTAGAACTAGTTAAACCTAACCAACCTAAGGACATCACAAACATCCATGCCCGAGGCAGGATTCGAACCTGCGACCGCAGCGGTCTTGCGGTTCCAGACTGCAGCGCCTTTAACCGCACGGTCACTTCGGCCGGCTCTGTGTCTAATTCACGATATAATCATACAAATAGTCAACAGTTGTCCGTACGATCGTGTCCTCCACGGAAGACGGCATTCTGGTTCACGGACAACTACGTCAGCGATGAGTTCAGGGCATCTATCAAACGGGGTAGTGTTAGCCAGATAGTCCCACATCCACAATCGCTGTGTATAGAGTCACAGACGTTGCAGTATGGCACAGAGAAGACCACCATGGGAAGAAAGGAGCAGGACAGTCGCAAACTGATGTGGCCACATTGTTTAATGTGAATCGTTCTGTTCTTTTTCGGATATGGCACCAGTTTATAGAGATCGAAACTATTCCAAAGACGAGGACGGGGCCGACCATGTGTAACATCAGAAAGAGAGAACCATTCTGTGGCTGAAAGGACACAACGGTACCGCATAGTACTGTACGGCGACTGACAGCTGATCTCGCAGCATCCACTGGATGCGTTGTTGCAAGGCAAACGGTGTACAGAAAACTTGAGCAGATTGGCCTTTATTGTTGGAGACCTGCTGTCTGGGTACTTCTGATGCGCCTTTACAGAAGGGAGCTCTAGTGGCTAGCGTTGCTGCCTCTGGATCACAGGGTCCTGAGTTCAATTCCCGGCCGGGTTGGGGATTTTCTCTGCTTGGGGACTTGGTGTTTGTATTGTCCTCATCATTTCATCAGCATCATCATGATTCGTGACAGTGGCTCGATTGGACTGTGTAAAAAAAATGTTGTTGTTGTTGTTGTTGTAGGCTTCAGTCCTGATACTGGTTTGATGCAGCTCTCCATGCTACTCTATCCTGTGCAAGCTTCTTCATCTCCCAGTACCTACTGCAACCTACATCCTTCTGAATCTGCTTAGTGTATTCATCTCTTGGTCTCCCTCTACGATTTTTACCCTCCACGCTGCCCTCCAATGCTAAATTGGTGATTCCTTGATGCCTCAGAACATGTCCTACCAACCGATCCCTTCTTCTAGTCAAGTTGTGCCACAAACTTCTCTTCTCCACAATCCCATTCAATACCTCCTCATTAGTTATATGATCTACCCATCTAATCTTCAGCATTCTTCTGTAGCACCACATTTCGAAAGCTTCTATTCTCTTCTTGTCCAAACTAGTTATCGTCCATGTTTCACTTCCATACATGGCTACACTCCATACAAATACTTTCAGAAACGACTTCCTGACACTTAAATCTATACTCGACGTTAACAAATTTCTCTTCTTCAGAAACGATTTCCTTGCCATTGCCAGTCTACATTTTATATCCTCTCTACTTCGACCATCATCAGTTATTTTACTCCCTAAATAGCAAAACTCCTTTACTACTTTAAGTGTCTCATTTCCTAATTTAATTCCCTCAGCATTACCCGATTTAATTTGACTACATTCCATTATCCTCGTTTTGCTTTTGTTGATGTTCATCTTATATCCTCCTTTCAAGACACTGTCCATTCCGTTCAACTGCTCTTCCAAGTCCTTTGCTGTATCTCACAGAATTACAATGTCATCGGCGAACCTCAAAATTTTTACTTCTTCTCCATGAATTTTAATACCTACTCCAAATTTTTCTTTTGTTTCCTTTACTGCTTGCTCAATATACAGATTGAATAACATCGGGGAGAGGCTACAACCCTGTCTCACTCCCTTCCCAACCACTGCTTCCCTTTCATGCCCCTCGACTCTTATAACTGCCACCTGGTTTCTGTACAAATTGTAAATAGCCTTTCGCTCCCTGTATTTTTCCCCTGCCACCTTCAGAATTTGAAAGACAGTATTCCAGTTAACATTGTCAAAAGCTTTCTCTAAGTCTACAAATGCTAGAAACGTAGCTTTGCCTTTCCTTAATCTTTCTTCTAAGATAAGTCGTAAGGTTAGTATTGCCTCACGTGTTCCGACATTTCTACGGAATCCAAACTGATCTTCCCCGAGGTCCGCTTCTACCAGTTATTCCATTCGTCTGTAAAGAATTCGCGTTAGTATTTTGCAGTCATGACTTATTAAACTGATAGTTCGGTAATTTTCACATCTGTCAACACCTGCTTTCTTTGGGATTGGAATTATTATATTCTTCTTGAAGTCTGAGGGTATTTCGCCTGTCTCATACATCTTGCTCACCAGATGGTAGAGTTTTGTCATGACTGGCTCTCCCAAGGCCATCAGTAGTTCTAATGGAATGTTGTCTACTCCCGGGACCTTGTTTCGACTCAGGTCTTTCAGTGCTCTGTCAAACTCTTCACGCAGTATCGTATCTCCCATTTCGTCTTCATCTACATCCTCTTCCATTTCCATAATATTGTCCTCAAGTACATCGCCCTTGTATAAACCCTCTATATACTCCTTCCACCTTTCTGCCTTCCCTTCTTTGCTTAGAACTGGGTTGCCATCTGAGCTCTTGATATTCATACAAGTGGTTCTCTTCTCTCCAAAGGTCTCTTTAATTTTCCTGTAGGCAGTATCTATCTTACCCCTAGTGAGACAAGCCTCTACATCCTTACATTTGTCCTCTAGCCATCCCTGCTTAGCCATTTTGCACTTCCTGTCAATCTCATTTTTGAGACGTTTGTATTCCTTTTTGCCTGCATTTTTATATTTTCTCCTTTCATCAATTAAATTCAATATTTCTTCTGTTACCCAAGGATTTCTATTAGCCCTCGTCTTTTTACCTACTTGATCCTCTGCTGCCTTCACTGCTTCATCCCTCAGAGCTACCCATTCTTCTTCTACTGTATTTCTTTCCCCCATTCCTGTCAATTGTTCCCTTATGCTCTCCCTGAAACGCTCTACAACCTCTGGTTCTTTCAGTTTATCCAGGTCCCATCTCCTTAAATTCCCACCTTTTTGCCATTTCTTCAGTTTCAATCTGCAGTTCATAACCAATAGATCGTGGTCAGAATCCACATCTGCCCCTGGAAATGTCTTACAACTTAAAACCTGGTTCTTAAATCTCTGTCTTACCATTATATAATCTACACTCCTGGAAATGGAAAAAAGAACACATTGACACCGGTGTGTCAGACCCACCATACTTGCTCCGGACACTGCGAGAGGGCTGTACAAGCAATGATCACACGCACGGCACAGCGGACACACCAGGAACCGCGGTGTTGGCCGTCGAATGGCGCTAGCTGCGCAGCATTTGTGCACCGCCGCCGTCAGTGTCAGCCAGTTTGCCGTGGCATACGGAGCTCCATCGCAGTCTTTAACACTGGTAGCATGCCGCGACAGCGTGGACGTGAACCGTATGTGCAGTTGACGGACTTTGAGCGAGGGCGTATAGTGGGCATGCAGGAGGCCGGATGGACGTACCGCCGAATTGCTCAACACGTGGGGCGTGAGGTCTCCACAGTACATCGATGTTGTCGCCAGTGGTCGGCGGAAGGTGCACGTGCCCGTCGACCTGGGACCGGACCGCAGCGACGCACGGATGCACGCCAAGACCGTAGGATCCTACGCAGTGCCGTAGGGGACCGCACCGCCACTTCCCAGCAAATTAGGGACACTGTTGCTCCTGGGGTATCGGCGAGGACCATTCGCAACCGTCTCCATGAAGCTGGGCTACGGTCCCGCACACCGTTAGGCCGTCTTCCGCTCACGCCCCAACATCGTGCAGCCCGCCTCCAGTGGTGTCGCGACAGGCGTGAATGGAGGGACGAATGGAGACGTGTCGTCTTCAGCGATGAGAGTCGCTTCTGCCTTGGTGCCAATGATGGTCGTATGCGTGTTTGGCGCCGTGCAGGTGAGCGCCACAATCAGGACTGCATACGACCGAGTCACACAGGGCCAACACCCGGCATCATGGTGTGGGGAGCGATCTCCTACACTGGCCGTACACCACTGGTGATCGTCGAGGGGACACTGAATAGTGCACGGTACGTCCAAACCGTCATCGAACCCATCGTTCTATCATTCCTAGACCGGCAAGGGAACTTGCTGTTCCAACAGGACAATGCACGTCCGCATGTATCCCGTGCCACCCAACGTGCTCTAGAAGGTGTAAGTCAACTACCCTGGCCAGCAAGATCTCCGGATCTGTGTCCCCCATTGAGCATGTTTGGGACTGGATGAAGCGTCGTCTCCCGCGGTCTGCACGTCCAGCACGAACGCTGGTCCAACTGAGGCGCCAGGTGGAAATGGCATGGCAAGCCGTTCCACAGGACTACATCCAGCATCTCTACGATCGTCTCCATGGGAGAATAGCAGCCTGCATTGCTGTGAAAGGTGGATATACACTGTACTAGTGCCGACATTGTGCATGCTCTGTTGCCTGTGTCTATGTGCCTGTGGTTCTGTCAGTGTGATCATGTGATGTATCTGACCCCAGGAATGTGTCAATAAAGTTTCCCCTTCCTGGGACAATGAATTCACGGTGTTCTTATTTCAATTTCCAGGAGTGTATCTGATACCTTTTAGTATCTCCAGGATTCTTCCAGGTATACAACCTTCTTTTATGATTCTTGACCAATTGTTAGCTATGATTAAGTCATGCTCTGTGCAAAATTCTGCAAGGCGGCTTCCTCTTTCATTTCTTCCCCCCAATCCATATTCACCTACTATGTTTCCTTCTCTCCCTTTTCCTACTGACGAATTCCAGTCACCCATGACTATTAAATTTTCGTCTCCCTTCACTACCTGAATAATTTCTTTTATCTCGTCATACATTTCATCTATTTCTTCATCATCTGCAGAGCTAGTTGGCATATAAACTTGTACTACTGTAGTAGGCATGGGCTTTGTGTCTATCTTGGCCACAATAATGCGTTCACTATGCTGTTTGTAGTAGCTAACCCGCACTCCTATTTTTTTATTCATTATTAAACTTACTCCTGCATTACCCCTATTTGATTTTGTATTTATAACCCTGTATTCACCTGACCAAAAGTCTTGTTCCTCCTGCCACCGAACTTCACTAATTCCCACTATATCTAACTTTAACCTATCCATATCCCTTTTTAAATTTTCTAACCTACCTGCCCGATTAAGGGATCTGACATTCCACGCTCCGATCCGTAGAACGCCAGTTTTCTTTCTCCTGATAACGACGTCCTCTTGTGTAGTCCCCGCCCGGAGATCCGAATGGGGGACTATTTTACCTCCGAATATTTTACCCAAGAGGACGCCATCATCATTTAATCATACAGTAAAGCTGCATGTCCTCGGGAAAAATTACGGCTGTAGTTTCCCCTTGCTTTCAGCCGTTCGCAGTACCAGCACAGCAAGGCCGTTTTGGTTAATGTTACAAGGCCAGATCAGTCAATCATCCAGACTGTTGCCCCTGCAACTACTGAAAAGGCTGCTGCCCCTCTTCAGGAACCACATGTTTGTCTGGCCTCTCAACAGATACCCCTCCGTTGTGGTTGCACCTACGGTACGGCCATCTGTATCGCTGAGGCACGCAAGCCTCCCCACCAACGGCAAGGTCCATGGACTGTGTAAAAATTGGAACTTTGTACGGGCGCTGATGATGGCGCAGTTGAGCGCCCCACAAACGAATCATCATCATTACAGAAGGGAACGTCTAGAGTGGAGCCATCAACATGCCACAGTAGGCTAATGTTCTTTTCATAGATGAGTCCCGACTTTGTCTGGACACTGATTCCCGACGGATTCGTATGTGGAGGAACGTGGAACACGGTTTCGGGACCCAACAGTTGTGGAAAGAGGCTGATATCGACGATGATCCCTAATGGTGTGGGCAGGGATTATGCTGACCACTCGAACGCCTCTTCATGAAATTCGACGGTGAAATCGGCAAGGTTTAACTGCTGTCAGGTATCAAATGGTTCAAATGGCTCTGAGCACTATGCGACATAACTTCTGAGGTCATCAGTCGCCTAGAACTTAGAACTAATTAAACCTAACCAACCTAAGGACATCACACACATCCATGCCCGAGGCAGGATTCGAACCTCCGACCGTAGCGGTCGCTCGGCTCCAGACTGCAGCTCCTAGAACCGCACGGCCACTCTAGCCGGCTGTCAGGTATCGTGACAAGATCTTGGGACCTCATGTGCGGTTGTTGTGAGGTGCTGTGTGCCCAGACGTAGTATTGTTGGACGATAATGCTCGAGCATATAAGGCATGGGAGGTCGATGTTTTCTTGGAAACTGATGATATTGCATGCATAGTGGTCCTACTCGCTCTTTCGATTTGAATTCCTTAGAGCACGTCTGGGATACTCTAGGGATATTGGTCGCATCACGTGAGCATCCGCCAACCACTCTCCAGGACTTGCGAACAGTGGTGCAGGAAGAATGGGCGTATTGCCTCAACATGAGATTGATGACATCATTCACAGCATGCTGTATTCTTTGTATTGTTTCTACTTTACTATCGCCTGATTATAATGTTTTGTTGCAAAATAAACGCAATCTTGCAAAATTTTGGTTTGTTGCTTTACTTTTGGACACGATTGTATAATAAGTACGTCTGTTATCCCCCAGGTGCCATGTGCTATCATCAGATCGAACTCGACATCGTCTTAACAGGTGTACTAATTTTTTCCCCTATATTTTTCTTGAAATTATGTAGTACACTTGCACTATTGTCGGATATGGCGAAGTACCGTTATTATCGGAAGCGCGGCAGCCTCGAGGCCAAACCACTGAGAACTTCCCTATACTCGTCTACATTTAGAAAATGGAGTGTCATACACCAGTGAAATACATGTCTACCGGTATGTCAGACAACGTAGCGAAGTCGTCGCTTTTATTTGCTGCGAGTGTTGGCGCGCCCGCGGCAACGCTGCGGCCCCCAAGTCGCGCCCGCTGCGAGCGTTGCCAGCGCAGATACGCGAGCCGTTCGCTTCCCTAGCACTTCGATTCCGAATGATCGCCTGCCGCCGCGGAACAGTGGCTCCGAGCGATCCCTCCCGCGGTCGCGCCTTATCCGTTTCCAGGCGAGTGACGTCGGAAATGAAAAAAAGGAGAGACAAAACCGGAAGATACGGCAGAGGCGGGGACTGGTACGGCGCCCCGAGCGAGTCGCTCTGCCGTCACATCCGCGCGCGACTCGGAGCGACGTGGCGAAGCGGAGGCAACAAGGCGAGACCAACCACTCTGCCCACGCCGTCTGGACCGTCACTCTGCCGAATCGCTAGACGCTATTTTGTTTACTCGGTAACAGCTTCATCCTGCTTTGGGGATTAACTTGTATTTGTCGGCATGGACAGAAGAGCGCCGGCCGCGGTGGCCAAGCGGTTCTAGGCGCTTCAGTCCGGAACCGCGAGACCACTACGGTCGCAGGATCGAATCCTGCCTCGGACATGGATGTGTGTGATGTCCTTAGGTTAGTTAGGTTTAAGTAGTTCTAAGTTCTAGGGGACTGATGACCTCAGATGTTAAGTCCCATAGTGCTCAGAACCATTTGAACCATTTGACAGAAGAGCGCAAAACATCAGTTATCGTTTTCGGAAGTAAATTCGTCAACGGCATGTCAGAGTTGTTATACGAGGTCCAGTCGTATCAATGCTACCATCGCATTTGTTCGTCGACGTGCAATAACCGCTGACAGACCGTAGGTGGCAGCACTAGCAGTGGAAGGTATCTAAAGCGTGTCAGGGCGAGCTGCAAAACAGTGCGGTTGTCGTAATGCGGAATGGAGCGATTTATACGCCGGCCACTATGGCCGAGCGGTTCTAGGCGCTTCAGTCCGGAACCGCACTGCTGCTACGATCACAGGTTCGAATCCTGCCTCAGGCATGGATGTGTGTGATGTCCTTAGGTTGGTTAGGTTTCAGTAGTTCTAAGTGTAGGGGACTGATGACCTCAGGTGTTAACTCCCATAATGCTTAGATCCATTTGAACAATTTTTTTCGATTTATCTAACGTCCAGATGGGGATGACGATTGGCTTTTGGGCCCATGGTGGAAGCATTTAAGAAAAGGCAAAGACTGTAAATTGTTCGCATGCTGTCATCTTTAAAGGATACAATGTGTGGTGTCACCGCCAGACACCACACTTGCTAGGTGGTAGCCTTTAAATCGGCCGCGGTCCGTTGATATACGTCGGACCCGCGTGTCGCCACTGTCAGTGATTGCAGACCGAGCGCCGCCACATGGCAGGTCTAGTCTAGAGACACTCCCTAGCACTCGCCCCAGTTGTACAGCCGACTTTGCTACCGATGGTTCACTGTCTACATACGTTCTCAATTGCAGAGACGACAGTTTAGCATAGCCTTCAGCTACGTTATTTGCTACGACCTAGCAAGGCGCCATATTCAGTTACTAACAGCTAATATTGTGAATCATGTACCGTCAAGAGCGACGTTCTTCATTAATGCATTAAAGTTAAGTATGAAACTAATTACGTCCGCTTTCTGAATTCTCATTCCGTGTCATGTTCCAGGCCTCACGTCAGTATAGTTCTTCCCTCCTCACACCAGCCTGCGTGAGTTAAAACGCGTGCATTTAGGCCTCCTCTAGTAACACGGTGTTGGGTTTTCAGCCAACACAACACAATGAATCACAAAATGGCGCTATCCAAAACCGGCACAGAGGCAACTGTGGTGCATCACAGGCCATAGATGACAGGGGTGTACGGTGGCTGCAGAGATATGTACGGGTGAATAGGCGCGCAACTGTTGTGCAACTGACCATCCAGATGCGCCAAGGGCTAACGAACAATCTCCTCAGAACTATAGAGCAAACGTTTATGCTTACGAGCCTCCGCTGCAGAAGCTGGCTCATGCACTCGTGCTGACTGCTGTTCATCAGTGACGAAGCCTGGACCTGGCGCGCCAGTATCGCAGCTGGACGTGTACCTACTGGCGGCAGGTGGCCAGTTAATGGCTCTGAGCACTATGGGACTTAACTGCTGAGGTCATCAATCCCCTAGAACTTAGAACTACTTAAACCTAAGGAGATCACACACATCCATGCCTGAGGCAGGATTCGAACCTGCTACCGTAGCGGTCGCGCAGCTCCACACTGTAGCGCCTAGAACCAACCGCTCGGCCACTCCGACCGGCTCGACAGGTGGCACTTTCATGTGGTTGACTTTTTATGCTCTATCGGACTGAGGACTGTTGGAGTGTATAGAGTGAAACGTCTGAAAGCGAACACCCTGCAACAGTCAGTGGAAGGGTACAGGCTGGAAGGCTTTCCGTGGCTGATCTCATTCCGGAAGACAGAAGGGATCAACAGAAGCCTGCATCTGTCCTTGGGGACCAAGGACAGCTCGCTGTGCACATGCGTGGTTCGAATAGCACCAGGA
Source organism: Schistocerca nitens (assembly GCF_023898315.1). Lineage (NCBI taxonomy): Eukaryota > Metazoa > Arthropoda > Insecta > Orthoptera > Acrididae > Schistocerca > Schistocerca nitens. The sequence goes on along the minus strand of NC_064615.1, from coordinate 652,494,271 downwards.
TGGGTTTACCATATTCCCACTCCCACCAGACTCCCCGCGTTGAAACCCGATGTAGATTATGTGGGACTACCTTGACTGGGCTGTACACACCATGTATCCTTAAGGGAGCAACCTAGCGCAGCTGGTTATGGGACTGGAGTCGTCGCTGGTCCACATCGCTGTCAGTACCTTCCAGAACCGCACTGACTCCTCCTGTACGTCTTGATGCGGTCCGCGCTGCGAAAGGTGGTTATTCAGGCTTTTAATAGGTAGTCACATTAATGTGACTGGACAGTGTAAATATATGCAGAAAGTGTTGTTCGGACAATTTCAAAACTCCACATAAAAAAGTGACCAGTTTTGACATGTTACATATTACTCAGACTATCAGGACTGTGGAGGACTGGTATAATGAGCATAAGCGTCATACTCGCTTCAACAGCCGAGCAAATCCACCATTGCAGGACGTTGTGTTAGCACCTGTCTCCCTGTGCAATATAACAAGGAGATTCTGGCATGCACTTCCTGCTATTGGTTCAAAAAATGGTTCAAATGGCTCTGAGGGCTATGGAACTTAACATCTGAGGTCATCAGTCCCCTACACTTAGAACTACTTAAACCTAACTAACCTAAGGACATCACACACATCCATGCCCGAGGCACGATACGAACCTGCAACCGTAGCAGCAGCGCGGTTCCAGACTGAAGCGCCTAGAACTGCTGCTGGTATTGGGATAGTGTTATTAAGGAAGCTGCTGAAATTCAATTGCCGAGTAACGTTACAAATAGAAATCATGGTTTTTGTTTGAATTGTGCTTGTCGAAAAACAGAGGTACAGAGTTTATGCTACCTCGCCTTTTGATTAGTAATTTCACCATCGATAATTTCTGACTTCGGTCATCTTCGGTTTGGGATGGCGCAAGTGTTTACAGTGTGTGTATGTGTGTGTGTGTGTGTGTGTACGTCATCTTTACTGAGTTCCTGTGAAAACCGTGGTTTTAAATTCGCTTGCACAGCGCTTACTTCCACAGTGTGCTCCTGTCGAATTATCGGCGGTCGTCGTCATCACCCATCCGCATTCCTGTAAGTTATCTGAACGCTGTATACGCCGGGAGATACTAAGATCTCGTGTTTTTACTTTGTTTTTAAACATCGCCAATGCAGATACGAGGGCTTGCTGAAAAGTAATGCGTCCGAATTTTTTATTGTGTTCTCAATATCGGTCGATGCATATTACTGGGTCGACTTTCCCGTTTCGATGATGCAAGCTGCAACCCTCTGCCGCTAGAGGGCTCCGACTCGTAACGTATAACAAGGCGGTGTTTAACGTGTAACCTCCCCACAAAAAATATAAAAAAATTGAAAAAATATGAACCAAGTGTAACCTCCCCACAAAAATATGAATAAAGAATGTGATTCTAATTTAATGTAACCTCTGAACAAAATTAGTGCCCATTTATAGTCTCCGTGCAGAAATGCATTCACACTCAATGTAATCACAAAATTCTTTTCTCATTCAGTGTTAAGTTCGAAACAGAATAATTCCGAAACCACAAAAATAATAAAAAATATTCAGTAAACTGGTAGATTTTATGACGACAGTAACGCTGCGCCAAGGCCCTGTACTCTGAATAAGAAAAAGCAAAAATTCTTACCTCAATAAAAACTGCGAATATATGTGCTCTTACATAAAAAATTTTCGGCACAGCTCCGTGCAATGCAGGCCTATGCTTTGTGATTCATGAAAGGAAAGATAATCCATTGAATAAAATCTTTAAATTGAAATGAATGCTCTTTTTTTAAAAAAAATACTTTATATTATAAAAATTATTATTGGGGCATTTTTTAAAAGAAATTGAATGACAGATAACATACATTATTAGATATGCGCAATGCTGCTTCTTTACCTTCTACAATAATACTCATCGTCCAGAGTCCTGACCAGAGCAGACTGCCGACACGCGCAGACTCCCGCCGACTACTGCCGACTCACGCAGACTACTGTCGACTACTGAATACTAATGCCGACTAGCGACAAGCAACAACTAACTACATACTGCTCTCTGGTCAGAGACACTCCTAAGTCTTGCCTGTTGCAGGCAGCGCATACATCGTATACCTCTTACATAGCCCTCCACTGGTGGGGCAAAAATTTGGCAGCGATGGTGAGTCAATTGGACTTGCCATGAGCAACAAATTTTTCCTAATGAACTAAGTTTACAATCACAGAATATATACATATATATAAGTGCAGAACATGAAATAAAATATAGTGCACATGCACTGAGTACAGAACATATCAAGCAAAGACAAAATGTATACACAATGAGTACAAAACATATTAACAAATGGCAAAAGTGCACACGCACTGTAGTACAGAACATATCAGCAAATCACAAAATGTATACGCAATGAAAACAAATCATATTAACAAATGACATAAGTGCACACGCACTGTAGTTCAGAATATATCAGCAAATCACAAAATGTATAGGCAATGGATACAAATCATATTAACAAATGACATAAGTGCACACGCACTGTAGTTCAGAATATATCAGCAAATCACAAAATGTATACGCAATGAATACAAATCAAAAGTGGACACGCACTGTAGTACTTTTTTTTTAGTATTTTACAAGAACTAGGATAGGAAAGGGAAGGATTACATCATGATTGTAGCACATTAAGTTGCACGCAGCTGCACTGAAAGTCCATATCTTTCTACAGAAGCACAACACCAAGTGAGACAATCTGAAGTTCTTTTCCCTGAAGTATTAATCAGTGTAGCCAAGACACTGAAATGTCGTAGTAATATTCCATGTTATCATTTTGGTATTACATTAGGTACACCAAACAGTGGGACCATAACAACATCTCCATCGCTCAAGGTGGTGGACAGCATGTCGTGTCAACGCCACGTTCTTGTAAGGTAAACCAACGTAGAATTAGTGCAAATATCAAATATAGTGCTCCATGATCATGAGGATAGACAGGACAAACGGATATTGCAGTAGTTTCTGGTAATTAGGTCAGAAGGTGAAGGACATTAAGTCTTATGCCAGTCATCATTGAGAATTACACTAGTCTAACAACTGATTTGAGGAATTCATCGCACTCATTGCCAGTTACTGAACATTTCTGTACCATGGATGAAGTATTACAGAATAATGTTCATAAGTAATCTGTTTACAGAGAACATTGGCACTCATTGACCAGTTACAAACCATCAGAAGTCATCATTCAAAACAGGAGCTAATGAGTGTAGCATCAAGCTACTGGTATTCATATATATAGCATGAAAGTGACATAATATAAATTTAAAGTATAAGAAACAGTGGCATTCGTTGGTCACCAAGTATTGAATATTACAAAACATTTTTCATCATTCAAGTGACATATGACATATTTAAAAATAATTATTGGCACTCATTGGCCAGTTACAAAACATCACAAGTCATCATTCAAAACAGGAGCTAATGAGTGTAGAGCATGCATGCATTATTACAAAATATCATTCACTATTACTCAGAACTCATCATTTAAGTGACATAAGACATAATTAAAATGTAACACTCTGTAACTATTACTCAAAGTCTGTGATTAGAAAACATCATTCAGTATTACTCATAACTCTTTTAAATTGGTAGCATTATTTGGGACTGGTAATACATTTTTTTTGTGCTAGCAATGCATTGCGTTGGGATCGATAATTAATTGCTGGGGCATTACAATATTTGCTTTTGACTTATTGCTGCAAATGAAGATGTGTAACGTCATTCGTCATGAGTCAGCTGTAGCAAGGTTACGAAACAAATAGAGTATATGTGATCACATTCATGAATGACACAGGTTTAATGACCAACTGCTTATAGCACATCAATTTCATGAATAATTTCTCCTGCAAAAAATACAAAATGGATTATTAAGCTGAAAGAAGAAACGCATATTATGCTGAAAAGTAGTGAACTTCGAATTAACGGTAGTGAAATGTGTATTAAATATATACGTTCTCTAGCTGTCCTTTCCAAAACCTTCAGTCATCATACCATGCGACATAAGACATACTGTCAAAACGAACTGCAACAAATACTTAAATAACTACATAGCATTAATACATAAACTTCAACATTATCCTCATCTGCAAAGAAAAACTTCATTATCATTACTATCATCACCTGCAAAGAAAAACTTCATTATCCATCAACATAATTCCATTATTATCATCAAATGTAAAGAAAAACTTCATTATCCATATTAGCATATTCTGCATCACAGTTCATCATCATTCATTATCATCTGCAAGAAAGTCACTTCATTATTCATTATACAACTATTCATAGTATAGAGTTCCTTATTTCTATCATATTTCATCATTGAAACTAAGATGTGTAGTTCCGTCTGACAGTCTGCATCAACCGCCTCGTATTCTGAAAGAAAAAATTACTTAAGACTGCTATCATACGATGTGTAGAGTATATTCTTGTTAATGCTTGTTAATTCTGATCCATTTACTCTTCGTGACGAGGTATTGTATCTTCTTTCGTTCATTCCGAAGGTGAAATTCCCATTTCATAGTAATCCACTGTGGTTTGTTTAATTTATTTCTTTTACACATTATTTCTTTCTGAAAATGATGAACAATGATTAATGTCTTGCATTTAAATCATATACTCATTAAATAAAAGCTGGTTTGTAGTGATATAATTAAGCATACAGCATAGCATGACAGAAAACGTAATATGTCAAAAAACATAGACAGTGCTCAGATGCAAAAATGTACACAGAGTATTACAACGTAGCAGCAAAAAAAAATAAAAATAAAAAATAAAATAAAATAAAATAAAAATGAAAAATAGTCACTATGTTGAGATATCACAAGGCAAAATGTCAAAATCAACTGGTGTTTGTTACATCTTAAATATTTCATAGTGCATACAAACAAAACAGGAAAACAATCATACATACATACATACATACATGAAAAATGGAAAATGTGCACGGTCTAATATGTAACGACAAGAAAAGCGACCTGCTAACCTTACCTTGCCGGGCACTTGCCAAGAAAAAATACGATAATCATCAGTAAGTGTTCATGTGAATATAATTGCATAAGTGGTCATAAAAAAATCAGGAAATGGCATTACAGTGTGATAAATCATAAAGAATGTTCAGCCAGTACAGGGTTTGATGGTGGAGATATGGTGATTCCCTTTGGTTTTTCTGGCTGTCAGAGTTTCGACGTGTACTACATTGGGGTGAGGAATGCTGCGAATTCGATATGGACCTGCGTATAGAAGCTCAAATTTACTACATCTACTTTTTCCTTTGTTAGATAAATAATGTGTGCGTACTAATATCTTCTGTCCAATGTGAAAGTCACGGCGTGTACAAACCTGTTTTTGCTGTCTTCTCCGGCGCTCTGCGGCACATTTGATGTTGTTCAGCGCAATGTCAATTATTTCATGGTGTCGTAGTCGACGAGATGTAGGAAAGGTTACTAATTCTTTAATTTTGTTAGGTGGTTCAACATTTTTCAGTATAACAGACGGAGATAGCATAGTAGATTCATTTGGTATGGAATTAATTACATCCTGGAATGAGAGTATGTGTGTGTCCCAATCAATATGTTTTTTATGGCAGTATATTCTACACAGTTTACCAATTTCTTTCATTAATCGTTCACAAGGGCTCGAAGAAGCATGGTACCTGGATATATAGATCGGAGAAATGTTTCTTGCTCGTAACATACGTGTCCATATAGCAGATCGAAACTGTGATCCATTGTCGGAAATTACATTCAATACATGCCCTACATGAAATAGAAAATGTTTTACAAATGCTTTCGAAACAGTTTTAGCAGTAGCTTTGCGTAACGGAGTGAAGGTAACAAATTTCGAAGTGAGTTCAACAGCAACAAAGATGTAGCAAAAACCTCTATTAGTTCTGGGAATCGGACCAAAACTATCTACAGCAGCCATGTGTCTCAATTTAACAGGTACAATGGGATGTAATGGATGAATATGTGAAGTCGTATCTGACTTAGCTTTCTGGCATATTTTACATGATGCTAAAACTCGTCGAATACGTTTCTCCAAGTTGGTAAAATAACAGTTCTGTCTCAGTATAAGAAAACATTTTCTTGCTCCGTAATGTGCGTAACTTAAATGAGTATACCAGATTAATTTGTTAACAAGTTCGTCAGGAATGCATAATAACCAATTGTTGCTGTCAGGGTGAGAGCGGCGAAACAGAATGTTATTGCGTACAGTGTAATGGTTTCTAATGCTAACATTATTCCTATCTTGCCAAAGGTGTTTAATTTCTTTCCATACCTTGTCTTTACGCTGCTCTTGTGCTGTGTCTTGTAATGACGACGAAATGAAATACTCAAATGCAACTTGTTGAATGTACATGATGCTGAAATTTGCTTTGCAGAAGATGGTTGCGATGTCTTGCTGATTGTTGCTGAGAGAGCGAGATAGTGCGTCTGCTACAACATTTTGTGTACCGGGAATGTGAACAATTGTAAAATTAAATTCCTGCAAATAAAGTTTCCATCTACTTAATCTGTCGTGTGTAAATTTAGCGAAAAGTAAAAACTGTATCGCTCTATGATCTATGTAAACGGTCGTATGTCTTCCATAAAGAAAATGCCGAAATCTCGTAAATGCCCATACAACACATAATGTTTCAAGTTCTGTAACAGAATAATTACGTTCAGCGGGTGACAGAATGCGAATCGCAAAGGCTATGTTTTTAATTACTGTAGTGCCATCTCCTTCAATTTCCTGAAAAATGTGTACGCCTAAAGCGGTGTTAGAACTGTCGGTGGCAATGGAAAAATTTCTAGTAAGATCTGGATGTGATAAAAGTGGTGCATTCAACAAGGCACGTTTCAAATAACATTTTCGTGAACAAGATTCTGCGTGTCAAAAGTATTGCTTGCGTTGCTGGAAGATGCAACCTGTACTGTATCTAGTCAAATTCTGTCTGACGTGCTATTATTTTCGGGAGGATGCTGTGGCATTTCAACTATTTGTACTGTTCTGTTATTTCTTCCTGACGTATTACGTTCGGGATGATATCTACTGTCTGGTTCATTCATGATAACATGTTGTTGCGGATGATTTTGCTGTTGGTAAGACCGACTGTTATTAAACGTACGCTGAAAGTTGTGCTCATTACTTTGACGTCTGTCATGATAGTCATTTCTATACGGTGCATTGCGATAGGAATTGAAATAGTGTGTTTTCTGTACGTACTGATTTCCTTGTTGCTGTGCCTTACTATTTGTTGGAGCTGATGCTATACGTGCAGGCGGCGAAACATTAAAGCTTGGTTGACCTTGTACTTTACATTGTTGGTTAGGTATGCTAACCGGCTGGTTTTGTTGCTGTTGCGGAGAAAAACCTCTATTGTTACCAAAATGTGTTTGCTGTTGCTGATAATTTTACACATACTGATGATTAAATTTTTGTCTGTTATTAAAGTTCCCGTGGTTGTCATTTCTGGAGCGTCTAATGAAAACTGTCAGTTTCGGTATAACTTGTCGTATCAGGTTTTCTTTACACGTTTCTTAATCCTAGATAGATCGATAGTTGAAGAGCTGTTTTGATGGATATAAAGGATAGTAAAAGAGAAGGCAGCAGTGCAGAAAACTAAAAATGAAACAGCACTACTACGGCTCGGGGCCCTGTGCACGCTACGGCACATATTCATCAAAGCGTAATGAATCCCCTGAGGTCATTACGCGCTACAAAAAAATTTTAGCTCTTGCGTTACAGGCAATGCCGGTAAAAATTCGAAAGAAAATTGTTGTATCCAGTCCAATTCTAGTTTCTGCATTACAGGCCAAGCTGGTTAAAGTACAAAAATAAATTGTCGTATCCAGTTCAAAGCGTGTACCTGTGCTCTGTCATTTTCAAATACCTTAGATTTTCTTACGGATAAAAATTGCTTATAATCAACGTTATCGTCTCTGAATGTGTGAACAGGTTCAGGATTGCATAAGAATCTGTTTGTCTGTGTCACTTCGGATTCTAAGTCGCGTGGTCTCTGTAAATTACCTAAGTTACACTGACTGTGTGAGTGTGACAAATATTCGGAATGTGGTGTATGCTGTGACGTGTTAGTGACTGAAACATTTTTCATTTCTGTCACTTTAATACGTTCGTCAATTTGGTTATCCTGTTGTTCACATTTCTTATCGACTTCCGTATGCAGAGTGCGTGAAAGTTCTGGTGACTTTAATTTAAACTCGTCGCGTATCTGTGTTACGTTTTCTGAACATTGTTCAGTGACTCCATTAATTTCATCTCTAAGTGATTCTGTTGTGGCTGCATGTGTATTATTTAATTCTTGTGCAACAGATCTAATTTCTTCACTATTGTTCGTAGCACAAGTCTTAGTATCCTCACGTAATTGTTCTTTAGTATCATAACGTTGCACGGTAACGGCTGTAATCTGTTCACTAAGTTGTTTATTCTGTTCGTTAAGGTTGTCGTGTTTTTCGTTCGACTGTTTGAAACTTTCATTAATTAGTTCATTAAGTTGTTTGAAATGGTTGTCGAAATTTTCATTCCGCTGTTTGAGACTTTCACTAAGTTGTTTCAAATTTTCACTCTGTTGTAGCAATACTGCCATAATTTGATCCAAGCCAATATTACCTACTCAATTCTCTGTGCTGTTTGATGGCATACCTGCAATTGTCACGTTCTCTGTAACCATTTGGTCATTCTGTAATTCTTGAAAAGGTTTGCCAATCGAATGTGCATTGTTGGTCACTAAATTGGAATCAAATAAATCTGTCGTACTTTGAGTACACTGTTCATTTACGTTAGAAAAATTTATCTGTTCACAATTCAAATTTTGCAAATCGGGTGTGTTAAACTGGGAAGCGTTCATTGTAACAGAACGTCCCGCGTCATTAATTGTCGTTAAATTAACAGAGGACACAATTGAATTTACTTGTTCATCATTAGGATCAAAATCATTACTAGCGGTCGGTACGCACTGATTGTCTGTAAATGGAGGATTGTCATCATTACACTGAGTGTCGCAAGTACTATCGCTCAAATTGTTTGAGTCGGCTATTTCACTCATTACACATCGCGATGTACTGTTAACAGTTTTTCGCGGCATTTTTCACAAATAAAAATTAAGCGCAAATGAAACAAGGACAATGCAAAATGCAACAAACACAATTACAACAAAGAGCAACAAATTGCCGCTGATCTGTGAAAGAAAGAGTGACAAATTAGTAAATGCGTTGCGCCAGATGCAAACTACATTTAAGTAAATAAGAGCAGATATATGACTACTTATCAGAAGATTCACAAAGAAATACGATCCTGGCCGGATGTCGCCAAGTGTAACCTCCCCACAAAAAATAATAAAATGAACCAAGTGTAACCTCCCCACAAAAATATGAATAAAGAATAGCCGGCCGAAGTGGCCGTGCGGTTAAAGGCGCTGCAGTCTGGAACCGCAAGACCGCTACGGTCGCAGGTTCGAATCCTGCCTCGGGCATGGATGTTTGTGATGTCCTTAGGTTAGTTAGGTTTAACTAGTTCTAAGTTCTAGGGGACTAATGACCTCAGCAGTTGAGTCCCATAGTGCTCAGAGCCATTTGAACCATTTGAATAAAGAATATGATTCTAATTTAATGTAACCTCTGAACAAAATTAGTTCCCATTTATAGTCTCCGTGCAGAAATGCATTCACACTCAATGTAACCACAAAATTCTTTTCTCATTTAATGTTAAGTTCGAAACAGCAAAATTCCGATACTCTGAATAAAAAAAAGCAAAAATTCTTACCTCAATAAAAACTGCGAATATATGTGCTCTTACATAAAAAATTTTCGGCACAGCTCCGTGCAATGCTGGCCTATGCTTTGTGATTCATGAAAGGAAAGATAATCCATTGAATAAAATTTTTAATTGAAATGAATGCTCTTTTTTTTAAAAAAAATTACTTTATATTATAAAAATTATTATTGGGGCATTTTTTAAAAGAAATTGAATGACAGATAACATACATTATTAGATATGCGCAATGCTGCTGCTTATCTTCTACAAAAATACTCATCGTCCAGAGTCCTGACCAGAGCAGACTGCCGACACGCGCAGACACGCGCATTTCGACAACTTCACGCTGACAGTGATGAAACGATGCAACCAGAGTTGAAGTTGCAGTGGCAGCATCAGCAAACTGGTCTCTCATTGCATGAAACAGGGAGCTATGTTAAGAAATAAATACACTACTGGCCATTAAAAGTGCTACACCAAGAAGAAATGCAGATGATAAACGGGTATTCATTGGACAAATATATTATACTAGAACTGACATGTGATTATATTTTCACCCAATTTGGGTGCATAGATCCTGAGAAACCAGTACCCAGAACAACCACCTCTGCCCGTAATAACGGCCTTGATACGCCTGGGCATTGAGTCAAACAGAGCTTGGATGGCGTGTACAGGTACAGCTGCCGATGCAACTTCAACACGATACCACAGTTCATCAAGAGTAGTGACTGGCGTATTGTGACGAGCCAGTTGCTCGGCCACCATTGACAAGACGTTTTCAATTGGTCAGAGATCTGGAGAATGTGCTGGCCAGGGCAGCAGTCGAACATTTTCTGTGTCCAGAAAGGCCCGTGCAGTAAACTGCAACATGCGGTCGTGCATTATCCTGCTGAAATGTAGGGTTTCGCAGGGATCGAATGATGGGTAGAGCCACGGGTCTTAACACATCTGAAATGTAACGTCCACGGTTCAAAGTGGCGTCAATGCGAACAAAAGGTGACCGAGACGTGTAACCAATGTCACCCCATACCATCACGCCGGGTGATACGCCAGTATGGCGATGACGAATACACGCTTCCATTGTGCGTTCACCGTGATGGCGCCAAACACGGATGCGACCATCATTATGCTGTAAACAGAACTTGGATTCATCCAAAAAAATGACGTTTTGCCATTCGTGCACACACGTTCGTCGTTGAGTACACCATCGCAGGCGCTCCTGTCTGTGATGCAGCGTCAGGGGTAACCGCAGCCATGGTCTCCGAGCTGATGGTCCATGCTGCTGCAAACGTCGTCGAACTGTTCGTGCAGATGGTTGTTGTCTTACACACGTCCCCATCTGTTGACTCAGTGATCAAGACGTGGTTGCACGATCCGTTACAGCCATGCGGATAAGATGCCTGTCATCTCTACTTCTAGTGATACGAGGCCGTTGGGATCCAGCTCGGCGTTCCGTATTACCCTCCTGAACCCACCGATTCCATATTCTGCTAACAGTCATCGGATCGCGAGCAGCAATGTCGCGATACGATAAACCGCAAGTGCGATAGGCTACAATCCGACCTTTATCAAAGTCGGAAACGTGATGGTACGCGTTCCCCCTCCTTACACGAGGCATGACAACAACGTTTCACCAGGCAACGACGGTCAACTGCTGTTTGTGTATGAGAAATCGGTTGGAAACTTTCCTCATGTCAGCACGTTATAGGTGTTGCCACCGGTGCCAGCCTTGTGTGAATGCTCTGAAAAGCTAATCATTTGCATATCACAGAATCTTCTTCCTGTAGGTTAAATTTGGCGTCTGTAGCACGTCATCTTCGTTGTGTAGCAATTTTAATGGCCATTAGTGTATATAGACATGAAGAATAAAGATGTAGAATAGTCATAAAGGTTTTTTTAAAGCTTTAAGAGTTTTCACATTGAAAAATTCAGAGGCATTACTTTCCAACACGCCCTCGTAACTGTAGCAACAAATTTTTCAAAAGTAGACTGCAATCTGCGGGGAATAAGCACACGCAGTTATCGTTCTGTGGATTTTGGACACGACTCGCGACTGCCGTGGGAAACGGTAAAGGTTGCGCGCTCGTTCTCGTCCGCACGACCTCTCTGCTGGCAGTCGGACCTACAGCCGCGGCAGGTCTCTGTATCGAGTAGGCCTTTTTTACGGCCGGACGGTACCAGTATCCCATCCACTTAGCGCCTCTCGTGCTTTAGTGCACGCGGCCCCAGTAAGTTGGCGTGTGAGCTGAAATTCGTGAGGCCCACGTACGCAAAGAGCTGCGCTGCGGCGGTTATCGGCCAGTCGGAAAGGTTAACTGCTGGCGCGCCAAAGTTTACTGCGACTAGCGGTACGCCGGTGCAAGTGGGGCTCGTCGGGGGGCCCACGGGCGCTGACTTACTTGGCCGAGATGGGACCCTCAGCTCTCACTGCTGGAGAATCCGACAGCGTTTCTCAGTTCGCAATGTCCGTATATAAGTTCCAACCCTAAGATACTGAATGTGAACATCGTACATTATCATTCCAATGAACCACTGGAAAGATCAACCGCAAAAGTTGGGTTATTTACGAAATGTGTTCCAGTTTCGTCTCGTATGCTAGAGTATCACTCCTCAATAACAGATACTGAAACATGTAGCTATGGTGCTGGCCATTAAAATTCCAGGAGCAGAAGGGATAACAAACAACAAAATTTTATCATCAATGATATAATCGGCTACAGCTGTAAAATGTATTTTTATCTCAAAAGGAAAGCACGATCCTGTTTAGGACCTGTGTCCCTTCTTCAGATGTGTCTGTAAAATTTTATCTCAATGAAAAAATCTGTCCGCACTATAAACGTGGGGTGAGTCCACAAAGGATTCATAAATGAGGTTAAAATATGTTAAAATAGTGCATCCTCTTCAAATATAGGTGTGCCAGCAAGCCTATAGCACAGGATGACGTACATAAAAGGACAAATATCCCCAATTAAATGAGCAGAACAACCCTTAAATGGAGTCAGATATATCGTACAGTATAAACGACCTGACATCCCAAATCCTCATTACGTAGAACGGTCAGGGTTAAATGGTAAATGGGCGCCCTTTGCAACACTGAGAAGTTCAAAAAATTACGGTGCTGTATAGACTGTGCATCTGCAAGCATGATGGGTATGTAGACGCTGCTGAGTCGCAAACCTTACTCAACACACATTCCCTCAAGTGCACAGTCTATATATGTGGAAAAGAAAATTGAAGAGCTGTTAGATGACGATAAGTTGAGCTTTATGAAAGGTAAAGACACCAGAGAGGCAGCTCTGGCATTGCAGTTGATAATGGAAGAAAGATTAAAGAAAAATGAGTAGGATTTGTCAACCTGGAAAAAGCATCCGACGGTGTGAAATTGTGCGAGGTGTTCGACATCCTGAGAAAATAGGGATAAGTTATAGGGAGAGGCGGGTGATATACAGAAGGAACAAGAACCAAGAGGAAGCAATAGGAGTGGCAGACCAAGAACGAAGTGCACGGACTAAAATGGGTGTAAGACCAGACCGGGATGTAGTCTTTCAATCTACACGTCGAAGAAGCAATGCCGGAAATAAAAGAAAGGTTTAAGAGTTGGATTAAAATTCAAGGTAAAAGAATATCAATGTTAAGATTCGCTGGTGGCATTGCTATCCTCAGTGAAGTTGAAGAAGATATAAAGGATCTGTTGAGCAGAATGAACAGTTTAATGAGTACAGAATATGAACTGAGAGTAAATCGGAGAAAGACGAGAGTAATGAGAAGTAGCAGAAATGAGAACAGGGAGAAACTTAACATCATAACTGGTGATTACGAAGCAGATGAAGTTAAAAAATTCTGCTACCTAGACAGCAAAAGAAGCCAGGATGGAAGAAGCAAGGAAGACATAAAAAGTACATTAACACTGGCAAAAAGAAAAGCATTAGTGGCGAAGAGAAGTCTACTAGTATCAAACATAGAATTGAGATCACAAGTTTGAGGAATAAATTTCTGAGAATGTACGTTTGGAGCACAGGAGCAGTGGGACATAAGACTGTGGGAAAAGCGAAGCAGAAGAGGATCGAAGCATTTGAGATGTGGTGCTACAGAAGAATGTGAAAATGACGTGGACTAATAGGTAAGGAATGTGGAGGTTCTCCGCAGAATCGGTGAGAAAAGGAATACGTGGAAAACACTGACAAGAAGAAGGGCAGGATGGTAGGACATCTGTTACGACGTCAGAGAATATAAATTCCATGGTACTAGATGGAGCTGTAGAGGGTGGAAACTGTAGAGGAAGACAGCGATTGGGATACGTCCAGCAAATAACTGAGGAAGTAGGCTGCAAATGCTACTCTGAGATGGAGAGGTTGGCGCATGAATTCGTGGCCGGCCGCATCAAACCAGTCAGAAGATTGATGAGCCAAAAAAAGTAAAACAGCTCTTAATAATTCCCAGACAAGTACACTGGTGTGCAAAACATAAGCATCAAAAAACTATCGCATGATGTGGCACTGCCAAGTACCATATATCGAAGAAACTTGGATCACACCTACAAAGAAATGCTGCACTATAGTACGGACAGTAGAAATACGCAATGAGACGAACAGAAATAACACTTCATCCGAAGACGATACTTATGCTGACGTCTCTTAGACATTACAAAAGGTGGGACATAGTTCGTAGTAGGGTCTCTGATCAGCACGTATGCCAATGCATGCTCTGTAACGTGCTCACATGCTGGCCACATGGTCGGTTAAAAGTTCTTGTGGTGCAGCGTTCCATTCCTCCACCAGCGCCGTTGACCATTTCTGCATGGTTGTTGGAACATGCGGATTGTTACTGCAGTACGTCTTCCCAACGCATCCCCTAAGCGCTACAATTTCAGTCGGGGCAATGGACTGGTTATTCTATTGAGCCTAATGTTTTCTCGTTCCTAGAGCTCCTCCACTGTGGCTATTGGATGCGCTCGAGCGAAGCTTGTCATCTATAAAAATGAAGTCATTGCCTAATGCCCCCTGAAAAGACGCACATGGAGAAGGAATAGTGTCACAATAACATTGACCTATGAGTGTACCGTGTTCAAACATTTGGAGGACGGTACGCCCATGCAACATTATGCCTCCCCATACCACAGCAAGTAAACTACCAAAATGATCATGTTCGACAATGTTCCTGCGTGCCTTACATGTTTCCAGCTCTCGGTATATGAGCGCACGTCCAGAATCTGCTCATATCCGAGAAGAGCACGCGACCCCACTCCTGTCTGATACAGTCCCTATGCTCTTGTCATTACCGCCTATGTGCGGATTTCAACGGAACGCACCGTTCTGGTGGTCGCGAAAGACGTGGGTCCTTTCTTACCTGTTGCACACTGTAGCGGCCATCTTTTGCTGTGGTTGACCGTGGTGGTCCACCTCCTTCGGACAGCAATGGCTGTGGTTCAATATGGTTCAAATGGCTCTGAGCACTATGGGACTTAACATCTATGGTCATCAGTCCCCTAGAACGTGGAACTACTTAAACCTAACTAACTTAAGGACATCACACTACACTCATCACGAGGAAGAGAAAATCCGTGACCCCGCCGGGAATCGAATCCGGGAACCCGGGCGCGGGAAGCGAGAAGCTGTGGTTCAGAACCCTCCCCATGCGCATTAAGCAATACTGTCAGCAATACCAAACTCCTGGCCTACACTTGTCACATTTCGTCCTTCTTCCAGTTTCACTATGATTCTTCCTCGTGTGAAGCCACCCAGATGTTGCATCCGGGCCACGTTGTAATGAAGAACACCACCACAGTGCATCGTCGTAGCTGCTCGCTCACCAGGGGCGAATTAATGAAGTTTTGTGGGTGGGTCGGTTGCCTAGAAGAGAAGGAAGACTCAGAGGTCCTGTCCTTGAAAGTTAAGGATAAAAATTCTTCAAAAACAACTGTTATAAGCTGTTTTGATACTTAAAAATATCAAACAATTGTATAAACATGTTTTATTTTAGAGGAAAAAAGTTTTAAATTTCTTGAAATGTGTAGCATTCACAACTTTTTTCTCAGTAACTTCTTCTAATTGTTAACACACAACAACAAGCCCGTAAGTATTTTGTAAACACACAGTTAATAAGCAAATTAAAGGTAAATACACTGAAATTAGAATAAAATGCTTTTATAACTGTAGTTCTTAATTTGTTGACAGTTAGATTTTTGCTAGTTTAGTTCATAAATATATATGTACTCATATTTTGAAAATTATAATTGTAAAGCGTGCTGCTGTGACAGATCGGGAAGCCCAGCTAATATTGGGGGCCCACAGTTCGAACGGGAGGGGGAGCACAAGTCACATGTACAGGTAGTATAGTCTCTTGGGCAAAGAAAATAAGGTGGCTCGAGGATTACTGAATTAAATGACTAAATCAACTGACCGAAGCACTAAATTCGTGCGTTTAACTTTGGTGCAGA
Organism: Schistocerca nitens; assembly: GCF_023898315.1. NCBI lineage: Eukaryota > Metazoa > Arthropoda > Insecta > Orthoptera > Acrididae > Schistocerca > Schistocerca nitens. The sequence goes on along the minus strand of NC_064615.1, from coordinate 652,478,044 downwards.
TTACAAAAATCACCATTTGATTTGAATTTAGTTTCAGCCCTCGGAGAGGGCGATCGCTCCCTCCGCCCCTTCCCTCCTCCTTATCCGACCTTTTCTCTGACTGACACACACTTTTCCCCCCTTCCTTCGCCTGCCTGTTGTTGCACGGCCTGTACCATTTGGCGTTATAGCCACACTGACCCCACATTGTTAATATTACGCATTACTGTATCTATCTCGTTAAGTTTTTCAGAGTATTGTAGTAACATTATGTTCCGCGCTGCTGATTTAAGAACTATTTTTTAATTTTTCATTTATGTAATAAGGAATTAGTTTGTGGACCAAACTGCTGACGTCATCGGTCCCTAGGCTTACACATTACTTAATGTAACATGCTAGGGACAACACACACACACACACACACACACACACACACACACACACTCACACTCATGTCCGAGGAGGACTCGTACCCCCGACGTGGGGAGCCGCGCGAACCGTGCAAGGTGCCATAGACCGCGGCTAACATGGAATTAAGTTGTTCACAGGAAACGCTCGACATGGTTGTAGTAACATTATTTAATGTTCTTAATCTGTCAATTCTCAGTTACTTTTTATAATTATTTTTTTAATTTATTGGCTTGCGGGCTGTGCCCATTAAGCCATCGCAACAGTGTAATGTCAGTTATGACGATACGAACGTAAGTACAACACAACACGCAGTCCCCAAGCGGAGAAAATCTCCTTCCCGACCGGGAATCGAACCTGGGCTCATTCGCTTCGCTGACCGCGCGGCTACCGAGGCGGTCATATTTATAGTTATATAAATGGTTTTTAGGTCAGGGCCGGCTGTCTGCAGCTGCATAAAGATGCTTTTCGACTCAATTTACATATTCTATTGTTGTAAGCAACAAACGATTATTATCTAGGCTAGGCACCTTTGGTTCTTGCTTTATTGCTGGTGTGAAGCTGTTGATTTGTCTGTAGTACTGAACACGATTTTTAGCAAAGGATACATACTGTACATACACTTTTACACCATGCTAAGTTCTTTATGTGCGCTCGAGAGTGTGCGTGTGTGTGTATGTGTGTGTGTGTGTGTGTGTGTGTGTGTGTGTGTGCGCGTGTGAGCTCTTTGGTTACGTTTAATAGTGAGTTGTTGCTTACACTCGTAGGTACCTGGACATTTATCAAATGCTTGTTCCCTGCTATGGACTTTTGGACCTAAGAATCATTAATATAATATTAATAGCAACTGCTGACTGACAGATCAACGTCAGAGATTCACATATCTGTTGATCAGTGCGTTTGGTGATGACATCCGCTCTGCTATCGAAATATTATGCGTATCTAACAGGAGGGTCCCACTGTTCTTCCGTGGACATTTCCTTCTCGTCACAGAGAAAATTTATAGAATCTCTTGATGACAAATCCTCTCTAAACGGAGATTATTAACATTAGTAAACGTTTCATATTTATGAGTAAAATTGTAAAATCATAGTAAAATTGGTAATAATGTGGGTCAAATTCTTTAATTACACTCTAAAAATCCCGTGAAAAGTAAACCGCGTTGCCCTTGGTGCAGAATTACGGATCTGTGTCCTGTTCCATTTGCAATTCGAAAGTCGATAACGCGTTTCCAGCCAAAGCTGAAAAGCAACGATGTCCGACGGAACTCACAGCTGTGATAGACTCATTAAAACAGAAGTTAATCGTTTAAATACGAGCATTTTTCCTCAAATTCAGTAAAGTTTTTTACATATATAAATATTTGGTAATTAAAAATGCCCTATCAGTGTATCTTCTCTGTTTCAGTGATCTAATGCATTCTTGCTCCCTGGATATGAATTTGTATAGGTATTATACTTATGTTCTCAAATTTGATGTTTAACAAATTTATGAAAGCTTTACATGCTATCAGATGGAGAAAACATGTGATATCTGAATTATTTTAATATTTTTTTAACTTTACTGTTGCCCTTATTTTCACAATGAGCATTGGCTTCGTTCAGTTAGGTATCATCATCATCAGATGTCTCGTGACTGGAGAACAGTCAGTCAGATTCAACTCCTGCACACTGTGCCTCTACGCCACTTGAAACTGTTTGATTGCTCTGTAATACGACTGATCTGATGATGATATGTAACTGGAAGATACCGGTAACCATTATGAAAATAAATGCGACAGTAAACTGTCAATAAATATGATTTAGCACATTGCTATTCTTATTTCTCTTACTTTTCATCTTTTTCGTCCTTGTATCGTTTATCTTAAATCCTTGTCAATTGCTAAGAATATATCTCAATTTAATCATCAGTTGTAAATTGCTGATGAATAAAAAGAACAAGCTACGATATTCCCTCCTTGTTTTTTAAATTTTACGCCAAAGATGTAAACAGACCTGGACGCCATATATCGTAACATTAATTAGTCTTTCTTGTTGTTCCATTTCTGTTTTTCGTCATTAACATGCACATTGGAATAATTCAGACGCTTGGGGAACACGCGGACAAATGAAATGTTAGAATCTTTCGAACCAGATGTGGGATCTGTCTGTCAATTTCGGGAACGTTCTGTCGATGTCTAGTGGTTACTGAAATGCCTGGGTTACACTTAACATACAAACTTTATTTGTCCACACACAGTATTACACAAGAATGCAAAACACTCAAAGTTGCAATGGGTCTCCTCTGATTAACTTTATATCGGCTGAAGGTCACACTCAAAATCCAAGTAGCAAGGCCTAAGTAAGAAATTGACATAGAAGGTTCTTCTGGAGGTGTCACCCAAAAATATTTTTTAAATTTTCTATCTAAACAGGCTGCAGGCCTTAGCACTTTAATCTTAATGGAACTCGGCTGGAGGCCGCATATTAAGCAATGAGAAGTGTTTCAATCCAACGGCAGAAGGCCTTACCTTAAAACAATTGAAGCAAATTCGGCTGAAGACCCCATACAAAAACATCACAACCGTGTGCCTTAAGGGCAAGACAAGAACATTAATTTAAGAGATATGAAATTCGGCTGAAGGCCCCTATAAGAACAACAATCTCATGCCTCAAGGGCAAGACAAAAACATTAATTCAAGAGATATTAAAACTCGGCTGAAGGCCACACATCAGCACAATAATTTAACGGGTTAAGGCCGTAAAAGATTTGATGTAAAATTCTGCTGCAGGCACCTATAAGAAAAACATTCTCATGCCTTAAGGGCAAGACAAGAATATTAATTCAGGATATGTAAAACCCGGCCGAAGGCCACACATCAACCAAATAACTTAAACTCAAACAAGGGAGTTACTATGTAACAGGCACGGAACGGCGCTCAGAAGTTCCAAGGGTCGGCCTGGAATTGTAACACTAACGCCCGTTTAGACGAGACAGGCAGCCTGAACAACACTCTCTTAATCGGAAGGCAAACTAACCGACAGACAGCAGACCGACCACTCAACCAAATCAGTTCCGCTCGACGAAACCAGCAAAACGACAACATGATTTCAATACAACGACACACAGAATTTTGGCGCTCACAACGACCAACAACACCTCAACCGTCGAACTACTCCACGACAACCGACCGACTGGACTGCTGGTCCGTCCGCGGCTGCTGCTCCGCTGCACTGGTGGTGCGTCTCCCACTACGACCCAACCATGCAGATGTAACAAAACCGAATTCTCTCTACAGGAAGGAACCGACCCAAATACACGTCGTCGATAAGACGACCGACCGAACGGCCAACCAACGGTCGTCCCCACCGGTACTGGCTGTGCCGATCTCACCAGGGATCCGTCCCCGACGGCACAGCTAGTCCGTCTCGAACTGACCTCCTTCGGACTGACGACGTCACGGAGACACTATCTCAGACCCAACCATGCAGAGGGAACACAACCGAAATCTCTGCACAGGAAGGAATCGATCCAAATACACGTCGTCGATGAGGCGACTGACCTAACGGCCAACCAACGGTCGTCCCCGCCGGTACTGGCTGTGCCGACCTCACCATTCTCCGTCCCCGACTGCACAGTTGGTCTGTCTCGAACTGACTTCCTTTGGACGGACGACGTCCCGGAGGCACTGTTACGGACCCAACCATGCAGAGGGAACACAACCGACATCTCTGCACAGGAAGGAATCGATCCAAATACACGTCGTCGATGAGGCGACTGACCGAATGGCCAACCAACGGTCGTCCCCGCCGGTATTGGCTGTGCCAACCTCAACAGGGCTCCGTCCCCAACTGCACAGCTAGTTTGTTTCGAACTGACTTCCTTTGGACGGACGACGTCCCGGAGGCACTGTTACGGACCCAACCATGCAGAGGGAACACAACCGACATCTCTGCACAGGAAGGAACCGATCCAAATACACGTCATCGATGAGGCGACTGACCGAACGGCCAACCAACGGTTGTCCCCGCCGGTACTGGCTGTGCCGTCCTCACCAGAGATCTGTCCCCGACTGCACAGCTGGTTCGTCTCGAACTGACTACCTTCGGACGGATGATGTCCCAGAGACACTGTCTCAGACCCAACCATCCAGAGGGACACAACCGACATCTCTGCACAGGAAGGAACCGTCCCAAATACACATCGTCGATGAGGCGACTGACCGAATGGCCAACCAACGGTCGTCCCCGCCGGTATTGGCTGTGCCGACCTCACCAGGGCTCCGTCCCCTACTGCATAGCTAGTTCGTCTCGAACTGTCTTCCTTCGGACGGACGACGTCCCGGAGACACTGTCTCAGACCCAACCATGCAGACAGGACACAACTGACATCTCTGCACAGGAAGGAACCGATCCAAATACACGTCGTCGATGAGGCGACTGACCGAACGGCCAACCAACGGTTGTCCCCGCCGGTACTGGCTGTGCCGTCCTCACCAGAGATCTGTCCCCGACTGCACAGCTGGTTCGTCTCGAACTGACTACCTTCGGACGGATGATGTCCCAGAGACACTGTCTCAGACCCAACCATCCAGAGGGACACAACCGACATCTCTGCACAGGAAGGAACCGTCCCAAATACACATCGTCGATGAGGCGACTGACCGAATGGCCAACCAACGGTCGTCCCCGCCGGTATTGGCTGTGCCAACCTCAACAGGGCTCCGTCCCCAACTGCACAGCTAGTTTGTTTCGAACTGACTTCCTTTGGACGGACGACGTCCCGGAGGCACTGTTACGGACCCAACCATGCAGAGGGAACACAACCGACATCTCTGCACAGGAAGGAATCGATCCAAATACACGTCGTCGATGAGGCGACTGACCGAATGGCCAACCAACGGTCGTCCCCGCCGGTATTGGCTGTGCCAACCTCAACAGGGCTCCGTCCCCAACTGCACAGCTAGTTTGTTTCGAACTGACTTCCTTTGGACGGACGACGTCCCGGAGGCACTGTTACGGACCCAACCATGCAGAGGGAACACAACCGACATCTCTGCACAGGAAGGAACCGATCCAAATACACGTCATCGATGAGGCGACTGACCGAACGGCCAACCAACGGTTGTCCCCGCCGGTACTGGCTGTGCCGTCCTCACCAGAGATCTGTCCCCGACTGCACAGCTGGTTCGTCTCGAACTGACTACCTTCGGACGGATGATGTCCCAGAGACACTGTCTCAGACCCAACCATCCAGAGGGACACAACCGACATCTCTGCACAGGAAGGAACCGTCCCAAATACACATCGTCGATGAGGCGACTGACCGAATGGCCAACCAACGGTCGTCCCCGCCGGTATTGGCTGTGCCGACCTCACCAGGGCTCCGTCCCCTACTGCATAGCTAGTTCGTCTCGAACTGTCTTCCTTCGGACGGACGACGTCCCGGAGACACTGTCTCAGACCCAACCATGCAGACAGGACACAACTGACATCTCTGCACAGGAAGGAATCGATCCAAATACACGTCATCGATGAGGCGACTGACCGAACGGCCAACCAACGGTTGTCCCCGCCGGTACTGGCTGTGCCGTCCTCACCAGAGATCTGTCCCCGACTGCACAGCTGGTTCGTCTCGAACTGACTACCTTCGGACGGATGATGTCCCAGAGACACTGTCTCAGACCCAACCATCCAGAGGGACACAACCGACATCTCTGCACAGGAAGGAACCGTCCCAAATACACATCGTCGATGAGGCGACTGACCGAATGGCCAACCAACGGTCGTCCCCGCCGGTATTGGCTGTGCCAACCTCAACAGGGCTCCGTCCCCAACTGCACAGCTAGTTTGTTTCGAACTGACTTCCTTTGGACGGACGACGTCCCGGAGGCACTGTTACGGACCCAACCATGCAGAGGGAACACAACCGACATCTCTGCACAGGAAGGAATCGATCCAAATACACGTCGTCGATGAGGCGACTGACCGAATGGCCAACCAACGGTCGTCCCCGCCGGTATTGGCTGTGCCAACCTCAACAGGGCTCCGTCCCCAACTGCACAGCTAGTTTGTTTCGAACTGACTTCCTTTGGACGGACGACGTCCCGGAGGCACTGTTACGGACCCAACCATGCAGAGGGAACACAACCGACATCTCTGCACAGGAAGGAACCGATCCAAATACGCGTCATCGATGAGGCGACTGACCGAACGGCCAACCAACGGTTGTCCCCGCCGGTACTGGCTGTGCCGTCCTCACCAGAGATCTGTCCCCGACTGCACAGCTGGTTCGTCTCGAACTGACTACCTTCGGACGGATGATGTCCCAGAGACACTGTCTCAGACCCAACCATCCAGAGGGACACAACCGACATCTCTGCACAGGAAGGAACCGTCCCAAATACACATCGTCGATGAGGCGACTGACCGAATGGCCAACCAACGGTCGTCCCCGCCGGTATTGGCTGTGCCGACCTCACCAGGGCTCCGTCCCCTACTGCATAGCTAGTTCGTCTCGAACTGTCTTCCTTCGGACGGACGACGTCCCGGAGACACTGTCTCAGACCCAACCATGCAGACAGGACACAACTGACATCTCTGCACAGGAAGGAACCGACCCAAATACACGTCGTCGATGAGGCGACTGACCGAACGGCCAACCAACGGTCGTCCCCGCTGGTACTGGCTGTGCGTACCTCACTGGGGCTCCGTCCCTGACTGCACAGCTGTTGCGTCCCGACCGCCGTCTTGGTCCTTCTCCAACTCAACGAGTCCAGCTCCGACCTTCAACTGCCAGTTCCGAACTGCTTCAAGACCCACGACGATCGGGGAGTAATAGCCGTTCACCCAAGTTAAATCGGCAGTGCAAATATCGATACGCGATGCTGCTGCCACTTACGTGTAGGCAATTGAAATTTAAAATGACGTGGCGGCCGTACGGTAAATCAAGATGTTACACAATAGATGGCACGAACATGAGCCGCGCACGTTTGAGTTACATAAGTTCGATGTTTAAGACTATATAAGAAAAACGCGTTTCTAAAAGCCACGAAGAAATTGGTTTCAACGGTTTACTAAATTAATACTTATAGCGGACATATGAGCTAAATCTGCTGTGGATCTCAATGCTTAATGTTTTTAGTATGTTGTAATTAACGTTTTCTGACGCGGGTACCCATGATTTAAAAAAATGATACGCAACCACCTACGTTGAGCTGGCGCCGCTAACTGTTTCCACAAAACGCGAGAAGAAATCTGAAACACTAATACAGCACTTGGTCCTATGGCCTGCGGAACAGCGTGCTGAACGCTCTAAATCAAGCGGAGTTGACATTCGCCTTAGTTGCCCCTCTACGCCATACATCACGACGCTGTCAGACCGTTTAGTCACAGCAGCCTCTGCTGTGACTTCTGACCTGCACCTTGTGCATAGTTTTGGATTCACCAACAGCAAACGACGTCCAGCACAAATACCAGGCCTACTTTAACGGCTGCTGTAGAACGACTATCATTCCTGTTGGCGTAACTGACTCTCAGATGTATTACTCAGACGGGTCAGTGAAGGGGACAATGTACTCACCACCTCATAGGTCTCCTCGACCTACTTATCACTGCAATTATAAATGGCCATAGCTACAATGACATGTCGACTTCCTGTGATCTATAGTTTTGCATGCGATGAGGACACTCACGTCATTACCAGAATGAAAAATGCTTCTATCACAGCACAAAAAAGACGAATATAGCCTGGACAGACTTAGGTATGTAGAAGAAGTGAACTAGCATTTAGGCTTGTCTGATAGCTCGAGAGACATTTAATCAAATTATGGTTCAAATGGCTCTGAGCACTATGGGACTTAACATCTGTGGTCATCAGTCCCCTAGAACTCAGAACTACTTAAACCTAACTAACCTAAGGACATCACATACATCCATGCCCAAGGCAGGATTCGAACCTGCGACCGTAGCGGTCGCACGGTTCCAGACTGTAGCGCCTAGAAGCGCTCGAATCAAATTATCTTGACATATTTGCGCATTTTAATGTGTTAGTATTAGTACCCATGTCATGTAATATAATGCATCTGTCTAGTAAAGTAAAATGATAAATGATGTCATCTCGTATAACATGACACATGCCACAATTAATAAAGTGTTTCGGGCTATTATGCCATTGGAGGGCAGCGTGGAGGGTAAAAATCGTAGAGGGAGACCAAGAGATGAATACACTAAGCAGATTCTGAAGGATGTAGGCTGCAGTATGTACTGGGATATGAAGCATCTTGCACAGGATAGAGTAGTATGGTGAGCTGCAACAAACCAGTCTCAGGACTGAAGACCACAACAACAACAATGCCATGGTCGAATGGATTTCACGTTTAAACCCAACGTTCCGTCCTCATCTGCGGAGGACATCTTCAAGGGGGATCGTAGTTTCTTTGGGTGTCCGATTCACACCTTGGTACTTTACTGACTGTAGCAAACTTCTGTATACTATGCTTCTGCGCAGAGGTATGACGTCACGTGTTTTGCATTCCCGCGCGCAATTGGCTAAATGGTTCAAATGGCTCTGAGCACCATGGGACTTAACATCTGTGGTCATCAGTCCCCTAGAACTCAGAACTACTTAAACCTAACTAACCTAAGGACATCACACACATCCATGCCCGAGGCAGGATTCGAACCTGCGACCGTAGCAGTTCCGTGGTTCCGAACTGAGCGCCTAGAACCGCGCGCAATTGGCCGTTGTCGACTACCATCGTCCGCTGTTGCTATGGAATACTGGCACTCATCTTCTTCAGCACTGGAATCCAGGTGTCATTCAGTTTCACGCCCTCCTCCTTCCTGCTGAAATTCTTGGTGTGTTTTACAATTTCTATGGCCTCCTTGTATAGCCTTTCATGGCATCCCCTTGTAGCCGTCAGTACTTGAATCCTATCAAAATTAATGTGGTGGTCTGCTGCCTGCAAACCACGTTCCGCAACAGCTGATCTGTCAGTCTCCCCTCTTCTTCAATTGCCCTTATACTCTTCTAGTCGTTGTAAAACACTCCAGAAATATCAATAGGAAGGAGGAGGGCATGAAATCGAATGACATCTGGGTTCTGGTGCTGAAGAAGATGGGTACCAGTCTTCTACCATGGGCTGATAGCAGCAGCGGACAACGGCACTCCACAACGGCCAGTTGAGCTGGGGTATTCAAAACATGTGACGTCACGCATGTGCGCGGAAGCTGCAGTCAGTAACATGCCAAGGTGTCAATCGGACACCCAAAGAAGCTACGATCCCCTTTGAACACGTCCTCTGCAGATGGTGACGAAACATTGGGTTTAAGTTGAAAGTCGCGAGCTCTATCTTCTTATCTCGTGTTTTCTACTGAAAATCTCGTGCTTGTACTCTTGTTAACTTTACTATAACAGAGATCGCTTAGACTTTTTTTTTCTTTAATTGGTCCTGTGCGCAACAAATAACTTACTTGGTCTTTCTGCTGCCACTGCTTGATCTGCTGCATTCCATTAGTCAACAAAAACATAAAAAAACCTACTATTCATGCTGAGTGCAATGCATGTTCTGTATGGCGGCTCCTGCTGTTCCTGCGGCTGCTGCTGCTTACTACAACTACATATAATTCAGGAAAAAGAGTTTGGTCAAATCTAAACTCAGTAAATGGTAATCCAAACAAGTAATTCCTCTTTTCAGAAACTATATTCTGAAAGCGATTCTTTCTCATTCAATTAACAAAACGCTAGAAGCTCTTTGAACAATCGCTTCGTATGTAAATCTGCCTCCAGTCGCATTAAAGCAATATTACAGCTTAACCAGACCATTGAGACAGACTGAAATACTTCTCAATTAAATACATAGTGAAACAATTCCCTGACAATTACAAAATAAATCAATCACAAAAATCAATACTTAATCTATTCGCCTAACAATGGTTTCCCCTTAAGAATTCAACTCCTATCATTATCAAAATTACCGTCTACTGCTACGCACATACACAAACCCTTTTCTTTAAATCAATAAGCACGCTGCAAATTATAAAAAATATCAACTCAATACCAAATCCTGTGTCGCTGCTGGCGGACACGGCAGTACGGCAGCTCGTCGAGGACCCCTCGCCCAACACACGTGCGCACCACAGCAGGCGGGCAGGCGGGCTCCTACACTGGCTTCAAAACTGCCACTAATTAATACATGAGCTGCGAAGGGCGACAACAATATCTTAAATTCCAGAGCTTGTGTATGCGCGCTGTAGCCAACCTTTAAATCCTAAGAGAGTATTGCCAACTCTCAAAGTGTGTAATCAATTCGATCACCACATAATACGCGGAACATTTTATTAATTGTGACATTTCTGGTCATGTAAGTTAACTTTTTACAATAAGACACATGCCTGCCATCATGGCCGGCCGGAGTGGCCGAGCGGTTCTAGGCGCTACAGTCTGGAACCGCGCGACCGCTACAGTCGCAGGTTCGAATCCTGCCTCGGGCATGGATGTGTGTGATGTCCTAGGTTATTTAGGTTTATGTAGTTCTACGTTCTAGGGGCTGATGACCTCAGATAAATCCCATAGTGCTCAGAGCCATTTGAACCATTTGATAGTAGCATGGTCGTAACGATCGTGTTTTCAACATCTGGTCGCTTAGAAGACCATTACATCTCTCTTCCTAAAACACACTGATATCGCTGGTAAGAAAAACAAATGAAGTATGTCCATCCATCGCTGATTTTCGCTCAATATTGTTTGGTGCCACCAACATTCACGTATTGGCGAAGTGTTATACTTAGTAGGGGTTGTGATAGGTTCACTATGATCGGCAGAATTATAAAGCTTGTGTTTGGGAGTAAAGTTATTGTGCTCACTGCTCCAACATGTGCAAAGAAGATAACTGTGGCAGGTTATAAGATAGGTATGGATATGACATGGGAGACTGCAATTTCAATGCAGCGATAGCGGTGTGGGAGATGAAGGATTTTACGTACAAAATTATGTCCAGTCATAAGAGATATAGATACTGATATTTCAGAGCTACAGCCGTGAGGAGGAGTTATTTTCGGCCGGCCGAAGTGGCCGTGCGGTTAAAGGCGCTGCAGTCTGGAACCGCGAGACCGCTACGGTCGCAGGTTCGAATCCTGCCTCGGGCATGGATGTTTGTGATGTCCTTAGGTTAGTTAGGTTTAACTAGTTCTAAGTTCTAGGGGACTAATGACCTCAGCAGTTGAGTCCCATAGTGCTCAGAGCCAGTTATTTTCGACACTTCGCTCCTTGTCAAATGTCATCAGATTGGCGCTGCAATTATAATATTTAATTTTATTTACAGTGAAAAATACGTGGCTGATTTCCCAGGACGACACTGTTTGGCGTGTGAGTGTGTGGTGGCGGTAGCCTGTGGCCGAAAGAATGGGCGTTTCGTGCTTACGGCTTTCATGAACGGCTGGCCGGCCAGCTGGTCGTTCTTGCCCACAGCTGCAGGGGTAAGTCCCAGTGGCAGCGCCCTATGGATAGCTGAACAGTGAACTAATAATCAGTATGCATTGAGCTGTCTAGGTGACGGCGTGTGGTGCATGTTTTCTCCGTGGAAAATTGACCGATTCAGTATAATCACTGCCAAGTGTTGGCGATGGGTGTATTGATAACATCTGAATTCCTACCACTCCAATCATCTTTGTATGCCCTCCATGGCTGGCGGTGGTGCCTCTGGCATAAACGCAGGTCCATGACTGCAGCTGCGATCGTGGTTGCAGTTTTCTACGACCTCTGAGCACTGGCACTGACAGTGTATGGGGGATTCGCACACTGCATGTAGATGTTCAATGTCGTGCACTTCCTATGAAATGACCTAACTGTGCCAGTATCAGCCAATAGGAGGCATGGGAAAAATATCCAGTATGGTTTGGAAACCAAGTGTTTGTGGGAATGAATCCCACCAGATATACCAGTCCTAGTAATCACCAATATGATGCAAGGTAAAAACTGGTCACTTTCAAAAGGTATCGATTTAATTAATTTGACAATCAGATAGAGTGAGGGAATATTTACAAGACATTCTGAATTGGGGGTTTACCAGGTATCCACTCTTTGTTCAGGACATAGATGGGCACATGACAGACACTACCTACTTCTTTCAGAATGTCTTTGTTCCAATCTGTAGAGGTTTTCATAGCAGTGGAAGTGTGAGAACAAAGGGATGTATCGACTACCAACACCAGGTCTGCATGAGCAGTGAGGGGGTCAGGGGACGGAAATGGGAGGGAGGAGGGGTGGGGTTGACATCTTGGTCTGTGTGTTTGCATACATTGGTTCACACAAACAGGAAACATTCACTTAAGAGAGGGACAGAGGGAGAGACAGAGAGAGAGAGAGAGAGAGAGAGACAGACAGACAGACAGAGAATGTGTTTCGACAGGAATTACTCAGGTATGAATATCAAAGGGTTGCCGCCACTTGATACTTCGTTTGGGGATTGGAGTGACATCTGGTCTGCATCTTGCATGATGTGGCTGACTGTGCAATACGAGGTGCATTCAAGTTCTAAGGCCTCCGATTTTTTTTATAATTAACTACTCACCCGAAATCGATGAAACTGGCTTTACTTCTCGACGTAATCGCCCTGCAGACGTACACATTTTTCACAACGCTGACGCCATGATTCCATGGCAGCGGCGAAGGCTTCTTTAGGAGTCTGTTTTGACCACTGGAAAATCGCTGAGGCAATAGCAGCACGTCTGGTAAATGTGCGGCCACGGAGAGTGTCTTTCATTGTTGGAAAAAGCCAAAAGTCACTAGGAGCCAGGTCAGGTGAGTAGGGAGCATGAGGAATCACTTCAAAGTTGTTATCACGAAGAAACTGTTACGTAACGTTAGCTCGATGTGCGGGTGCGTTGTCTTGGTGAAACAGCAAACGCGCAGCCCTTCCCGGACGTTTTTGTTGCAGTGCAGGAAGGAATTTGTTCTTCAAAACATTTTCGTAGGATGCACCTGTTACCGTAGTGCCCTTTGGAACGCAATGGGTAAGGATTACGCCCTCACTGTCCCAGAACATGGACCCCATTTTTTCAGCACTGGCGGTTACCCGAAATTTTTTTGGTGGCGGTGAATCTGTGTGCTTCCATTGAGCTGACTGGCGCTTTGTTTCTGGATTGAAGAATGGCATCCACATCTCATCCATGGTCACAACCGACGGAAAGAAAGTCCCATTCATGCTGTCGTTGCACGTCAACATTGCTTGGCAACATGCCACACGGGCAGCCATGTGGTCGTCTGTCAGCATTCGTGGCACCCACCTGGATGACACTTTTCGCATTTTCGGGTCGTCATGCAGGATTGTGTCCACAGAACCCACAGAAATGCCAACTCTGGAGGCGATCTGTTCAACAGTCATCCTGCGTTCCCCCAAAACAATTCTCTCCACTTTCTCGATCATGTCGTCAGACCGGCTTGTGCGAGCCCGAGGTTGTTTCGGTTTGTTGTCACACGATGTTCTGCCTTCATTAAACTGTTGCACCCACGAACGCACTTTCGACACATCCATAACTCCATCACCACATGTCTCCTTCAACTGTCAATGAATTTCAATTGGTTTCACACCACGCAAATTCAGAAAACGAATGATTGCACGCTGTTCAAGTAAGGAAAACGTCGCCATTTTAAGTATTTAAAACAGTTCTCATTCTCGCCGCTGGCCGTAAAATTCCATCTGCCGTACGGTGCTGCCATCTCTGGGACGTATTGACAATGAACGCGGCCTCATTTTAAAACAATGCGCATGTTTCTACCTCTTTCCAGTCCGGAGAAAAAAAATCGGAGGCCTTAGAACTTGAATGCACCTCGTAGATGACAGTGGTCATGGGGCCTGAGCAGGCAGGAACATGCAAAGCAGTTGGTCTGGCACAGTGGTCATGGCATGTGTATGGAATGTCATTGTGGTCAGTGAGAGAGATTTTTAAGTGTAATTACATGTGGTGTGTTATGTTGATGGTATTTCTTGCATTATCACAATAAAAAAGCCATCGATTTAATTACTTATTTTCAATGAATTTTACAAGACATGCATCTTCCCAAGCAGCAGAGAATGATGTACAAAAGATATCTAACCCCTGGAAATTAAATTTTATAAATAAACAGTATATTGTTTGCTGTGTAACTGAATTGCCTGTCATGAGATACTACCTCGCCAGTGCAGACCCACCAATTTCCAGATGGGGGATGGATGAGAAGGGCTGGAGGATTTACCAGATGGGGAGGGGTTAATTCATTTACTGATTTAATTAATTAGTCAATCAAATCGACAGAGTGGGAGGGTGCTATTCGAATAACTCAGGGCTGAAAGCGTACTTGCGGCGACTACACCATAAGGCAAACCATTTTGTCTTTTGGAATTTACGCGAAATCGATCCATTGTTCAAGTGCAACGCGCAATCCACTGTCGATTCAACACGAAGCCACCTCTGCACAAGGAGTTTTACGACAGATATACGAAATTCTTGGAAGTTGGTTACACATGCGGCGGGAACACCACTGGTCGGCCACGCACGTCTGATAAAAACGTCGAACGTATCCGAGATGAGTGTTCACACGGAGCCCTCGAAAGTCCACAAGTCAGACAGGCCAAGAACTTCAATTTCCTCAAATAACGGTGTGGCGTGTTCTGAAACGGCACCTGCGTAGGAAGCCTTGCAAGTTACAGTTACTGCAGCAACTGCGTCCCGGCGACCGTAACAGAAGGTATTAATTTTCCATTTTAGCTCTCCAGAATACGGCAGAGGAAACATTTTCCGAACTACTCATCCCTTCGCACGAAACGACGTTATCTACCGGGCAAAGTAAACCTTCATAATTTAAGAATTTGGGGGTCACAAAATCCTGGCCCCGTCAGCGAACATGAAACAGACTCACCGAAACTGAATTTGTTTTGTACCGTATCTGTTAACAAAGTTTATGGATCTTTCTTTTTTGCAGAGGAAACTGTAACTGGAATGCCATACCTGGACATTCTGCAAAATTGGTTGTTTCCTAAGCTCCATGAAGACACAAATGATTTCATTTTTTATGTATGACGCCGCCCCGCCACACTTTCACCTTGAGATGCGGCGTTGACACCACCATCCTACAACGACGGTTTGAAAGTGATTGACAAAAATATCATGTTCAACGCGTGTGGCCTGTCAGGTCACAAGACCTCACACCTTGCGATTCTTTTTTTATCTGTGAAGGTACATAAAGGCAGAGTCTTTGTCCCTCCTATGGCTGCCGCTCTTCAAGAGCTGAGAAATCGAAATGTTGGAACTGTCGACTCAATAACAGGGACCTGTTGATTCGTGTGTGGAATGAAATGGACCACCGTTTTGATGTTTCTCGAGCAACGCTGAGTGCTTATGGTGAGTGTATGGTATAGTGTCTGTGCGAAAACAAAACTTTGAACGTTCCTCTGTCCAGTGACATGCGCAATGTGTTTCTATCTTTCGTAGTTTCTTTTCGAATCGCCTTGTATATAGTAGGGACACTTATTTGTTTCATTTCTATTAGTTTTATATTTGTTATTAAGCAGAAACAGTTCCTCTGTCCAGTGACATGCGCAATGTGTTTCTATCTTTCGTAGTTTCTTTTCGAATCGCCTTGTATATAGTAGGGACACTTATTTGTTTCATTTCTATTAGTTTTATATTTGTTATTAAGCAGAAACAGTTCTTGTTAACTTAAAGGTTAATGTGTGAATGTGAACACAACAGCACTGGAGTAATGATCTTTGAACGAGGGCACAGGCTCACCACGGCATCGCCGAGTTCAAGTAGCAGCGCTGTATTCGAAAGTGTGCTTGCTGTGGACGAAACTGCAATGGAAGCATGAGAGGATATTCTTCGGGAATATTAAAGAAAGGTTTCCTGTGAGGAGTTGTACAAACAATAAGGAAAAAGTGTTTAGAAAACACGGGCTAACCTTAAGAGCTATGAGTACGTGTTCAGTAGAAGAGATGTGTTTCACACTAGCGAAGATGAACAAGTGCTCATTGCTCTTAAGATATGCTTTATGGACCCCATGTTTACTAGACGTTTTTTCCTTGTTTGGTTAATACTTACTCTTCCTAAAATACGGAAGGCAAAGACTTTACAGTAGAGGAAATCTGTTTCATAGTATCGAAAATGAACAAGCGTTCATACATCTTAAAGTATGCATTTTAGAGCCCATTTTTTACTTATTGCTTTATAAGGAATCTGTCCCTAAAGTTTGTGTTTTTTTTCTTTTTCGGGACACTTTGTATACAGGGCGGTCCATAGATAGTTACCGGGCCAAATATCTCACGAAATAAGCATCAAACGAAAAAACTACAAAGACGAAACTTGTCTAGCTTGAAGGGTGAAACCGGATGGCGCTATGGTTGGCCCGCTAGATAGCGCTGCCATAGGTCAAACGGATATCAACTGCGTTTTCTTTTTAAATTGGAACCTCCAGTTTTTATTACATATTCGTGTAGTACATAAAGAAATATGAATGTTTTAGTTGGACCACTTTTTTCGCTTTGTGATAGGTGACGCTGTAATAGTCACAAACGTATAAATACGTGGTATCACGTAACATTCCGCTAGTGCGGACGGTATTTGCTTCGTGATACATTACCCGTGTTAAAATGGACCATTTACCAATAGCGGAAAAGGTCGATGTCGTGTTGATGTATGGCTATTGTGATCAAAATGCCCAACGGCCGTGTACTATGTATGCTGCTCGGTATCCTGGACGACATCATCCAAGTGTCCGGACCGTTCGCCGGATAGTTACGTTATCTAAGGAAATATGAAGTGTTCAGCCACATGTGAAACGTCAACCACGACCTGAAACAAATGATGATGCCCAAGTAGGTGTTTTAGCTGCTGTCGCGGCTAATCTGCACATCAGTAGCAGACAAATTGCGCGAGAATCGGGAATCTCAAAACGTCGGTGTTGAGAATGCTACATCAACATCGATTGCACCCGTACCATATTTCTATGCACCAGGAATTGCATGGTGACGACTTTGAACGTCGTGCACATTTCTGCCCTTGGGCACAAGAGTAATTACGGGACGATGACAGATTTCTTGCACGCGTTCTATTTAACGACGAAGCGTCATTCACCAACAGCGGTAACGTAAACCGGAATAATATGCACTATTGGGCAACGGATAATCCACGATGGCTGCGACAAGTGGAACATCTGCGACCTTGGCGGGTTTATGTATTGTGCGGCATTATGTGAGGAAGGTTGATGGACATCATTTTGTGCATTTATTGCATTAATGTGGTATTTACAGGTAATCACGCTGTAACAGCATGCGTTCTCAGATATGATAAGTTCACAAGGGCACATGTGTCACATTGGAACAAACGAAATAAAATGTTCAAATGTACCTACGTTCTGTATTTTAATTTAAGAAACCTACCTGTTACCAACTCTTCGTCTAAAATTTTATCGATGGCAATCTAAATGGTGCAATGTATGCTGATTTCCTACGTAATGTTCTACCGATTTTACTACAAGATGTTTCACTGCATGACAGAATGGCGATGAACTTCCAACATGATGGATGTCCGGCACATAGCTCGCTTGCGGTTGAAACGGTTTTCAATAGCATATTTCATGACAGGTGGATTGGTCGTTGAAGCACCATGCCATGGCTCGCACGTTCACCGGATCTGACGTCCCCGTATTTCTTTCTGTGGGGAAAGTTGAAGGATATTGGCTATCGTGATCCACCGACAACGCCTGACAACATGCGTCAGCGCATTGTCAGTGCATGTGCGAACATTACGGAAGACGAACTACTCGCTGTTGGAAGGAATGTCGTTACCTGTATTGCGAAATGCATTGAGGTTGACGGACATCATTTTGAGCATTTATTGCATTAATGAGGTATTTACAGGTAATCACGCTGTAACAGCATGCGTTCTCAGATATGATAAGTTCACAAAGGTACATGTATCACATTGGAACAACCGAAATAAAATGTTCAAACCCACCTTCGTCCTGTATTTTAATTTAAAAAACCTACCTGTTACCAACTGTTCGTCTAAAATTGTGAACCATATGTTTGCGACTATTACAGCGCCGTCTGTCACAAAGCGAAAGAAGTGGTCCAACTAAACCATTCATATTTCTTTACGTATTACACGAATATGTAATAAAAAATGGGAGTTCCTATTTAAAAAAACACAGTTGATATCCGTTTGACATATAGCAGCGCCATCTAGCGGGCCATCGATAGCGCCATCTGGTTTCCCCCTTCAAGGTAGACGAGTTTCGTTCTTTGTAGTTTTTTCGTTGACGCTTATTTCGTGAGATATTTGGCCCGGTCACGATCAATGGACCACCCTGTATATAAATTATTTATCTGCTGAGCATGGCGATTCTGATGTCTATTTTACTGCCGTTACACAAGCTGCTTTCTGATTGACCGACGGAATTAGAAATCATCTTCTTTGTAGAGAGAGCCGAGCTTCTGCTTGGCATGCGGAAGTTGCGGTGGGGGCGGAACTGTAACTAGTCCAGTCGTTCACCCTGCTGCGCTTTCCGCTGTCCCACTTGGGAGCGGCCAGTCGAAGCTAATCTATTCAAATGGAATACGCCGCCGGCACAACAACACGGCACAGCAATGGCTGCGGGGGCTTACCGCGACGCTGCACCGACGCCGCTAAACAGACACTCGCCACCTGCAGTACAGAAACCAAACGCGACGGCATTGAAGGTCAAATAACATATTACCTAACAGCAAGGTACAAGACTGTCGGTTTTTATTAATTCTGCAAGAATTAAAGCAAGGTAGCCAAAATTGAAGGAAGGTTATATAAAAAAACACAGATGAGCCGAGACATTATGACCACTTGCTTCAACTGTGTTAGTTCACCATTGGAAAGTACTAAAGCATGTGATGTGGAATCGAGAAGTCGTCATTAGGCTTCTTATATATTTACTGCCACGCAAATACTCAACAAACTGGTGCGTGGCGGAGGGTAACACGTAATACTACTAGTCCTTTCCTTTCTTGTTCCACTCGCAAATATAGCGAGGGAAAAACAACTGTCTATAATCTTCCGTGCAAGTCCAAGATTGCAAGAGCCGACAAATGCGAGAATTAGCGCACAATCAGCTTAACAGCTCGTGCATCCAAGTAGCTGGCAAGAATAATATACAGAAGAAAGGAAAAGAAAACTAATCTGTAGGTAACGTTTATTTTGGCTTTAGGAACGGTAAAGGCACCAGAGAGGCAATTCTGACGTTTCGGTTGATATGGAAGCAAGACTGAAGAAAAATCAAGACACTTTCATAGGACTGGTCGATCTGGAAAAAGCGTTAGACCACGAAAAATGGTGCGAAAGTTTCGAAATCTTGAGAAAAATAAGGGTAAGCTACAGGGAAAAACGGGTGATAAACAATATGTACAAGAACTAAGAGGGAATATTAAGAGTGGAATACCAAGTACCAAGTGCTCGGATTAAAAATATTGCAAGTAGGAATGTAGTCTTTCGCCCTTACTGTTCAATAATAACATCTGATGCTATGACGAAGCTAAAAGAAGGTGGAAGAGTGGGATTAAAATTCAAGATGAAAGGATATCAATGTTAAGATTTGTTGGTGACATTGCTATCCTCAGTGAAAGTGTAGAAGAATTACAGGACCTGAGAGTGAAATGAACACTCTACTGACTACAGAATATGGACTCAGAGCAAATAGAAGAAAGACGAAATTAATGAGAAGTAGCACAAACTTAACGTTATAATTGGTGATCACGAAGTAGAAGGAATTAAGGAATCCTGCTACCTAAGTAGCAAAATAACCCATGACGGACGGAGCAAGGAGGACATAAAAAGCAGTCACTGGCACAAAGGATATTATTGACAAAGAGAAGTCTACTAGTATCGAACATCAAGTATCTGTTGAGAGGCCAAACAAATGTGTGGTTGCTGAAGAGAGGCAGCAGCCTTTTCAGCAGCTGCAAGGGCAACAGTCTTGGTGATTGACTGATCTGGACTTTTAACATCAACCAAAACGGCCTTTCTGTGCTGCTACTGAGAACGGTTGAAATCAAGGGGAAACTACAGCCGTAGTTTTTCCCGAGGATGATGACGTCCTCTAGGGTAAAATATTTCGGAGGTGAAATAGTCCCCAGTTCGGCGGGGACTACACAGGAAGATGTTGACATCAGGAGAAACAAAACTGGCATTCTACGGATCGGAGCGTGGAAAGTTAGATCCCTTAATCGGGCTGGTAGGTTAGAAAATTTAAAAAAGGAAATGGGTAGGTTGAAGTTAGATACAGTGGGAATTTAGTGAAGTTGGGTGGCAGGAGGAATGGGACTTCAGGTCAGGTGAATAGAGGGTTATAACTATAAAATCAAATAGGGTTAATAAAGGAGAGTGTTTCATAATGAATAAGAAAATAGGAATGCGGGTTAACTGCTATGAAGAGCAGAGTGAATTATCGTAGCCAAGATAGTCACGAAGCTCACGCCTACCAGAGTAGTACAAGTTTATATGAGAACTAGTTCCGCAGATGATGAAGAGATTGAAGAAATGTGTGCTGAAATAAAATAAATTATGCAGATAGTTAAAGCAGACGAAAATTTAATAATTGAGGTGGGGGGGGAGGGGGCGGAAATGATAGTAGGAAAGCGAAGAGAAGGAAAAATAGTAGGTGAAGATGGTTAGACAGAGATTTAGGAACCAGACTTTAAACTGTAAGACATTTCCAGGAGGCAGATGTGGACTCTGATTACAATTTGTTGGTAATGAACTATACATTAAAACTGTATATATTAGAAAAAGGTAGGAAATTAAGGAGATGGGACCTAAATAAGTTGAAAGAACCAGAGGTTGTTGAGGGTTTCAGAGGGAGCATTAGGCAACGGTTGACTAGAAAGTGGGAAGGAAATACAGTAGAAGGCGAATGGATAGCTTTAAGAGATGTAATAGTGAAGGCAGCAGAGGATCAAATAGGTAAACAGACGAAACCTAGAAGGAATCTTTGGATAACGCAAAAGATACTGAATTTAAGAAAGCAGAAAATTTAAAAATGCAGCAAATGAAGCAGACGAAACGAAATACAAACGTTTAAAAAATGAGATTGACAGGAAGTGCGAAATTGCTAATCAGGAACCTACGGTAAGCTCTCAGCAAATGAAATCGGTGCTCGTGTGACCAGGCCATGGTTTTCCAGTCGTCTATGGTCCAACCGATATCGTCACGAGTCCAAGAGAGGCGCTGCAGGCAATGTGGTGCTGTTAGCAAAGGCACTCGCATCGATCGTCTGCTGTCGTAGCCCATTAACTACAAATTTCGCCTCACTGTTTGTCGTACGTGCGACATTGATTTCAGCGGTTATTTCACGCAGTGATACTTGTTCGTTACCATTGACAACTAAGCAAACGCCGCTGCTCTCGGTCGATATGTGAAGACTGTAGGTCAATGCATTGTCCGTGGTGAGAGGTAATGTATGAAAATTGTTTTGTCGGTACGCTCTTGACACTGTCGATCTCGAAATATTGAATTCTCTAACGAGTTCTCTAGTGGAATGCCGCATGCGTCTAGCAGGAACTACCATTCAGGGTTCAAAGTCTGTTAATTACCTTCGTGCGGCAATAATCATGCCGCGCTATGTTTCACATGAATCACCTGAGTTCTAATGACAACTCCGCCAATACACTGCCCTTTATGCCTTGTGTACGCGATACTACTGTTCATATGTATACGTTATTATCATTAGCCCAATACTTTTGTCATCTTATTGTATATTAGACTTCTATCACGATAGAAGGCGAATGTCTGAAGTAAATGTAGCGCTTCGCTGCTATGTCAAGTCAGAAGTTATCCTTGGCTTCATCAACAACCAGAGTGGTGCTTCGCAGGAACCCCGCCTCTGAATGTTTTCAGAGACATTCCTAGACCCGTTAGTGCTGTTGTGTTCGCATGCGAGACGATTTTGTCCCCCGTGCGCACTACAGTGAAAACTTTTTAGCGCGGCGTGGTGGGTGCACGCGAGCGGCGCAGAGCTGCGAGAGGACAGCTGGCGAGAAATTACGCGCGAGCGTTCGCTTTTTGAGAGGCAGCCGTCGCCTTTTCAGCGGGAGGCGGCACGTCCGCGGGCCGTGCCCGGGGCCCGCAGGAAATTGCACGCCTTCCGGGCCCGTCAGCCTGCAGCGGCCGCTGCCGCAGCGGCAGCCGCGCCACGCTCCAGCCTCACCCACCACACCACCACCAAAGCAGGGGTACTCCACACGGTTTTTCGAAAAACTTCCACCGGAGGAGATGCAGCAGGTATTCCGGAATCTGAAACAGGAACGGCCGCAAACATTGGTAATTTGTAACTACACTACTGGCCATTAAAATTGCTACACCAAGAAGAAATGCAGATGATAAACGGGTATTCATTGCACAAATATATTATACTAGAACTGACGTGTGATTACATTTTCACGCAGTTTGGGTGCAGAGATCCTGAGAAATCAGTACCCAGAACAACCACCTCTGGCCGTAATAACGGCCTGGATACGCCTGGGCATTGAGTCAAACAGAGCTTGGATGGCGTGTACAGGTACAGCTGCCCATGCAGCTTCAACACGATACCACAGTTCATCAAGAGTAGTGACTGTCGTATTATGACGAGCCAGTTGCTCGGCCACCATTGACCAGACGTTTTCAATTGGTGAGAGATCTGGAGAATGTGCTGGCCAGGGCAGCAGTCGAACATTTTCTGTATCCAGAAAGGCCCGTACAGGACCTGCAACATGCGGTCGTGCATTACCCTGCTGAAATGTAGGGTTTTAGCAGGGATCGACTGAAGGGTAGAGCCACGGGTCTTAACACATCTGAAATGTAACGTCCACTGTACAAAGTGCTGTCAATGCGAACAAGAGGTGACCCAGACGTGTAACCAATGGCACCCCACACCATCACGCCGGGTGATACGCCAGTATGGCGATGACGAATACACGCTTCCAATGTGCGTTCACCGCGTCGCCAAACACAGATGCGACCATCATGATGCCGTAAACAGAACCTGGATTCATCCGAAATAATGACATTTTGCCATTCGTCCACCCAGGTTCGTCGTTGAGTACACCATCGCAGGCGCTCCTGTCTGTGTTGCAGCCAGCGTCAAGGGTAACCGCAGCCATGGTCTCCGAGCTGATAGTCCATGCTGCTGCAAACGTCGTCGAATTGTTCGTGCAGATGGTTGTTGTCTTGCAAACGTCCGCATCTGTTGACTCTGGGTTCGAGACGTGGCTGCACGATCCGTTACAGCCATGCGGATAAGATACCTGTCATCTCGACTGCTAGTGATACGAGGCCGTTGGGATGCAGTACGGCATTCCGTATTACCCTCCTGAACCCACCGATTCCATATTCTGCTAACAGTAATTCGATCTCGACCAACGCGAGCAGCAATGTCGCAATACGATAAACTGCAATTGCGATAGGTTACAATCTGAACTTTATGAAAGTGGGAAACGTGATGGTACGCATTTCTCTTCCTTACACGAGGCACCACAACAACATTTCACCAGGCAACGCCGGTCAACTGCCGTTTGTGTATGAAAAATCCGTTGGAAACTTTCCTCATGTCATCACGTTGTAGGTGTTGCCACCGGCTCCAGCCTTGTGTGAATGCTCCGAAAAGCTAATCATTTGCATACCACAGCATCTTCTTCCTGTCGGTTAAATTTCGTGTCTGTAGCAAGTCTTCTTCGTGGTGTAGCAATTTTAATGGCCAGTAGTGTATCTTGGCTCTGAGATAAGTTTTTATAATGACAAGGACACTGAGCAAAAAGTTAGCAAATTTGAAGTTGTATGTTGGAGCATTTAAAGAATTTCTCAGAACAAAGTTAGGAATGGAACGGGAATGAAATTTCATAAGGTAATGGCTCTACTCACATTGCTATACGGCAGTGAAACCAAGACGACGACTCAAAATCAATTGAGTAAAATACAGTCACCAGAAATGAGATTTTTAAGAAGTGTTGAAGATGGACGAGGTTGGATGCAATAAGAAGTGAAGATATTAGGGAAGAATTAAATATAGAATGAGTACATGATAAAATATTAAATAATAGGCTAATCTGGACCGATCACTTACAAAGAATGGAAAATGACAGACCTCGCCAGGCAGTGTTAGTTTACATGCCGAGGAGAAGAACAGACAGAGTACGACCCAGGACACGCTGGGGACAATTGTCTGGTAGGAACGCCTAATCCATGGAGTGGAGAAGAGGAAGAAGGCGTACACTTTTGTACCAGTCTCCAGCCAGCAATATGACCTTCCGAGATTGGATCCTTCCAAGCCACGAGGAACACAAGACTATATTCGTTCCTGTATAATCATTTAATACTCCATACATGATAGACATGTCCACGAAGCTTGGTTTCTCGTGACGCAGTACTTCCCACGTCCTTCAGTGTCGAAGGTGTGTCTCCCCCTTGAGACTGCGCTGTCTGTTGCGTAGCGAGTAGACTTGGGCGGTTAGCGCCAGGCGAGAGGCAGCGCACGAGCAGTGAGAGTACTGGCCGTGAGTCTTGAGAGAGCAGAGCAGAGCGGAGCTGAGGGACGGACAGAAACACAGCTGTGTCGAAAGCGAGCCGCGGCAGCGGTACAGCTACAGCCAGAGCCAGAGGCTAGGCGGGGTTACGCAAGCCGCGCCGGGCACAGGGATCGATGTCCGGGGAAGGACGCCGCTCCGTGCCGCGCCGGTTCGCCCGCCTCCCAGCTCGGTCTGCCTGCCTGGCTGCCTTTGTCTCTTGGCTGTCACCCGACATCTCGAGCGGAACACTGGCCGGCTGGAAGGCAAGCGCACGTGGAGCTGCTACTGACAGCTACTTGGCAGCTACGTGCACCACGGTCCGCAAGGGGCGCCGGGGGAGGGGCTGAGAGGATCGAGCGTAAAATTTTTGGAAAAAGTGGAAAAAGCGAAAAAAAAACTTGCAGTGAACGGTAGTGCGACGGACTAAAATAAATCACCTAAGTGTCCCTTTACCACTACGCGAAGTGCCCCTGACGTTGATGCCGCGAATAACATGATCCGACACGTTTTTTGTTGACCTCTTCGGTGTAGCGTCGCTGCCCCGTGAAGCTGAATGACTTCCCTATATCGGTAACTTAATGCCCGGGATGATTCCCTTAAAAAGGGCACCGTCTTCACCAATGTGAACTTGCCCTTTTTCTCTAACGACCTTGTAGTCGACGGAACATTGTAGCCTAATCTTGCTTCTTTGCTTTCGCGTGTTTGAGTGGCGCCTCGATTATTGATGTGGTGTACTATTCATTACTGTTTCTACGCCGTGCCGGAGTGGCCGATCGGTTCCAGGCGCTACAGTTCTAGGTGCTTCAGTCTGGAACCACGCGACCGCTACTGTCGCAGGTTCGAATCCTGCCTCGGGCGTGGATGTGTGTGATGTCCTTAGGGTAGTTAGGTTTAAGTAGTTCTAAGTTGTAGGGGACTGATGACCTCAGCAGTAAAGTCCCTCAGTGCTCAGAACCATTTTTTGAACTGTTTCTACGTAGATTTGTGTAATTTTTGCTTAATTGCTTCATTTATAATTAAGTATTCTTATACTCATTTGTAATGAATATAATCCTTATCGACGATGATATTAAATCGCTGCTGCGAATCTGTCTCCCAGCGCTCGTTTTATCACCAGCTTTTGTTAATAAAAGCTCTCTTGTCCGGACGTGATAGCGAGAAATATATAATTTTGGTTTCTCTTGTGATTAGTTTGAACCTGTTGTTGCTAATCGAAGTTTCGCTATCACAGTGTAAATCCATACAGATTGTGTAAAAGTGTTTGAAGCGATGTACCAATTGGCCATCAGAACAGAAGCATGTCTAACAGAAAAAAAGCACCCGTACTGTCACAAGCGAGCACCCAGCATTAAGCAAAAAATAGTACTGTGACTTCCAGAAAACCATCTGAATATGAACCTGAAAAGGTTCGAAAATCGGTTCATGGAATAACAATGACTATTCAAAAAAGTCACTGGTTGCAGTTTTATGTATTTACAATCAATTTTCTGTTTAAGTGATTCGTAATTTTTCGTTGTGGGGACCAGTAACACTGACGACCTATATGCCGAAATGGAGTTATCTTATAGGGACTAGAAAAATTCGCGTTCTGTCTCAAAATGTATAAACGTGAAATTACCTATCAGACGCTATTTCGTAGCGAATTGTATCCAGATGAACTATTTTATCAGGGATAGTTTGAAATAGCCTTATCTTCTGCGTATAAATATCAAGAATGTAACAAATTTTCGGTTCCTGGTATTGTACATCATCTGGCGTGAACCAGTTTAGAAACATAATGTGCATAAGAACTTGTTTGTAAAGTAAAAAGTGTACGAACGCAACGGCTTATCAGTGAGCTCGATGTTCTGGTGCCATGCCAACTGTGGGTGGTTGAATACTCTGTTTAAGATACGTGCTGCGTAAAGCTACGTAGTGCTCAGCAGTGTGACCTAGCAGCTTAGAACAAAGAAACTCGTGCTTTTGTTCGTTATCTTAAGTTCTAAAGTTCGTATAATGCGGACACTTTTAACGTGCCTGTTTTAGGTGGCGGATGCTTTGAACTGTCGTTGCGTCGAATGCCGCTAGAGGTCGGGCCTGAACTACCTCGCTAACAATACTCCACAAACCTCAACAAGCAGTTGCGCGATAGCCGTTCCGGAATGCTTCGTATCGTGCGTTGCTCGTTTTCTTTCCTTATTTTAAAAGGACTGAAGGTACTAATCCTGGTCCATCGCGGATTTCGGTTGGATCCTCAAAACACCAGGAGGTACCATGTGATCGTCGAATTGGGCGGGAAAAGAAAATAATGTCGAGATATACCTTAAATCAGAGACGCATTCAATTCACCGTCGGGAAAATGCTGCTACTGTACTTCCAAACAGAGCAATAATTTATTGAAAGCTTAAATACATCTACAACAACAAAAGCGGAAAACAAAAGCCATTTTTGACCAAAAAAAAGCTGTTAAGGTTTTTTGCAAAAGTAAACATTCCAGTGAAAAAGGTTCCAATCAGCACTTTTTTTTAACAGTAAATCATGCTCCTGTAGCGTGACAACTTTTTTTAAATTTGTGCGTCTTATTGAAAAAACAAAAATAGACGCGAATTTCGACTAAAATAGTGTGAATTTTGCTAAAAATAGAGGCTACATTTTTCAGTCCCTACTCGCCAGCGCGTGCCAGCAGGAATCAAGTAAGAGAGGACTATAGCTTATTCTTCGGAGCAACAACGATTTATTGGTCGTCCAATAACCAGTATTCACAAATTATAATAGTATTCGTATTAATGAAGAACAATAACACACAAAATTAAATAGTAGGACGACCCACTGGTTTCTAAGTGTGACGTTCCAGTGTATGACGTGCATCTGCCCCAAAACCCGAAGGCTGGTTTGGACATTACAGTGCTTTACTAGCCTGGCCCCTGCCTGCAACTCACCTTAAAACAGACTCACACACCCAGTTATAGCAGGGCTACAGTTTGACCTGGCCACTGGATTTGCAAATGTTATATGGTTCTCAGTGAGTTGCAACCGTTTCACTGCTTATGTTACCAGTACAGTAGCTTTTCATTTGACATTCCGTCGCCGAGTAGTGAGCAAAACGGGAATTCGTGCGCTGGACAACCTGTTTCTGTCATGCAGTGTGTTGAAAACTTTGAGAAGAAAAGGTACGCGCAACGATCAGAAATTCCACCTGTAGGATATTCCCTGTTTCATTCTTTTATTTATTGTCTTTTGGTTTTATGACTGCACAGCCATTCGTTAGTTATACATTGCAACAGTTATGTGAGTCCCACGGTGCAATACACAGATCTGCTACATCAACTGAAAACAGCAATACGAACGAAGAAAACAAGTGGGGAACAAACAGCAAAGCAGCACATTATAGACGGATACACCTAGTAATTGCAACAACTCATTGCTATACCTTACTAACAGTACCACGCCAATTTTAGACAGTGACGATGGTAAGTCTCTGGAGAAAAGAGAAGCAGCTGCATGAATGTCAAGAGCTGGAATATCAACAGATGGAAAACCAGTACTAAAGAAGAAACGAAAAGCTGAAAGGTGCAAGGAGTATATAAAAGGTCTATACAAGGGAGATGAAGGCAATAATATGGAAATAGACCAGGATGTAGATGAGATGGGAGATATGATACTGCGAGAAGAATTTGACAGACCACGAAATAACCTAAGTGGAAACAATGCTCCTGGAATAGACGACATTCCGTCAGAACTGCTGATAACCTCGAGGAAGCCAGCCAAGACAAAAACTCTTCCATCTGGTGTGCGAGATGTATGAGATAGGCGAAATACTCTCAGATTTCCAGAAGCATGTAATAATTCCAATTCCAAAGAGATCAGGTGCTGATAAATTGGTTCAAATGGCTCTAAGCACTATGGGATTTAACATCTCAGGTCATCAGACCCCTAGACTTGTAACTAGTTAAACCTGACTAACGTAAAGACATCACACACATCTATGCCCGAGGCAAGATTCGAACCTGCGACCATAGCACTAGCGCCGTTCCGGACTGAAACGCCTAGAACCGCTCGGCCACAACGGCTGGCCAGGTGCTGATAGGTGTGTAAATTACCGAGCTATCAATTTGACAAGTCACGGTTGCAAAATACTATCAAGAATTCATTACAGAAGAATGGAAAAACTGGTGGAAGCCGGCCTCGGGGAAGACCAGTTTGGATCCTGGAAAATGGAAATGATAGTATGGCATTGTTGGCCGGGAGGCCCCATTCAGGGGAGTTCGGCCGCTGTATTGCAAGTCCTTTTTAGGTGACGCCACATCGGCGACTTGCGAGTCAATGATGAGCAAAATGATGATGGACACACAACACCCAGTCCCCTGCCGGGAATCGAACCCGGCCCCCCCCCTGCGTGGTAGGCGGTAACGCTACCGCTACACTACGGAGGCGGACTGGATCCTGGAGAAATGTAGGAACACGCGGGACAATACAGACCTTATGACGTTTACCATAAGATAGTCTAAGGAAAGGCAAACCTACATTTATAGCAACTGTAGATTTGGAGTAATCTTTTGACAATGTCGTCTGGAATACACCCTTTGAAATTCTGAAGGTAGCAGTGGTAGAATACGGAGAGCGAAAGGTTAGTTTCAACTTTTGTAGAAACTAGACGCGCAGTTACAAGGGTCGAGAGTCATGACGGGAAGCGGTGGTTGAGAAAGGAGTGAGACAGGTTTGTAGCCCATCCCCGATGTTACTTAGTCTGTACATTGAGCAAGCAGTGAAGGAAACCAAAGAAAAATTTGGAATTGGGCGCCAAAGTTCAGAAAGAAGAAATAAAACTTTGAGATCTGTTGGATGACTTTGTAGTTTTGTCAGAGACAGCAAAGGATTTCGAAGACCAGTTGGAAAGGATGGACACTGTCTTCACTCTAAAAATAATAGATGAATTTTGCTATGTGGGCAGTAAAATAACCGATGACGGCCGAACCAGAGGGAATACACATTGTGAACTGTCAATCACAAAAAAGGCATTTCGGGAGAAGAGAAATTTGTTAACGTCGAATGTTAATTTAAATGTTAGGAAGTCTTTTCTGAAGGAATGTGTCTGGAGTGCAGCACTGTATGCTAGCGAACAGTGAGACGGTAAGCATTCCATACAAGAAGTGAATAGGAGCTTTTAAATTGTGATGTTAGAGAAGAATGCTGAAGATTAGATGGGTAGATCACGCAACTAATGATAAGGTATAGAATAGAGTTGGGGAGACAAGAAATTTGTGGCACAATTTGAGTAAGAGAAGGAAACGGTTGATAGGACACTTGCTGAGACATCAAAGGATCACCAATTTAGTATTGGAGGGAAGAATGGGGAGTAAAATCATAGTGAGGCCAAGAGATGAATGCAGTAAGCAGATTCATGAGGATTAAGTTACAGTAGTTATTCGGAAATGAAGAGACTTGCATATGATAGAGTAGCATTGGGAGCTGCATTAAACGTCTCTTCGGACTGAAGACCACAACAGTATTCTTAGACAGCAGCAGTAGCAGTTGCAGTGCAGAAGTCATACACAAATAGTGCGCGCTACTCAAAACTGTAGCATTTTTCGTGGCTAGTTGTGAAATATAACAAGTACCTGATATTTCACTTCCCTGGATTCGCAGTCGCTCGCGCTCTTACACTCACAACAAGCAACACTGAAACTAATACACTGCCTCACAAAAAAATGTCTCTGAGCACTATGGGACTTAACTTCTGAGGTCATCAGTCCCCTAGAACTTAGAACTACTTAAACCTAACTAACCTAAGGACATCACACACATCCATGCCCGAGGCAGGATTCGAAGCTGCGACTGTAGCGGTCGCGCGGTTCCGGACTGTAGCGCCTAGAACCCCTCGGCCATCCCAGCCGGCTCACAAAAAAAGTGAAGCACCCAAATGGCCGGGTATCAGTGTAAATTCGCACACGTTTTCACCGTCGGCGAGTGTGTAAATGATCACAGTTGCAACTGTCTGTGACTGGTAGTACGGCACCAGTGTACATTAGTGTTGTTCGTGTTTAGCGTTGTTACGTGTCCTCATAGGTTATGCAATGGGCATGAACGGAGTCAGATATTAAATGAACACTGTGAAGGATACGGAGATGCGTTATCAGCACCTGACAGAGTTTGAAAGCGGACTCGTTGGTATGAATGGTATTTCTGCACTATCCCGGATGGTGGTGTTGGTGGTGGTTAGTGTTTAACGTCCCGTCGACAACGAGGTCATTAGAGACGGAGCTCATGCTCAGGTTAGGGAAGGATTGGGAAGGAAATCGGCCGTGCCCTTTCAAAGGAACCATCCCAGCATTTGCCTGAAGCGATTTAGGGAAATCACGGAAAACCTAAATCAGGATGGCTGGAGACGGGATTGAACCGTCGTCCTCCCGAATGCGAGTTCAGTGTGCTAACCACTGCGCCACCTCGCTCGGTATATCCCGGATGGCAATGGCCATGGCCTTGAAGAGGTCTCATTTTTCCATGTTTTGGAGAGGCACACAGTGTTACTCTTGGCGCCATGGTATGAGGAGCCATCAGGTAGACTTCAGGTGACAGCTGGCAGTAACTGAAGGAACCATGAAGGCACAACGGTACCTCAAAGA
Source organism: Schistocerca nitens (assembly GCF_023898315.1). Classification (NCBI taxonomy): domain Eukaryota; kingdom Metazoa; phylum Arthropoda; class Insecta; order Orthoptera; family Acrididae; genus Schistocerca; species Schistocerca nitens. Next base: position 652,446,532 of record NC_064615.1, on the reverse strand, counting down.
CATCCTGCGTCCTCATATATTACCTTTCATGCGAAAGTATCGTGGTTCCATTTTTATACAGGACCGCCCATGGCACGTGTCTCAGTGATTTGTCTGCGTGATTTTGAGGTATTCTTGTGGCCAGCAAGTACTCCAGACCAGTCCCTGGGACAACGTATGTTGGAGCAGCTCGGGCGTCAACTCTGTTCCAAATCCAAGTGGCTCTGAGCACTACGGGACTTAACATCTGAGGTCATCAGTCCCCTAGAACTTAGAACTACTTAAACCGAACTAACCTAAGGACATCACATACACCCATGCCCGAGGCAGGATTCGAACGTGCGACCGTAGCAGCAGCGCGATTCCGGACTGAAGCGCCTAGAACCGTTCGGCTACAACGATCGGTTCAACTCTGTTCCAACGTTAGTATTTAGGATACCAAGGACCAGTTACAACAGTCGTATGCCAGATTCGACGGCTTTATGACACCTTTCCCAGCCTAATCAGTGCATACATTCAGGCCACAGTGGGTGCAACGTAATTGTGAAAAATTGGCTGGTGCTGCCAAGTTCTTTGTAAATTTGACTAGATTTTGTAATCATTCAAATAACATCAGATACTCTCTTAAGCCGCGAATTTTCGTTTCGTTTCCTCCTACCTTTCTGGGTGCTTCACTTTCTTTTGTGAAGCAGTATATATTCAAAGCGCTCGTGTTCCGAGCAAAACGAGTACTCTAACGGAAAGCGTAATATTCACTAAATGTTTTCTCCTTTTTATGGAGAGTACATCTGTACGAGCTCTTTGACCATTTCTATCACCTCCATCAATATTGACCTTTGTTCCGAGGACACCCTGTATATTAAACAGTTTTTCTTTTTTCTTATTTCTAGATGTTTAGAACTGTACTAATCACGAGACTCTGGAAGTTCATCCCCTGTTACAACTGCGCTTACTCTTTCTGGAAAAGTTGCCACGCAACCACATACGTTGGAGTGCATGCATGAGTCGCACCAGCAGTCTCATTGCCGTTAATTATTCCACAGTATAGAATCCGCGTTATTATGAACTTGCAAATGGCAGAGCTCTGCGGGTCGCTTTAATTAGCCTCAGTAAATATGTTTCACCCCACACTCCCACCCACGTAACTGTGCGGTAACAGTTCGCATGTCATATCGCGGTGCAGTAGATAGGAAGAATGATTATAACTGAATCTGGCAACTGCATTACAACTGGTTTGTACTCCATTCTCGTTTTTGGAACATGTAATGAGACTCTTGTTGTCGAAACTGAGACTCAGATGGTATAAAGCCGGCCAAAGACAAATCCGCAGTAAAGTGGTGTGTAACGAGCTGTCCTACAGTGGCAAACATCGCAACATGACGTTCAGAAATTTCTCCACCTATTTATGCGCAACATCTTACTTTTTTCACTATTTAAAATTTAATTTTCGAATACAGTCTTGGCAATAAATGACTACAATAGTAACAGTCCTAAAATATAATGGAGTAACCCATCTAAAGATTAATTAGCACACAGAACCAGTTGTGGGAGATGCAGGCGCTAGGCTGAGAGTCACTGGAAGAATGTTAAGAAAATATAGTTAATCCGCGAAAGAAGTACCATACAAAATGCTGACCGACTCTTGAGTATTGTTCGTCTGGGACCTTTAAGCCGTCTCCACGAGGGACGGTTTCTTATAGGGGAGCCCGCCTGACGCGGTGCCCGTCGCGGTTTCCGCGCGCTCTTTAAGCGACCTGTTACATCTCACAGAACGTGCTCCCATCGTTATTTGCGACCGCAGCGCTCTCCAGTGGCAGTTGTCGACTACATATGGTGCGCTAATCACGCGATTGTGTACGAAAATGAATGCGCGTAAAATACACTGGCGGGAGAAAATCGAAACACAAAGACATAAACGAAAGTTGGTAGGTGTGTTTGTACATCTGAAAAATGATGTCTATTCAACTTCGCTTTAGCAGAGCCACAGTGAGGAAGCAAATCAAGTTTTCTAACATTCTGTGTGGTGTCTGTTTGTTCTAAGTCGTGTCTCCCTACCACTTTCGCGCAACGACGCTCTGAGCGTGTTTTTTAGGGAATTGACTAGTTTGAACCTGGGATCTGTTGCTGGTAAGGAGACGCCAGACCACACATGACATGTAGAGTTCAGAAGAGTTCAGTGAGACTAGCGATGATATAATCAAATACTTAATGATTTCAGCATCAGCTCCACTGCACTCCCTGTAAAAGAATCTTAATACTAACTAAATTTAGTGGAATGGGTTCAAGGCTTTCCTATTTTTAGTTATCTGGTAAAATAACGTCGAAAAAGCAGTTACGTTTACCATTGGAATTTTTATTCTATTCACAAAACATTGTTTATATATTGTACTATTGATAAAAGGAAATATTTTAATACAGGATGATGAAAACCAACTGCGTTCAACAAAAATGTGAACGAATATTCCCTGAAAGGGTTTCCAAGTTCTATAGTGGATCGAAGGATGACCTATGCCATATCACATCTATAATCTAGGTTTAAATTAAGTTTCATAAAAGAGAAAACTATCAAAAATGGTCTACAGTGACACTCAATTATCTTTAATTACTTTCTTAACTTGTAAATTACAGTGGCTGATGTGGCTTCTCAATAATTGTATAACAGAAAAATCATCACGTTTCAGATTTTAACTTCAAGTAGCAAATGTGAATACCACGAAGTTTAATCGACACTAGTATTACAATCAAAAGGGGATGTAACAGATGAGACTTCTGCAGTTCTGAGTGAAGCCTTATGTGCTCTTATGCGGCATCGCGTGCGTTCATTACGTTGTCGTTGGTTAGGCAGCGTCAGGGGCGGCTGGTGGCGCAGCTCCACATACCTCGCCGTCTCGGTAGCAACTCTCTCGAACTTAGCCTTACTACTGTTTACCGAAGTTGGTTTAAGAAAAAGGTATCTGGCTGTGTTTTCAACTGACCAATCAGCGTCTCAATGTTAACCTTAAGCTCCGCCTACAAAAATTCTGTCTATCCAATGAGAAACGTTACACTTTTCGTGGTGGGGCAATGTTTGCTACATAACAGAGATGCGTATAGTCTCGCGCTAAAACTTGCAGCTGGTGTGGCCCTTTTAGTGTTATTGTAAGACCTATACTGTTCTTCTGGAGGGCTCTATCTTTTAACATGGGCTGGGGGATGGTCGTCTTGGCGGTCGGCCGGCGTGCGGGTGTCCCACTGTCCCACTCTTACCGTAGGGCCTTCTAACCTACACGGCTCTGCTCTCGGCTTGTGTTCTCGTTTCTCCCCTCGGAACTGCGTCTTTTTCACGGTGGGAAGGTATGACATGCATTTAGACGTTCTTGTGTTAGTCTGTCGTATCCCATTTGCTGACTTGTTGATAGTATTACTTTGGTTAATTTAATGTCAGGATTTATTCGGAGCTAGGTGAAATATTGCCGGATTTCCTATTATGTCAAGGTTTTCATGGAAGGTGTTGGATTTGCCTGACACCTTACAGTTTGCCTTAAATAAGGGCTGTTAACGCTCGTGGGCGTTAATTACCTTTGAGGTTGGAAGTGATGTTAGTCAAGAATGCCTTTAAGGCGACAAAGACACCATTATCAACACCTCACAGAGTTTGAATGAGGTCATGTAATAGGGCTACGAGAAGCTGGATGTTTTTCTGCGATATAATAGAAAGACTTGGCCACTGTACATGACTGCTGGCAATAGCGGTCACGAGAATGCACAGTCGCGAGAATACCGGACTCCCGACGGCCACGTGACACTACCGAGAGGGAAGACCGAAGTGTTCGGCGTACGACTCTGTCGCATCGTACTACATCTGCAGCAATAATTGGAGCAGCAGTTGGCACAGTGGTGACACAACGAACTCTTGCAAATCGGTTACTTCAAGGCCAGCTCCGAGACAGATGCCCCGTAGCGTGCATTCCACTGACCCCGAACCACCGCCATTCGCGACTTCAGCGGTATCAAGCGAGAGCTTATTTTACGACAGGGTAGAGGTCTGTTGTGTTTTCTGATGAAAGCTGGTTCTGCCTCGGTACCAATGATGGTCATGTAAGGTAAAAGGAAGCCAGCTGAGGGCTTGCAACTAACTTCTCTGCATGCTAGCTAGACACACTGGACTTGGTATGGGTGCAATTTCGTATGACAGCAGGAGCAGTCCCGTGGTTATTCCACGTCCCCTGGCTGCAAATTTGTATGTCAGTCTGGTGATTCGACCTGTTTTGCTGCCGTCCGTGAACAAAATGCTCTACGGAGGTCGACAAGCTGCTTTGGCGTTCTCGATCACCAGAATTGTCTCCGAGCGCGCACCTACGGGACATCATCGGATGACAACTCCAGTGTCATCGATAAACAGCATTAACCGTCTCTGAATTGACCAACTAGGTGCAACAGGCATTCAACTCCATCCCACAAACTGACATCCGGCACCTGTACAACACTGTGCATGCATGTTTGCATTCAACATTCTGGCGGTTATTAACGTACCAGAACTTCACGTTTCCGATGGGTTACTCGCGCTTACATTGACCTGTGATCCTGCAATGTTAATCACTTAAAACGTTGCTTAGACAAATGTCTTCCCGAAATTTCACTACTCTACTTTTAGATGTTGCGATTTTTCTTTTCGGGAGTGTAGTTGCGTTAACCCTGTAGCTATCTCCGTTGAAGGGAGGAGAAAATCGCGAAGAAGATTCTGGACTTGTCGATGGCTTGCATAGCGAATTCCTTGTAGTGGAAAACTACATATGCTGCACAATGGTGTGAGGCACGTACCAGTAAAGGTTATTCGTTAACCGAATTGAATCTCCATAACATTTCCGGTCTTAAATTAAGTGTAGGAACATGTAGAGCCTAATGTCAGTTTTCTCTTGTGTAATATCCATATCCTCGATGCTGTATTGACTACCATCGCTCTGAAGTAACGTACTTCGTCACATAGATTGCAAGATCGAGATTCGTTTCGTAATTTTACCCGAATGGAAGAGGAGATTTTTTCGAAGCTACTCACCATCATTGAACAAGATATTTACCGACAAGATATAATCACGTGGCAGTCCCTAAAACAAAGAGAATATCAGCGTGTAACTTGTGTTAGCTTCCTGACGCAGACTGGCACTGAGGCCACCGAGGAAACATTCCAGTCGTTGGCCTATGAAACATCAATTGCAGCAGGTACATTATTGTAACTTCCTGGCAGATTAAAACTTTCTTCCACGAGTGCTAGTTCTGCTAGGTTCGCAGAAGAGCTCCCGTGAAGTTTGGAAGGTAGGAGACGAGGTACTGGCAGAAGTGAAGCTGTGGGGACGGGGCGTGAGTCGTGCTTGGGTAGCTCAGATGGTAGAGCACTTGCCCGCGAAAGACAAAGGTCCCGAGGTCGAGTCTCGGTCCGGAACACAGTTTTAATCTGCCAGGAAGTTTCATAACAGTGCACACTCCGCTGCAGAGTGAAAATCTCATTCAAGTACATTATTTATAACAAACAGCATCAACTATTTCAGATAATACCTCTGTTAAATTAGTAAGAAAGACCTAGTAGTACAGAGCCATGTGGCGCAGTGGTTAGCACACTGGACCCGCATTCGGTTCAATCCCGCGTCCTGTCATCTTGATTTAGGTTTTCCGTGATTTCCCTAAATCGCTCCAGGCAAATGCCGGGATGGTTCCTTTGAAAGGGCACGGCCGACTTCCTTTCCTGTGCTTCCCTAATCCGATGAGACCGATGACCTCGCAGTTTGGTCTCTTCCCCCGAACAACCCAACCTAACCCAAAGACCCAGTGTCGTTTTCAGAACAAAATATGAAAAAAATATGAGTGTCGCTAGATGGAAACTTGCCTTCTCTTTACAGTTTACGATGGTATCAACTGTTCTACAGCTCCAGTATGGCATTAGCGCCTCAATTGTGTGGTATACAATGTGAAAGGGCTGTAACTATAAATGTCATTATCTGATATTTAGCAATGACAAATTGTACCAAAAATACGCACTTTTGATAGATCAGCATGGGGCTGTAGCATTGAAACGATATACTTTCATAGTAGTCAAGTTATAACAGATAAATATGGGAAGCCTTTAAGTACTGTCGTGCAGTTTCCTTTCGTTTTATTATAACTCGTATCTAAAACGACGCATTTTTGGAAGATCCTCAAGTTGGTGCTTTCAAACAGCTTACATACGCTGTAAGGAAAAAAGACAGTAAATACAGAGTTAAATTATGTATGCCTTAATGCAATATGGCGTATTTTATGTTCTGCTTATAATGTAAAACCGATGCTGCATCTGATTATCCACGTTCTTCCCCATGAGGCAAAAATCTGATATGGCCGATTCTTCCTTTCACGCTTCGCAGTGTAGTGGCACGTGTAATTTCACGCTGTGACGTCACTAGCTGCTCGTCCACGTATCTTTTTAAGTCCCGTGAGAGTACTTTATCAGACTGGATTAAGAGACGAGACAGTGTGTCGACGAGGAGCGGCGATTTTCTTCGGAGGATCGTTTAGCAAGCGCGGGAGCGTTAGGGTTATGCGAAGCAAACTATAGTCCAGACGCTACAAGGGAGGCAGGGTGGATCACGCAGAAGTTTGCTATCAGAATTCAGAAGAATACAGGGGATGGGCAAAAATATGTAAATACCAAACTACAACACATAACCATGCCTAATACGGTGTAGGAGAACCGTTGCCATCCAAGACGTCTACCAGTCGCCTTGGAATGGATAAATATAGGTCCTGTATGGTTTTCAAAGGGATGTTATGCCATTTTTCCCGCAAAACAGTGGCTCATTCAGGTAACGATGACGGAAGTGGATAGCGATCGCGCAACCTTCTCCACAGAGTGCAAAGACTCGATATTCTGATCTGGTGACTGTGTTGGCAAATGGAGATGCGACAGTTGATCCTGATGCTCAAAAAACCAGTCTTGGACGATGTGATCTGTATGAACAGGGGCCCTGTTCATTGGGAAGCAAACCCCGTACCATGGGTGTGATCAGCCAAAACGGTCACATGGTCCTTGGCAGTGATGCGACCTTGGAGAGTAGCAGTGGGGTCTCTGGAATAACTTTATATGGCTGCTCAAATCATCACCGAATCCCCGCCTTGTTTCACTCGTGGGACGTAAACTCTGCCAGAAGCTTCAAACTGCTGGAACAAGACGCTTCCGACAAAATGACTTCCTGTCGTTGCTCCTTAGTTCAGGTTTTATGCCTTCGGCACCAATTTTTCCTATTACAGGCATTTGCTTCACGGATGAGTGACTGAGGAATTCCAACACTCCCTGCAATTCTCTGCTTGTGGAGCGCCATTTGTGTTGCTTTGATGCTAAAAGAGTTCGCGAGTGTAACTTTCAGTTCTGCAATGACTTTTCCAGCTGTCGTTCTCTTATTTTTTGTCACAGTTCTCTGCAGTGACCCTCTGTCACAATCACTCAATACACACTTTCGTCCGCCTTGTGACTGCGGATGATGGTTACACCAAACACTTCGGCTACCTCGGTTACGGAAGCATCTACCATTTGCACCAAAAATTTGCCCATGTTCGAAGTCTCTTAGCTTCGACATAACGCATCCACTACACAGAAACCACGACTGATATTTGCAGCATAATGAAGGCATTGCACATGTTCCGTTCGTGGTCATATGCAACATCGGAAATTGCAGACTTGTCTAGCATCTGCATTTATGCTCAAGAATGCATTTCTCGCGGTTTCCGCATTTTTGTCCAATTTCTATACGTTCCAAGACGACTCACACAAAATATTACTTCCTCCCACATATGTTGCTGTTGTGGTCTTCAGTCTAGAGACTGGTTTGTTGCAGCTCTCCATGCTACTATACCTGTGCAAGGTTCTTCATTTCCTAGTACCTACTGCAACCTACATTCTTCAGAATCTGCTCAGTGTATTCATCTCTTGGTCTCGATTTTTACTCTCCACGCTGCCCTCCAATGCTAAATTTGTGATCCCTTGATGCCTCAGAATATGCCCTACCAAACAGTCCCTTCTTCGTGTCAAGTTGTGCCACAAACTCCTCTTCTCCCCAATTCCATTCAGTACCTCCTCATTAGTTACGTGATCTACCCATCTAATCTTCAGCATTCTTCTGTAGCACCACATTTCGAAAGCTTCTATTCTCTTCTTGTCTAAACTATTTATCGTCGACGTTTCACTTCCATACAAATACTTTCAGAAACGACTTCCTGACACTTAAATCTATACTCGATGTTAACAAATTTCTCTTCTTCAGAAACGCTTTCCTTGCCATTGTCAGCCTTCATTTTATATCCTCTCTACTTCGACCATCAGCAGTTATTTTGCTCCCCAAATAGCAAAACTCCTTTACTACTTTAAGCGTCTCATTTCCTAATCTAATTCCCGCAGCATCACCCGATTTAGTTGGACCACATTCCATTATTCTCGTTTTGCTTTTGTTGATGTTCGTATTATATCCTCCTTTCAAGACACTGTCCATTGCGTTCAGCTGCTCTTCCACGTCCTTTGCTGTCTCTGGCAGAATTACAATGCCATCAGCGAACCTCAAAGTCTTTATTTCTTCTCCATGGATTTTAATTCCTACTCCAAATTTTTCTTTTGTTTCCTTTACTGCTTGCTCAATATACAGATTGAATAACATCGGGGAGAGGCTACAACCCCTGTCTCACTCCCTTCCCAACCACTGCTTCCCTTTCATGGCCTTCGACTGTTATAACTGCCTTCTGGTTTCTGTGCAAATTGTAAACAGCCTTTCGCTCCCACATATATGTCGCGGAATAGCCACGATTAGAAAAGCAGAGAAATTAGAGCTCGTTCCGACGATTATAGTCGTTACTCAACAACACCATTCACGAATGGAACAGAAAAGGCGAATATAATATCGGTTCCAAAAGTACCCTCCGCCAAATATCGGAAGATTGATTGCGAAGTAGGCCATTTTACTTTACCCACGTTACCGGAAATCTACATGGGAGATAGCAGACTTATTGCACAGTCTTCCTCGTTCTCAGAATTTACTGAAAGCTGTTTCGCGATAGCAAGTTCGCTTTTATTCCGTAGATTGCCACTGAAGCTTCCTGAGCGTCTCTGTCACACTTTCGTTTGGGCTGTACCCGCCTGCTACAACCTGTAAGGGGTCCGCAGGCCCTTACTATTAAGTTTGCACTCACACAGGTTGACAGGGTAACTATCGATTAGTGTGTGTCAGGTCGCGAGAGCTAGAGGGGGTTCACCGGAGTGCCGAGTGCTGCTTGGGTAGATTCCCGCGAGGCGGGAAGAACTGGGCGGAGAGCAGTTAGTGTGGAGATGTGCTGAAGTCAGGGTGTGGTAGGTTCCCGCGAGGCGGGCAGAGCTGTGCAGAAGCCAGCAGTTGAATTAAGGAAAATTACCGGCAAAAGGGAGTGGCCATCGCCGTGGTTTAACCCCTTTTGTGTCAGTATTATACGGGAAAGTGAGAAAGTTTCATTATAGAATGATTTCAGTGATATTAAGTGCCGTTATTGAACTTCCGCGTCCACCGTGCCGGCATTACTTGGATTACAGTGATTGGATGTTGCATGTGACGATTAAGAATAGCTAAAGAAACCTGTGCTGAAATTAGCCGTCATTAACAGTGTATTGACGAAGGCAGTGGCTGTCTCCTTATGTTGTGCTTTTGCTAAGAATATAGATCTTGTTTGTGAAACTGTGTTGTGTCCTTCTTACCACCAAACAGTACTTATTACAGTATTTGCGAAGGACAATACGGAATGTAACATCCCCTGAGCAGTCCAATCCGATTGCCAGCCCATTAGGTACACGGTCACATTAATTAATTATCTAAATTTGGGCTGCTATTCAGATCCCGAACGAGCGGGAACAATAATAAAATAAACAAAAGGGCCTGTTACAAACCCCAGCAGCGCTTTGCTGAATTTGTTCGATACGTGCTGCCGTATCTACCTGATAAGGACTCCCGGCGCTGCAGTACTGCTGGATTGGTGACAGTACAATCTTGTATGCGGTTTCTTCTACAAATTCGTTGCAATTTCCCAGACACGTAGGGCGCTCGACGTAGGGCCGTGCAGTAAGGATGCCGTGGATGACAACCAAAGTGGTCTCGCTATGAAAATAAATGGCACTACAGACCATCATTCCTCGTTGTTAGGCTGTATGGTGCATGGGGGCTTAATTATATTTAAATGCAAATAATTTTAATTTTTTGCTTTAGTAGCTGTTTGTCCGATTACGCTATGTCTCGTAAACGGTTGGCCCTGACTCGTATTATTACGCTATCTGACTGCATAGAACAACAACAAAGAATGAAATGGAAATTTTCATTAACACAATTAATTAATTAATTAAGTCCCCAGCAACTATAAAACCTACGAAACCAAAGCACAAGTGTAACTGTTCTGTGTGTGGAAGTATGACTCAACGTACGCATCTGGCACGGTTCTTCTTCAATAACACAAGAAATTTTAAATATCATTTATACTGAATTAATTAAAGAAAATAAAAATACCATAATTACTCAAGAAAACCAGAATTACACTCTAATACAAGAACACAAGCCAGATGCTTTGTTGACTGAACCTGTAATGACGCATTATTTAAAACATGGAAATAATGAAAAATAAATCAAGTTTCGTTACCTTCATATATTGACCAAAATCACTCTAATCATTACAATATATCTCCACACCGACTCGCTATTACCACATCTCAACAAGAACTTTTCAGTATCACATCTCAGCAAGCACTCCTTACTAGCACATCTGAACACGAACTGACTACCACGAGTTCTCCCAAAGCACTGCCCACACGACATCTCAATAATCACTGCCAGTGGAGGCGGCGGAACAATGCTCTCTAGCGATCTCTGGCGCTGTGGCTCAGTGTAGCCACCTTTCATATGCCCTTCCTCCACGGCTAGAATTTGATGGTATTTTTGCCAGCATTGGTGGTGAAAATACCACCAAATTCGTCAAAAAAATACAGACAAAAATAAAAGATAATATTAATACGTAAATATCATATAACTAGATAAAATTTTGGCTTTGCACTGACCTTTCAATAACCTATTATATAGAATACAGTAAGCAATACAAATTCTTTCATACATGTGACTTTACATAATAGTTTACACAAGTATTATGTGGTTAAACAATTCAATCAATAGCGTCAGCAATGACGAATATGTGCAGGTAAGAGTCTCATAACTTTTCACAACCAGTAATACACAAAAAATCAGTTTATACAAATATTCACATAAACGCTTTCCATAGCTCAAGAATAAGCAGTTGACAGTTCCAGCAGTAGCACCCAGCAATGGTCAACAGGTGCAAAAACCAACAAGTGACATTTTTTCAGTAGAAACAGTCCATCAGTGGCACCCAGTAATGTTGAATAGGTGCAGACACCAACAAGTAAAACCATTTCAGTATAAGCAGTTCCATTAGTGGCACCAGCAATGTTGAACAGGTGCAGATATCAACAGGTGACATCTTTTCAGTAGAAGCAGTCCATCAGTGGCACCCAGCAATGTTGAGCAGGTGCAGACACCAACAAGTAACACCATTTCAGTATAAGCAGTTCCATTAGTGGCACCAGCAATGTTGAGCTGGTGCACACAGCAACAGGTGACATCCTTTCAGTAGAAGCAGTCCATCAGTGGCACCCAGCAATGTTGAGCAGGTGCAGACACCAACAAGTAACACCATTTCAGTATAAGCAGTTCCATTAGTGGCACCAGCAATGTTGAGCAGGTGCACACAGCAACAGGTGACATCTTTTCAGTAGAAGCAGTCCATCAGTGGCACCCAGCAATGTTGAGCAGGTGCAGACACCAACAAGTAACACCATTTTAGTAGAAGCAGTCCACCAGTGGTACCCAGCAATGTTGAGCAGGTACACACAGCAACAAGTCATATTTCTCAGCAGAAGCAGTTCCATAAAATTCACTAGCACTGATCACACTATTCATCAGAGTTTATAAGCAGAAATTAAACATGTCCTAGCGGCACCAATCATGTAGAAAAGGTACAAGTAACAGTCCATAATTTTTTACAATCACTGATCACACAGTTCATCAGCAGAAATTAAACATGACTAAATGTCACGCATCATGTTGAAAAGTGCAGCACCATCACTAATCAGACAGTTCAGGCATGAACAATAGTTTGAATACACATACAATGCTTTTACACTAAACATACAAATCATAACAAACACACAAATGATATCAGATAATTGTCCTATTAACTATTACAATACACAAATACCAGTAAACCTATAACATTTATGGGTATCAGTGCAAGCCACTACCAACAAATAAAATAATATTTAGGAGATAGGTGGGTAGGATTAGGAAAGGAAAACACACAAAACACACTCACTCATCTTTCATCCACATTAAGTACTACTGTGTAATTGAATAGTGTTAACTGTGTAAATGTAACTCTGTCCAAGATTTGATGTTCATCATGTGTACCAAGTAGTAGTGGCAGCAATGTATAACAGTCAATAATAGTTAAGTCAACGTCATAGTCATCATGTCAAGACCAATGTTTGCCAAGCCAGATCAAAATGTACGGTTGCTGAACAACTGTCAGTGTACCAAGATATGCAAATGCTTCCTCTCTCAAAAAAAAAGTATATACTGCTTTGTGATTTGACAAAGTGTGTGTGTAGACAATCTTCCTTCTACTTGAGTGTTCTAGTCTGCAATCTTCATCCTCCTTGTTCCATATGGACCAACAAAAAAATATGCTCCTCACTTACTTTACCTCTTATCCACCAAAACTCCAATAATCGTCAGCATAATCTCAATAATTCACTAATACCTCTTCAATACGTCGATACATATAATCCTTATCATCAATATCATTTACCTTACCTCTTGTCCACGAAAACTCCAATAATCATCACTTAATCTTAATACTTCAATAATATCTCTTCACTACGTCGATATATATAAACCTCGGCACCAATATCATTTCACTTCCATAACAACTCTCTCCTCTAGTCAGTCTCCTCGAACAAGTACAGACAAAATCCTAGTGCAACTTCAATTCATCATCCCATACAATCCGAAGACACAGTGTCTACACACAACCTCTGTGTAATCCATCTGACCCAAATTTTCTACTCATTATAAATTATAAGACACATTTTGGTTCCTTGTCCATCATTAAATAAAAGAAATGCATACATGACCTCTAACAGCCTTTAGTTTGAATAACTTTCAGTAATTAAGTACGATTACGGAGTGTGAATGATCATAATATTTCACAGTGTGTACACCACTTCAAAAATTATGGCAAACAGAAGCAAACATATGGAGTATTTCTTGTGTCAAGTGTCACTTCCTATTTCAATTGCTCACGAAGAATGCAGTGTAATAACTGTTAATGGTCTAACCTAGCGTTGGTATGTCATGTCGTTAGCTTCCTTCCTATTAGCATAAATTTATACACCTTCCATAAAACCTCCAGCTCATGTGGCTTCTGTGAAGTTTCTTGTACTAATGTCGTTCGTCGAATTATAGCAATTCATTTTCTTATCTTAAAATATAAGGCACTGAGCATAAGCAAAACATGCAATAGCGAGTAAATATACCAGTAGAGAACAGAATGTCAACAAGTGGATGCAGCACAATTCTTACAACGAGGCTCTGCCAAGCGAACAATCTATAATTAATACCACAGTGTAACCTAAACTCTATGTTCGTACACTGTACATCATCATTGCTATATTCTAAATTGGAGAGTAGTTATGACAACAAAACAGAAATGTGTAAATATGCAATCCATACAAAAAGCAGCAAACATATATCTTACGTAATAAACAAGTCATTAGCATCATATCAGCATAAACAAATAAATGTTCGTATGTAATCTTAATAAGTAAACATGAAGGCGCAAGCAGATAAATCACAAAGTGTAACCTACATACATAACAGCACAACTAATAGGGTGACAATTATAATTTAAATAAATAAGCACAGCAGGCACATAATAAAAAATATGACATCAGTGAAAAAGCAGTGCAGCCAAGCAATGCATAATATATACAAATAACAACCCTGTTCATTAGTCAATCATTGTCAAAATCAGTTAATGTGCGCAAGCACGTCGCTTCACTAGTAAATTCATAGAACATGAAATTAGCACAAAGTATGAATCACGTAATCACAAGCAGCAAATTACGTTTAAAGTACGTACCTAAGTGGAATTCTGTTACCTGAAAAATAAACTCAATTAATTCTTCCTGAAATTTTCTCCATAGCAAGTCCTCTTAACGTCGGACACACATAGAATTTACCTGAAGGTCTTAAATATTTTATACAACCGTATCCTGAAAAATACTGAACGTTAATAACATAATTTATGAAGTCCTTATAGCTTTATACAGAATTTAGTCGGAGAAATTAGACTGTGTATTTGTTTACGTCTGTCAGTGAATTCGCACTGAGCGCTCGATCAGCTGTAGGCGCGTGACGTAGGAAGCGATTGTTTGCGGTCAACGACTGCCTTGTGCGGCGCGCCGACTTGACTGTTGCTTTGAGTATGTGCCGCCGCCGGAACACGGCGCGGTATCCTTGTATTCTCTGCATGTTTACATGTAGTTGTTAGTTTCTCTAAAGTATGTCATTCCACAAAAATTTTAACGTTAGATATGTGATGTATTCCCTTAGAGCGTCGAGATTTAAGAGTTTCTACTTCAACAGTGTTATCATGTATAATTTTGCGAATTCTATATGGACCGTTATAAAGCAGAAAAAATTTGCGACACAAGCCTTTTCCTTTGTGAGACAAACGATGAGACTTAATTAACACCTTTTGGCCAACTGACAAGATTTTTAAACGACCAGGATGTTTAGCTGATTTCTCTCTTCTAGCAGCCGCAGATGCAATATTTTGTAGAGCCAGGTTGACAACTTCAGAATGCCGCAGTTTCCGTGAAGGCGGGAAAGGAACGATTTCAGAAATGCGATTTGTTGGTACTTTATTTTTTAATATCAATAGAGGCGGTAAAGAAGTTGAGTCATTAGGAAGTTCATTCAGAATGTTTTGAAAAATATGAAGATACTGATCCCAAGTTCTGTGATTCTGATGACAATAAAGACGGCACAATTTATTGATTTCCTTCATCCATCTCTCTGAAGCATTAGATTGAGAGTGAAAAAGTGAAATAAAAATTGGTTTAATCTTCCGACGCCGTAGAGTACGAAGCCAAATTTTAGAGCGAAACTGTGATCCATTATCTGATATAACCTTATCAACATGACCAACTTCTTTAAGAAAATGTTTGATGAAAGCGTTAGATACTGAACGAGCTGTTGCTTTGCGTAAAGGTGTAAAACACACATATTTTGATGTCAATTCCACTGCTACGAAAATGTACGCAAAACCATTAGTAGAACGAACCACTGGACCGAACAAATCGACTGCAGCCATGTCCTTTAATTTCGCTGGAATGATAGGAAACAACGGTGCTCTGTGAGAAATTGTTGGCGGCTTAGCCTTTTGACATAATTTGCATTTGGCAAGAACAGAACGAATACGTTTTTCCATATTACTGAAGTAGCAATTTTCTCGTAATTTATGAAAGCATTTTCTGGGACCAAAGTGCGCATAACTGAAATGTGTAAACGAGGTGTGGCCAAATCATCCAATCTAACAAAGCGTCTAACAAAATTACAGACACCAAGGAAACTACGAACATCACGTTTTGTGGAAGGAACAGCATAATTACGAATAGCATCTAGTTTCTCTGGATTAGGAAGAATACCTTCTGTAGAAACAATGTGACCGAGAAATTTCACCTGAGAACGACCAAATTCAGATTTTTCTAAGTTCACTGTAATGCCAACTCTTGCAAAAATACGTAATAATGAATCCAAAATTTTGTTGTGCTCACTCCAAGAACGTTTAGCAATACGAATATCGTCAACATATGAAGTAATGTTGTCACGAAGATAATCAGGTAAGATTTCGTTTTAACTACGAATGAATGCTGCAGAAAATAAGTCCAAACGGTAATTTCCAAAGTCACTTTTGGGTAAAACAGTCAAATCCGGTTAATCTTTACCTACTGTCTAGATAGATGGATAGTAGAAGAGTTGTTTTTATAGATGCAAAGAATAGTGAAAGAGTAGGCAGCGGTGCTGAAAACTAAAAGGGAAATGGCACCACTACAGCTCGGGGCCCTGTGAACGCTACGGCACATATTCACTTAGTGTAGTGAATCCCCTGAGGACATTAATAGCTGCACATAAATTCCAGTTTGTGACTCAGTGGCAAATCTGGCGGAAGTGCGCACGTAAATCGATCCAACCATGAACATGGACGTATGTCATTTCTAGAATTGCAAAAGATCTTAAATTTCCGAACAGTCAAGAAGTGTTTACAGTCAAAGCTTCCGCCTCGCGGCGACAAAGACCTACCGCGTCTGTCCCAGTTTGAATGTCGATTATTGTCAAGTTCGCGCGCCTGGCGCTCTCTTGTTGCGTCCCGTAAATGAAACAAATTATCTTCTTCAAACCCCTCTGGTATCTGTGATTCTAAATTTCTTTTGCCGTCTTTTCCTACGATTTCGCCTTCAATTTGTTTGACTTGCTTTTTTAATGCCTCAAATTCCCTTTTAACACGTTCATTAAATTTTCCCTGATTGTCAACATGTTTATTTATGTTCTGGTACTCTTCGGTCTCTGCAAATGGTAATGGAGCTGTATCATCCGAATCTCTGTCCCCATGTAAACTAAGATTTGTCAATTTATCTGAAATCTCCTCAACTCTTTCCGATAAGTCACCTATTTTTTCTTTCTGTTTACTTACGTCTTCCGTAAGTGTCGCGACTCGGGTTTCAGTATTGACACATTTGGTAGTTAACTGTCCATATTGTTGTGTTAGGTTATTTAATCTGTCATTTGGTACGGATTCCTCGATTCTCTCAAATATTTCTTCCTTATCGTGTGCACGTTGTAAATTTAACTCTGAAAATTTTTGAACTATCACGCGATCTTTTTCCTCCTGTTCCCTGTCCTGTTCCTCTTGTCTAATTCCTGTTGAAATTAAACTATTATTGTGAGCCTTCAAAATCGGTTGTACTTCTTCTCTAATTTCTTTCTTTGATTCATCTTTCATGTTTTTGAAACATGTCCCTGTTCGTGAGCCTAACTGTGTTTCCATTGTTTCCATCTCGGTTTTATTTGTTCCTATTTGTGATTCCCGTGAGTCTAACCGTGTTTCCATTGTTCCCATATCAGTTTTAATTTCAGATCGTAACTGTGATCCCACTGTTTTTAATTCAGATCTTAACTGTGATCCCACTGTTTTGAATTCGGTTTTAATTGTTCTTCGTAGTGATTCTAACTGAGATCCCAAATTTAATATTGCACCCAACAACTGCTGCATATCTTCTGTCGTTAATCTCGTATTCTGAAAATTTTTTGATTGTGAAAAATTTTGAACTAGTTCTGGACTATTTTCCCTGCTTATTAAATTGTTTTCAACTCCATTATTCATCATCCTGTTCTCCTGTGTTGGCGAGTTCGCCATGTTAACAATTTCGTTATTCTGGCTATTCATCATTTTTGCCTGTTTCGTCGATCGCGTAATCATTTACAAAACATACAAAACTCGTCACTATATGAAAATTACACACAATGACACTTTATCTCCAACAATACCATTCACACGAAATGTTTCCCTCAAACACGATTAACGAACAATTGAAATAATTGCACTAAATTGTCAAACCCGTATACAAGATAACAATCAAATTCAGAGAAAAAAAATACCATTAGAAGAATGACAATTACCAAATCTACACATGCAAAATAGACTACAATTACTAAATTACAAATTACTACAACAATACTACTGTCTACTATTTCTACAATCAGAAGAATTCCAAGGGACGATCCGAAGCAGCGGTCGCCACGTGCATGGGGGCTTAATTATATTTAAATGCAAATAATTTTAATTTTTTGCTTTAGTAGCTGTTTGTCCGATTACGCTATGTCTCGTAAACGGTTGGCCCTGACTCGTATTATTACGCTATCTGACTGCATAGAACAACAACAAAGAATGAAATGGAAATTTTCATTAACACAATTAATTAATTAATTAAGTCCCCAGCAACTATAAAACCTACGAAACCAAAGCACAAGTGTAACTGTTCTGTGTGTGGAAGTATGACTCAACGTACGCATCTGGCACGGTTCTTCTTCAATAACACAAGAAATTTTAAATATCATTTATACTGAATTAATTAAAGAAAATAAAAATACCATAATTACTCAAGAAAACCAGAATTACACTCTAATACAAGAACACAAGCCAGATGCTTTGTTGACTGAACCTGTAATGACGCATTATTTAAAACATGGAAATAATGAAAAATAAATCAAGTTTCGTTACCTTCATATATTGACCAAAATCACTCTAATCATTACAATATATCTCCACACCGACTCGCTATTACCACATCTCAACAAGAACTTTTCAGTATCACATCTCAGCAAGCACTCCTTACTAGCACATCTGAACACGAACTGACTACCACGAGTTCTCCCAAAGCACTGCCCACACGACATCTCAATAATCACTGCCAGTGGAGGCGGCGGAACAATGCTCTCTAGCGATCTCTGGCGCTGTGGCTCAGTGTAGCCACCTTTCAATGGTGACGATTGCTTGCGGGGCGTCTCCAGACACGTCTTCGCTGGTAATTGGGGCTCAACTCGAAGTGGGACTCATCACTGAATTATACTTCAGTCAATGAGATACTGCCTACAGGAAAATTCAAGAGACCTTTGGAGAAAAGAGAACCACTTGTATGAGTACCAAGAGCTCAGATGGAAACCCGGTCCTAAGCAGAGAAGGGAATGCAGAAATGTGGAAGGAATATATGAGGATCTATACAAGGGCGATGTACTTGAGGACAATATTATGGAAATGGAAGAGGATGTAGATGAAGATGAAATGGGAGATACGATACTCCGTGAAGAGTTTGACAGAGCATTGAAAGACCTGAGTCGAAACAAGGCCCCGCGAGTAGACAACATTCCATTGTAACTACTGACGGCCTTTGGAGAGCCAGTCCTGACAAAACTCTACCATCTGGTGAGCAAGATGTATGAGACAGTCGAAATACCCTCAGACTTCAAGAATAATATAATAATTCCAATCCCAAAGAAAGCAGGTGTTGACAGATGTGAAAATTACCGGACTATCAGTTTAATAAGTCATAGCTGCAAAATACTAAAGCGAATTATTTACAGACGAATGGAAAAACTGGTAGAAGCCGACCTCGGGGAAGATCAGTTTGGATTCCATAACTTTTGACAATGTTGACTGGAATACTCTCTTTCAAATTCTATAGGTGGCAGGGGTGAAATACAGGGAGCGAAAGGCTATTTATAATTTGTACAGAAACCAGATGGCAGTTATAAGAGTCGAGGGGCACGAAAGGGAAGCAGTGGTTGGGAAGGGAGTGAGACAGGGTTGTAGCCTCTCCACGATGTTATTCAATCTGTATATTGAGCAAGCAGTAAAGGAAACAAAAAAAAATTCGGAGTGGGTATTAAAATCCATGGAGAAGAAATAAAAAATTTGATGTTCGCCGATGACATTGTAATTCTGTCAGAGACAGCAAAGGACTTAGAAGAGCAGTTGAACGGAATGGACAGTGTCTTGAAAGGAAGATATAAGATGAACATCAACAATAGCAAAACGAGGATAATGGAATGTAGTCGAATTCAGTGGAGTCGGAGGGAATTAGATTGGGAAATGAGACACTTAAAGCAGTGAAAGAGTTTTCCTACTTGGGGAGGAAAATAACTGATGATGGTCGAAGTAGAGAGGATTTAAAATGTAGGCTGGCAATGGCAAGGAAAGCATTTCAGAAGAAGAGAAATTTGTTAACATCGCGTATACATTTAAGTGTCAGAAAGTTGTTTCTGAAAGTATTTGTATGGAGTGTAACCATGTATGGAAGCGAAACATGGACGATAAATAGTTTGTACAAGCAGAGAATAGAAGCTTTCTAAATGTGGTCTACAGAAGAATGCTAAAGATTAGATGGATAGATCACAGAGGTAATGAGGAGGTATTGAATAGAATTGGAGAGAAGAGGAGTTTGTGGCGCAGCTTGACAAGAAAAAGGGACCGGTTGGTGGGACATCTTCTGAGGCATCAAGGGATCACAAATTTAGCATTGGAGGGCAGCGTGGAGGGTAAAAATCGTAGAGGGAGACCAAGAGATGAGTACACTAAGCAGATTCAGAAGGATGTAGGTTGCAGTAAGTACTGGGAGATGAAGAAGCTTGCACAGGGTAGAGTAGCATGGAGAGCTGCATCAAATCAGTCTCAGTACTGAAGACCAGCCTAACAACAACAACAATGAGATTACAGGTCGAAGAAGTGCCTGGAGACGCCCTAGACAGTGTGGAGTACCGATATGATTGTCGCCCGCCATGCGGCTAACAACCAGAAGTGATGGTCTGACGTACCATTTCTTTTCATAGAAAGACCACTTTGGTTTTCATCCACAGCACTCTTACGACACAATGGTACGTCGATGATATCCAACGCGCCGTTTTCGGAAAGCCATCCAGGGCTTACATTTCACCGAGTTAATGCCCGAGTTTCTGCTGTTTGTCTTCGTGCATGCCAAATCCCACCTTGGCCAGCAAGGCCGCCGGATATCTCCCCAATTGAGAGAGTTTGGAGCATTATGGGCCGAGTCGTCCGACCACCTCGGGATTTTGACAATCTAACACGCCAATTAAACAGAATTTGGCATGATATCCCTCACTGGGACACCCAACAACTCTATCAGTCAGTGCCAAGCCGAATAACTGCTTGCATAAAGGCCAGAGGTGGACCACCCGCTTTTGACTTGCTCGATTTGTGACGCTCTTACTCTTGAATAAATCTCCCAGTTTTTATGAAATCCTAATTTGCGTACGCATACATCACATCTACGGTTTTAGTCCCATTCGGATATTTTCTTCCTTTCTTCGTGGGGCGTCGCTCCCCCCCTTTTTTTTAGTGTTTTTAAATTGTGTGACGTCGTCTTATTATTCACCATCAATTTTATTATCCGATACTATCGGCCTCTTTCTCTTTGTTAAGGGCTTGTTAGTCATTGTACAATGCTGAAATCGTAAGGTAACTACTAGTAAATTTTTGTCACAATTTACTTAAATTTAGACAATGCAGCTGTTCATTTAACAGTAAATCTCTCATCCGCTGATTGTATTCGTTTTTTAATAATCATGTTGCCATGCGCCCTAACCAATAAGACAAAGGTTAAAATAATTATTTTTAGCTTGTGCTATTATTGCCAGAGAAAATATGCAATAATAATAGTTCAACTCAAATTTCACGACACGTTTGGAATTTTATTTTTAACAAATATCAGTTGCTATGATTTCTAGGTCTTATACGCATATTGTTGAAATTATAATTCTATGTTTCATATACCTAAGTCCATTACCACCGACCATTCTTTCAGTTATATCAAAAATACAACAAAAGAAACATTTTACGTAAATCACTCGCGATGTCGTTTCTTCTGTCCGCTGTTAAAAAAATATTCAAATGTGTATGAATTCCTAAGGGACCAAACTGCTGAGGTCATCTGTCCCTAGACTTACACACTACTTAAACTAACTTATGCTAAGAACAACACGCACACCCATGCCCGAGGGTGGACTCGAATCTCCGGCGGGAGGGGCCGCGCAATCCGTGACATGGCGCCTCTAACCGCGCAGCCACTCCGCGCGGCTGTACGCTGTTAAATTAGTGCATTACATCCTCTCTAATATCTTTAATGCGAGCACAAACGCCATTTCCATACCACTGCCCATTAACTTGAGAAACTCCACATTGTTAAATCCAACATCCATAGAAAATTTAAAATTGGACAGTAAGCGTTGTGTGCTGTCATTGGCTGACGTTTTGACGCCCCGAAGGAAAGGTCTCAGACTCGGGAATAGCGTTCAAACAGGTGGGTTGCATGTCTACACGACGTATTTTTTAAATGCTTCAGTTTCTGCTGAAACAGTGAAATGAAATTGCTGTTCTGTTCCTGATTGAACGTTACTGCAACATTAACACGTTGGTAACTAAAGAATTCAAGCAGCTACCGCATCGAAAAACGTGGAGAGATCGAAAACCGGAAAATAGTTTGGTTTCGCAGGTAGCTGTCAAAGTGAATGTTGGAACCGAGAACGAGATTTTCTAAGCTGGCTCTGAAGAAAGTATTACTGAGAAGTAAGATAAGTAAACACAATATAGTTTCATTTAATATGCATCAGAAATTTGAAAAACTTCAACTGATTGGTGGACGCTGTCGGTTGGAGTGCTTTAAGTCTAGAAAGCATTTGAATTAGCTAATCTAACTGCCGCAGAAAAGTTGGTAGAAAGTGTTGATCCAAGTTCTTTTCATTCACCGATATAACAGGAAATTAGCTCGAGAACTTAAACGCGCTGCAAAATGCAGTTTACAGGAAAAACAAGCGGGTTCACTTACCGAGCCATCCGTTCGTCAAAGCTGGATATGGTATAAAAAATAAGCCGAGTCTTTGCACCATCAATGTGAATCTTGCTATGTAGCATGACTTCGAATTTTGTCAAACACTGTCAGAGATGTCTCACTTCCGCCACTAAGATAAGTTCCCACACAACTTGATTTACTTAAATTTTGTTCAGTTCTTCCCTAAAGCCAAAACAAATACCTCCTATCGTTTTGCGATGGTGACCTCTGCTTTCTCTGTCTTGTGTATTGATGACAGTTCAGACGGATAAATGTTCGCTTTCTGGTGTAAAATGTAAAAATTTCTGGATGAATATTGTCGCTAAACGTGCTTATAGCTAACTTCATCTGATGTGTGATAGCTTCAGTACATTTATCAGTACTTTTTTTGATGGTGAAAAATTTCCTTAAGTCTCTACCCATGGATCCCAAGTTTGCTACAACGTTCCTTCCTTTCTTCTATCTCACTTGGTGTGTTATCGTTCACATGTCTTAAGGACTCCTTTCCGTGGTAAAATTAGCAATTTTAGCAATCCTCTAACATAGTGAGTTTTTCGAAATGCGGAAAGTATATTTCAACGTTAGTAACATTCACAGCGCCGTTTCTAGGATATTTCGACAGAAAAATCTTTTGCAAACTGGCATTGCGAGAGAAAGCACGAAGAACTACTTGTCCCTTTTGTGTTACGACTGTCAGCATTACAGCCACATGCAGCACAACCTGGCGTTGCTTAGGCAGACTCAAAATACCTTTATTTACAAATCGCTCACTGAACAAAAGTAATTACGTGAAAGCGATAATAAAGGTGTGGGCGCTGACAAGTGACAAGTTCCTCAGTGACGTCAGCAGAAACGCATTTGCTTCTGCGCGCTGCATACTGCGTCCCCCCGCCTTCCCCCCTCCTCCACCCATCTGTGCTAACTCAAATAGTGGCTAACGTAATCGCTACCATTCTACAGGTCAAAGAGAAACAACGATGGAAGAAGGGGTACAGTGGAAAAGAACGCACCAGCAAAATTGCAGACCAATACCGTTAACATCGGCTTACTAAGGAGACTGCCTACACTACACTAGTCCGTCCTCTTTTAGAATACTGCTGCGCAGTGTGGGATCCTCACCAGATAGGACTGACGGAGTACATCGAAAAAGTTCAAAGAAAGTCATCACATTTTTTTTATCGCGAAATATGGGAGAGAGTGTCACAGAAATGATACAGTATTTGGGCTGGACATCATTAAATAAAAGGCGTTTTTCGTTGCGACGGAATCTTCTCACGAAATTCCAATCACCAACTTTCTCCTCCTAATGCGAAAATACTTTGTTGACGCCGACCTACATAGGGAGGAACGATCACCACGATAAAATAAGGGAAACCAGAGCTCGTACGGAAAGATGTAGATATTCATTCTTTCCGCGCGCTATACGAGATTGGAATAATCGAGAACTGTGAAGGTAGTTCGATGAACTCTCGGCGAGGCACTTAAATGTGATTTGCAGAGTATCCATGTAGATGTAGATGTACTCCAGAATTCTTTGACATATTCTGATTTCAAATATATTAAATTTCCTAGAGACCGAAAAACTTATGTCCACGAATCACTACGGCCTTAGAATGCATCACTCGTGCGAAACTCAGCTTGCCCTTTTCTCACACGGTGTACTGCGAACGGTGGTTGAAGTTAACAGTCACATTCATTATTTCTAAATTTTCGGAAAGCATTTTACACGGTGCCCCACTGCAGACTGTTAACGAAGGAAGGAGCATACGGAATGCGTTCCCAGATAAGTGATTGGCTCGAAGACTTCTTAAGTAATAGAATCCAATATGTTGCCCTCGACGGCGAGTGTTTGTCACAGACAGGGGTATCGTCAGGAGTGTCCAAGGGACGTTTATAGGACCGCTGTTATTTTTTATATACATAAATGATCTGGCGGATGGTGGGCAGCAATTTGCGGTTGTTTGCTGATAATGCTGTGGTGTACGGGAAGACGTAGAAGTTGAATGATTGCAGGATGGTACAAGATAATTTAGACAAAATTTTTAGTTTGTATGATAAATGACAACTAGATCTAAATGTAGAAAAACGCAAGTGCAGCTGGGTAGGAAAAACAAACCCGTAATGTCCGGATACAGCGTTGGTAGCGTATTGGTTGACACCGTCGCGTCGTTTAAATATCTGGTCAAAGCGACATGAAATGGGACGAGCATGTTAGGATTGTGGTAAGGAAAGTGAATGGTTGCCTTCGGGTTATTGGGAGTACTTTAAGAAAGTGTGGTCGATCCGTGATGGAGATCGCATATAGGACGCTAGCGCGACCTGTTCTTGAGAACTGCTCGAATGTTTGGTATGCGTACCAGGTCAGATTAAAGGAAGCCTTCGAAGTAATTCAGAGGCAGACTCCTAGATTTGTTACCGGTGGGTTAGAACAACACCCAGGTATTACGGAGACGCTTCGGCTACACGAAAGGGAATCCCTGGAGGAAAGGTGACGTTCCTTTCGAGAGACATCACTGTGAGGATCAGCATCTGAGGCTGACTGCGGGGTACCCTCCGCCACGCACCGTACGGTGGCTTGCAGAGTATGTATGTAGATGTAGTTCCCTGGCTGAGATGAACAGTGTGCATACAAAATGCGTGAATTATGTGAGATATTCTGTGTTTCTTTACGATTCTCCACGGAGAGGCTTTCTTATGAACAGCATATGCGGAGGAAAACATGAGTGTTTAATGAGTCCATCTAGTACAGCGTGGTGCAAATAAAAGTGGCCCTGACGAGTGGATACGACTGGACGTTCTAACAATACCACCACTTGCAAAGTAGGTTAGAAATCAGATTAATAATGTTGCTCACGCAGCGTATGTTCGCTTTATCGGGCAACAACAAAGTTATTGACTGTGGATGGTATCGTCAGAATGGAAATAATGAAGTCACTGTAAAAAAGTCATTAATTTTGGCATTTATCTTGAATGGATTCCCACGTAGATTTCGTCGGAGTTGTTATGGCTCATCTTGTTGATTCTAGGGTGATTCCACTTTGACTGCTAGAAGGTCCAGATCTGTATTTTAGCAATATTTCAAGACCTAACAAATGCGTTTTTCAGGAAATTCTTAATCGTCAAACAATCCCAGATCAAAACAATAGTATGATAGAAATAATTTTTGACTTCGTGTTCACAATCCACATTTTTATTAAACTTCTTGTAAATTCTCATATACTTCTTCTTAATTGGCTCATCATCAAGAAACCAGTTTTGTATCAATCTTCATATATTTCATTTCCACTTTAACCAAACACAAGACTTGACTGTTCTTTTACAAAGCGAAATAACATCTTAACTTCTGCAAAGTGAAACAAAGACAGCTCTGTGAGCATTCGCGCCAAAACGGTTACAAGTAAGTCAAAGATTATGACAGTCTCACAGAAATGAATACACACAAGAACCATATCACTATAATATATCGATACATCGGAGTACCTATACATTAATAAAACCAAATGAGAATATTGTCACAAAAATATGTCTGTTACTTCGCAGAAAAGAAGTACGATATTATTGGTATCGAGAACTGGGGTTGGAGTGCCGTAATGGTCACGTATATAAAGAACCATTACAACGTGAATGTAAGCGTATAACCACACCCCGTGATGTGCGCATCACATGTGCGCCTGCCACCACGTGATCGACAACGGTTCTGAGCGTAGTGCGGGGTGTGTCAGTGTGAGTGGAGCAGTGCGAAGGGGACGATGGTACTCATAGTGGAGTAGCAGGTATTCGTTGTGGAAAGTTACGTGGCAATAGAGTCGTGGAAACGGTGTGGTCAGTTGTTTGCTGAGAGGTTTATTGGTGTCACACTGTCAGCAAGGAGTTCCACGCAACGCTTAGCCCGAAAATGGTATCAGACAGGATCTGTTTGGAACATGTCAAAAAAAAAAAAAAGTTCCGATACGTGCCCGCACACCAAAAAATGAGGCTGCAGTTCACCAGAAAATGCTTCAGAGTCTTACCAAATCAAGTCGACGCCTGTCGCAAGGGACCGGCATATCAAGTTGATCTTAGGACGAGTACACCTGGAGGCTCTCCGAGCCACTTTTATTTGCCCCACCCTGTACATCGTTCACGTGTATTGAGCAGAAGACGGCTTTTCTTGCTGTGTATTACGTGCAGACTGGCCGGGTTTGAGCGAGCGCCGTGTGCGGCGTGAGCGCGACGTGTGGAGGCGCGCGGTGTGGTTCCCCTTGGCTGGGGGCGGCCCGCCCGGTGCTTTGCTGCCCCTTTTCACAGGTTCAGCCCAGGTGGCGACCGGCGGCCGGCGGCCGGCGGCTCTTTCTTCACGCCTCAAAGGTCAGCCGGAGCGGGAGAAAAAAGTCAAGGTCGTCTGAACCGGCAGCCTGCCTTTTGCGTAATCGTCGGGCCAGCTGCTGCAGCTTCCAGTTGCCCCAGACGGCGTGGGCTGCAAAAATGTTGCGAGTTCCGTGTGCGGTTTGATTTCACACGTATCAAAAGACAATACAGAAAACTCCTAAAAACGTTCGTTTATTCATACGTTTCAAAGAGATATATGTAAAAAAATGACATTTACTGGTTTTGAAAATATTGCTAATATTTTATTAAGTAGTCTAAAATCTTGGTTCTCAAGTGAAATTTTCCAACTGAAATGCTTTGATGGCTAAGAATAGAAAGGATTCGATTATGGTTTGTTCACCACTCTAGATTATTAAAAAATCTCTGTTATCACCATTTCATTAGATTCTAAAATTTAGTACATCATCATCATCATAGTGCGGAACAAGTCATGTCATGGCAAGCAAGTTGACATACCTCTTAACGAAACATTGCCGTATCATGAAATGCTGCCCGAGTCTAACACCCAAAGACAATCTGTACTGTTTTGCTGGTATTGTACCACTGGACATCAGTCGGGAAGTGGCGGCCAGGAAGGAATAACAAGGTATTAACCTCTGGGATAGACCCGCTATAAGGCCAGCTGCCAGCCCATCAACGTCTTACACTACTGGCCATTAAAATTGCTACACCACGAAGATGACGTGCTACAGACGCGAAATTTAACCGACAGGAAGAAGATGCTGTGATATGCAAATGATTAGCTTTTCAGAGCATTCACAAAAGGTTGGCACCGGTGGCGACACCTACAACGTGATGACATGAGGAAAGTTTCCAACCGATTTCTCATACACAAACGGCAGTTGACCAGTGTTGCCTGGTGAAACTCTTTTGTGCTGCCTCGTGTAAGGAGGACAAATGCGTACCATCACGTTTCCGACTTTGATAAAGGTCGGATTGTAGCCTATCGCGATTGCTGTTTATCGTATCGCGACAATGCTGCTCGCGTTGGTCGAGACCCAATGACTGTTAGCAGAATATGGAATCGGTGGGTTCAGAAGGGCAATACGGAACGCCGTGCTGGATCCCAACGGCCTCTATCACTAGTAGTCTTACCGGCCGCTGCTGGCCGAGCGTTTCTAGGCGCTTCAGTCTGGAACCGCGTGAACGCTACGGTCGCATGTTCGAATCCTGCCTCGGGCATGGATGTGTGTGATGTCCTTAGGTTAGTTAGGTTTAAGTAGTTCTAAGTTCTAGGGGACTGATGATCTGAGATGTTAAGTCCCATAGTGCTCAGAGCCATCACTAGTAGTCGAGATGACAGGCATCTTATCCGCATGGCTGTAACGGATCCTGCAGCCACGTCTCAATAACAGAGTCAACAGATGGGGACGTTTGCAAGACAACATTCATCTGCACGAACAGTTCGACGACGTTTGCAGCAGCATTGACCATCAGCTCGGAGACCGTGGCTGCGGTTACCCCTGATGCTGCATCACACACAGGAGCGCCTGCGATGGTGTACTGGACGATGAACCTGGGTGCACGAATGGCAAAACGTCATTTTTCCGGATGAATCCAGGTCCTGTTTACAGCATCATGATGGCCGCATTCGCGTCTGGCGACATCACGGGGAACGCACATAGGAAGCGTGTATTCGTCATCGCCATACTGGCGTATCACCCGGTGTGATGGTATGGGGTGCCATTGGTTACACGTCTCGGTCACCTCTTGTTCGCATTGACGGCACTTTGAGCAGTGGACGTTACATTTCACATGTGTTACGACCCGTGGCTCTGCTCTTCATTCGATCCCTGCGAAACCCTACATTTCAGCAGGGTAATGCACGACCGCATATTGCAGGTCCTGTACGGGCCTTTCTGTATACAGAAAATGTTCGACTGCTGCCCTGGCCGGCACATTCTCCAGATCTCTCACCAATTGAAAACGTCTGGTCAATGATGGCCGAGCAACTGGCTCGTCACAATACGCCAGTCACTACTCTTGATGAACTGTGGTATCATGTTGAAGCTGCATGGGCAGCTGTACCTCTACACGCCATCCAAGCTCTGTTTGACTCAACGCCCAGGCGTATCAAGACCGTTATTACGGCCAGAGGTGGTTGTTCTGGGTACTGATTTCTCAGGATCTATGCACCCAAATTGCGTGTAAATGTAATCACATGTCAGTTCTAGTATAATATATTTGTCCAATGAATACCCGTTTATCATCTGCAGTTCTTCTGGGTTTAGTAATTTTAATGGCCGGTAGTGTAAATGTAGGGAAAGTTTCCTGTGTACCACACAGAGCCTCACTGATAAACTGCAATGCGCAAGACTGTAGTTGCAGAAAGAAAGTGACTTACTGGCCGACAGCTACTGGCAACAGTCTCCATCCCACAGCGAGGAGTGGACGACCTGAAAGACTCTCAACAGACTGTGCATTGCAGGTGCATGATCCAAAGAAACCACGTGCAGGTTAGGCTTTCTGGACGAACACACTCGCCGGCCGAAGTGGCCGTGCGGTTAAAGGCGCTGCAGTCTGGAACCGCAAGACCGCTACGGTCGCAGGTTCGAATCCTGCCTCGGGCATGGATGTTTGTGATGTCCTTAGGTTAGTTAGGTTTAACTAGTTCTAAGTTCTAGGGGACTAATAACCTCAGCAGTTGAGTCCCATAGTGCTCAGAGCCATTTTTTTTCGAACACACTCCTTGCGACGATGGACACCTGCATACTGCCAGTCACCGATTGCAGTGCGAGCTGTGCTCATACACACTGTGGAGTATCTACACAGACACACTGGATCTGGTCAGCTGCCGCGCGAGGTAGCCGCGCAGTCTCAGGCGCCTTGCCACGGTTCGCGCGACTCCCTCCGTCGTAGGTTCGAGTCCTCCCTCGGGCATGGGTATGTGTGGGTTGTCCTGAGCGAAAATTGGTTTTATTTAGATTTAGTAGTGTGTAAGCCAAGGGACAAATGACCTCAGCACTTTGGTCCCATAGGAACTTACCACGTACCTGGTCAGTTTTTGTCTAAGAGAATATAATCGAAAATAGTAATAATAATAATAGTAGTGGTAGTAGTAGTAGTAATATGAAAAAACAAGCAGTCTTGATTGCAGTGTTAAAATTCTTTATCATTTCCCAATGACACGTTTCACCTATATTTAGTCATATTTGGATCGGCTATAATTTGGTAGCAATGGTTACATGGGATACCGCGCTTAAAATGTCCCAGCAGGTAAATACCCCTTGTGAAACCATTAAAAACACTGCGGCGGTGTCCTTACTACGGCATATGGAGAAGTCCAATGCAGACCAAACGGGATCAGGCTTACAATAAAACCTTACATCATAAACATGTCGGAGATGTAGTGCATATTCTGTCTCCACACATCACACTAATAATATACACGCTAATAATAATAATAATAATAATAAAAATACATCCAACTGGCTGAGGAAGTCAAAGACATGTGGCATCAGGATAAAGTTGACATCATACCAATTATACTATCAACTACAGGAGTCATACCACACAATATCCACCAGTACATCAATGCAATACAGCTACATCCAAACATATATATACAACTACAGAAATCCGTAATTATTGATACATGTTCAATTACCCGAAAGTTCCTAAATGCAATATAACACATACCGTACAGTTAATAGGAAGTGACGCCTGATCAAGGTCCGCGTCACTTTCCATTCTTAACCAGACTTAACGTCTGAGAAAGTAAAGAAATAATAATAATAATAATAAGTCCCTTCTGGTTCAGCCTTACTCTGAACCCACTATCCAACATGCTAAATAATACAAATTATGGATACAATATTACTGGAACATACCAACACATAATCACACATTTGCTATACATGGATGATCTAAAACTACTGGCAGCTCTGTTTGACTCAACGCCCAGGCGTATCAAGAGGTGGTTTTCCTGGGTACTGATTTCTCAGGATCTATGCACCCAAATTGCGTGGAGGCCCGGGAAAAGAATAGGCCTCCGGTATGTTCTGCCAGTCGTAAAAGGCGACGAAAAGAACAAACCACTAATAGGGCTAACCCCCCTTTTAGTGTGATTAGTTGGTTCAGGACAGAACTAAAGAAGCCTCGGACAAGCGCCGTCATGGTCGGGGACGACGCTTGAACCCTATGCCCGCCCACAATGGTAACGACACTGCTAGCCAACTGGAAAACGATTTAAATCCAAATAGAGGTGTTTTGCAGGATATGCTTCCTGCAACCACCCTAGAAGGAAAACAAAGACAGAGGATGAGATGGTCAGATGAAGTTAATCGACACCTCATGTTCTGTTATTACCAAGCGACAAACCTAGGAACCAACACAACTGGATACAGATCACAAGTATACACAACATTTATTACTAGATACTCAGAATTAAAATTTTTAACAGAACAACGACTAGCTGATCAGATCCGTGTAATAATAAAAAATAACAGGATACCCCAGTCAGAATTAGAACACATCAAACAACAAGTACAACAAATACTGGAACAAAATAATGTGCAATCAGAAGAAGAAGAAGAAGAAGAAGAAAATACAGTAGTGGACTCAAACATCCCAGAGCAAACAAACAAAGAACAACACGCATCAATTAAACAATCAGAGGAAAACGAAATCTTAAGACAGCCACCAGAACAGGCACAAATAGAACACGAAGTGACACACATGTTAGATATAGAAGAAAAATTTCAGCTGACATATATAGAATACAAAGACACAAATACAGACTTTAGACCATTCTTGTATAGACCGCCAAATAACCCACAAGTCGAAACAACAATAACAACTATCAACACAATCATACACAACAAAATAAATGAAAACACATCTATGGAAGAGTTACAACTATTGTTTTATATAGGAGCACTCACTACACTAAATATACACACTAGGCAGAGATCAGAACCAACCAACACACAGAAGAAACCCACAAAACCAGCATGGCAACACAGGCTACAGATCAGAATAGAAAAACTGAGAAAAGACATCGGACAACTAACACAATTTATAAGAAATGAAACGTCAGAAAAAAACGAAAACGGTTAGGTAAAATCTCACAACAAGAAGCGATAGAGCAATTAGATGAAAAGAAGCATAAATTACAAGCATTGGCCAAACGACTTAGAAGATACAAAAAAAGTGAAAATAGAAGGAAACAAAACCAAACATTCAACACAAACTGAAAGAAATTTTACCAGACAATAGATAACACACACATTAAAATAGACAATCCACCAAATATAACAGACATGGAACACTTCTGGAGCAACATATGGTCAAACCCGGTACAACATAACAGGCATGCACGGTGGATACAAGCAGAAACAGACACATACAAAATGATACCACAAATGCCTGAAGTGATAATTTTACAACATGAAGTCACCCAAGCAATTAATTCTACTCACAATTGGAAAGCCCCTGGAAAAGATAAAATAGCAAATTTCTGGCTAAAGAAGTTCACCTCAACACATTCACATCTAACTAAATTATTTAACAGTTACATTGCAGACCCATACACATTCCCTGATACACTTACACAAGGAATAACTTATCTGAAACCTAAAGATCAAGCAGACACAGCGAACCCAGCTAAATATCGCCCCATAACATGCCTACCAACAATATACAAAATTTTAACTTCAGTCATTACACAGAAATTAATGACACATACAACACAGAACAAAATTATAAATGAAGAACGAAAAGGCTGTTGCAAAGGAGCACGAGGATGTAAAGAGCAACTGATAATATATGCAGAGGTGACATATCAAGCTAAAACTAAACAAAGGTCGCTACACTACGCATACATTGATTACCAAAAAGCTTTTGATAGTGTACCCCACTCATGGTTACTACAAATATTGGAAATATACAAAGTAGATCCTAAATTGATACAGTTCCTAAACATAGTAATGAAAAATTGGAAAACCACACTTAATATCCAAACAAATTCAAATAATATCACATCACAGCCAATACAGATTAAGCGTGGAATATACCAAGGAGACTCGTTAAGTCCTTTCTGGTTCTGCCTTGCTCTGAACCCGCTATCCAACATGCTAAATAATACAAATTATGGATACAATATTACTGGAACATACCAACACAAAATCACACATTTGCTATACATGGATGATCTAAAACTACTGGCAGCAACAAATCAACAACTCAACCAATTACTAAAGATAACAGAAGTATTCAGCAATGATATAAATATGGATTTTGGAACAGACAAATGTAAGAAAAATAGCATAGTCAAGGGAAAACACACTAAACAAGAAGATTACATATTGGATAACTACAGCGACTGCATAGAAGCGATGGAAAAAACAATGCCTATAAATATCTAGGATACAGACAAAAAATAGGAATAGATAATACAAATATTAAAGAAGAAGTAAAAGAAAAATATACACAAAGACTAACAAAAATACTGAAAACAGAATTGACAGCAAGAAACAAGACAAAAGCTATAAATACTTATGCTATACCAATATTGACCTACTCATTTGGAGTAGTGAAATGGAGTAACACAGACCTAGAAGCACTCAATACACTTACACGATCACAATGCCACAAATATAGAATACATCACATACATTCAGAAACAGAAAGATTCACATTAAGCAGAAAGGAAGGAGGAAGGGGATTTATCGATATAAAAAACCTACATTATGGACAGGTAGACAATTTAAGAAAATTCTTTATAGAACGAGCGGAAACTAGCAAAATACACCAAGCAATCACTCATATAAATGCATCGGCTACACCACTACAATTTCATAACCACTTCTACAACCCTTTAGATCACGTAACATCAACAGATACAAAGAAAGTAAATTGGAAAAAGAAAACACTACATGGCAAGCACCTGTATCATCTAACACAGCCACACATCGATCAAGACGCATCCAACACATGGCTAAGAAAAGGCAATATATACAGTGAGACGGAAGGATTCATGATTGCAATACAGGATCAAACAATAAACACCAGATATTACAGCAAGCATATTATTAAAGATCCCAATACCACAACAGATAAATGCAGACTTTGCAAACAACAAATAGAAACAGTAGATCACATCACAAGCGGATGTACAATACTAGCAAATACAGAATACCCCAGAAGACATGACAATGTAGCAAAAATAATACATCAACAGCTTGCCTTACAACATAAACTTATAAAACAACACGTTCCCACACACAAGTATGCACCACAAAATGTACTGGAGAATGATGAATACAAATTATACTGGAACAGAACCATTATAACAGATAAAACAACACCACATAACAAACTTGACATCATACTCACCAATAAAAAGAAGAAATTAACACAACTAATCGAAATATCCATACCCAATACAACAAATATACAAAAGAAAACAGGAGAAAAAATTGAAAAATACATCCAACTGGCTGAGGAAGTCAAGGACATGTGGCATCAGGATAAAGTTGACATTATACCAATTATACTATCAACTACAGGAGTCATACCACACAATATCCACCAGTACATCAATGCAATACAGCTACATCCAAACTTATATATACAACTACAGAAATCTGTAATTATTGATACATGTTCAATTACCCGAAAGTTCCTAAATGCAATATAACATATACCGTAGAGTTAAAAGGAAGTGACGCTTGATCAAGGTCCGCGTCACTTTCCATTTTTAACCAGACTTAACGTCAGAGAATGTAAAGAAATAATAATAATAATAATAATAATAATAATTATTATTATTATTATTATTATAGTAGTACTAGCAGCAGTAATATATGGTTATACTGGGTTCGTTACAGACAAAATGTTCGCTGGCACATGCTTTCGGCGTTAGGCGCCTTTTCGCTGGATTCGCCGCCGTGGGCACGACGACATTTCACCTAATTAGCTGGATCTTCTAACCAAGTGTGCTGCATCTGCATACCACCTAATACAGTAAACTGACAGAATGATTTCCAACAAGTGTAGAAAGCTGTATTTCCTTATTTAACTGAGCATCGGTTGCGTTGTAACTGAAATGTAGAGGTAATAAATAAAGACATAAACACTATTCAGAGATTAGGGTTTTATTCTTTTGCGACTGGCTGTTTGCTGGCTACAAGACGCTACAAGGAGCAGTCTATGGTCGTGGGACATGTGATCAGCATGCCGTCAATCCCTCCAGTCATTATTACAAGTAGACGAATTGTGACAATGCCGCTGCTTCTTTATTCAAGCAGCTCATCATATTTCCTCACGAATGAGTGTTTGTGAGCAGACAAAAGTATTTTAGAATCGAATTATTTGCTCTGTCTCCCTCCTCCCACATGGAGCAGATGAGTGACGGAACAGATGACAGTGTTAAGGCAAAACACATGGCATACATGTGCCACAGAGTGTCTGTGCCCCGCCGTGACTCAGGGGCGTAGCCAATTAGTGCAGACGCCTAGGAAGGAGAAAGGAAGATTAGGGGTTAACTTCTCGTCAACATCTAGGTCATTAGAGACGGTAAACACATTAGCGTATGTTGTATATGATGTAATGCTTCCGACATAATATCAAAGCCCCCTAGACTTTTACATGCATTCCGATCTTCACCACCATTTAGCCCTCTGGTCATAGCAGCACGTCGTATGCGGTTATGTTTACAAGTCCACCGCACTTGCAGTGGAAGTCTTCAGTTCCCTTTCCCCAGTAAAAAGTTTACTTCTTCATTCGATTTCTCATTTGTTCCATGTTGCTCCTGCAAGTCTCCTGAAGTGAATTATTCAACTTCCATCAGGTCGTAATGTTGATCTTTTCTTATCCCTCTGAATCCTGCTAGAAACTTTCTTTGTCCGTCGGCCATCTGTTCGTCTGGCTTCACGTCTTTCCCATCCCAATTTAATTTTCATTGCAAATCTAACTAAGTCTCCCACTCCGCTGTCTTCTCTGATCCATTTATTTTCCAGTAATTCCCATCATGCATCTGACGTCGCTAGCCGAGCAACCCTTAATTTTTCAATGGTTTCTTTGTGTAACAGAACTGGTAATACACAGTGACTGTGAACTTTCAGTTTCAGACGTGTCAGAAGCTTCGTTTACCAACAACATTCCACGACATTTCTACTCTTACATTTATTTTCTTGTTTATGTGGTTGTACATACAGTAGAAGAAGAATGGGTAGCTTTGAGAGATGAAGTAGTGAAGGCAGCAGAGGATCAAGCAGGTAAAAAGACGAGGGCTAGTAGAAACCCTTGGGTAACAGACGAAATACTGAATTTAATTGATGAAGGGAGAAAATATAAAAATGCAGTAAATGAAGCAGGCAAAAAGGAATACAAACGTCTCATAAACAAGATCGACAGGATGTGCGAAATGGCTAAGCAGGGATGGCAAGAGGACAAATGTAAGGATGTAGAGGCTTATCTCACTAGGGGTAAGATAGATATTGCCTACAGGAAAATTAAAGAGACCTTTGGAGAACAGAGAATCACTTGTATGAATATCAAGAGCTCAGATGGAAACCCAGTTCTAAGCAAAGAAGGGAAAGCAGAAAGGTGGAGGGAGTATATAGGGGGCCTATACAAGGGCAATGTACTTGAGGACAATATTATGGAAATGGAAGAGGATGTAGATGAAGACGAAATGGAAGATACGATACTGCGTGAAGAGTTTGACAGAGTACTGAAAGACCTGAGTCGAAACAAGGCCCCGGGAGTAGACAACTTTCCATTAGAACTACTGACGGCCTTGGGAGAGCCAGTCCTGACAAAACTCTACCATCTGGTGAGCAAGATGTATGAGACAGGCGAAATACCCACAGCCTTCAAGAAGAATATAATAATTCCGATCCCAAAGAAAGCAGGTGCTGACAGATGTGAAAATTACCGGACTATCAGTTTAATAAGTCACGGATGCAAAATACTAACGCGTATTCTCTACAGACGAATGGAAAAACTGGTAGAAGCTGACATCGGGGAAGATCAGTTTGGATTCCGTAGAAATGTTGGAACACGTGAGGCAATACTGGCCCTACTACTTATCTTAGAAGATAGATTGAGGAATGGCAAAACTACGTTTCTAGCATTTCTAGCCTTAGAGAAAGCTTTTGACAATTCTGAAGGTGCCAGGGGTAAAATACAGGGAGCGAAAGGCTATTTACAATTTGTACAGAAACCAGATGGCAGTTATAAGAGTCGAGGGACATGAAAGGGAAGCAGTGGTTTGGAAGGGAGTGAGACAGCGTTGTAGCCTCTCCCCGATGTTGTTCAATCTGTATATTGAGCAAGCAGTAAAGGAAATAAAAGAAAAATTCGGAGTAGGTGTTAAAATACATGGAGAAGAAATAAAAACTTTGAGGTACGCCGATGACATTGTAATTCTGTCAGAGACAGCAAAGGACTTGGAAGAGCAGTTGAATGAAATGGACAGTGTCTTGAATGGAGGATATAAGATGAACATCAACAAAAGCAAAACGAGGATAATGGAATGTAGTCGAATTAAGTCGGGTGATGCTGAGGGAATTAGATTAGGAAATGAGACACTTAAAGTAGTAAAGGAGTTTTGCTATTTGGGGAGCAAAATAATGATGATGGTCGAAGTAGAGAGGATATAAAATGTAGACTTGCAATGGCAAGGAAAGTGTTTCTGAAGAAGAGAAATTTGTTAACATCGAGTATTGATTTAAGTGTCAGGAAGTCGTTTCTGAAAGTATTTGTATGGAGCATAGCCATGTATGGAAGTGAAACATGGATGATCCTAGTTTGGACAAGAAGAGAATAGAAGCTAGCATTGATACATTCTATTGGCAACAATTTCTGTGATTTAGAAATTACCTGCCTTCTACAGCTATTTTTCACTGAAATGAATGAACCATTTCATATAATTAAATTCTAGCAAAGCACAATTTCTTGACTCCGGGAATACAACACAATGAACACTAGTTCGGTATAATTCCATTCGGTATAACTACAAGATGTCAAAGTTTGTATTCGTCGATGATGTCAATGAATACAAAATAAAGGATATGAATGAACTCGGAGTCTCACTATGTTTACTAGCTGACTCGAAAGTGAATATAAAAAATATTGTTAGAAATAACCATTCACGCATTGTTTGGTTCATTAAATGATTCAAATGGCTCTGAGCACTATGGGACTTAACATCTGAGGTCATCAGTCCCCTAGAACATAGAACTACTTAAACCTAACTAACCTAAGCACACCACACACATCCATGACCGAGGCAGGATTCGAACCTGCGACCGTTGCGGTCGTGCGGTTCCAGACTGAAGCGCCTAGAACCCCTCGGCCACACCGGCCGGCTTGGTTCATTAAAAAAGTGCAAGCTACGTTATATTTAGTTGGTTGTTAAGTAAATATTGTTTATCATTAGTTACATTAAAAGTAATTGAAAAAATATTTCGTTGATAGTACTGGCTATTATGCGATCTCGTTCAGGGGTAACGGTCCAAGATAGATTGGAATCTTCTATTGGTATAGAGCATTCGGAGTCTGCCATAATAAAACAAACAAATCGTAAAATACGAGCAAAACTTCTTTATTCGTCTAGAAAAGTGGCCGCAATGAACTCTTGGCTACGTTTATGCAGCTGTTGAGAATTCTAAAGGTCAATTGGAATCTACTGCGACCTGGGTGTTAAGCGCCGCCGGATTTCTGTCAACAAGTGTCCATCGTTATCTAACCTGCTAGCACTCCCTATGGTGTGGGTTTTGGAGGAAATATATGTCTCGGTCACGCATGTCAATGTCTTATATAATATCAGCTATTTCATGAGTTGTCAGAGCAATAAATCCAAAGAACACTTTTGTTTGCTGCTCTGTTTTTTCAGCAGATATTTCGCCGGCCGGTGTGGCCGCGCGGTTCTAGGCGCTTCAGTCTGGAACCGTGTGACCGTTACGGTCGCAGGTTCGAATCCTGCCTCGGGCATGGATGTGTGTGATGTCCTTAGGTTAGTTAGGTTTAAGTAGTTCTAAGTTCTAGGGGACTGATGACCACAGATGTTAAGTCCCATAGTGCTCAGAGCCATTTTGTTAAGTCCCATAGTGCTCAGAGCCATTTGAACCATTCAGCAGATATTCCAATTAACCACATTACATCGTTTACATAAATACCATTTTACATATTATACATTGCCATTTTCTTCCTAGTCTTAGCTTCGTTACTTTACTGTGTGTTCGTAGTAGCAAGATAGTGGAATTCCGTCGGAGTTTATATTCAGGTCGGAAATAATAGTTTCAGAAAGTCTCATATTGCATACTTTTTTAACTGGTAGTTCCTTTCATGTGCATCTATTTGAAACACCAATTGTCCTTTGCCTGAGGGTACAATGCAGTACTCACACTGATGAATAGTAAAAATGGTCTTTTCATGCTATTGCTCGATTGTTCAGAAGTAAACGAGAGAGACAGAATGTTGTAACTTTATTCACTGACCTTAAATACATATAATTTCATATATGGTGATCGAAACATACTCTCAGGTAGTATATTGTAGTTGTTCTGCCAGCTGTTTCGGATAGATTCTTTTCTTATTTCATTAAATGTCAAATTTTCTTTCTCTGGGTTTCTTAAAAATCATGAGTAAATCTTCTGAAATAAAATAACACAGTTTAGGACAGGTTGGACGGAACATTCATAAAATTATGTTGGGGAAGTAACGACAGCATAATTTTTACTGTTGACTTGACGTGGTAGTATTCCTCTACATCAGGTAGACGTCCGTTGGTGTGGGACACCTCAGTGACGAACCTTGCTCGATTTTACATAACCATTTTTGGGACACTTCTGGAACACCTGGACCACCAAAACGATCATGTTTGACAGTCCTCCTGGATGCATTACGTATTCCTACCTGTCGTCGTATGAGGGGACGTCCAGCATTGTCGAACATGATCGCTATGGCGGTCCAGGTGTTACGGTGTGGAGAGGCATAATTTTCATGGGCGTAACAACCTCCAAATCTTTGAACACGGTACACTCACCGGTTAACGTTCATTGTGACGCTGTACTCCTTCCCCATGTGCGTCCTGTCGGGGTTGCATTTGTTCCTGACTCCATTTTTGTGGATGACAATGTGCTATCGTATCAAACAGCGCAGGTGGAGGAGAGGACATTCGGCGAATGGACTGGTCTGCCTATTCTCCCAAATTTATTTTCTTCAAGCATGTGTGGGATGCTCTGGGAATACGTCCACATGCACCAACGATCATTCAGTAGTTGTCCTCCGCAATCGTGGAGGAATGGAACGCAATACTAACAGAACTGCTTGCCATCCTTGCGGCCAGCATTGGTACACGTAGCAGAGCATGCATTGCCATTCGTTGTGATGTCGCTAAGAACCACGTCCCGCCATGAAACGCGATGACTTCAGTCTAATTATTGTCCTTGAATAAAAGAGTCCCATTTACGTATTCTTTCAGTTACCTTCTGTGCTATACTGTAGCATTTCTTTCTAAGTATGTGCTGTGGATTGGTAAGTAAGGAATTACGACACTTATATAGCCGTCAACGGTTTGTAGGCCAAAATGTGAAGCATTTGAGAAAAAATAAATCTTTTAATACCACTTAGTACGGGAAAAGGAGCTGAAAAAAACAAGAGAAAAAAACTTTAAACACCCAGGCAGCTGTTGCACTAGTAAAAGGGGCTTTAATGAAAATGACTAGTCTAGGAATGTAACTTGATCACAGTCCAAATAATAGCAGGACGCTCTCCATTCCTGTATACTTTGTTGAGGACTCCAGAGGCATAAGCTGATCCCTTGTTTTATTCTTTTACGGGAGGCTTTACCTCCATCTTCTTAAAACGAGTTCATCAAAAGAATGACAAAACTTCACTTCAGGAAAATACACCGTTTGCATTTATTTTTGTGATGTATACTACTGATTCTTTCGTCGGTAAGGTTTTCACTTTCAAGGAGAACAGGCTCTTTGACTATCTACCCTTACCTCTGCTATCTTTCCAAAGTCCATTGAGGGTATCAAGGGAGCTGGTTATCCTTCTGACGTTCCGTTTCTAGATGTCAAATATGTTCGCGAAATCTTATCCGGTTTGAAATTTGGCACCTTTGACTATCACCACACCCTTTACTGTACCACAATCTGGCGAGTAATGAGCCGGCCGGGGTGGCCGAGCGGTTCTAGGCGCTTCAGTCTGGAACCGCGCGACCGCTACGGTCTCAGGTTCGAATCCTGCCTCGGGCATGGATGTGTGTGATGTCCTTAGGTTAGTTAGGTTTAAGTAGTTCTAAGTTCTAGGGAACTGATGACCTAAGAAGTTAAGTCCCATAGTGCTCAGAGCCATTTGAACCATTTGGCGAGTAATGACAGCAGTCATCACCCAGGAACATCTGATCATCTCTCTGACTTCCTCGTTTGCTGGCATAGTATATACCTCGAGGCGGACTTCAAACAAGCTGAAATTTCTCATGTTGAGAAATTACTTGGTAAAAAACTTTATACGGCCAAAATCGCAAAGATACTTAATATATTTTATTTTCGACAACCGGTTTGGACAGGCTTTGCTGTTTTTGTTACAAAACACACACATAAAATACTTTTGCACTCCCCAGTTCCCAGAACTCTTGCAGATAGACGTTGACTGTGGATACTATATCACAGACAAAGTCCCTTTGACTGTTCAGAGATGTCATTAAACCCACCCAAAGACGTAAACAACCATGGATGAGTAGCGCCTACTAGACGGAGGGGGTCCGACAGCCGATAATTTCCAGTCATTTCACCAGAAAGGAGGTACACAGCTCTTGTTGTCTATAGTTCAACCAATGCTACAGTTCGATTGCGTCCGAATTTTTACTTTATGCCAGGAAGGGCTCCCAACAAGGGGAGTGTCCAGGCGTCTAGGAGTGAAGCAAAGCGATGTTGGTCGGACAAGGAGGAGATACAGAGAGACAGGAACTGTCGATGACATGCCTCGCTCAGGCCGCCCAAGGGCTATTACTGCAGTGGATAACCGCTACCTACGCATTATGGCTCCGAGGAACCCTGACAGCAACACCACCATGTTGTATAATGCTTTTCGTGCAGCCACAGGACGTCGTGTTACGACTCAAACTGTGCGCAATAGGCTGCATGATGCGCAACATCACTTCCGACGTCCAAGGCCAGGTCCATCTTTGCGAACGCGACACCATGCAGCCCGATAAGGATAGGCCCAACAACATACCGAATGGACCACTCAGGATTGGCATCACTTTCTCTTCGCCGATGAGTGTCGCATACGCATTCAACCAGACAATCGTCGGAGACGCGTTTGGAGGCAACCCGGTCAGGCTGAACGCCTTAGACACCCTGTCCAGCTAGTGCAGCAAGGTGGAGGTTCCCTGCTGTTTTGGGGTGGCATTATGTGGGACAGACGTATGCCGCTGTTGCTCATGAAAGGCGCCGTAACGGCTGTACGATACGTGAATGCCATCCTCCGACCGATAGTGCAACCACATCGGCAGCATATTGGTGAGGCATTGTTCTTCATGGACGACAATTCGAGCCCCCATCGTGTACGTCTTGTGAATTACTTTGAATGACTTCCTTCAGGATAACGCCATCGCACGATTAGAGTGGCCAGCATGCTCTCCAGACATGAACCCTATGGAACGTGCCTGGGATGGATTGAAAAGGGCTGTTTATGGACTACGTGACCCACCAATCACTCTGAGGGATTTACGCCGAATCGCCGTTGAGGAGTGGAACAATCTGGACCAACAGTGCCTTGATGAACTTGTGGTTAGTATGCCACGACGAATTACAGGCATGCATCAATGCAAGTGGACGTGGTACTGGGTATTAGAGATACCGGTGTATACAGCAATATGGACCACAATCTCAGAAGGTCTCGCTGTATGGTGGTACAACATGCAATGTGTGGTTTTCATGAGCAGTAAAAAGGGCGGAAATGATATTTATGTTGATCTCTATTCCAATTTTCTGTAGAGGCTCCGGAACTCTCGGAACCGAGGTGATGCAAAACTTTTTTTTATGTGTGTATGTTCATTATCAGTTGGTCGAAAATAAATAAGTATTTAAGCGATCTTGGTATAGAAAGTTAGTTACTGGCGTCAAACACTTGCCGCCTATCATTTCAACGTTTTGTGTAGAGATTGAGAAGTCAGCCCTTGGGCCTTACGATGGTTTGAGTACGCTCTTGCTGTCTAACTTGAGAAGCAAGAAGTTTACGGCGGATTTGTCCCGTTTGTAGCCGGACTTATCTCGTTTTTCTTGTCGTAGCAAATGATGCCATTACGTTGTTATGGCAGGCGATAAGATTAGAATCGGACGCCTCTTTTACGGCTCCTGCACGGGCGAACTTCTCTCCGGATCTACGGCGTGCACGAAACTGACGGCAGGCAGCAGAGGCTACCCGTTAAACACTGTCTCGTAATACCTGTTGTAGGCAAAGGACTGCTATGAATGTCACGTGATTACAGACTAGCCAAGAGTCTCTCACGGAGAATCTGAATTAATGAACTTCGCTGTGTCAACCCAAAAAAAAAATCTTGTTTCTCTTTCACATTTATACTATTCATCGGTAATGTTTGTACAGAGACAACAGGAGAGCAGAAGTTTCTGGAATGAATGTTACAGCAGAATGATGATGATTGGGTGTGTGGGTCTAATAACTACTGAGGAGGTACTGACATGAACTGGAGAGAACAGAAATTTATTGCAAAACTTGATTGAAAGAAGCGACTGGATGATAGGACACATGCTGAGGCGCCAAGGAATCGTCGGTTTGGTTAATGAGGAGAATGTGGAGGGTAAAAATAGAGACGGAGACCAAGACTCTGACTACAGTATCCAGAGATGAAAAGGCTTGACAGGGTAGTCTAGTGCGAAAATCTACATCTGTTCTTTGGACTGAAGACCAGACAACGTATCAGTAACGTAAGCATTAATTTTAGGAAATAGGAAGTAATCACAATGATGTTAGTCAATAAGGTATGCTCATCTGCTTAATTTATCAGCAAGAACGGAGTTATCATCACTGTTACACATGGCTACAAGTAATTCTTGGTTTTTTTCCTCCTACATTTATCTTTTTCAAGCGACTTAAACTGCAACTAGCAAGGAAAGCCCATTGGTAAAATGCTAAGAGGTACAGAATACGCCGTAAATAACTATCGTATCTGTAACAAAACTGTACACCTTTTCGAGAAAATCGCACTATAGCCTCTCATTTCATTAAGCAGTTGTCATTTAAACTCTGAAACTAGAAAATAACCTGAACAGATCTCGCTGCCGCTTTGACGCTTATGAATCCTACTACTATTTCCCCCAGCTTCGCCTGCGTCGCGTTCGACATCTATATTGAGCACACTTCGTCCTCCCCCTGTCTCTGTCCATCTTTTCCTCCCTCTGCCTGTCCACCTATCCTCCCCCCTCTGTCCCTTTATGTCCTCCTTCCAGTTCTCTAAATCTCTTCAGCTCCTGCTACCCCTCTCTTTGTCCATTTCCTCCAACCCATCTCTATGACAATATTTTCCCCCCTCCTTGTGACCAAATACTTGTCCCTTTCTCATTTTCCTTCTCCACATCCCCTCTTCCTCACCCATTGGCCCACTACCTCTCTACACGCTCCACTTGTCTCACATATCTCCCTCTCCTCTTTTCCCTCTGTCCATTTCACCCTCCTCCTCGCTGTCCATCGCCTCCACCATCCATTCCAACTTGTCCCCAGCCATGCTCATCATCATGTTGTAGCCCCAACAATTAATCAGGCCGATACTATGCTCGCAGCACACCTGTAATACATAGCAGGTCACACGTCAGGGGCTTGAAAATAATTTATTTACCCCTGGCATAGAGGCCACCATGTGAAGCAGACGATATTACTCCAACACAACACGCCTGTCACGCAGGGCAGTGTTCATATCAGGACTTGGAAAACCGTTTCTTGCTCTTCTAGGTCGCCCTGCAAAGCATGTTCATTTGGCAGGCCGATACTTTTCTCATACAACTTTCCTGTCGTACGGGCAGCCTATACAGTGGGGGCTGGAAAAAACACGTTTTTGCCAGTATCTCCGCTCTTGTTGGACCTAGGAGATGGAA
The DNA here is from genome assembly GCF_023898315.1 of Schistocerca nitens. Lineage (NCBI taxonomy): Eukaryota > Metazoa > Arthropoda > Insecta > Orthoptera > Acrididae > Schistocerca > Schistocerca nitens. Next base: position 652,401,571 of record NC_064615.1, on the reverse strand, counting down.
ACACCACACGTGAGGTGTGCTGTTTCTGTACCACATTTGGTTGAAATCAATCCTGTTGTTTGGGAGGAGATCCCAGACATGCTTTATAACAGAGACATATCACCCTCAGGAAACTTGTAAAACTAAGCTCATGCCTTAATCGGAAAGCACATTTTCTACTTTCAGGACCCCTGTCGCAGAAAAACCGTTTTTTTTCCACCAAATACACAGATCAAAACAAGTTTTGCATCACCTCAGTTTCGAGAGTTCCGAAACCTGTACAGAAAATTGGAACAGAGATGAACATAAACATCATTTCCACCCTTTTTATTGCTCATGGAAACCACACATTGCACGTTGTACCACCATACAGCGAGACCTTCAGAGATGGTGGTCAAGATTGCTGTACACACCGGTACCTAGTAGCATGTCCTCTTGCATTGATGCATGCCTGTATTCGTCGTGGCATACTATCCACAAGTTCATCAAGGCACTGTTGGTCCAGATTGTCCCACTCCTCAACGACGATTCGGCGTAGGTCCCTCAGAGTGGTTGGTGGGTCACGTCGTTCGTAAACAGCCCTTTTCAATCTATCCCAGGTATGTTCGATAGGGCTCATGTCTGGAGAGCATGCTGGCCACTTGAGTCGAGCGATGTCGTTATCCTGAAGGAAGTCATTCAATACATGTGCACGATGGGAGCGCGAATTGTAGTCCATGAAGATGAATGCTTCGCCAATATGCTACCGATATTATTGCACTATCGGTCGGAGGATGGCATTCACGTATCGTGCAGCCGTTACGGCGCCTTCCACGACCACCAGCGGCATACGTCGGCACCACATAATGCCACCCCAAAACAGCAGGGAACCTCCACCTTGCTGCACTCGGTGGACATTGTGTCTAAGGCGTTCAGCCTGACCGGGTTGCCTCCAAACACGTCTCCGACGATTGTGTGGTTGACGGCATATACGACACTCATCGGTGAAGTGAACGTGATGCCAATCCTGAGTGCTCCATTCGGCATGTTGTTGGGCCCATCTGTACCGCGCTGTATGGTGTCGTGGTTGCAAAGATGAACCTCGCCATGTTGTCGACAGTCAAGATTCACTTCACCTGTTCGGAAGCTCCACTGTCTCACTTTCTGCCTGGATAATGCGACGTCTAATTGTACTCTGCTCAACGCCTGCCAGGCCAGCCAATTCGCGCAGTGTCCGGCCAGTGGCTATTTGGCTGCTACCTTCCATTTGCGATAATGATGTGTCTCCTTCCGCAGTTCTAACCATCCCTTCTCAGGTTATAGGTCTTCAGGTGTTGATGTGAAGGTCATTAAGAACACGAGTGTCCATACACTTGCTGCTGCTTTCCTTTTAACACTTGTGCGGCAGTCATCTAAACGGCACCGTGGTCACGGCGATTCGGCGTTTGCACGGCACGACTGGTTGCAGCTCCATTCGTTTCATCCCTTCTCAACTCTGAAAAAAGTTCCAACGAGACAGAACGTGAATATACACTCCTGGAAATGGAAAAAAGAACACATTGGCACCGGTGTGTCAGACCCACCATACTTGCTCCGGACACTGCGAGAGGGCTGTACAAGCAATGATCACACGCACGGCACAGCGGACACACCAGGAACCGCGGTGTTGGCCGTCGAATGGCGCTAGCTGCGCAGCATTTGTGCACCGCCGCCGTCAGTGTCAGCCAGTTTGCCGTGGCATACGGAGCTCCATCGCAGTCTTTAACACTGGTAGCATGCCGCGACAGCGTGGACGTGAACCGTATGTGCAGTTGACGGACTTTGAGCGAGGGCGTATAGTGGGCATGCGGGAGGCCGGGTGGACGTACCGCCGAATTGCTCAACACGTGGAGCGTGAGATCTCCACAGTACATCGATGTTGTCGCCAGTGGTCGGCGGAAGGTGCACGTGCCCGTCGACCTGGGACCGGACCGCAGCGACGCACGGATGCACGCCAAGACCGTAGGATCCTACGCAGTGCCGTAGGGGACCGCACCGCCACTTCCCAGCAAATTAGGGACACTGTTGCTCCTGGGGTATCGGCGAGGACCATTCGCAACCGTCTCCATGAAGCTGGGCTACGGTCCCGCACACCGTTAGGCCGTCTTCCGCTCACGCCCCAACATCGTGCAGCCCGCCTCCAGTGGCGTCGCGACAGGCTTGAATGGAGGGACGAATGGAGACGTGTCGTCTTCAGCGATGAGAGTCGCTTCTGCCTTGGTGCCAATGATGGTCGTATGCGTGTTTGGCGCCGTGCAGGTGAGCGCCACAATCAGGACTGCATACGACCGAGGCACACAGGGCCAACACCCGGCATCATGGTGTGGGGAGCGACTCCTGCACTGGCCGTACACCACTGGTGATCGTCGAGGGGACACTGAATAGTGCACGGTACATCCAAACCGTCATCGAACCCATCGTTCTACCATTCCTAGACCGGCAAGGGAACTTGCTGTTCCAACAGGACAATGCACGTCCGCATGTATCCCGTGCCACCCAACGTGCTCTAGAAGGTGTAAGTCAACTACCCTGGCCAGCAAGATCTCCGGATCTGTCCCCCATTGAGCATGTTTGGGACTGGATGAAGCGTCGTCTCACGCGGTCTGCACGTCCAGCACGAACGCTGGTCCAACTGAGGCGCCAGGTGGAAATGGCATGGCAAGCCGTTCCACAGGACTACATCCAGCATCTCTACGATCGTCTCCATGGGAGAATAGCAGCCTGCATTGCTGCGAAAGGTGGATATACACTGTACTAGTGCCGACATTTTGCATGCTCTGTTGCCTTTGTCTATGTGCCTGTGGTTCTGTCAGTGTGATCATGTGATGTATCTGACCCCAGGAATGTGTCAATAAAGTTTCCTCTTCCTGGGACAATGAATTCACGGTGTTCTTATTTCAATTTCCAGGAGTGTAACTTCAGGGGTGCCATAGAGCAGTAAGCGGGGACCCCTGCTGTTCATGTTATGAGGCAAAGTAAAGTAAACTCGTATAGCATGATTGTGTGGAAGACCCCGCAGGGCAGGTCCAACCCCCTATATTGCGAAGGTGTTTCCTGTCATTCACACCCATAGGCAAACATCCTTCGGGAAGTATGTGTATTGTTGTTTATGTGTAGATGACTTTTATAGTAGGAGGGAATGTAGTAAAGTCTCATGTAAGCTGATTATGGAAGAGACCCGGATTTTGGGGAGTGGAACATACCGGATGATTACTGGTTCTCAAAGACAGACTTTTAAACACTTTATTTCACACGCAGCAGCCCGACATAAATACAATATTACTGAACAATTGTACCCTGCTGTACCACAGTACTGTTAGTACTTATAACTTTTAATGAATTTGACACCTTACAAATTGCACTAACATTTTACCACAAGGACTGTATGAGAATATGCTAAAGCTATCTTCTATATGTTTGTAAACAAAAGCAACCACACGAAACTAACAACCTTCACAAACATGAAAACCTTTTCATAATTAAAAAATGCAAGCTGAAATTAACCTTAAACAAATGAGCTTAAAACAATATATATATATATATATATATATATATATATATATATATATATATATATATATACTGCTGGCCACCGTAAATGCAACACCAAGAAAGACAAGAGGTAGCACAACAAGATTTATTTTGTAGATAACATGTTGACCAACTATCAAATGATTACGTTTACACACGTCTGTGACATGTGGTTCCTGCCAGAATCAGTAACCAGAGTAGCCGCCATTGTTGGAGATCACCGCTGTCACACGTCTCGGCATTGAGTCAAAGAGACGTTGGATGTGTTCCTGGGGTACAGCAGCCCAAGCAGCTTCCACACGTTGCCAAAGATCATCTGGTGTGGCAGCTGGGGATGTAATCTGGGTCACTCGTTGAGCAACCATGGACCACATGTTTTCTATCGGCGAAAGATCCGGAGAGCGAGCCGGCCAGGGAAGCAATTCAATCTGGTTATTGACGAAGAACCTTTGGACAATGCGTGCCACGTGTGGTCGCGCATTATCCTGTTGAAATATGGCTGTGGCCGAGCCCTGAAGGTAAGGAAGGACAACTGGCTCCAGCACCTCGGATATGTAGCGCCGGCTATTTAAAGTACCGGCAATGTGTACTAGAGGCGTGCGAGAGTAATATCCAATACCGCCCCATACCATAATACCCGGTGCAAGACCAGTGTGGCGGTGCATAATGCAGCTGTCCAGCATCCTCTCTCCACCTCTCCACGGTGTCTCCACACTCGAATCCGACCATCGTGGTGCTGCAGACAGAAGCGTGCCTCGTCAGTAAAGACAACGTCATTCCATTCTGCCGTCCACATCCATCTGTCATCACACCATTGGCGACGGAGACGTCTGTGGTTCTGCGTCAATGGTAGACGAAGCAATGGACGTCTTGCGGACAGACCACTCTGCTGTAAACGGCGTCGAATGGTACGCGCAGACACTGGATGATGCGTTACAGACGCAATGTGCTGTGCTATGGTTCGGGATGTCACTGAGCGATCCGTCACTGCCATGCGCACAATTTGCCTATCAGCACGTGCAGTGGTGCACCGAGGTGAATGCGATCGACCACGTCGGCCCGTCGTACCCTCCTGCATCCAACGGTCACATATCCGCATTACAGTTGTTTGATTTCGTCCAACACGACTAGCGATTTCTCTGTATGATAATCCACAATCTCGGTAAGCCACTATCCTTCCTCTGTCGAGCTCGGATACTTGATCAAAAGATGTTCGCTGTTGTCTACGAGGCATAACTGATCGTCTTGAGAAACAACCACAAGGTAAACACACGTGCCGAACGTACACTCGTCGAAATCGCCAAGCCTTAAATGGCGCTATGAGGTGGCGCCATGGGCGCGCGTGATGTGCGTCTGCGCTGAAATTCTAATCAGTTGCATATCTCATCGCTGCAAACCCATGGTGTAAATTTCACTCGATTCGGATGCTTGCTTCAGGGTGCTGCATTTACGGTGGCCAGCAGTATATATATATATATATATATATATATATATATATATATATATATATATATATATATATATATATATATATATATATAGTTACTATACTGCAGAATGTTCAGTAAGGACGTTTGTTATTAACACGCTTATGCCAAATGACAGTTTTCATATACAGCACATATGCATCCTACCTTTAGACAATGAAACAATAAATTGACCTCTTAGTATGTACCCTCCTTTTTTGACCGGTCAGGTCCGTAATAGCGATAGTATCGTCTCTCTCATCTTTGTCTTAACGTTAATGAGGTGTATTGGTAAATAATATCTAAGGTTCGGAGCGGCTCGTCCTACTAGCAGCTTTCATTGTCATTATCCGAGCGCACTAATTCTTTTGCAGGTAGGTAAAATATAATTCACTTATCTTCTCGAGCATAAACACCTGCTCAGTGGTGTGACAGTGCATCGATACCCTTGCTTTAAATCTTCACAACGTCTTTTGAAGATTCGCTAGGTTAACGTACTGTTTGCTTACACAACGTAGTCGATCAGCAGCTCCAATCTTAATCATTTGTGGTGGATGTGTTCAAAATCCATGCATCATCATGTAGGCCTGTGGCGTTGCTACCAACGGGTAATACTCCCGTCACGCTGCCGGCCGCCACGCCTCTAGTCGCAGAGTTCACACACTGCAGTGTGCGCAAAGGGACGGCTGGTCTCTATGTCGGTAACCACAGCATCACTTCTTACTGACTACCTTCTCTGTCCCACTCTGTCACTATTCTCCTCCTCCTCCTCCTCTTACACAGTCGAGCGATTATACATTCGCACCGCATAGTTCATGTCTTTGATAACTGCCGAATGACGGCTGGCTCATAACTTGGCATAATCGATAGTCGGATAGGGCTCACAAGTGTTGGATTATGATAAGGGGGATGGTATGTAGCCTATACCTCTTCAATAGCACAAAGCGGGCCGCAGAGTTTAACATCCTCACCAGATGGACAAATCACCATCAACAGTGTCGCATGTCCTCACAAGAGACGGTGCGGTCAGGCAGTAGAACATTGGTACAAAGACCGCGTTTCATCACCCCTTTACCATAAAGATAAAGTTTCCGACAGCACGTACAGTTTTCAGACAGTCACCCATCCTAGTATTGGTCACGCCCTACGGTGCTTAATGTCGTTGATCTGACGCGAAGCGGTGCATGCACCGCGGCATGGCCATTGACATGACGTATATTAATGTACTAATGGACAATACTAACAGCGAACTCAGCATTTTCGCAGCTCGTAGATAAGGCAGGTGGAAGTCTTCGGTTCATTGGAAGGGTACTGAGAAAGTGTAATATAAAAGAGAGACTACTGAGAAATGACGTACGCGCCCATCCTGGAATGTTGCCCATTTATTTGTTTGATTCACAGGAGGGCGACAAAATGGCTCTGAGCTCTATGGGACTTAACATCTGACTTTCTAGACTTAGAATTACTTAAACCTAACTAACCTAAGGACATCACACACATCCATGCCCGAGGCAGGATTCGAACCTGCAACCGCAGCAGCAGAGCGGCTCCAGACTGAAGCGCCTAGAACCGCTTGGCCACAGCGGCCGGCGGAGGGCATCACAGAAACGTTATAAAATCTGAGTTGCTTACTGATAGGCACCAAAGCATACTTCGAGAGCAAATAATAAGTGAAGAATTTAGATATATTCATCATCTCCATATGTATAGCGCCAGTAAGGACCGTGAAGAAAAGATTAGACTAATTGCAGCACGCGCAAAGGAATTTAGGCAGTCTTTCTTTCCGTACTCCATACGGCATTGGAACGGAAGTAACCCTAAGATAAGGTACTATGCCAAGTAACCTTTTCCATACACTTCACTGCGCTTTGCAGAGTACGAATCTCGTTTTAGTTTATCGCATTTTAAAAAAGTAAAGTAAAGTCGGGTGGCATGAATCGTTGGGAGACCCACAGGTGCAGGTCCAGCTGCCTAATAGAAAAGGTTTTCTCTATCCTGTGGGTCCGCAGGCGAAGTATCAGAGCAGTGTGCGTAAGTGTCTGTTAAGGATAGGTGAATCATCGATGTACTCATGCTGGAGGTGATGACACAAGGAAGGGGGTGTAACACCGTGCCGGGACATAGCCTACTCGTCTTGAAAAGCACCAAGTGGCCGACGAGCTTAACGTCCCTATCCGACCGACGGATTGCCATTAACAGTGTAACATGCTCCAGACACTGCGGAGAGGTTTGGAATTTAATCCAGGCCAGTGGCACAAAGACTGGCGACGAGAAATTTTACGCGAGCACATCTCCTCCCCTTCCGGCCAAATACCAGCAGTTAAAGTGTCACACACCACCAGCATCCACCAGGATTCGAACAGGCTTGCCTCCGAGTCGAGCGCCACCTCACAGGCAAGCGTTAACGACCTTGCCTGGGGGGGGGGGGGTACCTACTACAGAGAAGGAGCGATTATCTACAATGGTGTTATTGTTAGATTTATTTGTTTTCGTCAAGTTCACTTACCGTCTTTAATTGCTTGTTCTTCTGTTGCTCATATGAGAATGGTTATTGGTGGTTTAATGACTATAAATTGATGGGGTTTTATAGGTTTGCTTTTTTTAATCGCTGCGTGGTTGATTCGTGGGGGTGCTTCACGGCATCTCCAAGAGCTATGCAGTAATTCTGAGAAATTCTTTAGGCACTTTTATATAAATAGAGAAATATCAGCAATTAATGTAATGGACATGACAACGGTTTAGTTTTGACTTGGGGTTGGTCATAAATTCACAGTTTTCTAAAATTTAGTTTTTAGAAGAAAAAAATTTTTCCAAAATGTCACAGTAGAACATACGTTTCCTTTATTTCATTCATATCTGGGAAGGATGCGTTCAGTGTGTGAATGTATTGATCCATCTTGTTTTCAGACGAGTCTTGCCCTTGTAATTTTCCAGAGTTTGTTCCATGGGATATACCATTCTTGCATAGCAGAAATTAATAACTCGATGTCCATTTTCCAAAACATGTGTGGCCTTATGAAAATAATAATAATAATAAAGCGTAAGACAATGAAAAATGGAAGGAATTGACTGAAACTCTCGCTGTGGTTGTCTCGAAGACCTCGAGTCGTGTCCGGGAGATGTGAAGGCGCCAATGTTTACTGAGTCCCCACAACTATAACACACTCGACGCAGTAGGCGTCCACTGCAGTGGGCAGTGCCGACCGGCTGCACGGTTACAGTCTGTGCCGCCTGAACGCCACCGGCCCTCGCTGGGTTGCAGTGAAAGCCGTCTCGAGGCTTTCCGCAGGCACGTCCGTGTGCTGGGTGCCGTTTGGACGGACGGCGCGCCGGCGCAATGTGCAACCCAGTCTTGCGTTAGTGGCACCCACGACTCTGAGAGCAGAGGGTGGCGCTATTCAGTCCTTGCCTCTCGTTTTGCTAGCGTTTGACCCCCACATATGGCGTCCATTGTTTTACCACATCTCCTCCATTTCGCTCTGTTGCTGGAATCTCCGGTTTTTACAACAACGCCCTCCATGGCGTACTTGATGTTATCGGTCCGCCGCTTTGTTTGGCCTTCCACGATGGTTATATTCCACATGGATCAATTACGAAAAATGTTTTCACAAGAGTTCTTCTTACTTCTAATTTCATTATCGTGCCAGAGAAAAAAAATAGCTCTGAGCACTATGGGACATCTGAGGTCATCAGTCCCCGGGAACTTAGAACTACTTAAACCTAACTAACCTAAGGACATCACACACATCCATGCCCGAGGCAGGATTCGAACCTGCGACCTGTTCTTGTAAATGTTTGCCTTTACATGTTGGAGCATCTTTCCATCTTAGACGAGTCCTGTAACTATACTTGAGACGAGCTGCGTTTACCCTCGCTCGGGTACCATAAGAGACATTGCAGGCAGGCCGCTGTGGCCGAGCGGTTCTAGGTGCTTCAGTCCGGAACCGGGCTGCTGCTACGGTCGCAGGTTCGAATCCTGCCTCGGGCATGGATTTGTGTGACGTCCTTAGGTTAGTTAGGTTTAAGTAGTTCTAAGTCTAGGAAACTATGACCTCAGATGTTAAGTCCCATAGTGCTTAGAGCCATTTGAACCATTTTGAGACATTGCAGTTTGTGATGACAATCGATCTTATGTATTTAAGATACACAGTTTAATGCAAGTCTGTGTCATCGGTTTTGATAAAGACCACTGTTCCAAAAATCCTTCCAATTGAGCCATGGTTTTGTGAATTGCTGCTGACTGCGTTTGCGGGACTGCTGGTGCCTCTCCGTTGACAGCAACCCTTGCTCCACTACGAAGGCAGTACATTTTCCGGAAGTCGGCGCGGTGACAACAGTCGGATAACCTACGGGGCGTCGCCTGGCGTCAGCGCGGGGGATGTGGAGGGCTGTGGTGACTGTTTGGGTTGATGCTGCAAGTGGGCAGTCAAGTCGGAGTCAGGGGCTGGACAGCACGCGAGCCGCAAGAGGCGCGGATAGCGGACGTGTGGTCAGTTGCTGCACAGAGGCTAACAGCGAGTTCTGGGCAGAACCAAGGGGAAGAGCCTCGACAAGCTGGCCACACTGTGCCTCGATCAGCCAGGCGCCACGAACGGTCAGCGTAGGGCGTGACTATTGTTTGGATACGACAGCCTGATGGTGTTGTCGGTGGCTTAATGGAGGTAGAGAAATGGGCTTCTGCACGTCAATAGCGGCACTACCTGAATGATACCACTAAAAAGAACAGCCTCAGAACTTGGAGAGAAAAACATAGCTACAAGGTAGAAATCATGGGTAACAGAAAAAATACTTGAGTTGATCGATAAAATAAGGAAGTAAAAATGTGTTCAGGGAAATTCAGGAATACAGAAGTACAAGTCGCTGAGGAAGGAGTTAAATAGGAAGTGCAAGGAAGCTGAGTTGAAATGGCTGCATGAAAAATCAGAAGAAATCCAAATGATTGGTGAAAGGACTGACTCAGCATATAGAAAGTCAGAAAACCTTTGGTGAAATCAAAATCAAGGCTGTAACATTAACAGTGCAATGGGACTTCCACTGTTAAATGCAGAAAGAGACAGCGGATAGGTGGAAAGAGTACACTGAAGGTATCTCTGTCCGATGACGTCATAGAAGAAGAAACAGGAACGCTTTGTAAGACTTAAGATCAAATAAGGCAGAAAGGATAGGTAAGGTTTCATCGGAATTTCTAAAATCGTTGGCCGGCCGGAATGGCGGAGCGGTTCTAGGCGCTACAGTCTGGAACCGCGCGACCACTACGGTCGCAGGTTCGAATCTTGCCTCGGGCATGGATGTGTATGATGTCCTTAGGTTAGTTAGGTTTAAGTAGTTCTAAGTTCTAGGGTACTGATGACCACAGATGTTAAGTCCCATAGTGCTCAGAGCCATTTGAACCAATCTAAAATCGTTGGGGGAAGTGGCAAGGTCGGCCGTTGTGGCCGAGCGGTTCTAGGCGCTTCCGTCCGGAACCGCGCTGCTGCTACGGTCGCACATTCGAATCCTGCCTTGGGCATGGATGTGTGTGATGTCCTTAGGCTAGTTATTTTTAAGTAGTTCTAAGTTCTAGGTTACTGATGACCACATATGTTAAGTCCCATAGTGCTCAGGGCCATTTGAACCATTTGGAAGTGGCTACAAAACTACTGGTCACGTTGGTGTGGAGTACGAGACTGGCGATGTACTATCAGATTTTCACAAAAATATCGTCCACACAGTTCCGAATATTGAAAGGGCCGACAAGTGTGACAATTATCGCATAATCAGCTGACCTGCTCATGCATACAATTTACTGACAGCAGTAATATACATACGAATGGGAAACAATCGAGGACTTGTTAGATGACGATTAGTTTGGCTTTAGGAAAGCTAAAGGAGAAAAATTAAGACACCTTCATAGGATATCTCGACCTCCAAAAAGCGTTCGACTATGTCAAATGGTGCAAAAAGTTCGAAATTCTGAGAAAAATAGGGGTAAGCCAAAGCGAAAGATGGGTAATATACAAGTCTACAGGTATCAAGAGGGAACAATAAAAGTGGGAGGTCATGAAGACGTGCTCGGATTAAAAAGGGTGTAAAACAGGAATGTAGTCTTTGGTCCCTACCTTTCAATTTATACATCGAAGAAGCTTTGACTGAAATCACGAAGCAAGAGTGGGATTAAAAATAAAGATGAAAGGATTTCGGTGATAATATTTGGTGATGACATTGCTGTCCTCATTGAGAGTAAAAAATAATTACTGGATCTGTGCCCTTTGTCGTGTAAAAGCAGTGCAACAGGAATTTTCGCTAGCAAAGAACTTCCTGTACCGAAGTCCGTGGCGGTTGTATGAGCAGCTGTTGTTGTTGTTGATGATGGTGATACACAGAGAGTGTGTTCAAAAATGGTTCAAATGGCTCTGAGCACTATGAGGCTCAACTTCTGAGGTCATAAGTCCCCTAGAACTTAGAACTACTTAAACCTAACTAACTTAAGTACATCACACACATCCATGCCCGAGGCAGGATTCGAACCTGCGACCGTACCGGGCACGCGGTTCTAGACTGTAGCGTCTAGAACAGCTCGGCCACCTCGGCCGGCACAGTATGTGTGTGTGTGTGTGTGTGTGTGTGTGTGTGTGTGTGTGTGTGTGAGTGCGCGCGCGCCCGCGTTGTGAGCGACAGCAAACTGAATCGTTAAATTACATGCTGTTATCGCAATCTATTGAATTACACAGAAAGTGATTTTGTTGGAACTAAGCTGTGAAGTAACTCATTTGCTGTCATCACTTGTTCTAGGAAACCACTATGTTATAGGTTCTGTGTGAATGAGCAGTTATTTGACTTATTGTATAAGAATTTATTGAGATAAATGCATAGGTAGTTTGGTAGAGCGTTGTGGGTAGCTTGTTGTGGTGATGGTATTAGATTAGGGGTTTACAATTCGCTGATTTTGAGTGTGAGCGATCCCATCTCCTCACGCTCTTGCTTATGAGCAGAGAATTTACAGCGTGGAGGGGAGTGACGAAGATACGAGAACACGGGAGAACCGCCAACTGTGAAATAGAGGAGGCATCTGAAAGAATGCAATTAATCTTACCAGTTTACGTAAAAATATGGGTTGAGATGCCGGATACTTTCGCGAAGTTAATTTCATAAAGGCAGTAAATGTCTTCCCATGTCAAAGAATACAGAAAACGAGAAGGACCTAAGCGTGCACAAGCGTTTTAAAACTTAAAAGAAAGTTCCACCTGAAGAGGAAGGAGAAGGGGACCAAGCCTTGAGTGAATGTGCCGTTCGGATGAGGTACAAAACTGCACTACTTTTATGTCATTGCACCCTTTCGCGGCTGGTGATTTAAGAACAGAATAGTTGGTAGTTGCAACAGAACATTTATATCCAGGCAGAAGAGTTTCGCTTGCTACCATTATCAAACATGACAATAATGCGTTCCACACAAATTATGGCAGACGAAGTTCTAAGCTATGTTACAAAATGTTTGCGAAGAGTTTGTTGCACATTTTTTAGCGCTCTATGAAAACATAAATATCAGAAGCTGACAGTTAGTAGTCACATTGTTAGCAGCGTTGAAGTTTAGAAAATGTAGGTTCGTCATGGAATTTGTTAGCTTATATAAAGACAGACGGAGCTTCAGTCATGTTGGGAAAGAAAAGCTTCCGGTACCCAGTTCGTGCTGATCTGAAACGTGAGGTAACAGATCTGCAGTGCGACAGGGCATATAATGACAGTTTATATTTCTCCCAGCATTTCCCTCAAGATCCATTTCCTCGTTCACGTAAGTCCCTACACGGCTCCCCGCCCTATTTCCTGTGACGATGGGACGGCGTACAGCGTCTGCTCGCGGAGCACCTGTGAAGGCCTATAGGAGACCAATGTATAGTTAATGTTGTATTGAGTGCTTTGAGCCCTGCTTAAGGATATTTACGGGCTGCAAAATGATACATTGTCTTACTGAAATCGTATTAGTATTGTATTAAGCTGCAGTATTTTTATGTTTAATAAACTAAAATTTAATAAACTAAAATTTAGGGGAGAGCTCTCAAAATCGTTTGAAATAAAGTCAGGTGTTCGACAGGGAGATGGTCTGTCACCTCTGCTTTTCAATTGTGTCTTGGAGAAGGTAGTTCGAGAATGGAGGAAGGCCATCAATACTAAAGGGATTCAACTAGGGAGAAATCCAAACAAGATCACTGTCCAGAATGAGATTTTCACTCTGCAGCGGAGTGTGCGCTGATATGAAACTTCCTGGCAGATTAAAACTGTGTGCCTGACCGAGACTCGAACTCGGGACCTTTGCCTTTCGCGGGCAAGCGCTCTACCAACTGAGCTACCGAAGCACGACTCACGCCCGGTACTCACAGCTTTACTTCTGCCAGTATCTCGTCTCCTACCTTCCAAACTTTACAGAAGCTCTCCTGCGAACCTTGCAGAACTAGCACTCCTGAAAGAAAGGATATAGCGGAGACATGGCTTAGCCACAGCTTGGGGGATGTTTCCAGAATGAGATTTTCACTCTGCAGCGGAGTGTGCTGCAGGAAGTTTCATATCAGCGCACACTCCGCTGCAGAGTGAAAATCTCATTCTGGAAACATCCCCCAAGCTGTGGCTAAGCCATGTCTCCGCTATATCCTTTCTTTCAGGAGTGCTAGTTCTGCAAGGTTCGCAGGAGAGCTTCTGTAAAGTTTGGAAGGTAGGAGACGAGATACTGGCAGAAGTAAAGCTGTGAGTACCGGGCGTGAGTCGTGCTTCGGTAGCTCAGTTGGTAGAGCGCTTGCCCGCGAAAGGCAAAGGTCCCGAGTTCGAGTCTCGGTCAGGCACACAGTTTTAATCTGCCAGGAAGTTTCATATCAGTGCACACTCCGCTGCAGAGTGAAAATCTCATTCTGGAAACATCCCCCAAGCTGTGGCTAAGCCATGTCTCCGCTATATCCTTTCTTTCAGGAGTGCTAGTTCTGCAAGGTTCGCAGGAGAGCTTCTGTAAAGTTTGGAAGGTAGGAGACGAGATACTGGCAGAAGTAAAGCTGTGAGTACCGGGCGTGAGTCGTGCTTCGGTAGCTCAGTTGGTAGAGCGCTTGCCCGCGAAAGGCAAAGGTCCCGAGTTCGAGTCTCGGTCAGGCACACAGTTTTAATCTGCCAGGAAGTTTCATATCAGCGCACACTCCGCTGCAGAGTGAAAATCTCATTCTGGAAACATCCCCCAAGCTGTGGCTAAGCCATGTCTCCGCTATATCCTTTCTTTCAGGAGTGCTAGTTCTGCAAGGTTCGCAGGAGAGCTTCTGTAAAGTTTGGAAGGTAGGAGACGAGATACTGGCAGAAGTAAAGCTGTGAGTACCGGGCGTGAGTCGTGCTTCGGTAGCTCAGTTGGTAGAGCGCTTGCCCGCGAAAGGCAAAGGTCCCGAGTTCGAGTCTCGGTCAGGCACACAGTTTTAATCTGCCAGGAAGTTTCATATCAGCGCACACTCCGCTGCAGAGTGAAAATCTCATTCTGGAAACATCCCCCAAGCTGTGGCTAAGCCATGTCTCCGCTATATCCTTTCTTTCAGGAGTGCTAGTTCTGCAAGGTTCGCAGGAGAGCTTCTGTAAAGTTTGGAAGGTAGGAGACGAGATACTGGCAGAAGTAAAGCTGTGAGTACCGGGCGTGAGTCGTGCTTCGGTAGCTCAGTTGGTAGAGCGCTTGCCCGCGAAAGGCAAAGGTCCCGAGTTCGAGTCTCGGTCAGGCACACAGTTTTAATCTGCCAGGAAGTTTCATATCAGCGCACACTCCGCTGCAGAGTGAAAATCTCATTCTGGAAACATCCCCCAAGCTGTGGCTAAGCCATGTCTCCGCTATATCCTTTCTTTCAGGAGTGCTAGTTCTGCAAGGTTCGCAGGAGAGCTTCTGTAAAGTTTGGAAGGTAGGAGACGAGATACTGGCAGAAGTAAAGCTGTGAGTACCGGGCGTGAGTCGTGCTTCGGTAGCTCAGTTGGTAGAGCGCTTGCCCGCGAAAGGCAAAGGTCCCGAGTTCGAGTCTCGGTCAGGCACACAGTTTTAATCTGCCAGGAAGTTTCAAGATCACTGTCGACTGTTTAGCCTTCGCAGATGACATGGCGTTGATTACAGATTCACTAGAAAATGCCCAAGAACAAATAAGAGAACTACAAAAACAAGCAGCCAAAGTAGGGCTACAAATATCCTATGAAAAAACAAAGTTTATGACAAACATCTGTGATGCTCCTCAAAATATTGCAGTTGACAACAACACAATACACAAAACAGATTCCTTTAAATACCTAGGAGGGTGGATTACATACAATGCCAAAGAAAAGATAGCTATAGAAACTAGAGTGCACAAAATGGAAAGAGTGTTTCATATGACCAAAAACGTTTATAATAAAAAATCCTTGTCCTGGAACACGAAATTAAGACACTACCAAACAGTGGCCAGACCTGAAGCTCTCTATGCGGCAGAAACACTTAAACTAACAAGAAATGGAGATCTTGAGAAACTAGAGAAGGTCGAAAGAAGAATTTTAAGGAAAATACTGGGAGCTAAAAGAAACGATAATGCTGAATACAGGTTAAGACCAAACAGAGAGCTATATCTGAAAACGGAGAAACTAACTGATGTAATGAGGAAGAGGAGACTACAGTTTTTTGGACATATATTCAGAATGGATAACAACAGACTAACCAAGTGGATATTCACATTACTCAATAGCTACAAATCCAAGCCAGCATGGTTCATAGAGACTAAAAAGGACATTGAAAATGCTGGAGTTACAATAGACACAATAGAAAACAGAACACATTTCAGAAAGGCAGTTCAAAAGGCAGAATTTCAGGAGAGAAAGAAAATAACTAGACGAAAGTGGACTCAAGAAGAAAGGGAACAACACTCTAAAAGGATGAAGGAAATTTGTAAACTGAAGAAATCTAATACAATGAAGAGTAGCCAAAGTTGATTCATCGTACCCTCCAAATTGGTTATTCGGAGAAAAAAAAAACTAGTTGTTAAAACGAGCTACATAATAAAGCTTATTTAACCGCAGTGCCTTCCAAAGAAATGAGTGTGGGGACGGAAGGAATGTTAATACAAGCAAATCCAATTAAACGTAATATAGCTATGGGTTATGAAACGCCTGAACGAGAATGTTAACATGGTCATTCTCCATGTCGACATGGGCTTTTTTATGTAGGGTGGAGCCCCGCCACGCCCACAGCGGCATGATTGCCAAAACAAAAGGTGTACGGCCATCTCTGCACATTGGTTAGTTTTCATTAAGCGAAGTCTCGCAGGATGTGCGTACTGCGATGTTTGCGTACGTGTGGTTATGATTATCCATTAATCGCGCTCATCTGGGGACAGATAGGGTTGAAAGTTGAACGAAGGGTAGCAGTTTGAATGGCAGAGGGGAAAGAAGTGCCAAGGCAAGAACCAAGGGAAACAAAACCTCTGCGATAGTTGGGTCCAGGGTTGTAAGAACAGTAGCGGTTTTCTTGCTGCCTGCGACAAGTCATGCATGGATAGGCTTTGTTAGTAGTGGGTATCATGCAGGCGGATACCCTTGACGCTGTGGAGCAATGTTACTCGGCGGCTGCAGCTGGGTAGCGATGTTGGCTTCTCGGCCTGCATCAGCATACCTGTAACACTAGAGTTCATCATCGGTTAGTGTCCGATATCGGATTCACAGTGTAGGGTAGCGTTGGCGGTTTGTCTATGTGCGTTAGTGTGTGAGCTTGTCGGCTTCCCTTCTGCAGCATGTTAGTCGGCTGTGATAGCAATTGCGATATCAGTAAATGTCGCTGATGTGCAGGGGCTTGCCGATGTTGTCGCTTGTGAGTGTATGTTAGTTCGCCACATGTGGTCATACCCTAGCTAGCAATATCGCCGCTTATGCTTCCACCTATGGTTGTGGTCATAGTTTCCCAGAGTAAGGATAAAAGAACTCAACGAGTGTCTCGAGTCTATGTATAGTCTTGTGGCGCATTTTTTGAACACTAACTTGAGGGTTTCAAGATGGTGTTCATTGTGAAGATACACGGTGCGTGTGTGGCGTGGAGCGTTGCTAATTGTTTGTTCAGTATGATCTGCAGACGTGTGAGAGCTGCATATCCCCTAACGGGAGCTGCGTATGTCAAAAATGGTTCAAATGGCTCTGGGCACTATGGGACTTAACTTCTGAGGACATCAGTCCCCTAGAACTTAGAACTACTTAAACCTAACTAACCTAAGGCATCACACACATCGATGCCCGAGGCAGGATTCGAACCTGCGACCGTAGCGGTTGCACGGTTCCAGACTGTAGCGCCTTGAATCGCTCGGCAGCTGCGTATGTCATCAGAGGTCTAATCAGTGTCACATATATGGACCTCGACACCCTCCTATTTAATGTGCTTTCCCTGTTGAGGATTGGGTGGAGCCGTTTGAGCCTCACGTGCGCTGTGTGTTGGCAACATATTCCCCTATGAAAGTTTCCGGTCCAGCCAGACACCGAGGTATCCGACTTTCTCTCGGAAAAAGTATTGGGCGTGCGTGTAGTGTGTTACCTGTCTATAGTGTTGATGTTTCTGCAGTAGCTTCGGTCTGCGTGTGAACAGAACTGCTTCGCACTTGTCGACGTTTACTTTGATACGCCATCGTCCCAACCAAGGCTCGGCAGTTCTGAGTGCCGTCTGTAATCGTAAATTTATGTTCGACAGTTTCCAGTCTTTCGCAAGGATGGCGGTGTCATCCGCAAAGATGACTAACGTATTGTTTTGTGTTGCTGCGATATCATTAATGTAAAGGTTGAACAAGATGGTCCCCAGAATGCTTCCCTGGGGTACTCCAGCTTGGACACCGTCTTGTGTCGATCGTTTGCCCTACGGTCAGTACCGAAACATCTGTTCGTGAGGTATGAGTGTATGAGACGTATGAGTCCGTTGGGGAAACCAGCATTGCTTATTTTGCGTATAAGGCGGTCGAAAGCGTTTTCGATGTCCAGGAACACGGCCGCTGTGGCTTTGTTCGCCTTGTAGCCGTAGTTTGAGTACGTCCCTGTATTATAGCAAGATTCCGTATGTATTCTATCGAGGAATTATATGATGCTAGGGGAAGACAGATACCGCCTACAGGAAAACAAAGAGGCCTTTGGAGAAAAGGTATGAATATCAAGAGCTCAGATGGTAAACCAGTCCTAAGCAAAGAAGGGGAAACTGAAAGATAGAAAGAGTATATGGAAGGAGTATATAGAGAGTTTGTATTAGGGAGATGAATTTGAAGGCATTATTATAGAAATGGAAGGCGATGAGATAGGAGATGTGATACTTCTAGAAGAATTTGAAAGAGCACTGGAAGACCCAAGTAGAAAAAAAGCTCCGGGAGTAGATGACATTCAGTCAGAGCTACTGACAGCCTTAGGAGAGCCAGCCATGACTAAGTTGTTCCTTCTGGTGTGCAAGACGTATGAGACAGGCGAAACATTCTCAGACTTCAAGAAGAATTTAATTCCAATGAAAGCAGGTGCTGACAGGTGTGAATATTTTCTAACTATCAGCTTAATAAGTAATGGTTGCAAAATACTAACATGAATTCCTTGTAGAAGAATGGAAAAACTGATAGAACCCAATCTTGGAGAAAATCAGTTTGGATTCCGGAGAAATGTAGGAACACACAAAGCGATACCGACCCTACGACTAATCTTGGAAGATAGGTTAAGGAAAGGCAAACCTACCTTTAGAGCATTTGTAGACTTACAGAAAACTTTTGGCAATGTTGACTGGAATATTCTCATTAAAATTCTGAAGACAACAGGGAAAAATAAAGGGAGCGAAACGCTATTTACAACTTGTGCAGAAATCAGATGAGAATTATACAAGTCGAGGAGCATGATAGGCAAGCAGTGGTTAGAAGGGAGTGAGACAGCGTTGTAGCCTTTCACCGATGTCATTCAGTCTGTACATTTAATAAACAGTAAAGGAAACGAAAGAAAAATATCAAGTAGGAAGTCCAAGGAGAGGAAATAAAAACTTTGAGGTTTGCCTATGACATTGTAATTCTCTCAGAGACAGCAAAGGACTTGGAAGAGCATTTGAACGGAATGAGCGTTGTCTTGAAACGGGGATATAAGATGAACATCAACAAAAATCAAACAAGGATAATGAAATGTAATCGCATTAAATCATGTGATTCTGAGTGATTAGATTAGGAAACGAGACACTGATAGTAGTGAACGAGTTTTATTGCCTGTGTAGCAAAATAACTGACGATGGCCGGAGTACAGAGGATATAAAATGTAGACTGGCAATGGCAAAGAAAGCATTTCTGAATAAGATAGAATTATTAACTTCGAATATAGATTTAAGTGTTAGGAAGTCTTTTCCGAAAATATTTGTATGGAGTGTAGCCATGTATGGAAGTGAAAGAAGATCGATAAACAGCTTAGACAAAAAGAGAATAGAAGCTTTGGAAACTTAGTGCACAAAAGAAAGCAGAAGATTAGATTGGTAGATCTCGTAACTAATAAGGAAGTACTGAAGATAATTGGGGGAGGGGGGGGGGGAGGAATTGTGGCACAACGTGACTTGAAGAAGCGTCGGATGATAGAACACATCCTGAGATATCAAGTGACAACCAGTTTCATAATGGATGGAAGTGTTTGGGTAAAAATCGTAGAGTCGAATATAGTATGCAGATTCAAAAGAATTGAGTTGCAGTAGTTATTCGGGGATCAAGAAGCTTGTACAGGATAGACTAGCATGGAGAACTGCATCATACCATCCTTAGGACTGAAGACCACACCAATAACTACAACAAGGTGCTGAGTAATGACTATTGATAAAGTACTTACAGCTGCAGTGCGATTGGTAAAAATCTCCTCATTCGAACTGACTCCTGAAAAACGTCTGTTTGATTCAGTTGCGCTACCACTGAGGCATTATCTAAGAACTCCCTGTGAGACCATTATTAATTGCAATCGGCTCACCACCTACGCGATTGCCGGCCGGAGTGGCCGAGCGGTTCTAGGCGCTACAGTCTGGAACCGCGCGACCGCTACGGTCGCAGTTTCGAATCCTGCCTCGGGCATGGATGTGTGTGATGTCCTTAGGTTAGTTAGGTTTAAGGAGTTCTAAGTTCTAGGGGACTTATGACCTCAGCAGTTGAGTCCCATAGTGCTCAGAGCCATTTGAACCTACGCGACTGCAAAAAATTTACAGCATTATTACGATCACATGTTCGCCGATAGAGCTCTTATATGAAACGATTCGACATATTTTGCTTACAAAATATTAGTTTCAGATGTGGTGTAGTTTTTTCTCACCACCTACGCGATTGCAAAAAATTTACAGCATTATTACGATCACATGTTCGCCGATAGAGCTCTTATATGAAACGATTCGACATATTTTGCTTACAAAATATTAGTTTCAGATGTGGTGTAGTTTTTTGCCACGATTAATGTGTAAATGTTTCGGAACAGATAAAAGGATTTATCTCTGCCGACAATACAGAGATTTTTTTAAATACCACCTCGTGACAACGTACGATAAATGGAACGACAAGTTTTGAAATAAAATTCTTGTAATCGCTATGGGTGGATCCTTTAAACCTTGTGGTGCCACATTATTCATGAAAATATCTGCATGGCTGGCTCTGGAAACTGACACTACAAAGCCAAATATCCGATTCTGTTAACTGAACGACACGTTCGCATGGCAAAACAGATGAACAAAGCCGGCGTGAAGATTGTCTTTGGAAATTTCTGTTACACAAATTTCTGCGGCTTGTAGGGGGGGAGTGAGTACATAGTATTCTGAATAGGAACCCATGTCCGGAAACGTACTATTTCCATTGTACGAAGGTTACAATTCAAATCTTTAAGTCATCCACCTCCGCTTGAGGAACTGAATTAGGCGTGACGCAATACAATTATTAGGCAACAATTCGAAACGAAACATAACGAAACATCCATTTATCACTTAAGAACATTTGTTTGTGTTAAAACTTAGCCACTACGTGTTTACATTATTCCAAAACAAAAAAGAACCCAGCAAACTGTACGTACAGAACAGTACTGATGCATTAAGACAGCGGCTCGATTTGGCAACCACAAGTGTTTTTACAGACATTGTAACTACGGAGCATCTTCTGCTGTCCGTCCTACCTGGCGTCTCTTCAGTTTCCAGTCCATCGGCCAGAACTCGTGCCATCAGATCTGTGTCGGAGGCGCACAGGCGTTGAATTGGTCTCCCAGCAAAGTAGACGTTAAATTCCACCAAGTGGCGGTCTGACGTAGCACCGTCATCCTGTCTACCCTATTGCATACCTCGGTAGACGTGGATGCCTTACACATCGGAACTGAAACCGTCGTATAACAGAAACGATACGTTTCCGGACATGGGTTTCTATTCCAAATATTATGTACTCACTCCCCTCTACGAGTTTTAGAAGTCTGTAACGGGAATTTCCGAACACCCTATATTCAACGGTGGTGGAGGCAGACAGTACATTTTTTGGAGTTGTCAGTTTTTAAGAAGGAAGCTGGTAGCCACAAAATGTGTCAAAAACTCATACATTCAGAGCGTTACTTAGATCTGAATTGAAATCACTATCCGTGACAGAAACATGAGGTTATAAAAGCCTTAGCAGGCAGAGCGAGAAAATTATGTGAACCAGAATTGCTTGAACAAGTAATGGAATACCTCAGAATGATTGGGTGCTCGTCCGCGGACATATGAAAGGCGTTACATGGCAGAGACCCGCGTATGGTGATCCCCGGGTGTGTAGTGATCCCCCGGGATAATGTAGTATCCCTGTAATATCTCACCAGTCGCTGTTGCTATCTCTCTCTGTGGAATTTTATACTGTGTCCTGCTTATATTCCAAGCGTCAGTTGAATGTCTGGTGAGGTGATTTGTTGTGCAGTTTTGAAGATAACGGGAAAAATCGATTTTCGGAAGAAATGAAGTAAGATAATATCAGTTTTAATGTATCATTTAATGGCATTTACTTGGGAGAGCTGCATCTTTAAGTCACTCTATGATTCGAGATCTTAAAATGTATTAGACATTTCGCAGCCATCTTTTACTAACCTGAGAGGGTTTGGGGCAAGGAGGTCCCGCTTTTCTTGAAGGGGACTTGAATTTTCTCTTACAGATAATTTTTAAATGGTTAGAAATCGACCTCGCAAGACTTCACAGCAATATTGGAGTCCAACAAAGATGCGGCAGGCTGTTAAGATAGTGAGAAGTGGCGAAATGAGCTGCAAGAAAGCAAGTAAAATATTTAGTATCCCCAGAATGACATTAAAGAGACAAGTCAACAATGACACAACCGAAAACAAAAAAGTTCTTTCTTCAAAACGACCTGTTTTCACTTCTGAACAGGAGAAGGAACTAGGAGACTATATATTTTGAAAATGGAAACAATGTCCTTTGGCTTTACGGTTAAGAGATGTCAGAAATCTTGCTTTTCAACTGGCTGAAAAAAAAATTAAACATCCTTTAAACAAAGAAACTGATCTTGCTGGAGAAGACTGGTGCTACGGATTCCAGAGTCGTCATCCAGAACCGACACTGCGATCGTTTGAAGCGACACCTGTTGCCAGAACTTAGGCCTTTAACAAGCCTAATGTAGATAATTTTATCTCCATATTAAAACCCTCTTGGGCGAAAAACAATTTCCGTACCATCGAATCTTTAAAGTCGAAGAGACGTTTAACTTCTGCCAAAGAAAATCGAGTAAGATCCTCGTCCCGTGAGGAAATGCTGAAAGTGGAATTCTGTCCACAGCAGTCACTTGTATGTCCGCTGGGAGACATTTCATCCCCCTGATTATTATTTTCCGTCACCTCCGGATAGAAGCCGAGTTGGCAGATGGTGTTCCACCAGGATCATTATTTTCTTGTAATTCTTCAAGCTGTATGCAACTGGTAACTTTTTCTTCATGGTATCACCATTTCCTGAGCGATACTAAGTCATTAGACAAGGATCCTGCCCATCTCATATTGGATGGTCACATGACACACACCAAGAAGCTGGACGTCATTATGCGTGCAAGGGAAAACAAAATGACAACATACACAATTCCTCCTCATTGCAGCCATTGGATGTGTCACTCATGTTTCCAACTAACACATTTTATGTGTCTGGTATAGAGCAGTTTCCAGAATGAGATTTTCACTCTGCAGCGGAGTGTGCGCTGATATGAAACTTCCTGGCAGATTAAAACTGTGTGCCCGACCGAGACTCGAACTCGAGACCTTTGCCTTTCGCGGACAAGTGCTCTACCATCTGAGCTACCGAAGCACGACTCACGCCCGGTGCTCACAGCTTTACTTCTGCCAGTATCTCGTCTCCAACCTTCCAAACTTTACAGAAGCTCTCCTGCGAACCTTGCAGAACTAGCACTTCTGAAAGAAAGGATAATGCAGAGACATGGCTTAGCCACAGCCTGGGGGATGTTTCCAGAATGAGATTTTGACTCTGCAGCGGATTGTGCGCTGATACGAAACTTCCTGGCAGATTGAAACTGTGCGCCCGACAGAGACTCGATCTCGGGACCTTTGAATTTCGCGGGCACGTGCTCTACCATCTGAGCTACCGAAGCACGACTCACGCCCCGTCCTCACAGCTTTACTTCTGCCGGTACCTCGTCTTCTACCTTCCAAACTGGCAGAAGTAAAGCTGTGAGGACCGGGCGTGAGTCGTGCTTCGGTAGCTCAGATGGTAGAGCACTTGCCCGCGAAAGGGAAAGGTCCCGAGTTCGAGTCTCGGTCGGGAACACAGTTTTAATCTGCCAGGAAGTTTCATAGAGGAGTTTCTCCACAACAGTCCTGGACGGGCAGTGAACCAGCAGCAAGTGATCAGACTGTTTGGAGAACCATGTTTGAGGACGGTAACACATATAACAGCCATTAATGGATTTAAAAAATGTCATGTGTCCTTTAACCCTAATGTTTTTGAAGAAGTAGATTTTGCTGCCACTTTGCCTATTGACAGACCTCTTAATCCTGAAGATAGGTCTTTGTTTTCCAATACAGAAACCCTTCAAATTGAACTAGCGCCATCTACAACCTCTAATAATGCACCAAATATTCCAGCTCCAACGTCACCACCGAGCGAGGTGGTGCAGTGGTTAGCACACTGAACTCGCAATCGGGACGACGACGGTTCAAACCGGCATCCGGCGATCCTGATTTAGGTTTTCCGTGATTTCCCTAAATCACTTCAGGCAAATGCCGGGATAGCTCCTTTACAAGGGCACGGCCGACTTCATTCACCATCCTTCCAAACCCGATGGGTCCGATGACCTTGCTGTTTGTTCCTCTCCCCCACATCAGCCAACCAACCAATCCATGTCACCGCAATTTGGTTCTACTTTTGTGGTTACTCCAGAAGGTATCAGTCCGCCACCTAAATCCGTTAAAGTTCGTTCGTAGAAGAGGAAAAGAGGCTTCAGCTGCCCTCCTAACAAGCAGTCCATACAAGCAACAGCTGACTAAACAGAAGAATTTGAAAGAAGCGAAACAAAAGGAAAATCGAATGAAGAAGAATGAGCACGACAAATAGAGCGTGGAGGAAACTTGCTGCTTGAGATAAGCAAAGGGAGACGAACATCAAGAGGAGTAAAGCTTCTACTCTGGAGGATACAAGCATTGAAGATGAAAGTGAAGGAGATAACACTGTATAAGTGTTCTCGCAAGGACAAATGGTCGAAGGATGGATATATTGCTCATCTTGTGAATGGTCTTAAGAAGAGTGTGCTGGTGTGGTGTTGATGATGACTGCGAGGATTTTACTTGTGATTTTTGTACAAACAAATGTAGGAAGTAAACTCATGCAACGATTTATGCAATTGACTAAGAAACTGTTGTGTGAAAATCTTAAATTTAATTTCAATAAGTTATTTTTAAATTGTTTGGTTCAAAATGTTCAAATGGCTCTGAGCACTATGGGACTTAACATCTATGGTCATCAGTCCCCTAGAACTTAGAACTACTTAAACCTAACTAACCTAAGGACAGCACACAACACCCAGCCATCACGAGGCAGAGAAAATCCCTGACCCCGCCGGGAATCGAACCCGGGAACCCGGGCGTGGGAAGCGAGAACGCTACCGCACGACCACGAGATGCGGGCTGTTTGTGTTAATGTTGTGGCAACGACCTTGCCGCAATGGATTCAGCGGTTCCCGTCAGATTACCGAAGTTAAGCGCTGTCGGGCGTGTGCTGCACTTGGATGGGTGACCATCCGAGCCACCATGCACTGTTGCCATCTTTCGGAGTCCACTCAACCTCGTGTTGCCAATTGAGGAGCTACTCGACCGAATAATATCGGCTCCGGTCAAAGAAAACCATCATAACAACTGGGAGAGCGGTGTGCTGACCACATGCCCCTTCTATCCGCATCCTCATCTGAATATGAGACGGCGGTCGGACGGTCCCGACGGGCCATTTGAAGCCTGAAGACGGAGTGCTTATTATTATCATTTATTGTGTTAATGTTTTCATTCATTTAGTAACTTTTTACGGGTGTATAGAGCCCGTTTTTGTATTAAAATTAGTTACTACACTGAATTATGTTTTAGTTTAAGTGTAGAAGCAATTATTTAGTATTATTTGCATTTTTTCACAAAGGCACCACCTCACCCAGGATCCTGGGGCAAAGTGGTCACTGTGCAGATATTCAAAGTATTGTTGCTGACATAAATGTGTTATAAAATTGGTAAACAATTATTTGAAAGTATATACTATTTTAGTTCCAGTGGTAAAGCTAGAGACAGTAAGTCTGAACGATGTGTCAATTGTACTGTTTTATTCCTTAAGGTCACCACATTGCCTCAGTCTCCCCGTTTACAGCAGCATTCAGATGCTTGCAGAATCTAATGTCATTTTATCATTCATTAAAGATGTCATTGTATAGGAAATTTTTTGGGAAACAGACACATCACTGCATGAGAGATAGTCATAAAGTCTTAACGATCACTTGAAAAAAAAAGTTACGTAACTTTATTTTGGGTTCTAGAATGTCTAAAAGGTAAAGATACCGGACCGGCACACAGTTTAAAAGTGGCAGGAAGTTTCAATTTTTTGTTTGTTTGCAGATTTAAGGCAAATGGGCAGTGCCATTTTGTTTTGGGTCATCTAGCGGTGTGCTAGGATACTGCGGCGTGGGGATTTCAGTGCGTACCGAGACAACAGAGATATCCCTACAAACAAAGAAACAAGAACTACATAACTTTATCCATATTACGACACATGTAAGATGTAACATGCATGCTGGCCAACCGCTAGGAAATGCAGGCTTTTACGGAATACCGTATGGAGGCGGATTGATCCACGTCGATAGTACTAAGGGTGTGATGGTGAAACGAACAGACGAGCATTAAGCTACTCTGGAAAGCGAGAAACGAAATGAGTAGCTATAACGGAATATAGTTTACAGCCGAAAGATCATAGGACTCAACTTGATACGAACCTTGTCCTGGCAGGAAGAACCAGGTACACTATGTGATCAAAGCATTCGGACACCCCAAAATCAGAACGTTTTCATATTAGGTGCATTGTGCTGTCACCTGCTGCCAAGTACTCCATATCAGCGACCTCAGTAGTCATTAGACATCGTGAGAGAGCAGAATGTGGCGCTCCGCGGAACTCACTGACTTCGAACGTGGTCAGATGATTAGGTGTCACTTGTATCATACATCTGTTCGCGAGATTTCCATACTCCTAAACATCCCTAGGTCACTGTTTCCGATGTGATAGTGAAGTGGAAACGTGAAGGGACACATAGAGCACAAAGGCGTACAGGGCGACCTCCTCTGTTGACTGAGAGAGACCGCCGACAGTTGAAGAGGGTCATAATGTGTAATAGGTAGACATCTATCCAGACCATCACACAGGAATTCCAAACTGCATCAGGATCCACTGCAAGTACTATGACAGTTAGGCGGGAGGTGAGAAAACTTTGATTTCATGACCGAGCGGCTGCTCATAAGCCACATATCACGCCGGTAAGTGCCAAACGACGCCTCGCCTGGTGTAAGGAGCGTAAACATTGGACGATTGAACAGTAGAAAAACGTTGTGTGGAGTGACGAATCACAGTACACAATGTGGCGATCCGATGGCAGGATGTGGGTATGGCGAATGCCCGATGAACGTCATCTGCCAGCGTATGTAGTGCCAACAGTAAAATTCGGAGGCTGTTGTGCTATGGGGTGGACGTGTTTTTCATGGAGGTGGCTTGCACCCGTTGTTTTTTTGCGTGGCACTATCAGAGCACAGGCCTACATTGATGTTTTAAGCACCTTCTTGCTTCCCACTGTTCAAAAGCAATTCGGGGATGGCAACTGCATCTTTCAACACGATCGAGCACCTGTTCATAATGCACGAGTTGTGGTGGAGTGATTACAAGACAATAACATCCCTGTAATGGACTGTCCTGCATCGAGTCCTGACCTAAATCCTAAAGAACGCCTATGTGATGTTTTGGAATGCTGACTTCGTGCCAGGCCTCTCCGACAGACATTGATACCTCTTTTCAGTGCACCACTCAGTGAAGAATGGGCTGCCATTCTCCAAGAAACCTTCCAGCACCTGATTGACAGTATGCCTGCGAGAGAGGAGGCTGTCGTCAAGGCTAAGGGTGGGCCAACACCAAATTGAATTCCAGGATTACCGATGGAGGGCGCCACGAACTTGTAAGTCATTTCCAGCCAGGTGACCGGATGCTTTTGATCACATAGTGTAATGTGACAGGATGTACAGAGAGGCTGTAGAGATTGCCATACAAGACAATAAAGTCAATAAGAAAGAGGAAAACCTAAGCTAAATGGCGTCTGACTTCCGAAATTGTACAGTAAGAGTACCTGCCTCTGACATGGAACGGCAGGGGTATTGTATGACGACAACCGACAGCGGCCAATTGCGATCGAATTTCCAAAAACATGACGTCACACCAGGCGTCAATGTACAGTACCCCACTCTGATATTTCTCTCCGATCAGCAACGAGCCACTTCGTGCAGTGAACGGAAGCCACAATTACTCGCCTTGCGATTGCACCAGCGGTTTTATAATCCACTTTTGGTATTGGAAATCCACGGCCTAGACTATTAGCTTGGCTCACTTCATTATCGTAGGGCCCGGTCGTAACCCAGTCCATGCATTTATTTACAGAAATGAGCATTAAATCATTATAATGTAACCGGCAGGTTAGCAAAATAATTTACAAATAAGTAAACCGATAAATAAATTCCACGGGATTGTTAATGTTGTCGAAACTAAGTACTGGTAGTTTACATCTGACTCTATTTAACGTTTATAGCAAATAATTCACACGTTTCTAATGGTGGCCTTACACAAGTGCTGATTCAGATGAAAACATAAATAATGATTAATGCAGAGCAGTAGCGCAACAGAAATGGTACACATGCGTGCAAAGTTCGTTTAATAGCCCATTAATCTCGAGATTCGAAAGCAAACATTATGAGTCCGATAGCACAGTTCCTCACTATTAATCAGAGTATAAAACTAAAGTCCATTATCCTAAATAACCACTGCGAAAAACAGCAAACAAGTCCATCGTACGCGTGTCTCAATATTAACAGTAGCAAAATAGTTAAAGTTCTCAGCTCCCTTAGTCCCACAAATGAAGCTCTTATAGGCGCTCAAACTCACTGAAAACCACTGTAAAATACTCTAATTCCAGTGAAAATTTAAGAAGCCAGCCCTCACAGAAGTATTTTGTAACTGTTTAGCTAGCATGGCTACTTCACTGCCAGGACTATCTCCACTCCATATCCAGCACATCCTCCGATACAGTACCAGTCACAAGAGACGAAAACCTCTAACGATGACAGGCTATGAACAAAAGAAGCAAGACAACGTGTGCACTGCTGCACGCCCTTAAATACAGTACTTCCCGTAGTATCACACGCTACCGGACCATGCTAAATATTGAAACAAAGACCACCGTTCAGAAATAAAGCTATTTGCACGTGTGAGAATAATTTTGGAATTATGTCACAATTATTACCGTCGTTTTGCAACTTTTCATTACGCAAGCGATACATTATTACGTAAGTTATTAGCAGAATTCGTAAACATGCTTATATCAAGATTTTCAGTACGATATAGTTACATTTAAATTACTAAAAGCGTATGGCAAACTCAAAGAAAGTGCGTCCATTTGCCCTCTGGCTATATGTTCTTTCAGCAAGTGTTTTACTTTTTATTATTCGCACCTCCATAGCGATTTAATGTAATTTTTATCAATGGTCGTTTGCATAAACAATCATTTAAAGTATAACTAATTGCAAAGTGTAAGTCATCATTACCTGGGAAAAATAGGAGTGGAACTATGTAATTCCAGGAAAATGATGCTGTTTTCATGCTATGCGTACGTGTGGAGCATTTTTTGGCTGTGGCATATTTGCATATCTGTCTTTTATAAAAACGTCTGTAACTTTTGATATATGTGCAGCATTTGAAATGTAGCCACTTCTAGTGTATGCCGTTTTTATCGGCTTTCATTTGATACTCTGTATGATGTAACGCTACAGTGGTTTAGTCGTTATTATTTTCTCTTGTTCAGTGTAGTACTCATAATTGTGTGTTTGATTCATAAAAAGTTGTAACTTCCTTAATACTTATCGTACAATTATGTTTAAAGTTGCACTGAGCTCGACTTATCTTAGCGATTTTTATGGTCTATTTGGTTATATTGTGTCACGTTTATGGGCTGTGTACTGTAGTTTCCCTGAAAATACAATATCCATCTTATGTGTCGTTCAGTGTAGTCACTGTGTCTTTTCCAATCGCCTCAGCCATTCGTGTGTGAACTCGCCTGGGAAAAATCCGCACCCACTGGTCACCTTGCTTGGCCGCCCCACCGAATACCCGTAATGTTACACCCTCACCGGAGCCCCCTTCCTTTCCCCTAAAGATGTCCTCTGCAGATGATGCGAAAAATAAAACTCTGAAACTTTTTAATGTACCAAATAACAAAGATTTCTTTGTGTGCTACCTGATGTGTATATGTCTGCATTACGTTGATAAATTGTATAGTTAGTATTAAGAGCTCATTTTTGAAAAAATTGCCAAAAAATTAATAATTATAACAATTCTAGTGTAAAACCTTATATTACTTGAAAAAATTTATTTGCTTGCTTTTTCCGCGGCGAACTTTTGATCAGCCTGAAACTTTCATTGAGAGCTGTATATATAAGTCGGGCACTGGATGAAATGAACTGCTTAAGGCTTAAGGATACACGGAGCGAGGACGTAGAGTAGATAAAAGTAGACTAACTAGTCGGTCATCTTCAAAATGGGGAACCACAAAGTAGTGGAGCACGTAAAGCCATTCTCCTATGCGGGTAGCAAGATTATGCTGGATGGTCGAACCAGGAAATGTATCAGAAATAGACTTCAGAAAAAGAGCTTCACTAATATCAGATATTGATGTAAAATTGAGGAAGAAACGCTTGAAATTATACGTCTGGAGCAAAAGATGCTATGATAGTGAAACAGACCATCGGAAATATGGAGAAGAAGAAACTGGAAGCACTTAAATTGATTAAATTAATAGCTGAGGATTTATAAATACTAGAGAGAAAGAGTGGGGAATAAACTCAATGAAAGAAGGGGATGCTTTTGTGGGACATTGCTATGGCATACAGGAACAGTTAACGCGGTGCTGAAACGAACACTGTGGTAGAAAAATCGTAGAGACTGGCGTAGAAAACATTACAGAAGACATCGTATGTAGTAGTTACTTAGAGAGAACAGTTTAGCACTAGATAGGACATGATGGAAGAATAGTAAATGAAAACCGTGCAGTGCTGGTTTTGCCGTGATCATTTCCATGACGAAATATTGATTTTTGTAGACTGCTCTCCGAGCTTTTGTTTTGACGAAAAACCATTATTTTTTTCTTCTTTAGATTGGGGTTTCGCTATTTGTAACCAGAAGGTCTACAACATAGTTATATTCATTATTTCTGTAATGCAATTTAACAATTTGTTACACTTCCGTTACGTTTTGGAGACGTCGCCCCGATTTGAGAAAGTGCATCTACTTCCGATTTTGTGTCCGTTTGTCGCTGTTAGTAACAGTATGGACAAATAACATTAACTTTTCGAAATTTTAGCGAGACAAACATTAATTTTCTGTTTGCTTCTCTACATGACGTAATCTGCCTTCAGTTATTCTCATTATAACAGAACTTCTACAAAGTGTTCCTTGACTTCTGGTTCTTTGAATTTATCCAGCAAATTTCCCCTAAAAAGTCTCTTTTTTTTCAACGATTTCCGTTGAAATTCCTTGAGTATCTCTGTTACATTTGAGTTATACCATCGTTTTACGATAATAGGTCAGTAATTTAGATCTTTTTCTTAGACTGGGATACCTGCGCAACCAAGTGTAGTGTGATATGTTTGTTCGCATGGCAATCTTCAGCAGTAGATATTAAAATTATTGGTTTTGCTGTCTTAAGCTAACTGCAGTTAAAGAGAATTTTTTATCAGATGCGTTTCACTTTTATTTATAAAGCATCATCTGTGATCAGTCTGGAAATACATCACACGTATCTAAATCTTGGCATTTATAGATTAAAAACAGTATTTCGTTGTGACGATGGCCAACATTTTACTTCCGGTGCTGTTGCCTCTTGTTTACATATTCTAAAGTCCCCTGCCTTTTCGTAGTTGTTAGCAGAGGTCGAGATCGAAAATTTATCGCGATGTGAAATGAGTGGACCGGTGCGTGGGGAGGGAGGCGGGGGTGGTTGGTAGCGAGTGAGTGACGTAGGTAGAAGTGTGCTCATATGTCTGTATTTAATATAATAATAATAAGTGCGTGGTCTGCCAGATTGCTGTGATCATTTACGATTTATTTCTTCTTCGTCTTGGTTTTATGAATGGTAGTTTTATTGTAGGGTGAGAAGGTGTTTTTTATTGTTTATCCTTAAAATTTCCATTTCTGTGTGTCTAGAGGTAATTTTGTGTCAGAGCTGGTGTCAGTGATCAGTAAAAGTTGAATAATTTATTCTGACTTCCACGCTCTTACATTTTCTTTGCATCTGTTTGAAACGTTCTCCTGGTTTGACCTATATATCTTCCATCACATGCATTACATTTTAGTTGATAGGTTTCTTGTTTCTGACACAGATATGTTTTTCTATTGCTTTTGGGAAGTATTTTCGAACTGAATTGTTGTGATATTTTTATACCTTGTTTTCTGAAAATATTACAAAAAAATGGCTCTGAGCACTATGGGACTCAACTTCTGAGGTCATTAGTCCCCTAGAACTTAGAACTAGTTAAACCTAACTAACCTAAGGACATCACAAACATCCATGCCCGAGGCAGGATTCGAACCTGCGACCGTAGCGGTCTTGCGGTTCCAGACTGCAGCGCCTTTAACCGCACGGCCACTTCGGCCGGCAAAATATTACATTTCCATGTGTGTATTTGTGGTTGTATGTCATTGTATGCTATCATTTGTTCGCTTTTTCTTTCTCACTTTGCTGTCTTGTTCCTGTTGTTGTGTTTGTTTGATATTCTGTCCTTGTGTTGGTGATAAGTTGGTGTTTGCTCTTTTCTGTTTTTTGATTTTATTGTTTAGCTTTGTTACTATGTTATCTTTGCATACACTGTTTGTGGCTTTTCGTAATACTTATTAATATCTATTTGGTAGTTGTCCTTCTCTGGTAGTGCTAAGTCTCTGGAGGATGTACCTAAGTGCTGATTGTTTGTATGATTTGTATGAGTTAGACTCTATTAAACCCACATTGAATAACGACGCATGTCAAATATTGAAACACACAGGGGCGCCAGTCGCGTCTAGCAGGCAAGGGCTACGTTTTCCTGGTAGCCCTCATACGTCAGTTCTCTGTACGTCTGCCACTTCCTTGAAATAACTTAGTATCTCCTTTCGGTCCTGATTTTCTTTTCTGGGCGTCTTAATTGAAGGAAGCTCTTCGTCGGTTACTCCTGTGGCTATTATTACTGTTATTACACAGCAAATCGTGGCTAGAACACTGTTCGGAGAAACGCTGTTGGACGTTTCATAGCACTGGGAGCGATATGTTTTGCATGTTTGATCTGTTCTTAGAGGTATAATCACGTTGGAATAAGTGTATAGGTAGGTCTACCAACAGATATCTTTCATTTGCTATTAATGTGCGACCAGATAGAAAGTAGAAAACAAATAAATCTACACTGTTTCTTTTTTGATGAGGTACACAAAATATGGAGACAAGGCGT
Source organism: Schistocerca nitens (assembly GCF_023898315.1). Classification (NCBI taxonomy): domain Eukaryota; kingdom Metazoa; phylum Arthropoda; class Insecta; order Orthoptera; family Acrididae; genus Schistocerca; species Schistocerca nitens. The sequence continues at coordinate 652,368,359 of NC_064615.1, read as the reverse complement.
GTTTTTCTTCACACGAGGCAGTACTTTCGGGTGATCTCTGTTAATATAAGAAGTGTAGACTGCCATTAGATTGCCGGCCGGGGTGGACGAGAATTGTCAATGAAGTCTTACAGGGAAAGCCAGTGCCTGCAGAGTTCAAACAATGCAAAATCGTGTTGATCCCGAAGAACAGAGGCTGTAAAAAAATAAACAACCTAAGGCCGATTTCGCTTTTAAATTCGGATTATAAAATTATAGCTCGAGTAATTAACACGCGCTTTACACCATGCACCGCTGACATCATAGGCCAACAACAGACTTGTGCTTTTAGAAGGACGATTTTACAAACTGCGGCTTTGTATCGCGATGTCATTGCTCTAGCACAGGCAAGTAACATAAAATGTGGACTGCTTTTCATAGACTTCCATAAGGCATTTGATCAAATTAATCACAAATACCTAATAGAGACAATGCGCCGAATGGACTTCCTGCCAAAATCCATCGACATCATCAAGAACATGGCAATGGGTGTTACTGCACAAATCTCCGTTAACTGTCAACTGACAAAACAAATTGAAATAAAAAGGGGTGTTACCCAAGGAAGCCCCTTATCCATGCTCCTGTTCGTTATATCGCTGGAACCTTTCTTGAGACAGCTACAGCACAGGTTGACAGGCATTACCATTCAAGGAACAAAGACCGTGGTAGGTGGTTATGCGGACGATGTAGGCGTAATCATCAGAGACCAAACAGATGTGACACAAATAGAGATGGTACTTGCAAAATACTGTTCCGCATCAGGTGCGAGGGTAAATGAAAACAAAAGTAAATTTCTAAATGTAAAGCGGCTTGCTAACTTGCCCATTGAGTGGGCGAACCATGTTAATGAACACAAAGCTCTTGGAAGTGCATTGACAACTCCCCTTTTAAAAATGATAGCAATAAATTGGCGTGAGGTGGCAAGAAAAATCAAGGGAGCTTTGATTGAAAACTGTCAAAGTAGCATAGGCCAGTTCCAGAGAATACTGTTTATCAATACGTATATTTATCCAAGGCCTACTACATAGCACAGGTCCTCTCCATTCCATCAATGGTGGCGAAGACGATCATGTCCACCTTAGCAAAGTTCTTGTGGAAAGGGGAATTGTTTCGAGTGCCAGTGAAGACAGAAGTTTTGGATCCAAGCAATGGAGGAATGGGTCTAACCGACATAAAGTCTAAAGCGATGGGATTGTATGTCAAACGAACAAGGAGCATAATGTGTAATGATCCAGGGTGCATTACAGCAAAACTATACGATATTGTCAGGCCAGAAAGTGTAGAGCCGCCGATAAATATACAAAAAATAAGTTTTAAGCTAAAACACATTAGGGAGTATTATCTTGAACTAAGTTATCTCAGGAAAAAGCTTTTAAACTCCACAAACGTTACAGCAAAGGCGATTTTAGCTGAAAGACTGAAACATGAAAGGAAAAATAACATAGAAACTAAATATGCTGGAATAGCATGGAATGTGATCTGGAAAAATATCAGTAGTGGTGTTCTTTCGTCTGACGTGAGAACAGCGTGGTACATGGTAGTCAATAACATCATCACCACTAATGAGCGTCTCTTTGCCATCGGTTTAAGTGACACTAACCTCTGCAGCAAATGCAAACTCGTTGACAGTGTGCCTCATCGTTACACATGTGGAGATCGGATTATCAGCTGGAGGTGGACCAGGGAGAAAATTGCTCAAATAACAAGAACTTCAGCAAAAAATGTACCGACTAACATTTTCTTCAGACCAGAGGAAAGTTACTACCCTCAGGCAAAAAATAACGCAGTGATTTGGTTAATGGGCAAATATACTGGTTATGTCTTTAACAATATTATGAGCGATGAACATATTGAATACAAGATGTATATGGAAAATGAATTCGAGAAAACAATTTAGTATCAGAATCACAATAAGAAATATGGTAACATGCTCCGAATTGTCTTCAACAGAATGGGTATAGGTTAGGAACTGGATTCCTGGTAGAGAGGGAATGGGTTGGGTCACGTTGTCGACCCTAATCTCACCTGCAAGTTACACATTAAAAATAAATCAGTAGAACAGCAGTTACAAGAATATGACGGCAAACATCTTGTGTCTGATATAAAGGAAGATATTGAACTCCCTATGGATGCGTTTAGAAGGCTGGAACTGACAAAAATAACAAGGCAGTGAAGGATATTGCGATGTCGCTGTTCGGGACTGCTCTTCTGTCCACGTTATTTATCCTGGAAGGAAGACACATCAAGGATTTACTGAATGATTAATTTGGGTCTGGCAAATGATGATGAGGAACCTCAGGCTGCAGAAGAAGAAAATGTGCATGCTGAACTGCAAATAGTTGAAGGTGACACTGAAGGTGCTAAATTGTGCTACTGCTAAAGACTCATTCTTTGAATGCTGTAATTTATGACTGCAATTATCTGTCATCTTATTTATGTCCTTTCATTGTAGCCATTTTTGTTACTGTTTTCGTGGAATTAAAAAAAAAGCGGTTCTAGGCGCTACAGTCTGGAACCGCGCGATCGCTACGGTCGCAGGTACGAATTCTGCCTCGGGCATGGATGTGTGTGATGTCCTTAAGTTAGTTAGGTTTAAGTAGTTCCAAGTTCTAGGGGACTGATGACCTCAGCAGTTAAGTCTCATAGTGCTCAGAGCCATTTGAATTTTTTTTTTTTTTTTTTTTTTTTTTTTGTGCTATTAGATTGATGACACCAATGAAGTGCATCGTATATTGGATGATCCGGAACTCAACCGACAAAATGTCAGAGGTTGTTCGGGGATATTTTCGGAGTATTGTGATGTATGAGGCCCGTAGTTTCCGGTGGCTCGCTACAGATTATGATCGGCTTGTTACCTCAGTTATCTTTCTTTCTGTGAAACAGAGTGAAAAAGCTTGTAATACGTAATTACTGAAACGTTCAACACTAAACACACAATAGGCTAATGCAACAACCATCAGACGAAATGCGTACACTTTTACTGCAGTCCAATCTGCTGTGTCAGTGTACAGTACAGGTCGTAAAATAAGCAATTTCCTTGCAGTTATTGTTCAGAAAGTCGACCACAACGATCACGGCAGTGCGTACAGATACGCACCATCGATCGTCGTATACCCTCTTGAATACCAGGAGGCGGGCGTTCTACTTCTGTGTCTGTGATAGTCGTAGCAACCACGTCCATGTGATCAGGGACAGAAGTCTCGTAAACTAGGCTCTTCACATGCCCCCAGCAGAAGATGTCCATTGGTATAAGGTCTGGTACCAAGTTGTCCATGAAAATAGGCCACCATGACTAAACTTTTATTGTCCAACAACACAATGAGCCACCGGATACCAAAATACTCAGAAATTATCCATGAACGGCCTCAGGTATTGTGTCAGTGGAATTCGGTTTCCTGTATATCCACAACAACGAGAAAGAAATTCATAAACATAGATTGTTCAAAGTAATAGTGGTTACGAAAAATCAGCGTTTACTTGCCCGTACGAGAAATGTTTACTTCAGTGTCTTAGAGTGTGTCAGTTGTATTTTCTCAGCAGGACACGTATCAGTTGTTTTGAGTACTAGTTCACTTTAAGTCTCCTTTACCGGTACCAGGCGAGTACCAGCGACCCCTGGTACCGGCCTGCTCTCCGCTCCCCTCCTCTTTGTTATTGCGCAGCCCGCACTAAGAGCGTTCTTTGTCATCCCCGGCTACTATTGTGCCTGCTGCAAAGAAAAGTGTACCGCCTGGCCGAGGAGCACCGTGGGCGGCGTACTGGCTTCCTCCGATCCTTCGCCGTGTTCCATTTGGATGGAAAGCAGAGCCTTAGAATAAGAAACACGTCGTTATTAGGAATACAACGCATCGTATTATACTCTCCGCTTAGTTATTCCGAATTTTATTACTTTCTTTATTAAGAAACAGATCAAAACATTAGCCAAAAAATAGCATAATATTTGAAAGAAGTCTCATCTCACATAACCGCCAAGAACTGCTTATAAAATAGTTCTTTGTTTACTACCGGATTCGACCTTATCTTCAGGTATCATAAAATTATTTGTAACAGCCTACACGGCAATGTACTTATCGTGACGTCAAATAAAATAAAAGCCATTCTGCGTCTCTGTCGCCAATAGTGAAATACCTCATACTGTCAATAGTATATTGTACTATCACAGTTAATCAACCTTTCTGTACCGCCATACTCAAGTTCCACTCTGAAGTATCTGATAAGAAAATCCTGATGGAGTAAGACATTTTCGACGACAGTATTCCGCGACTAATACTACATCAAGCCGTCAACATGTGGGTGGAAAGAAACTGTGCATTGTTTGGCGATCTTGAAAAAATGAGAAACGATTGTTAAAGTTATCTATGCTGGTCAGAAGGTTACACATTTTGTTGGCTTTTACCAACAGTTGTTATGTACTTGAGAAAGTGCATGATACGTAGCTGTCAGGATTTCTTTTATTTTATTATTACAACCGGTTTCCATTAACAACCATCTTCACGGTATCTGTATACGGCATATAAGAAATGCGTAGAGTATTTTCAGTTGATATCTGAGGTGGTACGAAACAATAATTTTAAAAAAGTATATTAGTTACGTGTCATGTCAGTCTATATAATATAAAATTGTATCTCATCACAACTGCTGAACATTTAAGTGACGATGTGTCGTACAGTGATATAATTTTGCAGGTATATTCAGTGGTATACGAGGGTACTGTCTGCAAAAAGTCTTGCGAATAGAATTAGCAATAAATAAGTACCAAATTAAAAGTCATAAGTCATGTTTTACTGCATGAACAAGGAAAATGTAATAAGTGAGACACCTTTTTCCTTTTTTTTTTTTTTTGTGGCGGGTGTCAACGAGGAAATATTTCTAAAAGGTTTGAAGTTATGTGTAAAATTTGTTGGAAGTAGCTAATGCTCTCATTCTCAGACACTGGGTGAACATAGTCTGGATAATTTGCGCGCCTTGAATTACACTGCCTGAAGACACATACAGTTCCTAGTTTTAACACATTTGGTCAACAAAGTGACAACCCCTATTATTACGTTATTGTAATTTGTAACTTAAAATGTGATTATATTTCTAACTTACAGCACACCATTTGGTACACTAACAAAAGGGGCCAATAGGCAATCCGTAAACAAGAGGAAGTGCGCTGGTGACGTATTATGATATCGGAGAGTAATAAATTATATGTATTTAGATATAGACGTCTTATAATCACTATGCACACTATGCGTTTCTGTTTGGTTTATGCTCTCATTTGCCATTTACAGATATAGTGGTTCAAATGGTTCAAATGGCTCTGAGCACTATGGGACTCAACATCTTAGGTCATAAGTCCCCTAGAACTTAGAACTACTTAAACCTAACTAACCTAAGGACATCACACACACCCATGCCCGAGGCAGGATTCGAACCTGCGACCGTAGCAGTCCCGCGGTTACAGATATAGTGAAAATAGTTAATAATCAATGCCGATTGTGATAATTAAATAAAATGGATGCGGACATATGTGTGCCACGCAATTCCTAAAATTAAAATATTCTGTTATGATTAGAATGAATATTTACTTTTAGGATAGACTATTATGCTAGGGCTACCATATGTCCAGGTTTTTCCGCGCATGCGTCCAGAAGTAATTTTTAAATTTGTTAAAATGTGCTGAATTTTGATTCACTTTAGTTCAGAGATAAATTATGCGACAAGTTTCGAGCGCAACGTCCGACGTTGGCAAAACTGAATGATGTAATAAGCGATTGTTAAAAGTCCGCACGCAACGTTATGGCCGTTGCCGGCATTACTACAACTGTTGTAGTGCCACAAACGTTGTGCTGTTGCCGGACATTGACAAGCTCAGTTTAATTTCATATTCATTATTACAAATACGCACCAGCTCTGAACATGAAAGTAACTTTTTTAAGCTTTTAAGAAACCTTGTTTACCACAGGAGACGATCGGTACCACTGAGTCCGATGGCAGAAGCATTTCCTCGTAACTATCCTGGCTCTACAACTGTTCAGCGCCTCTTCCTCACCTGCTGGGACGAGCAAAGTTCACCGATTGTTCTCCGTCTAAATATCATTACTGTAGTATTCTGGATCTGTTGGGATAAAACTATGTTACATCGTGTTTTTATGAGGACTATCGATTATTTTTTGGTCGTTACCTTCACCGAACGCTCGTACAGAAATGATTCCCGAAAATTATTAAGCGAAAACTATTTCGGGTGGTAAATTGCGCTCATTTGATCACTTTTCCATTGTTAGTGTGTAATTAAATGTCGATGGGTGGCTATTGAGTAAAGTATCCTCTTTTCTAATTTCAAAGCATGGAAAGTTTTGTCTCTTTTCATTCTAAAATATAGAAAGTAACCTTGTTTTCATTCCAAAATATGCTAGCCCTATGTTACATATGTGTCTCACGTTTTACCACCAGAAGAAGATACAGTTCTGAAAAATCTTTCTGTTGTTTTCAGGTAAATATGGAGACTCTACCCTGTTACCCACCTGCAGTCGATTTCGTGTCCACGTGTTTACCTAGAAGCCAAAAGGTGATAATTTCCAACCTCTTGTTACTAGTGAACAACACATAAGTACTACCGGACCACGATATTATTGCACTTGGCCTCCTGTGGCCGTTATCGGAAACACACGGTTACTTTATAGTATACAAGTACTGTAGTGACAAAGGAGAACGTATGGCACTGTGAATGATTTCAAGACAGTTGTGCTTGTACTGTCAAGTGTTTCAGCCTTTTGTCATGGAATATGATAGAAACTCGCAGTAACACGACCAAAGCGCCCTCACTCTCAGGTGCAGTAATATCGTGATGGATTAGTAACGCAGTGGATTTTGGAATGTGATGTGCAGCATGTTTTTTAAATACAGTGAACGACCATTTCTGGTAAGAACAAGACTATTTTAGATTATCAATGTTTGTATGTTATCAGTGTAGCCTCGGATCTGCATTCCCCCAGTTTATAAAACTACCTATTAACATTATAGTGATATGACGACAACTATAACGGCTGCAGCCGGACTGACACCACCATCGACATCCCGTACCCGTGCGCTTCGAGATCGCTAAAGCGTGCTGATTCTGTGGCGCCCCACTCGGAGGTCGTCTCATAAGAATCTTGCTGTTTTTCGTAAATCTTGAAATGTAAATAGGACAGTGCTGGATGGGATGATCCCTAGAGATTCAAACTCTTATGTGGAAAGCCTTTCTTTTATTAGCACCCATTCGATACCTCTCCTTTGTCTTCCTTCTTTTAATGTTCAACTCTAGGTTGGTTTGCAGCAGAGTGCCATTCCTCTCTTCTGTGTGCCTTCCTCTTCATTTCCACGTATGTCTTACATCCAACATCATTCATGATCTGCTGGATGTATGATATCCTTGGTCGCTCCCGCCGATTCCTCCCTCAGTAGCACCTTCTGCTGTTGTTCCAATGATGTTGTTGTCTCAAAGGATGTGCCCTACAAGTTTGTATGTTCTTGTTTAGATGTGCCTCCACAGAGGTCTGGTTTCCTGTACTCTTCTAAGCACCTCTTCATTTGTTACTTTGTCTCTCCAGCTGATCTTCATCATCCTTCTATAGCACCACATCTCCATGGCCTGTAATCGTCTTCTCTCTTCTCTTTCCATTGTCCAGGTTTCACATCCGTATAGGGCCACACTCTAAACTAAAGCTTTCATGATACGTTTCCTTATTTTCAGACTGATGTTCTTGCTGCTGAGTAGGTTCCTCCTCAGATTAAATGCAATTTTGGCGTGTTGTATTCTTCTCGCAATTTCTTACTGGCTTCTACCATCCCCTGTGACTTTGCTTCCCACATAGGTAAATTCCAATATTACTCCCAGCTCCTCTTTTCCAATTCCCATTCTCAGAGGTTCATATTCTGCTTCTGTACTGCATCCATCACTTTAGTCTTTTTCTTGTTCATTATCATTCCATACTGATAGCATAGGATCCTTTCCACTGTCTGAGGACTTCCTCTAGATCCTCTTTTGTCTACGTGACTATAGCAATATCATCTGCAGAACGTAGCCTGTCTATCTCCTGCCCATTAAATTTGATCCCCACCTCAGTAGTTTCTCGAACTTGGTCTATAGCTTCCTAGAAGCAAGCATTGAATATAAGAGGAGCGAGAGCACATCCTTGTCTTACACCTTTTCTGCTATTTGCTTCTTGTTCCTGGTGACAGTTCCTAATCACTGTCACCTCATTCTTATAGAAACTGAGTATCACACGGATGTCTTTGCACTTCATTCCACTTTTTCTCAGCACTCTGAACATCTCTTGTCAGATAACGTTATCAAATGCCTTTTCCAGGTCTACAAAGGCAATATAAGTTGGTTTACTTTTCCGTAATTGCTTTTCGGTAAGGAGTCTCAGTGGCAGAATCGCTTCTCTTGTTCCCAATCCCCTTCTGAAACCAAACTGATCTTCACTCAGCATATCCTCCACCTTGTCTTCAATTCTCTTCAGAATTATTTTTATGAGAATTTTTGATGCTTGTGATATGAGGCTTAAAGTTCCGTACTGTTTACATTTTGTTGCTGCTGCCTTCTTTGGTATAGGAACAATGATACATTTCTGGAAGTCTGTCGATATCTTTCCTGTTTTATAGATGGACCTAATAAGTTTATGCAGCATCGTTTTCATGTTGTCACCAGCATTCTTTATTGGTTCTTGAGGGATATCGTCAATACTCGTTGCTTTGTTGTCCCGTAGTTCTTTTAGAGCTTTGACAAATTCTTCTTGCAGAATGTCATCTCCCTTGTCCTCTTCCTCCGAAATTGGTGTTTTGGCATACAACTCCTCAATGTATTCTTTCCATCTCTTCACCATATCTTCACCAAATAGCATTTTCCCCTCTTCATTTTCTATTGTGCCTGAGAGTGTTGTTTTACGTTTGTTAAAAAAATTATTTGCTGTCCTATAGAGTAAATCAGTTCTCCCGTTTTGCATATTTTCTTCCTCTTCCCTACACATTTCCTCAAGAAAATTTTCTTTTGCTTTCCTAGCTTCTCCATTGACTAAATTCTTTAGTCTTTTGTATTCAGCTTTTCCTTGTTCATCAGTTGCGTTTTTGTGTAATCTCCTGTTTTCTATAATCTCAGTAACATCTGCTGTAATCCATTTCCTCTTGTTTTTGAGATTAGTTTTTCCAACTATCTTTTCTGCTGCTTTATGTATACCAGATTTAATTTGAACCCAGTCTTCATTCGTTCCAGAATGTCGAAAATTTTTAGCTAGTTTGTCTGTTTCGTGAGCATAGCGCTTTGCCAGTTCCTCGGTTTTCAGTTTTTGTAGTTCCCATTTGAGTTCTTCTATCTTCTTCTTCAGACATTTGAATCTGGGTGAACTTTTCATCAGGACCAGGTTATGTCACTGCCCATGTCTGCAGATTGATAGCTCCTGCAATCTTTTACCTGGTTCCTAAAACGTGCTTTCACTAGAATGTAATCAATCTGCTGTCTCTTCAGGTCTCTAGGGGCCTTCCATGATGATGGAAAAGTGTGTTTGCAATATCTAACTAGTGCCTCAGGCAGAACTCGATTAGTCGATATCCTCTTTCATTTTTTCTTCCAAGTCCATATTTTCCAACAATCCCTTCCTCCGGTTCTCCACCCATGATCGCATTCTAGTCCCCCATTGCAATCAGGTTTTCATCTCCCTTAACATTTCTCATCGCATTACTTATTTCTTCGTATGTTTCGTCAACGTCTGCATCTTCTTATTTGGATGTTGACATTTATACTAGTATTATCACAATATCCTTTGGTTTAGTTTCAAGTTTGACTAGTATTATTCGAGAGCTATAACTGTTGTTTGACTAGTATTATTCGAGAGCTATAACTGTTGTTCGAGAGCTATATTGACACATGAGCTACAGTTTTTCCACAAAATTATTCCAACTCCTCCCATTCTTTTTCTATCTTGGACAGTTCCGGTGTGAATGACTCTGTATTCTGCAGACCAGAAATCACCTGAATGGCGCCATCTCATCTCTGGTACGCCTAGGATATCGATTTCCAGTCGTTCCATTTCAAGTTTCAGGGTTTCTTGTTTGCTACACTGTAGCATTGTTCTCACATTCCAAGTTGCTATTTTAAAATTGGGATTCTTTTCCTTCGTCTTCTCTGTGTCTTTTGCAGTCCCCTCCCAGAGATCCCATTGGGGGGACTATTTTACCCTCGGAAAATTTTACAAAAGATACTGACATGATTTACTACTGGTGCTTGAGATAACCGTAGTTCTTTAATACGTTGGTTTCCCGTTGCCTTCCACAGCCTAAGCCGTTGACCATCAGCTGGTTCTTCCGCCTTAAGAAATGATTTTTCATTTCCGGGGCAAGAGGGTGCCCTGCCCAGAAAATGCAGGAGTGATCACTTACCACGGTCATCCCTCGGTTTCTGTCTACATTGCCCACCCGAACTCGATTACTGCGTGGAGGCGTAGATCAGGAGTTTCCATTCATTGAGTCTTAACAGCATTTGCTAGTCCCCTCCAGTATGTACGACATGTATATTGTGACTGAAGCGTGACTGTTTTGTGTAGCGAACTGGACAGTACGGTCTACATCTTTGTATATTTTATCCTCTAGGTTGTTGCATGTTAATGTTTATGCCCTTCTAAGTGAACTCCAGGAACCAGGCCGTTGTTTGTCTAGGTGGACACAGTAAGCTATCTGCAGAACACTCTCAGTTGTGTCGTTGATTTCTAGCATGGTTTCTTGTTGCATTCTGCCATTTAGCAATCTTACAATCTCTTAGTACAGACATCACTATCATGAACAGCTCATTTCAACTGAAGAATCCATAACCAGAGAAAAGACTGTGGTCGTTTGATAGACCACGCAGTTTGAGTCACCATGTCATGGACTGCGCAGCCCCTCCTGCCGGAGGTTCGAATCCTCCCTCGGGCATGGGTGTGTGTGTTGTTCTTAGCATAAGTTAGTTTAAGTAGTGTGTAGGTCTACTGACCGATGACCTAAGCAGTTTGGTCCCTTAGGAATTCACACACATTTAAAAATATTTTTCTCGTTTGATATTGTTGGTTGCCAAATGTCTTGCTTCAGCTTAAGAATCACAGTAGTTTACAAAACTATAAACATAGGTTTTGCGCGGTCTTGGTCGTAATAAAATTTTTCTTTGTTTGTGACCGCATTTTCAATATGTAAAACTACCGACGTTTCGGTCACGGTTGCAAGTGACCTTCTTCAGGGTGTTTTTGTTTATTGCAGAAAGAGAACTTTGTTTCTTATGTACCTGCAGACGTGGCTGTTATCTAATTCTGATCGGCCGTTAAAGGTGAAGGAGAGGGATTTTAGAATTTATTTATTGGTGTTTTTATTATTTCTTTTAATTGGTAATTTTATTGATAGTGTACAAAACCATTTGGTTGTGCACTTCTGAAACTTGACCCAAATCTCTAATAGTCAGTAAAATGATAGACTAATGTGCTTCCTAAGTGATAGTACAATTTTCATTGATCAGCACTGTCAAAAGTGGCAGTGCTCTGGGATATTTACGTGCAAAATCACTTTTTTGATAGAGCAATGTCTGTTGTTTGCTGAAATTCTCAATTTGGCGTCTTCATCTACACTTGAAAAGTTTTTTAATATCCTTATAGACAGGATAATCTAATAAAAATGAAATTTCGAAAATGACATCACGAAGAAAAACAGACCCATAAAGTGATTATTTCATCTAATTGTGACTGTGCCATCTATTTGGCTATTTAGTCACACACTTGCTTTGATAAAATCCTGGTGGTGGGAAAAATTTTCGCTGTCATTATTTGGCCGGAAAGTGGAGGATAGGTGGTGGCGTAGAGTTCGTGATCACCAGACTTTGCATCAATGTCCTGGTTTAAATACCAAACCTCTCCGCAGTCTCTAATGAACTGAGGGCATGGGACACTATTGATCGTGATCCGTCCGCCGGGTGGGGACGTGGGGACGTTATGCTTGGCGACCCATTTGGTGCAGAGTTTGCTATGTGCCGGCACCGAATTTCACCCTCCCCCTACTATCATCATCATCATCATCATCATCATCATCACCACCACACACATACACACACAGAAAATACATTATGTAGTATTACAAATATTGTAATCGAGCATATTGGAAAGAAAAGAACCTTTGCTTTCATACAGGACTGAGTGACTATAAGCAGTTTGACGTTGAGGCTCATAAATGCTCTCTCGGCGATATTACAATCTCTCAGTGGGTTACTCTAGTTGGCTATTCTCCACATTACATGTGGATTCATATATCTTATATACATACTATTACAAACTAAAGTCTCCCGCCGCGTTTTTCTGTCTCTCTGTGATAGCTGATTCAGGAACTATCTTAGTGATTTTAAAAAGGTTTTCACCAGTAAATAGACTGGTTCACAAAGAAGTTTTATTTGTATAATTTACTACCGCTACGCAGGAGAACTTGTCTGGCCGCAAATAGTTAGTGCTACCCGTGCTAATCCGGCGCGTGTCGCTACTAATTTGCAATTTACAAGACCACCGATCTGAAATATCAACAGGTTCGAAACCTATGTCAAAACCTAAATTTGTTAAATGCCTTGGATCTTGGTCAGTCGAAGCTCGCGACATTCAGAAATGAGATGTACAGAAGAGTGTTCCTGGAACCAGTCTGTAGCAATTCTGGGCGTGTGGGGTGTCTCATTGTCCTACTAGAATTGCCCAAGTCCGTCGGAATGCAAAACGGACATGAGTGGATGCAAGTAATCAGACAGGGTGCTTACGTACATGTCACCTGTCGGAGTCATATCTAGACGTATCAGGAATCCCATATCACTCCAACTGCATACGTCCTACCGCATTATAGAGCCTCCATCAGCTTGAACAGTACCCTGCTGACATGCAAGGTCCATGGATTCACGAGGTTGTCTCCATACCTGTAGACGTCCATCCACTCGATGCAATTTGAGACGAGACTCGTCCGACCAGGCAACATGTTTCCAGTCATCAACAGTCCCATTTCGGTGTCGATGGGCCCAGGCGAGGCGTTAAGCTTTGTGTCGTGCCATTGTAGTAGCAATAACCGATTTAACAACTGCGCCAGAAACCTGTCGTCTTATATAGGCGTTGCCGACCGGGCACGCCGTATTCTGCCTGTTTACATGTCCCTGTATTTGAATACACATTCCTATATCAGTTTCTTTGGTGCTTCAGTGTATGTTCATGTCAGAGGGACATGTCTTAGTGTAATCCAAAACGGGTTTCGTTACCTGCCACGGCAGAAGAACCACAAATAATAGAAATAAAATCTTGAACGCCTGTATTCCTAAGTCTTTCCTAAGTCTTTCCACCCAACCAAGTGTTACAATCATTCATAGTTTCCCTCTAACAAGGAACCCCTTGAGTGCGATGTTGCAAGTTCAATCTTTAGTAAGGCTAGTATGGAAGTTTGTATTAACAATTGTGACAGGAAAAATATTAGCTGCTAATCACTCAGAATGTGTATCAGAAGGGCGACAGAAAATGAATGTCAGAGGGGTTGCAGAGATTAAACGTCTATTGGATGTATCTATTACATTTCAGAAAATGGACATCGTCGACATTCAAGAAATGTTCGAAACAAACCAGTAACTTGCACCATGAACATCGAATGAAAAATGGCACTTCACAGTGATCACAAATGTTCACACCATCAAGATCGAAGGCGAACTCCTTAGGAGGTGGACGTTCGGCTAGGTATCTACTCTTAAAGAATGCATATATAATCGTATAGCTGTAACAAATAGTTCAAATGGCTCTGAGCACTATGGGACTCAACTGCTGAGGTTATTAGTCCCCTAGAACTTAGAACTAGTTAAACCTAACTAACCTAAGGACATCACAAACATCCATGCCCGAGGCAGGATTCGAACCTGCGACCGTAGCGGTCTTGCGGTTCCAGACTGCAGCGCCTTTAACCGCACGGCCACTTCGGCCGGCATAGCTGTAACAGGCTGACGAGAACTGATGAAATGTGATGGAATGCAACCGAATGGGAAACAGTATGTCGAGGAGTATCGTGAAACTGGCTATTCTTTAGCGTAGCTGCAGATAGTGCGAAAATATTTTATAGGCACGGAAAAACGAACATCTAGAGGCTGAATTTGTCTATTGGTTCCATGTGGTATGAACTGCAGTGTCAAGAACTTTTCAGGAGGGATAATTTGCTCTAAAGGAGTATGATTTTTATAAATATAACAGGAATAAAGTAAAATGGAGTTATTTTAACCAATTATTGACCAAAATCAGTAGTAATGCCATAGCTGCAGTTCTAGTAACCCCCTTGCTGTGAGGTAAATATTCCATATTGCCTTTGCAATTTCATGCACACGAGGAAGAATCGTAGGGGCAAAGCACCTCTAACTTATCGCAGCACAATAAATAACTTTCCAGCCAATTTACCATCCAGATTAACAATCGGTATAATTATATACTAATACGTCAAGGCACTGATGTTAGTTGATCTTGATACAACTCTCCAACGCTCTTGGTACCTCTAATTTCCGGGGTTCCTTTCGTATGCATTTCCTCTTCAAATCCCGATTTGTCGGAGTTGAAAACAAATTCCTTACTGAACGATTGGATAAGTTTGTGTACCTCATCTACAAATTTTCGGACCGATTCCGCAGTCGCTGTGGATCGTGAAGTTGACGCCTTGTTTGAAATTTCGTTATCTTAAGTCTTCCAGTCCTCTAGCACAGATTTTCGCACGTAGTGTGATGTGCATAATGCAGCAGGTTGCTATCGTGCACATCCTGTAAACTGTATCGAGCATTCTTGAAGCGCGTAAACACCAGTTTTTGTAACAAGTGCGTCTTGTCCTCCCTTGAATATCCGTGTTTTTCCTTATGCGCTGCGAGGTCATGTTGCTGCGAACTTATTCTGAATCTGTTCATAATTGTTTTTTTACTATGCTGCAGATGATCTTCCTTGCACACAAATATGTTTAGTACCTGCTCCTTGCATAACAATTGTTGTTTACTACGTTTCACTGGAGATGAGATTTGTGCTCCCTGTCTGAGAAGGATGATGAACTACATGTCTCGATACTAGTTTTAGTATCACTTGTTAAGAGCGCATCGTCATCATTGTAATCCTCATGTACGTTGTCCACACCGTTGACATATACGACACCACACATGTCCATTCGAAACTCGACTATGGGTGCTTTGTTTATTCACCGGCATGCCCATCCCTTTTACGCCGTCTCAACACTATCCACCATCACGGCATCCGTTTGGCCACGGGTGCCTTTTACACCAGCCCGGTTGAAAGACTATATGCTGAAGCTGCTGAACTACCACTGTCCTACCGCCGTGACTTTCTCCTCAGCAGGTATGCATGCCGTTTGTCTACCATGCGTGGCCACCCTTCCTATACCTCCTTCTTTGATGATTCCTTAGATCGTCAGTTAATTTCAGCTACCTGCAACTTTCCCGGTGAGTGTGAACCTTTCACCACCTTGGCTTCGTGAAGCAGCCCATGTTAATGTTGGCCTTCATTCGCTTCCTAAGGACACTACTCCATCCTCGGTCTATCGCCTCCAGTTCCACGACCTTCGCATGAAGCTTAGCGATAGTACCTTTGTATACACTGATGGCTCTCGGACTGACCGTGGGGTCGGGTGTACATTCGTCATTGGCACCCGTCTCTTTCGATATCGGTTTCCGACCCACTCCTCAGTATTTACAGCCGAGCTTTTCGCCTTGTATCAGGCCGTGGAGTACATCCGGCGACACAGCCTTCCCAATTGTCCTCTGCTCAGACTCACTCAGCGCCCTCCAAAGACTCTGTGCGCTGTACACTGCTCATCCCTTACTGCAGCGGGTCCAGGAAAACTGTCATTTGCTCACTCTTGGTGGAGCCACTGTCATGTTTCTGAGGGTCCCTGGTCATGTCGGTATGCCAGGAAACCAGGCTGCCGACGCTGCAGTCATCTTACCTCAACGCGTGAGTACCTCTATTCCCTCCGATGATCTCTGGGTTGCCGTCTGTCAGACGGTGGTGTCCCTTTGGCATCGCCAATGGTCCTCCCTCCACAGGCATAAGCTTGGGTTCATAAGCCTCTCCCGGCGCCTTGGACGACCTCCTCTCGGCCCTCCCGCCCGGAGGAGATTATTTTGACTCGTCTGCGTATTGGGCACTGCCTTTTTAGCCATCGTCATTTGCTCAATGGCGCTACCCCACCACTTTGCACGCATTGCGCCCAAATTTTAACTGTCCGCCACTAACTGCTGGAATGCCCTTTTTTTTTTACTAATCTTGGGTTTGCCATCTGATTTATCAGCTGTTTTAGTAAATGACGCGTGGGCTGTCGCCTGCGTTTTACTTTTTATCCGCTGAAGCAATATGGTGAAGGCCATTTAATTTCAGTTTTTGGATCTCCATTTTTTATGGTGTTTTTTAACCCTTTTTCCACGTGCCTTGTTTAGATGTCTCCTATTCTTTACATTGGGATTGACATATAGTCGTTTTCTTGTCGCTGTGTTTGCGTTCTATAGTTTTGACTTGGGCGCGTATGACCTCAGTTGTTTTTTGCGCCCTAAAACAAAACCACCAAACAAACAAGACACCACACATTCCATTGACTCATCTTGTATAAACGTTAATAGTTCATTTGGCACTTCTTTTTCACTCTGCAAAATTTCTTGCGTTCCTTTATGAAGTAATATCAAGTTTGGCAACTGTTGTTGTAGACATAGTGCAATTTTTGCTTAGTTTATCCTAGCCATTGCTCTGTTTTGCACCAACACCACTAATGCTGTAGCACTATTGTGAGCTACTCGTCGACTAAAGCCGGCCGGAGTGGCCGAGAGGTTCTAGGCGCTACAGTCTGGAACCGCGCGACCGCTACGGTCGCAGGTTCGAATCCTGCCTTGGGTATGGATGTGCGTGATGTCCATAGGTTAGCTAGGTTTAAGCAGTTCTAAGTTCTAGGGGACTGATGACCTCAGAAGTTAAGTCCCATAGTGCTCAGAGCCATTTGAACCATTTCGTCGACTAAACAGTTCAAATATGCTCCGCAGCCTGATGCTGTGCTCACCATTGGATACCTCCAATCCCGTCCCCTGTTTCTATTAGTACACAATATTGTGGTTGCATGGCAGACAATAAGTGGGGCGTCGAATTCCGTAAACGTCATTGGCCTTTTGCGAACACGCTCTCAAGGTGTTCCTCGTAAGGTAAAGGTAGCTCCGGGCTCCCGGAAATGCACGTGAGTGCTATGACTGTTATACAAACTTCGACTTGCTTCTGTGACTTCAATTACGTCCACCGTACACCATACTGCTCTGTCACTAAATTGCCAAGCTAGACGATATAATTATGTACACTGTCCATGGAGCAAGTCGTAACCGCATATCGCATTCCATCCCCACCATAATTAGTGGTCATTCAGGCATGTGCCTGATTACAGTAGTTCAGACGCATCTACTCGTCTACCCAGTACGCCACCGCGCTGTTTGCAACGGCCACTTACGTGACGCGGCGCTGCACAACCTGCGTCATCACAGAGTTACTTCTTTCTGCCCGCTGGCGGATTTGCGGGCAAACTTTCACTCGACGCTGCGACGCCGCTGGTTACTTGTGGGTTCCCCCTGCGCAAAAGTGCCGTGTTGTTGCTGCAACCGCCCACGAGTACGGGATAAAGACTGGAAGAAGAACTACTTGCAAAATATCTTGTCTACGGTCCATTACGACATACACGTAT
The DNA here is from genome assembly GCF_023898315.1 of Schistocerca nitens. NCBI lineage: Eukaryota > Metazoa > Arthropoda > Insecta > Orthoptera > Acrididae > Schistocerca > Schistocerca nitens. The sequence goes on along the minus strand of NC_064615.1, from coordinate 652,350,599 downwards.
ATCGTGTACATCGGGAGGCCCGTGATATAAGTTGTGCAGGATGAAATAACACCCGTCAGCACAGTGGTGGGTTCTTAGCATTACTCCTGCACCAGGCCAAGACGATACTACAACACATAAAAGATTAACTCACTTTATTGTGACATGAACAACATGAAATACTTAACTCTGTAACAATCTAAGCCCACAGGAATGTCAGGAGTATTAATTACTGTCACTGAACATTATCGTAACGTTTGATTCATCATGAGGTGCTAGTATCTAGACTCAAAGTACAATTGACGATAAACATTTACGCAGAGTTCAGTCTAATACAAATATCGCACTGCTGCTCGATAGAGAGACGATGCTGACTAGGTTAAGCGGCAGTGTGCTTGGACGTAAGTAAGCACTCTGATGCGGTGGCGTATGGAAAAACTTCCGATCTCCTCTCATTCGTCGCTGCGTGTGGCAGGCAGAGACTGTGCTTACTCATGGTTTCGTAGCGAGATATCCACCTTCACTTGGCATCCCGCTCTTCTGACCGCACCACATGTTCCAGTGGAGAACTATGGGACTTAACAGCTGAGGTCATCAGTCCCCTAGAACTTAGAACTAATTAAACCTAACTAACCTAAGGACATCACATACATCCATGCCCGAGGCAGGATTCGAACCTGCGACCGTAGCGGTCGCGCGGTTCCAGACTGAAGCGCCTAGAACCGCTCGGCTACTCTGGCCGGCCGAACATATTTTAAATGATGTTACTATACTAGAGCAGTTTCACTATACAGACTATCTCATTACTACAGAAGAGCGGGTAATTTTTAACCGCTTTGGAACTGGTAAGCATGGATACTGAAAGTTTTTAATTATATGACATGCAGTTGTGACATGGCAGTAATCTCAAGTGGTTGGTGTGGTGCGTGGCATCAACTAGTTCCATGCTGCTTCTTCTCTCTTCTACAGAAGATATGGAACACAGCCTTACATAGTAAAGCATCGAGCTGTATAGTACTCACGTACTACCGAGTTAAGGCTAGCCTCCAAGAGGGGGGCACACAAAGTACCTGTTTTACACTTCCGCTATACATCACTTAAACAGTTCCAAAGTGGACATCTACCCACCAGACGTGGATATAATCCGACACACAGCTACACTCGCACAGTACCACACCTCCAGGCAGCATCAGGGCCATATCTAGTCCCACCAAGAAGAAACGAACTGGACAGTCTACAACTGATTGTATCCGAATGCACTGGAACGGCAACAAACTTACATATCAACTGGAGAAAATGGTGCAACACCTACTGCCCACCGATGTACGCCAACCATACACTAATTTCCATAGTGGACTCGCCAGCGAAGCGAAACTGGAATGGACAAAGTAAGTGGTTGTAGCACTTGGTCAGCAACAGATTCCACACCACTGTTGTGGGGTGTTGATCGTTGAACCCGGGACTCCAGATGGCCAAGCTGAAGCTGGCACCCACTGCCCCGCTTTTCACCAGGAGGCCAAGCAAGTTCAATAGTGTCAAGGGGCAGTGCAGAGTGATACAGCGGTATTCGGAAGTATTCCTTTATTCACATAATTTACAATACTACGATGGGTTCAGCATAGTGCCGGCATGCTGCCCACAGCTTTGTCCTGCGAGTCCAGCCAACTGAGCAACTCCTGGTATGCCGACGCCGCTGTTCCGTCATCGAGGCCGCTCAGCTGGGCGTCGGCCGCACTCTGCCCAGTCACTGCCCGCCGACATGTCACATCTTGCATCACGTAGCTGCCCGCGATTCCGGAGACTGTTACAGAGTACACCTCGCCCGGACACAGGTACGCCAGGTGGGAGGCGAACATGGCCCATCCTGCAGCCGCTGCAGACTGCCGTCACTGCCCTCCTTCAGGCAGACAGACCGTGCAATCTCCAAGTACCCGGCTGCTGTTCCGTCCCGCCCCAGTGTTGCGTCCCCACAGGCGGAATACAGCCTGAACAAGTACATAGAAATAAAGTACAGGTTTACATAGGATATTTACAACATCGCTGCCAGACTGGCCCCTATAAGCGTAGACCAGCACAGGTCCGAACCGACTCTCGACTGACCTGGCACCCCTCCAATCGAAAAGTGCCTGACTATTTATACTGCTTTTTCCCTCGCTTCTGATGTAGTATCAGAGAGAGACAGAAACTATGGCAGGGGTAAATTCCCATATGTCAGCTACTTACACATTGCCCTCCTGGCTCTGGCCTAGCACCCCTCCTCGTACATCGCAATAACTGAAAGCAACGCTGCAGTTCCCTGCCTCACTGTTGCTTCACACCAAACAAATCGTATGTGCAATTCGCCGCTACAGCTCCGCGCCATGTTTACTCTGCCTGGCCTACTGGCTGCCGACTATTACCACACACTGCCAGCGGCCCCAGACTTCATCGCCCAACGGCGCCTTTACTGAATTTTAACAAAATTACCCTTTTCTACGATTAAGACGAATACTAGCGCAGCACCATGCTTGGCCTCTCAGCGCTCACGAGAAGAGGCATTGTTGCTGTTGTGTCTATTTCATACAGCATAGACACAATGAGGTAGCTAGGTGCACGCTAAACTAACGCAGACGGGCTTGAAGTTCTGGAACATGAGACTTATTAATGAATAAGAGGAAAAGTACGTAGATGCGTTTAATACTTATCTTTATGCTCTTGTTGGAATACATCTCTCTTGAATATTAGTACGCTATTAGCACTGATACAATTGGCGCCTTGCTAGGTAGTAGCTATGGACTAAACTGAAGGCTATTCTATCTGTCTCTCGGCAAATGAGAGGAAAGCTTCGTACGTCTGGTCGCAAGCTATGTCTTCCGTACAACTGGGGCGAGGTCTAGTCCGTGTCTTGTGACCTGCCATGTGGTGGCGCTAGGTTTGCGATTACCCAGTGGCGACACGCGGGTCCGACATGTACTACAGGACCGCGGCCGATTTAAGTTACCACCTAGCAAGTGTGGTGTCTAGCGGTGACACCACAGTTGCTTAAAACAGACTAAGAGCAGGTCACATGAATACCAATAAACGAGACATTTGTTAATTTAACTCCTTCTCCAAGCTATGGTTCTTGCCTCATTGACGAGGCCATTGAACGTATATTAAAAGAATGTGATAAACACCTTCATAAAAGAACAAATAAATTGTTCAATACTTTATAAACTGAGAATTGTTTTTCTCTTCGAGTAGCGATGAATAGATCCGTTGATTTCATTCTACTTTGTACGAGTAAAAAGGAACTTTAAAATATGAGCACCGTTTGTCTTGATCCCGCAGCCGTGTATACGAGTATACAAGACGAAATTGATATTCCGACGTTAGCTGCAATCTGGCACTGAAACAAATTCAATGGCGGCAAGATAGAATTTCCGCAGGACGGGACTCGAACGCGGATTTCCCGCTTTATGCAAGCTGTTGCCTTAACGGCTTCGGCTATTCGAGCACCCTTCACGTCCAACCCAAATTCCCAATATGTTGCACACTATATACGTAGTGACCACTGTCCATTACCCGGATTCGCGCAAGAGGTCGGACGAAGAGTGCATCTGTACTGAATGATTAATTTCCATCAAGGCGCATATATGTATACGCATTGTGTCTTTTATTTCGGACATGCCGAAGTGGCTAAGGTGACCACTCGCGTGAAGCGGGAAATCCGGGTTGGAGTCCTGGTCCGACATAAATTTTCACTTGTCTCCGCTGAATGTATTTCAATTCCCAGTTGCGGCTAATGTAGGAATTTTAATTTTGTCATTCGATTTTGTGTTAAAGTTTCGTGGCTATTATTGAAACTGAGCAGTTGTGCCAATTACTTTGTTCACTCCTTATGTCATTTAATTATGCTTTATATTTTGCAATGAAACCAGACCAATTTTCTGTTTGTCTCTGTACGTATAATAATTATAGCTGGTGAAATAGGTTCTCCCCAAAAGCAAACAAAAAATTAAAAAATAAAGTCATCGTAGTTATCGTTCACTGGATTCAGACATAGACGAGAGCAAGACAGATCAGTGTAAGCGAACACTGAACTGTTGCCACGGACCATCTTCATACTACAGGGTAATGTAAAGTTCTCGTTAATAAATTATTGTAAATTTTTGCTAATCTGTGTTGCCATCATTCACCGTAGCTGTTCCTTAACCCCACTTGGCCATGTGACGAGGCTGTATTGTTGCGTGCAAGCAAGACACCCCATAACGCATGGTAGGAGTTCCTCTTCCTGCCACATTTATGTGTTAGACGCTGAATGTATTTGATAAACACAAGAAGTTCATACGCACACAGAGTGAAACAGGATTAGATTAACTTCATGGTTTAGACAAGTTTTATCTTGATTGAAGAGTTGTGATTGAAATCATGGAAAGAGTTGTGATATGGTAACTAAAGAACTCGAATTGCGCGTGTACGAAATTGACATAGGACTGTTAGCGCAGATTTGTGAGAAAACCTGAGTGTAGTACCACAATCATGAGTGAAAACAGCAAACAGAAGCAGAAGAAAATTGTCGATGACGAAAGAGAAACGTATAGGTTGACACTGGGAGTGGAGGTGCAAAGCCTATTCTCCTCGAATAGCTTAGAGGGGGCTGTAGAGCTTAAAGGGGTCATCACAAGTTCAATAATTGTCAAACCGTCAATAAATTGTCGGTCTGAGAGCGCACATTGTGGTGTTGTCAGTACTAGAAATACTGACGAGAACTATTGATAGCCCTCAAAATATTCTCAGTATTGTCAATACTTAATGAACTCGTGCCGTCAAGTATTGACAGTTTGTGACAGTATTCTCCTTTCAGATGTTGACACAGCTTTAGGAATCCGCCTTCGTACATATCCTACCTCAGATTCAATTTTTCGAGTATTTTTTCAACACAAAACAATTTTAATTTACTTAAAATTAACATTTGTTTAATGACCAGATAAATATTGGAAACCAGACTCTATATAGAATAACTGATAAAATCACATGGAAAAGAAAAGAGCCTTTTCCATCCTTCACCCCCTCCCACTCCCCCCCCCCCCCCCCCCCGCCTCCCACCCCAACTCACAGTTTTACTTCACTTCTCACTCGTCACCTTCTCACACTCACACTCCATCGCACTGCTATATACGTGTGTCCCATGTCCACTCATCATGGTTTCCCCCACAAAAAAACCCTCCATCGCTGTTCCTTCTCTACTCTTACACAGTACATAAATACACAGAAACGTACGTAAATAGAATCACACACATACAATAATCTAATTTAAAAAGCAATATTTGAAGGTCAAAGACAAAGTAGTGGAAAGGTTATGTTGGCAACAAAAAGAATACAGTGGCGTGCAAAAAAGCGTGTTGTGAGAAATGCATAGTGCTGCAGAACACCTGAAACTAGACGAAAATTATCAGTGCTTATACACAGGCAAAGTCAAAGTTGTGGAGTCAAAGTTGTGGGACTTTATCCGTTGGTCGAAGGTGCTGCAAAGACATTTAGTATTTAATGATAACTTGCTGCTCTCCCCACTACATCAACTTCAAATTATGGAGCAATACACTCTGGTGAAAAACCTTCCCCCACCAGGATTCTAGTCGTCTGCGAGGTGTGCGTTATCGTCCTCGGCTGCTGAGACGGTGCAAGTATGGCCATTGTTGCGTTTTTCTTTTTAATTTACTCGAACGCGTCAATCGGCTGGCAGTAGACGTCGTAGCAATGATAACAAGTTCTCGGCGTGAAGGCGAGCTGCACAGCAGGGGTGTTGGGGCAGGTAGCGGCGCGGCCGTGGCCCGTGGAGCAGGAAGCGGCCAGGAAATGGGGCCGCGCTCGTCTCCCGACGAACGGAACGGAACAGAACGCCCAGGGCTGACGGCGGCAAAAAGCCGGCGGCGCCAACCCCATCTCCGGCACGGCGGCGGCGCCTGCAGCTACACTGGCCTGTGACACGGAATACAGGATTGCCACAGTGGCGTGACTTTGGGTATGGTTATTACTTTTGTCTCGTTGTCACTGTAGGCTTGCACCACTGGAAGCAAGGAGAGGGTGTTGTTTTGTAGCCGGAATCCTCTTTCTGTAACACAAACTGCATGCATGTAGTAACAGGGTTCTTTATTCATAGGAACAAGAAGTTACTTAAGATAGTCCAGGTGTTTTGGTACAGGCTCTTCCGCAACAGTCCACACTAGCCTCACTGCTGGAGAAGTACAAGTCCTGCTAAGCACACCGCTCTGTTCACTGGGTACTGACTGACTCTCTCTGCGACTGGGCTGCGACTGAAGACCCGACTCGGTGACTCACTGGATGACTGACTGGGCCCTTCTGTCCGTGGCAGGGATCTAAATACTGGAGGTCGAGAGGACGTTGGCGGCGCGTTTCTTGCAATTTTGTCTTTGGCCTCTTTCCTGATACGCTCGCTGTCTCCGGCGTCTATTATCGATCTTCTCGCAAGCTGTTTGCCGCCCAGAGGGCTGGTGCCAACTTGTGCCAGCAAGATTACTATCTCTTGATCATATAAGGCCCATCTCTGAGACTAAATAAAAGGCTATTTGTGAAATAATCATAAGCATTTTGCTTCTATTATTTTCGAAGCATCCTAAGGGATAGTAATACATATTTCACTTCTTAAAAATACATAAATATCAGGGCAAGATAGAATTAAGAGTGCAAAAGGCAAAAATTGGAAAAATGATGATGAAAGCAAAAAATTAGGACTTCGGAACACACTTTTAACAAAACTGATAATCTCGTTAGAGGAACAAGAACTTCAGAAGCGTGGAGGATACTGAAAATATCTAGCAAACATTCTGAAAGAGCATAGAGTGTAGTGGACTGACAAGGCAGCCAGTCCACAGAGACGGGTAGCCGAAAGGGCACACGTACACACACGCCGACTGGCGCGAAGTCTGGAACAGGATACGTGATGAATGTGATAAAGAAAAGAACGTAGCTACTAGAACACTTAACTTTTATATCGTCCTTTGGTATACAGCATTCTTGATGATACAAGTGAGACTCTATCTTGAGGTACATGCAACGCTACAAATGGTTAATGGCGCCTTGCTAGGTCGTAGCCATTAACTTAGCTGAAGGCTATTCTAACTGTCTCTCGGCAAATGAGAGAAAGGCTTCGTCAGTGTAGTCGCTAGCAACGTCGTCGTACAACTGGGGCGAGTGCTAGAACGTCTCTCGAGACCTGCCGTGTGGTGGCGCTCGGTCTGCGATCACTGCCAGTGGCGACACGCGGGTCCGACATGTACTAATGGACCGCGGCCGATTTAAGCTACCACCTAGCAAGTGTGGTGTCTGGCGGTGACACCACATAGAGAATTAAATATATTTGAATTCAGTCTTGGGAGAGATACTTAAAAGACTTGATAGAAAACAGAGAAGAAATTTTCGATATAATTAATAACAAACCAGAGATAATAGAAAATAGTGGAGGCATTTCTTTGGATATAGAAATAGTAGAAGTTTCGAACAAAACTTTATATAATGGAAAACATGCAGGAACTGAAAAAAAAACGATTGAACTGTTAAAATATGTGGTACAGACAGATTGTATGAACTTTTAAGAAACATTTTCGAAATACGTTTAAATGCTGAGGCCATCCCATAAGAGGATTTACATAAAAAATTCACAAGAAACGTGAAAGAGAGAAGAATTATAGAGTAACAACTGTGGCTAATGTATTTAGTAGACTTTGTGGAAGGATTATTAAACATTTTCAGAAGCTTAATTTAAGGAAATGCAGGCCAAAGAACAACCTGTCTCCAGATCAGAAAAATCAACTACAGACCACATATTTCATTTGCAACAAATACTTGAAAAGAAAACTATTCTAAATCTGTCTCTTCATTTAGTATCTGTAGACATAGAAAAAGCATTTGACATTATACGTTTTGCAGTTTGTGGAATGCTTTAAAATCATCTAATATTAATCCTGTCATAAGTAAAACAGTTCAGAACCTACGTGAAAACTCTGCAGCAAGCATAAAAATACATAACTTTCCGTCATCTGGATTTAAAGCTGCAAAGGGATTACGTCAAGGATGCACCCTATTGCCAACACTTTTTAAAATATGTACACAGGAAGTGTTGAAAACTGGAAGAAAAAATCTAAAAACATGTGAATCCCAGTAAATGATAGTACTATATATTCACTACAATTTGCTGCTGACCAGCTAATTTTGGCACAAAATGAAGAAGGCACTGAATATATCACCAGGAAATTAATAGAGCGGTATAAAAACTTATGCCTTCATGTCAATATGCATAAAACAAAGTACATAGTAATAAGAGGAACAAATCAAGATTTGACGCTAGAAGAAGTGATGCAAACATACTGAAGAGTTTAAATATTTAGCAGTACAACGCGTACAACTTGGTAAACGAAATAAACAAATGAATTTAAGTATTAGTTCTGGAAAGTTCACCTTTACAACATTATGTAGTACTTTGATTGGTTGGTTGATTTGGGGGAGGAACCATCAGATGAAGGAAGGAAATAGGCCGTGTCCTTTCAAAGGAACCGTCCCGGCGTTTGCCTGAAGCGATTTAAGGAGATCACGGAAAATCTAAATCAAGGTGGGCTGACGCGGGTTTGAACCGTCGTCCTCCCGAATGCGAGTCCAGTTTCCTAACCACTGCGTCACCTCGTTCGGTAGTAATATTTTACGGGCGCAACAAATTGGAAAGAAACAAAAGAAAGACTCTTCAAAATAATGATTAGAAGCTTATAATAGATGGGTCGGAAATATGCACAACTGATCCCAGTTTATAGTAATATTGATGGCAACTGACATGGCCTTCTGCAGAGAGCCTGCAGGAATACCCAAGCGGAAACGATCAGAAATGTAGTCACCAGGAAGAAATATTGATATTTCGTGTTCCATTGTTGATTTCCTGAAAGAAACAACGCATATAGAATGGACAAACGAAAAGGACGCCAGAGAAGAGATTGTCACAACGGATCATGGAGTGAGAACCACAGGAAGGAAGAAAAGAGGGAGACACTGTCCATCAGGAATTCAGAAATTAATTAGAAGAAAATTGAAGAAAATTTATGGACATGTAGGCGAAAATGGAGAATGAAAATAATATTGTATGTATAGTCTTGGGTTACCGGAAAAATAAAATACATTCGAATACCGGGAATAATAACAAAAACGTCTAACGTTTTTGTAATATATAAGTGATAAAATAGCTCTGAACATTTTTCTATATTACACATTTTGCTGTTGGTCTCTTATTGTTAGGTTGAAAATAATTTTTTATTGTACAGGTTACTCTAGGCTTTAAAATTTTTTTATTATACTTAAAACTTTATGTGAAGTTTTCTTCAAGTATGTGCCGAGGTGGGACTGTATTTTGTTGTCCTCTACAATTAAGTATATCCTAATCTCGACATCTGCAAGTATTTCTTACCGTATACACATTTCGTGTCCACATATTTTTAAATTAGACATTTATGAAAATTCTTATGTATTTTTTTTTTTTTTTTTTTTTGTATTTACCAAATATTCTTGGTGTCAAACTCGAATGTGGAAGGTAGAGAACTCCCCACCACCGAGAGTAGTTGCTGTTACGAGGTGGCTTGCCAGCATGCAGCAGCTGTACTGCCTCATAAAAAAATGGTTCAAATGGCAGTGAGCACTATGGAACTTAACTTCTGAGACCATCAGTCCCCTAGAACTTAGGACTACTTAAACCTGACTAACCTAAGGACATGACACACATCCATGCCCGAGGTAGGATTCGAACCTGAAACTGTAGCGCACGCGGGGTTCCAGACAGTAGCGCCTAGAACCGCTCGGCCACCCCGGCCAGCACTGCCTCGTCACTGGGTGAAATACGGGTAGGCAACTGCTAACGACAAAAATTATGACGACACGGATTAGCAACAATATACGCTAATCTAGTAATAGAGACTTACCAGAATGAGATTTTCACTCTGCAGCGGAGTGTGCGCTGATATGAAACTTCCTGGCAGATTAAAACTGTGTGCCCGACCGAGACTCGAACTCGGGACCTTTGCCTTTCGCGGGCAAAGGCAAAGGTCCCGAGTTCGAGTCTCGGTCGGGCACACAGTTTTAATCTGCCAGGAAGTTTCAATAGAGACTTAATTAATTACTATTAAAAACAGTCTTGATCACAATTTATTTAACAAGGTAAGAGGTTCCTACTCAATGGTCTGAAGATGACCACAGTAGTGGTTGAAACCGGTCACCTTGTTAAATAAATTGTGATCAAGACTGTTTTTAATAGTAATTATTTATAAGACATTGATCACTGTTGTGCCCATAATGTATTCAAAAGAGACTTAATTGTTTCTCGAAGATGGTGCACGGCAATAATTCATTTTTTACTTGCACTGATTATATCCTCGAAGTCTTCCATGGTGGCATACCTGAATAAAATCATATCGGTTCACAAGACGCTAAAACAATCAAGCTTTCAAAAAACGCTTATTTTTTGCATGTGGCTACGAAGTGGCTTGGACAAAAAGTTTTCGCTGGAGCTGCTCGCTACCAAAAGTACAGTTCGGTAGTTTTGTTACAGTACATAAATGACTTAGTAAATGTTATGATTAGTGTTATTACTGGTAGCATTCGTAGGGAAAGAAACATAAATGAATGTGTTAGAGAAAAACTGGGAGTCCAAGACTTCTCTTCGTTTCAGGTTTGTTTGTTCGTTTCGCACTTAAGTAGAATCGCCCATCGTTCAGTGTTCGTCCACTGTGTATTTCATATCCTCAAAAATGTAAATTGAATTTGCAAGTAATAAAAATTAGCTGATTAGTAACTTTCCTGTATCCAAAGCAATTACTTTTGATGCAAGTACAGATTACATGCAAAAAGTAATCTAAAATCTATATGCTTATTTTTATTATTTTGTAGTCAGTGTAAAGTTCTTCATTGTGATCAAAGGCAAGAGTTTCTTATTATGGATAAGTACAAAAGTTTTTTGCAGATAACGGAAACATGTTTTATGTAAGCCCGATAATGTATTGAAGCGACATTTTATGTTTTTGTTTTGCAGATCTTTTTAGTTTTATCATTTTTTATGAAATTGCGTTTTTTAGTGTTATATGATAAATCGGTATCGTTTTTTATTTTTACTACAGCATTCTCCTGTTTCACATTACAAATCAAGAATTTTCATATTTTTAAACATTGACAATTTCAATTTTCTTATAAATACTGTTTATTTTAAGTAACATACAGGAAGATAAATATGTAGAACAAAAATGTTCATAGGTTATGAGGCCTTTTATGTATCATCACTCAGTTTGTAGACGGTTCTACGTTTTCAGTTTCTAGGGGAATCTTGTAACACACTGATTGCATACACAGGCAAAGTGATCGATATGAGGTAACGCCTAATAGATATGCAACACACCTGATGTAATCGACTAAGGATACTAGGAAAATTACCGTAGTCTACGCTTACTTATGATAATCTACAGTATCCTACGGTGATTTTACAAGTCTAGTTCTTGCTAACTTTGCCATGTCAAATTTGGATAATGTCCCGAGCTTTCGATGACCTGCTCCATTATCGTCGTCAGAGCTGCCGACTGATGACGATGGTGGAGGTGGTCATCGAAATTTTGGAAAAGTACAAAATTTGACGCAGCAAGTTCACCGAGAACTTTTCATGCAGGCTTATTTTTGCCTGTCAGTCGCTGTTTATTTCGAAATGATCAGTATCAGACAATGCCGCTCTTCTCCAGATCGTATGTCGTAGTTACAGATTAACCTGGCTTAATGGAACTATCAGATAACTGTCAATGTTGGTATATGACAGTGAACTGATACTTTCCTTAAGACAGGCAAATCCGTAACCACGAAATATGATCTGAAGATGGGCGACATTGCCCGAAACCAGTCGTTTTGAAATGAACAGCGACTGACAGGCAAAAAAAAAAGAAAGAAAAAAAAAGCTTATTTGGCGTAAATAAGGATTACAATAACTCCCTGAGAGAAATATGTTCAATTATCATAAACTAAGGCTTTCGGTAGCTGTCTTCGCCATCATCATCCGAAGTAAGAAACCAATTATTGCCAGGGCTCGCAAGGTGTTCCCCTTACACGGATGCAGTAGCAGCGTATGGAATCTTCCAAAGAGAGCTGAAGTGACGAATGCGATGGAAGTTGAGTTGGAAAGCTCATAACAGCTTCTGCCCAGCGTGGGATCAGTGACGTCAGTTGGCGCAAGGAACTGGTGCCACGTTTGAAAGTACGGCTCTCGCCTCCCTACAAGTGTCAAGCTTTTGCTCAATATTCAAAGCCCACCCTCATGCCCCACTAAGTGTATACCACGGTCTTCGCTGTTTAATAGTCCCGGCATGAGCCAAGACTCTTCTCAGGCTTATGACTGAAACAACAACCAGCCACAGTATGGTTTAACAAGGTTTATTTTTATCAAAGCATAACTGGTTTGGGATTTCTTACAAATTCTTCAGATGGTTGTTAATTTCCTGCAGTAGGATAGACAGAAAGTTTTTTGTTCATTATTTGGTAAAGCTTACTATGCTCTGTCAGAGCATTTATGAAAAGCTTCTAAAGTTATTAAAACGTTAAATGTGGCTAAACCGCAAGTGCTCTATGATTCTCTGTGACGAAATTGCCCTTTGGTTTTGTTGTGAATTTCGAAATCAATATATTTGTGGGCGTGTTGTAACGTCTACAACGCCTGTAAAGCTCTCGTGTCGACCAAACGATCCTGTGACGAAAAGGCCGCTCTTCGTTGGATCTTCTCTACCTCTTCTATCAGTCCTACCTGCCTACTTGGTAAGGATCATAGACAGATGAACAGTACTCAAGAATCGGTCAAATAAGCGCCTTGTGAGCTACTTTCTTCGTGGATGACTAACATTTCCTTAAGATTCTTCCTAAGGATCTCAGTCTGGCATCTGCTTTTCCTATGTGTTTGATGTGGTCCTTCCACTTAAGTGTTGTTGAGCAGTAGTGGATTGCTTTTCCTGTGTATGCGCAATATGTTACATTTATTTACGTTCAGGGTCAACTGCCAGAGACTGCACCATTTCACAATCCTCTGTAGGGTATTTTGCACGTCGATATTGTCTTTTGGCATTTCTACTTTCTTATTAGACAACCGCATCATCTATGAACAGCTTCCGACGCTTTCTAATAGATTATTTATATACGTTATAAACATAACGCTCCTATCACATTTCTTTTGGGTACTCCCGAAATTACCTTTATATCTGTCAATTTTGCTCCGTTAAGAGTGACGTGTTGAATTTTCTGTGCAAGGAAGTTTTGAGTGCTGTCGTAGATCTGGTCTCGTACTAAGTAAGTTGGTATTTGTTCTGCTAAAGTGTAGTGCGGGACGGTATCAAATGCCTTTCTGAAGTCAAGGAATGCTACGTTAACCTGAGAGCTGTTATCAACAACTCTATGGATTTCATGGACGAACAGAGCGAGTTGAGTTTCGCATGATCTCTGTTTGCTGACCCATGTTGATTTTTATAGAGGAGATTTTTGTTCTCCACAATCATCATAATTCCTTAGAATAAAACATGTTACACAATTCTACGTATACGAACCTCTGCTGCAAGAAAGCAGAGAAATCCGAACTGTTTGTGCAAGGGATAAATTAATTGATCATCCTCGTTGTGTGCGAGTTAACTTCACATTCGTGTCTTCCCATCCTGGCTACTACAACCCAATCGGCCCCTCAGCCCTATCTCATCTCGCGTTTTAGGCTTCAGTACAAAATTAAATACTGGATTTAAAAAAATTTTGCAACTGGAACAGATATTCATTAATTACTTCCATAGACTTCTTTTTCTTGTAACCTGTTCTTTGTAGCAACTTTACCTTTCGTGCTGTGCTGTATTCGTAGCTGCTAATCTGTCTAATTTATTCTCGACTAAAACCGATACAGTACGTGTCTCACGTCCGAACAACGTTCCGGTGCGTCCATACGGTGATCGAGGTCTGTCTGAAACTGCAGAGGTGCTGGTTGTGCCAGTGCAGCGCGAAAGGCAGGAATTCTCCATCTCCATCTACATTCTGAAAACCACTCTGAAGTGCATGGCAGAGCGCACGTCCCACTGTACCAGTTATAAGGGTTTTTCCCCATTCCGTTCACGAATGGAGCACAGGAAGATTGGTTGTTGGAATGTCTCTGCATGCTGTATTTAAACTAATGTTGTACTCTCGATCTCTATGGAGCTATATGTAGAGGACTGTAGTATATTCCTAGAGTGGTCATTTAAAGTGGGCCTTTGAAACTTCGAAAGAAGGGTTTCTCGGGGTAGTTTACGTCTGTTTTCAGGAGACAGCCATTTAAGTTTCTTCAGCATCCCTTGATACGGGTCACACAAACCTGTAGCCATTCGTGCTACCCTTCACTGTATACATTCAATATGCTCCGTTAGTGCTATTTGCTGCGGGTCCCATACACTTGAGCAGTATTTTAGAATGGGTCGCATGACTGATTTCTGAGCAATGTCTTTTGTAGAGTGATTACACTTCCCCAGTATTCTGCTAACGAACCGGAGCCTACCCATGATTGAGCCTGTGTGTTCACTCCATTTCATATCCCTAAAAAGTATTACGCCCTGGTGTTTGCATGAGTTGACCGGTTCGAACCGTGCCTTACTGATATTATGTTCATAGGATACTATATTTTTTCGTTTTGTTACATTTATAAACATTTAAATTACGTTACCAATCTCTGCCCGACTTTGAAATAATATCAAGAGCTGAGTGAAAATATGCAGATTCTTTCGGACAGTACTTCATTATAGGTGAGTGCATCATCTGAGAAAAGTCTGAGGTTACTATTAACATTATGGTACGTGTGTTACGTGTTACACGTGTCGTGGTTTTTCCATGTCTTCGCTGTCGGCGTAGTGTTGGTCAGCATGAGAAAGAGGGAAGAATTTAAGAGCAGACGCCCTCCAAAGAATGCGAGATTAAGCGGCTGTAACAGGCGGTGTGCTGATCGCCGACGGTACAGTCTGTTTGTGATGCATCGCGGCGTTGGCGGGGCCACGCCATCACGCTCGTGGGCAGCGAGTGCGTGCCCTGGGGCCTGCACTGCACCGCGGAGCGGAAGATTCTGTTTCACACTCCAGGGAGCGCTGCACACAGACCGCTTGTTCGCCATAGCCCTACGGCGGACTATATCTTAATAGCGGCGTACGGCGGTACGTGCCCGTACACGAGCTGCTACGCCAATATCACTTAACATGTGGTAATTATTGGGCGATCGTAAATGTTCAACTACTAAACTGGAAACCTTTACACCTGGCTGATTCAGCTGCCCCTACCGATGTCGTTTGCTGCAACCGGCAATGTTATATCTGGCCTTACAAAAACCACTCGCGACAGTTTCATATACGTGCAAACTTACAGACCAACAGAAAAAGAGAACAGAACCTTTTCAATGTAGTTAAATTTTGTTCTAGGATTCGCTTTTGCTGGAGGCTACGGTTTTCGAGTTATTCGAGAGAAACTTAGAAAAATGACCTGCAAACGCACCTCCACCACCATACTCATCTTCTCACGAAATTCCAATCACTAACTTTCTCCTCCGAATGCGAAAACATTTTGATGACACCGACCTGCACAGGGATGAACGATCACCACGATAAAATAAGGGAAATCAGAGCTCGTACGGAAAGATATAGGTGTTCATTCTTTCCGCCGGCCGAGGTGGCCGAGCGGTTCTAGGCGCTACAGTCAGGAACCGCGCGACCGCTGCGGTCGCAGGTTCGAATCCTGCCTCGGGCATGGATGTGTGTGCTGTCCTTAGGTTAGTTAGGTTTAAGTAGTTCCAAGTTCTAGGGGACTGATGACCTCAGAAGTTAAGTCCCATAGTGCTCGGAGCCATTTGAACCATTTTTCATTCTTTCCGCGCGCTATACGAGATTGGAATAATAGAAAATTGTGAAGGGGGTTCGATGAACCTCTGGCAGGCACTTAAATGTGATTTGCAGAGTATCCATGTACATGTAGATATAGATCTTTCACCAATGAGGATTTCAAGTATGTTGTTCGTGGCACTCCCTCCTACCATGGTACAAAAAATTCCGAATACACGAACTTTTCCCGATAATCGACCTTTTTTGGTCTCTACGTCGTCAGCATAGTCAGCTATTTGGCTTTTTCTAACAGTATTAACTTAAACGTGCCCGTGAGGGTAATGAAAGAGAAACGACGTTTGTAAACATTACGCTAAAACTAATTACGTTGGTAATTCGGTCCAAACGTTTACAAGCACAGTAATTTCATAGTCAGGTCTGACGAATACAACAATGTAATTTTTTATTTTTTGTGTTAAAATTAACAAAATTTTTAGGTAAATTTAGCACAAGAGTCAATTTTACAATTTGTAAGTGCTCGACTTAGCCGGGGCGTAATAAGTCAATGAAGACCAAAAAAAGATCGAATGTGGGAAATAATTCGTGCAGTCACAAATTTTTGTATGGTGGCAGAACGAAGTACAATGAACAACATACCACGAGGACCTTTCAATACATAATGCAACACTTTTGTTGAAAGCAGGTTCATTTTATTCAAGTTTCCAATGTACCGCGTTATTCCTCACTCTCTTGGCTACAAAACCCTATTTTTCAACGTAATCTCCGTTGAATGCGACAGCTTTAGGCACATTACTGGGACGGCCTGTATGCCACAATGGTACCACTCTACTGGCCGACGTCGGGGCTGCATCAGTAACCTCCCCATCATCCATGTACTGGTTACCGTGGCGCCCGTCTTCCACTGGGCCAAACACATGGAAACGGAAGGCGCGAGTTCCGGACTGCGGAGTGGATGAGGAAGAATAGTCGAATGAAGTTCGTCATTGCAGACTTGAGTGAAGCCTTCCGTTGTCATTGAGAAGGAGAAGTTCGTTTGCATTTTTATGTCGACAAACACGCTGAAGTCGTTCCTTCAGTTTCCTGAGGGTAGCACAATACACTTCAGAGTTGATCGTTTCACCATGAGAGAGGACATCAAAGAGAATAACCCCTTCAGAATTCCAGAAGACTGTCGCCATGATCTTACCGGCTGAGAGTGCGGCTTTGGACTCTTTCTTCGGAGCAGACATGGTATCGCGCCTCTCCATGGATTGCCGTTGTGTTTCCGTTTCGAAGTGGTGAAACCGTTTCATCACCTCCGACGATGTTCGACAAAAAATTGTCACGATGAGCCTCGTAACGTGCAAGAAATTGTGCCCAGATGATCCTTCGTCGCTCATAAATGTTCTTCTGTTAGACTATTAGGCTGCGACGAACCCAGCGGGCACACACAGTCGAGCACCCAAACTGTTGGATGAATGCGTCAACGCTACCAATAAAGACGTCAAGTTGTGCAGCGAGATGTTTGTTTGTGATCCGTGGATCACGTTGAATGAGAGTCTTCGTACATCTATATTTAAATTGGATGATGGTGGGACATCAGCTGGTATAATTTTTTTGTTGAAAATGATACTCCTCCAGTTGTATTTAATATTTCATATTTATTTGGCTACTAGTTTCGACGTTGCGTCAACGTCGTCTTCAGGCCCGTGCACTTTGATGGTATCAGTTGTGTGTGGCTGAGTACTAGAAGTCCGCGGTGAGACCAATAGGTGCTCCACATGGATGGCGGGTAGTAATTAGTGTCCCTAGTTACTGCCCGCCATCCACACACAATTGATATCATCAAAGTGTACGGGCCTGAAGATGACGTTGACGCAACGTCGAAACTAGTAGCCAAATAAATATGACATCTTAAATACAGCTGGAGGTGTTTCATTATGGAATGAGAGTGTCCGTACGTTCAAACATTGCAGAGGTCACTGTAGTGTGCGACCGGTCGGCATGCGGGAGATCGGACAGGTGCGCGCGATCTTTTAGCGATGATGACAGACCCCTCGCCCAACGACTTACGGTGCTTTTGCCCACTGCGAGGTCTCCGTAGACATTCTGCAAGCGCCTATAAATATCTGCGATGCTCTGGTTTTCCGTCAAAAGAAACTCAATGACAGCTCTCTGCTTGGAATGCACCTCCGTTACAGACGCCATTTTGATGGCTACGTGTAGCGTCGCCAACTATCGGAACTTCTTGAAACTATAGGGGCAGACCGGGAATATTCCACGATGTCCTACGCAAAATTCAGCATTTTTTTCAACCAAAACTGGTCGAGAAAAAACTGTAGTGCATTACTTATTAAACGCCGCTCGTAGAAATCCTCGCCGTTGGGGATTGAGTGTGGGAGTGGGGGTTGGTTTGAAAGTCATTTTTGTCATTTGTCTTGAATAACTCGAAAACTGTGGCCTCTAGCGAAAATGTATCCTCGTACAATATTTAAGTAAACTGAATTTCGAACAAAAAAGGTCCTGTTAATTTTATTTCTGCAGAACTAACAATTTGCGCGTAGCGAACGACAGAATATGAAAAATTCGCACGTGGGTCTGCAAACCCACATATAACATTGCGGGTTGCTTGAAACGACATCGTTTGGGGCAGCTGAATCACCATGTGTAATGATACAAATTTTTTCACTGAATAGTGATGTATTTTTGTATATTGATGTAATATTCTCAGTGTTATTTAAAAATGACATGCACGCTATTTGTCCATAACTTTAAAATTAGTATTGGCCGGCCTCTGTGGCCGAGCGGTTCTAGGTGCTTCAGTCTGGAACCACGCGACCGCTACGGTAGCAGATTCGAATCCTGCCTCGGGCATGGATGTGTGTGATGTCCTTAGGTTAGTTAGGTTTTAGTAGTTCTAAGTTTTAGGGGACTGATGACCTCAGAAGTTAAGTCCCATAGTGCTCAGAGCCATTTTCACCATTTAAAATTAACATTCATAATTGTTGAGACTTTTGGGAGACAAAAACTACTCCACCTGGTATGCAATAAAGAGAGACATAAAGAACAATGTAATAATTTGAATTCCAAAGTAGTCATATGTGTACAGGTGTGAATATTACTGAAACGTTACTTTAATAAGGCATGGTTGCAAAGCAGTGATGTGTATTATTTACAGAAGCCTGTCAGAAGCTGAACTCGGGACAGATCAGTGTGCTTTTCACAGATGTGTAGGAACGAGGCAGTATTCAGCCCACGACTTATTCTCAGTACACGCTGAAGACCGGCAAATCTACGTTCTTAGCGGATCGTCACATTTCTGTGGCGTACTGATCGTTCAGTAACGTTACGGGAATGCAACTTTATCCATATAATTTCCTCGGATAATATTTCGGCTGAAAACCTTTCAATCATCTCTGAAGCTGAATGGATGGTTCTCAGCTGAAACGTCGGCAGGTACGGCCGTGGACCAATGGAAAAGTGTCACTTGGTAAAGTGAACCACGTTTCTTGTCACACTAGGTCGACGGTCGTTTCTGGATGCGCCGTCATTCAGGTAACTGGCATCTCTAAATATGCGCCGCGCCCCTGACGCCATGGGGGAATTTCATCTGGCCTCACACGGGACCTACATAAGTAATCGAAGGTACCATGGACTGTGTGAATTTCCCTCGTTCTTGATGTCGTCCCCGATACCATCCTCCAGCAGAATAGCTGACCGTGTCATAGGGAAAGAATCTTCCTACAGTGTCCTTTGCAAGTGTCCGTCGTTGTGAGTACGATGTTCTGTGTAGTTCTAAGTGCACGTCGAGGTCAGTGCATTCGAACGTAGGCAAATTGTTGGTGCCCACATGGCTTGGCTCTGAGCACTATGGGACTCAACTGCTGTGGTCATAAGTCCCCTAGAACTTAGAACTACTTAAACCTAACTAACCTAAGGACAGCACACAACACCCAGCCATCACGAGGCAGAGAAAATCCCTGACCCCGCCGGGAATCGAACCCGGGAACCCGGGCGTGGGTGCCCACATGGTAGTTGCTTCCGTAACCAAGGCAGTTGAAGTGTTTTCTGTTTCAAGAGGCGCCATAGCGAAGATTTGTACTGCTTACAGGGAAAGACGAAAAGCAACTTCCATTAAATCACAACGCGGACGAAAGTTGGCTGAGTGACCGGTAATTAACGAGGATCATGACGAAACATAAGAGGACGACAGTTGCAAAAGCACTATAGAGGCGAATGTCACACTCACGAACACTGTCAGTAACAAAACGACAGGAAGGGAGTGCCAGAAGCAGGAAGTAGCTGGATGAAGTGGAATTCCAAACCACTCATCATTGACGCAAATGTTCGTAACAGGAACCCGTGGTGCCGAAGCAATAGAACAAAATCATTGGCAGAATTAGCCTTGTTTCACAATGTTTCCAACTTCTAGTCGAGTTTACGTCCCAAGAGTGAAACACAGACGGAGTTCGGCGATGGCTTGGGCAGCCATACGTGGTATTCCATGGGCCCCATCGTTACTACGCAACGTCGCATCGTTGGGTGGTATTATGTGGCCATTTTGGTTGATCAGGTCCTTTCCAAGGTGCACTATTTGTACCCCAGTGGTGATGCTGTGGTCCAAGACGACAAGGCCCCTATTTACACAGCTCGCATCGCCCAGGACTGGTTTCGTGAGCATGACGATGAGTAGTCACATCTCCACTGACCGCCACCAGATCTGGTTACTACTGAGCTTTTGTGGTCTGCTTTGGAGAGAAGGGTGCGTGATTGATACCATCTTTACTTGTATTATTTTGCAGGAGGAGGGATATACATGGTCACAATTACTGCACTATATGAAATAAAATCGTCATAACTTCTTAACGGTTTGCGTTAGGATGTTCAAACTGCACGGTTGACCGGGAGGCATGATGGGAATTAGTCTGCGCATGATGGTTTGGTTTAGCGACGAAGCCCACCTTCATTTGGATGGGTTCGCCAATAACCATAGTTGGCGCAGTTGGAGGACTGAGAAACCGCGTTTCGTGATCGAGAAGTCTCTTCACCCTCAACGGGTGACTGTGTCGTGTGCAGTGTCCAGTCACGGAATAACCTTTGATGACACGGTGACTACCGAACGGTAGGTGAAGGTTTTGGAAAATTATTTCATCCCCATTATCCACACTGATCCTGATTTCGACGAAATGTGGTTCGTGCAAGACGGAGCTGGACCTCATCGAAGCACGAGAGTGATGTCTTTGAGGTGCGCCTTGGGAAACGCGTTCTTGCTCTGAGGTATCCAGAGGCCACTGCCATGGCCCTCTATTGGCCACCATATTCTCCGGATCTGAACACTTACGACCCATTTTTTGTGGGGCTATAGAAAGACAAGGTGTAATAACCCCAAAACCATTGCTGAGCTGTAAACAGCCATTGAAGAGGTCATCGACAGCCTTGCTGTTCCGACACTTCAGCAGATCATGCAGAATTCCTAGACGCTTGCTCCCACGCACTGTGCCACAACAATCTGGCTTTCGTCAAAGTCTCTTAAATCAGCGGATTTCCGCATTTGCACCACTTATGTCGCTGGAATATTTCCCCATTCGTCACTGCTTCACTCATACTTTACTTTACAGCTTCAGTATGACAGCAGTGCCTAACTTTCACTGATGAGCCAAGACATTATGACCACCTACTGCTCCACCTCTGGAACACAACCCTTCAGTGACTCTGTGTGCCATGGATTCGACAAGTACGTGCCCTGAGGGCCACCAGGCAGCAGAGGATCTCGCGGCGGGCAGAGGTCATAATGTTCTGGCTGATCAGTGTATATGATACACAATGTTTAAATGCTGTAACTACAAATGTCATTATCTGATTTTAACCATGACAAAGTGTGCCAAAAGCGACAAGCTTTTGGTAAACCACCATTGTGCCACAACAGTGAAATAGTATAACCTCATAGCAAGCAGATTATAGCACGAAAAGCATCAAATACGAAAAGTTTTAAACTACCGAGATGTAGTTTTTTGTCATTTTATTGTATCAAATCGTACCTAAAATGACGCGTTTTCGAGAGGACCTCAATGTGCTGGTGTTTTGAAACAGCTCATATACATACCACATACGGTATAATATAAAATTCACTCAATACAATATGACCTATTCTAAGTTCTGTTGTGACGTAAAAGAGATGCTGCATGTTTTTGACCACGTTCCTCCTTACGAGGCAAAAGACTGACGTGGTAGATCCTTACTTTCACTTTTAACAATGTAGTGGTAGGTAGAATTCTATGATGTGGCGTCACGAACTCCATGTCCGCGAAAGTTTTCACGTCCCGTGAGAGAACGCCTTAAGAACTTGGAGAGAGACGTGAATAATGCTAAACTTCGGCAGTGTGCGCTCTCAGCAGGTCTCACAATGGCCTGAGTGCCTCTTAAGTTTCTGATCTTGGGATCTTGGGATCTGCGCCAAATCTTGGGATCTGCGCCACATCATCGCTAATAACGACAGGCATATCGAGCATGTCATAACGTAAATACGAATATCTGTAGTGACGTTTACATGTTGAATAAAGTGTGCGCACTTCATAGTTTGCAACTAATTCACCTTTTTTCATATAGTTCAATAATTGTTACAATGTAAGATTCCCTTTAAAACCATATAGGACCTGTATTTATCCATTTCGAGACTAATCGAAGCTGTTTTGAATGCCAACTATTTTCCTACACCGTGTTCGGTATGGTAATGTTCTGTAATTTTGGGGTCTCCATATTTTTGTCCATGCTTTGTATATTTTCAGCAAGACGTTACATAGCACCATTGATGTTACCTTATCACATTTGTATTTATTACACCTGGCCTCGGGGCTTTGGCATTCTACAAATATCTCACATTTTTGAGAACTTCACCAGGCGTTATTGGTGGAACGTTCTTTCCTCTCCAGTCTTTATGTACTTATGTTTGTGAGAAGTAAGCTTTGTCTTCTGTAAATATTCTATGATTATGCTTCGTCCATTCTTCAATGCTTATTGGACTATCCTAGCCCATTATCTTGATCACTTTGCACGCTTTATTTGCACTGGGCTTTCACTGTGTTCCTTTCTGTGTTCTCCAGATATTTGGCACATTTATTGGCTTTATTTGCGGCACTATCGGCCTCTTTCCTCTTCGCATTATATACAGCAGCACGTGATCATTCCTGGGATATAAACGATGTAGAGGGATGGGGAGCGTAATCACGTTAATTTTGCGCAGAATGGAGAAATAGTTTTGAGATTTCATGGCGAACGGCTCTGGGCACATTTGCTACTAGTCAATGGCCGGCCTGTGTGGCCGAGCGGTTCTAGGTGCTTCAGTCTGGAACCGTGCCACCGCTACGGTCGCAGGTTAGAATCCTGCCTCGAGCATGGATGTGTGTTATGTCCTTAGGTTAGGTAGGTTTAAGTAGTTCTAAGTTCTAGGGGACTGATGACCTCAGATGTTAAGTCTCATTGTCCTCAGAGCCATTCGAACCATTTTTGCTAGTCAATAGCTCTGAGCACACTTGCTACTAGTCAATAGCCGCGACATGTTCTGGCTTTCTTCCAACTGATACGGTTATCCGTCTGGCGCGGTGGAATGCGGTTCTGGTTGGCAAAGATTTTTGTTTTTAAAAGCGATGTAGGCACGTGCACCCACCTTAGACTTCGCTGGACACGACAAAAAAAAAAAAAAAAAAAAAAAAAAAGCATACTTAAGGACAAACTTGATAAATTTTTCTACAGGTAGCAGCACCATCCACGCTACATTAAGGGCTACTCAGCGTCGACAAATTGTATTATCCGCAACACGAACTAAGGGTGACATTATCCGGAAATTAAAAGAAAAAATAGTCTGCATAGATTGGAAGCATGAACCATTGTCTCCACAACGGCCATTTTTGGTTGCGCCACTTTTTGAAAGGTTTCCTTTTCCTTTTTCTCTGCGTGATCGTAAAAGTAGCGCCCGCGTCCCTAAAATTAAGCCGGATGAACTTTATGCAGTCCTGTATTGGTGAAACTTTTTCCCGATCAGCATCTTCATTTTAGTTTTGATCTTAGAGACAATGTTTACAGCTATTAGCATCCGGTCCTCCAGTTTGAGCCCTTAAGTATTTGGATTGCTAACTATTGGCAGAAAACCGAAAACATACGAATACCGAATCTTAAGATAAAACGCAGCTCCCAGTCTCATCAGTCTCCATTTTTTTTCTTTTTGTTTGAGTCTTCATTGTCAGCCGTTACAGGAAGCAGTTGGCGCTGTAGCCGCGGTCTCAAGGGCCCCACACTGGCAGCTAGCACGATCTAGAGGTAAATTCCGGTTTCATGCTTCTAAAATGTTCAATTGTGTGTGAATTCCTAACGGACCAAACTACTGAGATCATCGGTCCCTAGACTTACCCACTACTTAAACTAATTTATGCTAAGAACAATACCCACACCCATGCCCGAGGGAGGACTCGAACCTCCGGCCGGAGAGGCCGCGCAATCTGTGACATGGCCCACTCAAACCGCGCGGCCCATATTTCTACACCTTTTAGCTGCAGTAGCATGTACTGCCTCTATCGTTTTTGTTGATGAAGCCCAAAGAAAATACATGTCACTGAAACAACAGCTGATGCAAAATTAAAGCAAGTCATGATGGTAACAATACCGACATTGGAGCAACAAACAAACTAACAGCTGATGCAAAATTAAAGCAAGTCATGATGGTAACAATACCGACATTGGAGCAACAAACAAACTAAACTAATCATGACAGTGACAATAGCAGCACAGAACAACAATACTGTGCCACAATAAAGTGTATGATTGCAAAAAAACTCAAAAGTATAGCGACATCTGGAATAAATAAGGGTGATTTGTATTACTTTTGCTCTTATACTACTACTACTACCTTTACTACAGTTTGTTGAATTAATAACTGCTCATAAACAAATGTAGAAGTCAATGTGGAATAGAGAACATGGGTAACTGTAAGGTGACTTATGAAATCCTGCATAGGCGTTGGTGGTGTTTCGGCAAAATACCTGAAGAACAATTTAGCTCAGACTTGATAAGAGGGATGCCAAAAGGTTCGTGGGAGAATAATGGAAATAAGTTCGAAATCAGATCAACAATTACAGGACAATTTAAAAAGAAAGACCTTTAAGTGTCTCCAAGGCCCTTTATATGCATTGTAGGGTTAAATAGTTAAGTCTTCCCGTTCTGTGTGCGAGTGCAACGGGAAGAAATTTTAATACGTGGTAAACTGAACTAGCTTGGCCTGTCGTGGTGGGGCTCTGTTGTGATAGACCACCGAGGTGCGTTTCGACGGCTGAAGCATATGAACAAATGCGTATCTAACATAAATTGAGTATTACAGCTAGCAAGTTTGCAGACGATCCTGTTAATAGATTACGTTAGAACAAGGAATACACAGACTAATATAGACGTTCAGATCCAATAGTTTCTATTTAAACTGAAGGTGGAGGAGGGAGAAAGGCAAGAGAAGGTGCTGTTGACGTCAGCTGCATCCAGACGTTACGCGGAATTAGGGGTGACGTGTGAAAGTATGAGCCGGACCAGGACTCGAATCCAGGATCTCCTGTTTACTAAGCAGTTGCGTTAACCACTGCAGCAGCCACAGACAGTGTTTACTGGAACTGCCCAGACTATCTCTGATGCCCCTCGGCCGACCCACACGCCCACCTAATACCACCTATCCACAGTCCTTGTCCACGTTCTTCATGCTCGCTACTTGGAGATACCCGCAGAAGGTCAGATGTAATTGTGCATTTGCACTGAAGAAGGTGGGTTTGTTGTCTATAGATGCCGATCAATTATATGAACGCGTGGTGTCTTTTCTTTCGGACATGACCGAAAGTACGGACACCACGCATTCCTGTAATCAATATTTTCTCACTAGAGGACCGAAAAAGAAATAATTGCACAAACAAAGGATCAATCAAAGGAAATCAAGGTCGAATACGTTGTGTCACACAGAAATCTCATAAAACAGAAATGGGGCAACTTCTGTTACTACAGTAATAAAGAAAATACATCACGCCGAAATTACGTCAGTCTCCTTGTAGCGTCCCCCACTGCACACGTCTTAGCCGTGTCATCGCGCACTTGCTAATTGTAGATGCAAGGCTCTCGGTTACTATTATTGCCGAATCGAATGGGGAAACATATACAGCTCACTATAGACGACGGCAACGACAACGCCCTAAACAGTCATATGTTTCATATTGAATTATCAACTAATAAAAAGATTAAAGTTGGTATTGATCTATAACAGAAATAAATATTAACACTTGCTGATTAATTTAGATGCTTGAAATGAATTTCGATAAGTCTGAAATGATATGATCGCCAGTCCAATCGGACAAACTTCACCGAAAAATCAGTTGATTACAGCAGTGGAGTACGTTTCTACGACTGCATACACAACTGGAATATACAAATTTTGCATTGTGCCTGCTGATGCATATATTCCATGCAATTACTAACTGTAGCTTGTCGGAATGACTGTGCTCAAATTCTGAACGTAACAATTTTAATACGATAAAACATACTGTGATCTGTGATATACTTTGAAATGACCTTGAACAGGACAATACATAGCCGTCGCAGCGTACTGACACTTACCATCTCAAATTTATTTTTATATGACTTAATCAGATCAAAAACGGCCTTGCTGTGCTGGTAATTTTTCCCGAGGGCATGCAGCTTTACTGTAAAGAGAACTGCATCAAACCGGTCTCTGGACTGAAGTCCACAACAAAAACAATCAGATCAGAAAATCATAATATTCAAACTACTGAAACTAATTACGAAGTATCAACAGTCGAAAAAACGCTGAAATACTGCACATCAGGCGATCAACACATAATAATAATACAGAAGTACAAGCAAATTTCTTTGAATATTTGTTTAGTCCCTGCATTCAAGTTAAATTAAACAATTACTTTCAAAACTATATAAATAAAGAATTAAATGTTCGTTTGTTCAAAATAGTGTATCTCTGAAAGTTCTTGATTTATTGTATATATTGTAATAACCATGTAATAAAAGAGGAAACATTATAAAAACATAAATGTTGGTTTGTTTAAAACCATTAATCTTCGAAAGCTCTTGAGCGATTACTTTGAAATTTTGACACGACGTTGAGATATATATATATATATATATATATATATATATATATATATATATATACGGATCAACGTTTAAACACCTATGGACTATGTACTCTTATAAATATATAATAATCAAACGTTGTTAGCAAACAGAACGTTGTATTTATGGTTTATTGATTTATGATTAGGATACTAAGGATACTACTACAGAATATGAATTTGCAACAACATTAAACAAAGCTCCGGGTCAGAGACAGGGGAGAAGAAGAGATGGACAGAGGGGTGGGAGGAAATGTACATAGAAAACGACAAGGAGGAGATGGACAGAGAGAGGGGCCAGGAGGAGAAAGAGAGAGAGAGAGAGAGAGAGTGAGTGAGAGAGAGAGAGAGTGGGAATGGAGGGGGAGGGGGAGGAAAACATGGGCAGAGAGAGATTCGTTCAAATGGCTCTAAGCACTATGGGACTTAACATCTGAGGTGATCAGTCCCCTGGACTTACAACTACTTAAACCTAACTAACCTAGGGACATGACACATATTCCTGCCTGAGGCAGGATTCGAACCTGCGAAGGTAGCAGCAGCGCGGTTCCGGACAAGCGCCTAGAACCGCTCGGCCACAGCGGCCGGCGCAGAGAGAGAGGGAGGACATGATGGACAGAGGGGGAAAGAGGAGGAGAGGGACAAAACAGGGGGAGTGGGAGATAGACAGAGACAAGGAAGAGAAAGAGATTGGGACGTATATGCAATTTCTATACGTATTACAAACTTGTGCTTTCTCTCTTCTTTCCTTTCCATTAAAGCAGACTCATCCACATCAAAGTGTGGACGGGTACAACTAGTAAAAGAATACTAGTCTGAAGCTCTGTTATTATGCAGGCTGGCTGTTAATTGTTTTAAATCCACTCATAATTGTTTCAAAGGAACAAAACTTTGTAGACAGGTAAATCTCGTTATACACGATAGTTACATTCCGCGGAATCGCCGCTCGTACCGAATTCGCGTAAATCGAGAGTAATTTTATGTATAAAATATGGGGTTGAGTTCTCGCTTATTCACATACTAAGTTTAAAATAGCAGCGTTTCTTAGCATTTTTAACCAAAATAAATATTATCATTTTAGTCAAACGTATTTTAATGCGAAATTTATACACTTAAAAATTTAATTCACTGAAGTCATTGTTCCATCTCCGATGAACTCTCAGCGGCTCTTGTTAACAACACTATAATGGCATAGGATTCCGGAAATGGTGGATAACAAGAAGCTTTAATTTTCAATCCACTGCAGCATTTCCTCCGAAATGAAAGGTGCATCGCTTTTGGCAGCCTGAAATCCAGGTGCTGTTTTTTCTGCAGTAGAAAAGAACGTACAGCCAAGGATTCGTTTCCAAAATAAGCCCGTTTCATCAGGGTTGAAAAGCTGGTTCGCATTATAGCCTTCTACTGTCACCGTTTTTGAGCCTCTTTCTAAATTGATCGGCTGCAACTTTCTCTGCTGCAGTTGCCTCTCCTGTCATGTTAATGTTGTGAAACCAAAGCAATGGTTGAAACGATCAAACCAGCCTCAGCTGGCCGAGAAAGATGCCGTATCGTCCTTTTTCTTTCGTTAAAACAGCATACAAACTCTTGGTTTTGAGTTGCAGCTACAGAGAGAGGCACGTACTGTTGGTTGTGGAGCTCAGTTCAATGGCTTAGAACTTTTTTTTTCATTATTTACATCGCCTCCGTGCGAGATTTGGTTACTCTGGTTACACTTAAGCCAGTTTTTCGAAATGATTCCGCAATGTCACAAACAGTTCTTTCAGTGGATGCAAAAAATCCCAAAGCACGCCGAATGTCAACGATACGCTCACCCTGCTCATAGCGATTCTAACTTTGTTTATAATGAATACAATCTTGGAAGACACTTCTTTCGCTCGACAGGCACTCTTTCCCTCCAGTCACCCGCCATTTTAAATATGGACCCAGTAAATTGCAACTTCACAGCACTGCTCACCTGATATCTCGACAAACACAACAGAGGATGTGCATTGAGATACGCTAACGCATCACTGATTTCGTGTATTGTTAACACATGACAGCACTGGACTTGTAACTAAAATACTATATATGCGCAATGCGGGTAATGAATCCACGTGTAACGGCGTCTACCTGTAATTGTACGAAATTCTGTTATGATACTCGATCATGCGAATAGTAATATTCGAATAAAGACCTATTCCAGGTAACAATGTCATAGATTGTTTGGTGGCGGCAGTGACGCAGCGGTGCTTCAATTCCGAAGTTTGCGACAACTCGTTAATATTGTGCAGTGGCATAAACTGTTGGCAAAGTTTCACTGCAAGCCACAAGTGTCACCTTTCCGAGAATTGGCATGCTGTTATGGCGCGCTTCGCAAATGCTAACGAGCGCAGTCCGCCGTTTAAGAGCCCGTTTCGCGGCGAAGACCTGCTGCTAACGATGGTACACGAATGCCAAGTTTTCAGTTATTGTTAGGAAAACGTGCCAGTCCTAATCTCTACATATCTCTTTGCCTTACGGCATCTCAGTGAGTCCTATAATTACACATCAACATTATAAGAGTAGAATTTTTAATTAAACTGCGCTTTATAAAAATGCACAGGAAATGATAAATCTATGTTACTTTATATTTGAGAAATAAAAAATATTTTTTACATTGTACTATCCTGGAGTGTTACAACCTGAGAAACTGTTCAGCAGTATTACGTAAAAATTAAATGTTCATTTTCTTCTTTTACATTTTTCCGTACTGGTGAATCATTGTGAAGTTCATGCAGCTATCTTTTTTCCCTTCTCCTTTATTCTCTCTATTGAGCGCATGGAATAGCTAGTCGTCCTTGTAAACCTCTTGTTGTTGTGGTCTTCAGTCCTGAGACTGGTTTGATGCAGCTCTCCATGCTACTCAATCTTGTGCAAGCTGCTTCATCTCCCAGTACGTACTGCAACCTACATCCTTCTGAATCTGCTTAGTGTATTCATCTCTTGGTCTCCCTCTACGATTTTTACCCTCCACGCCGCCCTCCAGTACTGAATTGGTGATCCCTTGATGCCTCAGAACATGTCCTACCAACCGATCCCTTTTTCTAGTCAAGTTGTGCCACAAACTCCTCTTCTCCACAATTCTATTCAATACCTCCTCATTAGTTATGTGATCTTCCCATCTAATCTTCAGCATTCTTCTGTAGCACCACATTTCGAAAGCTTCTATTCTCTCCTTGTCTAAACTATTTATCGCCCATGTTTCAATTCCATACATGGCTACACTCCATACAAATACTCTCAGAAACGACTTCCCGACACTTAAATCTATTCTCGATGTTAACTAATGTCTCTTCTTCAGAAGCGCTTCCCTTGCCATTCACAGTCTACATTTTATATCATCTCTATTTCGACCATCATCAGTTATTTTGCTCCCCAAATAGCAAAACTCCTTTACTACTTTAAGTGTCTCATTCCCTAATCTAATTTCCTCAGAATCACCCGAGTTAACTCGACTACATTCCATTATCCTCGTTTTGCTTTTGTTGACGTTCATCTTATATCCTCCTTTCAAGACACTGTCCATTCCGTTCAACAGCTCTTCCAAGTCCTTTGCTGTCTCTGACAGAGTTACAATGTCATCGGCGAACCTCAAAGTTTTTATTTCTTCTCCATGGATTTTAATACCTACTCCGAAATTTTCTTTTGCTTCTTTTACTGCTTGCTCAATATACAGATTGAATAACATCGGGGAGAGGCTACAACCCTGTCTCGCTCCCTTCCCAACCGCTGCTTCTCTTTCATGTCCCTCGACTCATAACTGCCATCTGGTTTCTGTACAAATTGTAAACAGCCTTTCGCTCCCTGTACTTTACCCCTGCCACCTTCAGAATTTGAAAGAGAGTATTCCAGTCAACATTGTCAAAAGCTTTCTCCAAGTCTACAAATGCTAGAAACGTAGGTTTGCCTTTTCTTAATCTAGCTACTATACCTGTTAAGCATAGTTTTTAATGAGGATTTCGCTTCTTCGTCTGCCTCTTCCGACAAATAATTAATGGCATTGCTTATAATGACAGAAGACCTCCGTAGTCCAGTGGCCAGCGTGTCTCGCTGCTATGTTCGTTTCCCGGCGCTTCCCGAAATTTTCCCTTGGTGGGAAGATTTGAACGGGGGTGCCCTCAGCCTCTTGATGCCAATTGCGGGAGAGGGTTATGCTGACCGCATGCCTCTCCATACCTCATTCGAATAACGCCATGAGCAGAGGATGACACGGCGGTCAGTCGGTCCTGATTGGCCCGTCTGGGCAAGGACGCTATAAGATGAGATCAGTTTTGCCTGATCATCGAATACTTACTCTGCACTCTTGGTGCCTGAAGACTTTGGTGCTGGAAGACTGTGGTGCCGAAAGACTGAGGTTCCATGCTGCATGATAAAGAGACAGCAACGAAAACGCGCGAAGTGTATAGGTCTGTAGGTGACTGTGAACCGTGACGGCAGGCCCTTCGGAACAAAGGGTAGTCTTGCCCAATGCCTACGAAGAAACTGTATTTCTGCCCCTGTCTTATGCTATTCTGCTCGAGCTCTACAATGGGAAGTACCGTCTGCTATGCACTTCACAGTGCTGACACACTTCAGTACGCCTCTACCAGGGAAGACAAGGAAGGCTTGGACGGTGGGTACTGATCATCATTCATTAATACACATTTGAACTATAACTTATTAAAATTACTTAATTCCACATAATTCATCAAATCAGCAAAGTGAAAAAGGATGTCCCCCGAAACCAAAGGGTGAGCGAGAGCACTGCCAAGCAAAGACTTAGATATGATGAAATTTTCGAAATAACCTTACACCAGTGAGCACTTGAGGGGAAAGTTACATAATCTTAACAATGTAGGCCTTTAAGTAAAACCAAACAACAGGCTTAAAAGCTGTTAGCAGTGCGTGAAATAATTTACGTAAGCTTTCGGTAACGCCAAAGTAAACATTAATGGGGCACATCCAGTGATATTTAAATCAATTTAAAGAATGTTTTTAGCAAAGATATATACAACAACTGCAATAAAAAATTTGAAGGTGAAGCTTTTACAAAATACTCAGAGCAATCTCCTGGTTCACAAGCGTTCGCACTGGACGGGAGAAACAGTGACACCGCACAGGAACGTCGCCAAGGAGACGAAGTTAACTGGTTCTAAAAACATACGCAAGGCTATTATTACAAACACAATAAATTAACACACGCAATATAGCGTGCCACTAAATAGCTGAATCTAACACTCTGGGTATTAGATTTAGGAATTAATTGCTCTCCTCCCGTCCATAATACTCTGTTTAACAATATAAGAAAAACATCGTCATTTTTTCTGTTTTCCGTCTTTCCCTTAGTTGCTTTAAATTCGTGGAGGTATGTACCGTCTAAGCAGCTAACTGAAGGCAGTTTGTATACTGCCATACGCATTTCGCTTCATTTATTCAGGAAGCATCATCAATGGCGATTTCTAGCGCTGTTAACTCGTGTGCGTGATCCTGGAGATGTATTCGTTAATTTCCATATTCCAGATGGCCGATTTCTGGCATTCTTTCACCCACATTTGTCACATCCCTTATGTCACTTGCACTTTCCATTTTGCGATCAACATATGTGTGTTTTCGTTTGTATAGTGTTGGCAACATGTTGATCACAAAATGGAAAGCGCAAGTGACATATGCGATGTGACGAATGTGGGTGAAAGAAAGCCAGAAATCGGCCAGCTGGAGTATGGAAATTAAGGAATACATTTCCAGGACCACACACATGAGTTAACGGCGCTGGAAATCGCCACTGATGATGCTTCCCAAATAAATGAAGCGAAACGTGTATGGCAATAAACAAACTGCCTTCAGTTAGTTGCATAGGCGGTACATATCTCCACGAAAATAAAAAAAAGTAAAAAGTCCCTGGGGCCAGGTGATGTAATAGAGAACTATTATAAGTTAACAAAATTTCGCTGCATTTGCAAGAAGAAGAAAATTTGTGGTTTCAAAATAAGCAGTACCGGGATTATTAAAAGAATTCCATTAGCAGCTCTGGAAGACTAGCCTGGCTCAACTCCATAAGGAGCACGCGCAGAGAGGACAGGTGGAACGTTGAAAGTCACACTAAAACTTTACGCTGTCTATAACGGCAAAAGTTACTGAATATGAAGTCGTATGTCCTCATTCACTTCTCTCACTAAAGGACCAACGCAATAAACATCAAACATGTAATTATAAGGAAACCTTACCATGGGACTCTGAATCTTGTCAAACAGATCAAGTGATTTAAATAACGAGATTGTAATTAGCCGGTATCAGATTCTCTCAGAGGTCCGCCTAGCTAACGAGCATCGCCCAAGCTGGTGCACCTTGCAAGACACTCGGCTGGTATAACGTGTCGTAACTGCAGTTACACCACCGCTGCTGTAGTGATAAATGTAAGCAGCCACTTCAAAATCTTCTCACCGGATATTAATGGAGAGACGTAAACTTGCAGCTTGTTCTCCCATGGCGACAGGTTGAATAGAACTCTGGCACAGATGGCGGTTTGCAGCACCAGTCCTAAAGGCCGCGGTGGAAAAGGCCTCTCTTTCCGCTGTACCACCAGCTACGACGGAACGCGGCCCGCGCATGTCCTCAGAAGCACAGCCGCCAACCCCGCACCGCCAGGCGCTCCGCACTCGCCACCAGCTTTCCAGCAATGAACCACTTGCCTCCTCCGCGGACTCTCTGCGACACAACGAGCTCGCGAGACATCTTAGAAGCCGTCCGTAGACGCCCACTGAATAACGCCGCACCAAAGCCTGGAGCGATAGGTCGGTTCGCGACACGGGTCAAGTACATTGCAGAAAATGGATGTTGATGCTTTCCTAAAATGTGTGGTGTTTGCCCTGTGTGTAGTGTTAGATTCAAACAGCCCGATAATAGGTCTAAACATATTTACACCAAAGTGACAAAAAAATGGTATAGGCATGCGTATTCAAATACAGAGATAGGTAAACAGGCAAAGTACGGCGCTGCGGTCGGGTACGCCTATATAAGATAACAAGTGTCTGGCACAGTTGTTAGATCATTTACTGCTGCTACAATGGCAGGTTATCAAGATTTAAGTGATTCTGAAAGCGGCATTGTAGTCGGCGCACGAGCGATGGGACACAGCAGCTCCGGGGTAGCGATGAAGTGGGGGCTTTCCCGTAGCACAATTTCACGAGTGTACCGTGAATATCAGGAATGGGGTAAAACACCAAATCTCCGACATCACTGCGACCGGAAAAATGATCCTGCAGGAACGGGACCAACGACGACTGATCGTTCAGCGTGACAGAAGTTCAACCCTTCCGCAAACTGCTGCAGTTTTCAATGCTGGGCCATCAACAGGTGCCAGTGTGCGAGCCATTCAACGAAACATCATCGACATGGGTTTTCGGAGCCGAAGGCCGACTCGTGTACCTTTGAAGACTGCACGAGACAAAGATTTACCCCTCACTTGGGCCAGTCAGCACCGACGTTGGACCTGGAAACATGTCGCCTGGTCGGACGAGTCTCGTTTCAATTTATATAGAGCGGATGGACCTGTACGGGTATGGAGACAACCTCATGAATCGATGGACCCTGCATGTCAGTAGGGGACTGTTGGATCTGGTGGAGGCTCTGTAATGGTGTGAGGCATGTGCAGCTGGAGTGATATTGGACCCCTGATACGTCTAGATACGACTCTGACAAGTGACAGGAACGCGAGCATCCTGACTGATCCCCTGCACCCATTCATGTCCATTGTGCATTCCGACGGACTTGGAAAGTTCCAGCAGGACAATGCGACACCCTACACGCCCAGAATTGCTACAGTGTGGCTCCAGGAACATCTTCTGAGTTTAAACACTTCCGCTGGCCATCAGACTCCCCAGATATGAAAATTAGTGATCATATCTGGGATGCCTTGCAACGTGCTGTTCAGAAGAGATCTCCACCTGCTCGTGCTCTTACGGATTTATAGACATCCCAGATGGATTGGTTCAAATGGTTCAAATGGCTCTGAGCACTATGGGACTCAACTGCTGAGGTTATCAGACCCCTAGAACTTAGAACTACTTAAACCTAACTAACCTAAGGACATCACACACATCCATGCCCGAGGCAGGATTCGAACCTGCGACCGTAGCAGTCGCACGGTTCCCGACTGCGCGCCTAGAACCGCGAGACCACCGCGGCCGGCCCAGCTGGATTCATGGCGTCAGTTCCCTCCAGCACTACTTCAGACAGGGTCGAGTCTATGCCACCTAGTGTTGCCGAACTTCTGCGTGGTCGTGACCGTACACGATGTTAGGCAGGTGTACCCGTTTATTTGTGTACGAAGATGTGGTATACTTTTTTAGTCAAGGTAGATTACCAGGCGAGGCATACCTCCCCCCTTCCGCACCAGGGCACGTCGTGGGCTCACGGTCCTGACGGAGGGCACACGTCCCTGGCCTGGGCATGTCAGGAGTGCACGTGCGTGTCCGAAAGGCATTTACGGAGGCCGCGAGCTGCACGCAGGGTTGTACAGCCGGCGGGTTGTGCGCCTCACCCGCGGACTATATATAGCGGCGGCTGCGGCGTCGGCAGTGGCGGGCAGCGACCGCGCCAATTAGCGCGAGGAGTGCGGCTGATGCAGCCCTCGAGGCGTTCACTGGCAGCCTCGCAGCCTGCCAGCCGGCTTGTTATCGCTCCTCCTCTCCGGAGGGCCGCATTATTCAAAACACGCTGCCTCGGCCGCGCTCTCGCCTCCGCGAGTGCTCGCAGGATTACTTGTTAAGCTGCCGAGTCCTCTCCACTTGAACAATCACCCCCGCATACCGTCAGACATATTCTCTTAAAGCTGTTGCATTCCTTTTCGCACCCAAACATTTGAATAGCATAATTTGCAGACTAGGGTGCTTGCAGAAATACTACTGACTTCAAATTTACACAGTGCTCAAGTCCTAATGTACTCCCTCAGTAACGAAATAGGAAATATGCAGGCGTCACTGTGCTAACCACAGCGGAGACATAACGTAGTACCAAACCACTATCCTTCATAGTGGCCTCTGTTCAGCGAGGAAGAGAGTTTACAAGTTTTCCCAGCTACGCCATAACCAGCTGAAACCAGTCACTGATGATCAGACTGCGTAGAACTAATAAATTGTAGTGATATTGGTTGCTGCATTTGCTCCACTGCTCCAAAGAGTCTCCGACATTTTCTACGGAACTGTTACCGGGTTGTTTAGCTGGTCTGTCGATGTGTGATAATGATGATGAGGTCCCATACTCCGAGGAGCGTAGGGGACGAATCGGGAGGCCCGTACCGCCGTACTAGGCAAGGTTCTAGTGGAGGTGGTTTGCCATTACCTTCCTCCGACCGTAATGGGGATGAATGGTGATGATGAAGACGGCACAACACCCAGTCATGTCGAGGCAGGGAAAATACCTGACCCCGCCGGGAATCGAACCCGGGACCCCGTGTGCGGGAAACGAGAACGCTACCACAAAACCACGAGCTGCGGGCATGTGTGATAAGGTGCCTGAATGAAGAGAACGTAGTTTTTCGCGGCGATATTCTAGATTATGTTTCATGGACTTCTTGTCGCATCATATTTGCCATTCTCGAGCTTTCGATGACTTGCTCCGTCGTAATCATCAGGAGATACATGTTCACATGTGTGTGTATTCCTAAGGGACCAAACTGCTGAGGTCATCGGTCCCTAGACTTACACACTACTTAAAATAACTTATGCTAAGAACAACACACACCCATGCCCGAAGGAGGACACGAACCTCCGGCGGGAGAGGCCGCGCAATCCGTGACATGGCGCCTCAAACTGTGCGGCCACTCCGCGCGGCCATCAGGAGATAATTCAGTAGGCCTTTAGGTACTTTAGTTGTCGGATTATATCGCAGAGACGTCATGGAACTTGCATGTACTACCAGAGATAATGTCAATGTCTCTGATCAGATATTTGAGAAACTTATCCCGGCCGGCCGGTGTGGCCTTGCGGTTCTAGTCGCTACAGTCTGGAACCGCGCGGCCGCTACGTCGCAGGTTCGAATCCTGCCTCGGGCATGGATGTGTGTGATGTCCTTAGGTTAGTTAGGTTTAAGTAGTTCTAAGTTCTAGGGGACTGATGACCTAAGATGTTAAGTCCCATAGTGCTCAGAGCCATTTGAACCAAACTTATCCCGGAATAGCTATACATCCGTGTTTTGCAACGGTTGTTAGAGAAGAGCCCTTCCATATCGTCGCTTTTTAGAGTTCTGGATCTCAGTCGGTAAAATCGGAACGCTTATAGAATCATTTTGTCAGCGAATTCGTTGCTCCTAGACAAGAACCCATATAAAGGACGTATCGGCTGTAAGTGTATATATGTGCGGTACCTTAATATGTACACACATCAATGTGCTGTTCTCTGCGTCGAACATTCATCCCACAAACAGGTCACTTGCTTTACGACCTAATGTTTTCTGCATGGTCGTACTGCCCTACTAGGAGCACTACACCTGGCTGTATAGACTACCCGTTTTGCGTCCACACCTGACTAACTGCCGAGGGGAAAATATACTACATTAATTGCTTGCCCTTGTCACATGTACTTGGAACTGCTAAGCAACATGAAAACATACGACTAGGAATGCCTATAATTATTAGGATGCAAATGTGAATATTAATGGAATGTTGTTAGGTACACCGTCCTCAATCATCTATAGAAATATCTGCACTTACGCCGCCCCTTACACCTTGTATAAATGTAACCTATCGAAGGAAGCAAAGCGATTTCGTTAAGTTTTAATACACAAAACGACATGAGTATATCAATGTATTCTAGCCAAGTAAATTCGAAGTTAGTTTCCATTCGTAATGATAATATTGTGGCGCTTAACGGCGCCACTGACGTAAACTTCCGAAAACACTTCCGTCGCTGAGGTAAAAACCCCTAACAGCACCATCTATTGGCTCTACGAAAATAACAGCGCCACCTATTGGTTTACTATGTCGTCACTGTGGTAAATATCCGAACTACTAAGCCGAATAAAAGTTTAAATTACGATATCCTTTTGTTTTCGTCATCCTGTTTTGATGAAATAAAGCCTATACGTTGCACCAAGCTACGCGCGAGTAAACTGTGAACTGCCCACGAGAAGTCGTCTAGTTTCGGAAATTCGCGTGTTCAAACTGGCACAGACACGGCGGGTTTCAATAAAACTTTAAATCACAATTTTTTTTTCATCAGCCAATTTTGAGGAGATAAATCTTACACGTTACACCAAGCTACGCTATTTACTTGTGGTAACCCCATGAAAATTCGTCTAGTAATTTTGGAGATTAGTCTGTTCAAACGCAAAAATGGACGGACACGAAGTTTTTACAATTTTATTATTGGTATGGATATAGGTATGGATACAGGTATAGAAGAAAAGCTACAGCGATCGAGATGTTAAGTTAACCATCTCTAAGAAACAAAAGCACTGAGACACTCAGTCGTCAAGCCGGCCGTTGTGGCCGAGCGGTTCTAGGCGCTTCAGTCCGGAACCGCACTGCTGCTACGGTCGCAGGTTCGAATCCTGCCTCGGGCGTGGATGTGTGTGATGTCTTTAGGTTAGTTAGGTTTAAGTAGTTCTAAGTCTAGAGGACTGATGACCTCAGATGTTAAGTCTCATAGTGCTCAGAGCCATTTGAACCATTCAATCGTCAAAAGACGATCAGCACAAAGCATTCCTTACTTCCTTCGGAGGTACGATAAACAATATAGGCAGTGTCCTGGGCAGAAACAGTACACAGTCCATTTTCTGACCACCCAAGAAAATTAAAGAGATGCTGCGCCCAGTAAAAGCCATTGTGTCGGTGTTCCTAGAATTTATAAAATACCTCGTGAATGTGATACCAGTTATATTCGTTAATAAGTATTCCAGCAGGCTGGACTGAGCACCGGCGTCACATTAAATATCGCGACTTCGACAAATCTGCTGTTTCCGAACGCAGCACAGCCAACGAACATACGAGTGTGTTTGAGGAAGAAACGCAAATATAATCCCATGCATACCTTCTGGGATTCTTTCAACAAAGTAACCGTTGAAATCAAAATGTGTAAAACAACTTAAATCGAGACAGTGGCTACTCGCCTAGTGGTGCATGGAAACGGGCACTTGACGCTGTAAGGCAACAGAAATCAATTGAATCATCCAGCGTGTTACGAAATCAGATCGGTGCCCATGTTCTTCAGTCACAGACATCGACATTATCTCTAGTAGCACATGAAAGTTCCATGGCTCCTTGACGTCTCTGTGTCACAATTCGGCCAACTAATGTACATAACGGGTTCCTGAGAGATCTTCTGACGGCGACGATGACGGAAGAAGTCGTCAAAGCTCGAGACTGACAAATGTGACGCGGGAAGAACTCTGTGAAGCATGTATTCAAAGTATGAGTGTTCGTCAAACAAAAAACATCTCCGTGCATTCCACTGAAAATAGCGGTTATAGTCTTGGAAGACTATAGTGTGTAAGTAGGCTGTTTAGGTTTTTATGTTGGTAACGCCATGTAGCGCTCTATATGAAAATCACTGGCTGTGCTGTGTGCAGTCTGTGGCTGGTTTGCATTGTTGAAATTTGCAATTCGAGTGTTGGGCAGTTGGCTGTGAACAGCGCGTTGCGCTGCGCAGTTGGAGGTGAGCCGCCAGCAGTGTTGGATGTGGGGAGAGAGATGGCAGAATTTTAAGAGCGGACGATCTGGACGTGTGTCCGACAGAAAGAGTAAATTTGTAATACTGGATATCATGAACTGATGTATATATTATGACTGTTGAACACTACTAAGGTAAATACATTGTTTTTTCTCTATCAAAATCTTTCATTTGCTAACTATGCCTATCAGTAGTTAGTGCCTTCAGTAGTTAGAATCTTTTATTCAGCTGGCAGTATTGGCGCACGCTGTATTGCAGTAGTTTGAGCAACGAAGATTTTTGTGAGGTAAGTGATTCATGAAAGGTATAGGTTATTGTTAGTCAGGGCCATTCTTTTGTAGGGATTTTTGAAAATCAGATTGCGTTGCGCTAAAAGTATTGTGTGTCAGTTTAAGCACAGTCATTTATAATTTTTCTATGGGGACGTTTCAAGTGTCTACAGCATACTAATCATAGAGATGTAAAAGAGAGGACAAATATTTTCACCGAGAACGTCTGAAGAAACAGCCTGCTTTACACGTTCAGTAACGTGGATGAGTGAGCTCAAGTACCGGCCGAAGTGGCCGAGCGGTTCTAGGCGCTTCAGTCTGGAACCGCGCGACCGCTAAGGTCGCAGGTTCGAATCCTGCCTCGGGCATGGATGTATATAATGTCCTTAGGTTAGTTAGGTTTAAGTAGTTCTAAGTTCTAGGGGACTGATGACCTCAGAGCCATTTTTTGAGCTCAAGTCACGGTATGAAAAACATGCCCAAGATATTACAGATCCACCAGCGGCCTGAACTGTAAAGGGCGATCAAAAAGTTTCCAGTTGAGAGCGTTGCTGCAAGGTATATGCAACATAGCACGATTCCGATGCGCGTTTTTAAGCACCGGCATCTTGGAAAAGGCGTAGTGTGGCCCTCTGTCTCTCTGGCGGGCGTGCGGAAACGTGAGCTCCGGTGACGTTGTTGCCAAATACGTACAAACAGGACCAACGTGCTGTTACTCCTTTCTTGGCTGCCGAAGGGCAAACACTGGTAGACATCCATCGGAGAAAGAAGAATGTGTTTTGGGGCAGCATGTCTGTCAGAAAGCAACGTTGTGGAATGTTGCGCCAAGTTCCGTGCTGGTCGCGAACGGAGAGGCGAGATGCGAGTGTCATCCCCCATCTCACTCAAGCCAGAGACACACGCCCGACAATCCTGATCTCTTCCTATGCGATTATCACTCCTTCTGTGCCTTAAAAAAAGGCCTTAAGGAGTTGGCGAGCCCTGCCGTACGATGATGTGTTACCTAACGGACAGAGGAAATCGAACATGAAGTTCGTAATAGTAGCAGTTGGTAGACAACAGAAAGACAAAAATTTGTTAGGAAATTACAGTAACAGATTTAATATAAATGAAATAATAAAACGGTCGCTCGCCTTAGTAGGCATAATAATGTGAAAACATTATTTTCGCTGGATTTGCATATACTCTTGCAAAAGTGACTTTCATAGATTGTTTCTCAGAAAAGAGCAGTGAACATCTACAATAACCAGACTAACTACACAGTGGGTAGCAGTAGTTATCAACAGCGTAGTTAATCCATCACAGAAATGGAAAAGAGACTTTATCCCTGTTTATCACAATCTTCACTTCTCCCTTCACTAATTTGGCACACGAATTGTTCCCTAGGGCATACACAAGACTAAGTGGCATCTGGTGAGAATTATAGTTTGACTAACACTCATCTACACATCACAAATGCAATAAGATAACACTGTACACGTACCTTTTATATTTACTCTTTTAAATAATCACTTATGGTTTCTTTAGCTAGAAAATAACTATTCAATTTGGTTTCTTCCTGATATAACAGAATGAAATGGGGGAGGGGGGGCACAAACTATACTTTCTTTATATATGCAAACTATACACACTTTTCAGAAACATTTTGCATTATCATAAAAGCTTAATTACTGCCCCACTTAAGATCATTTACCTTGCTGCGAAGTTTTAAAATTATTTGAATTGACATACTACAGAATTGACTTCGAGTAAATGTTAAACTTCAGTTAACTTCAAGACCAAATCCATGGAGATTTCCATGGATTCAGTAATTAATGTCTTCCTTCATATCACTGAAATTAATAATGTAACTACTCACTTCTATATATTTTTGCATTCAGAACTATGCATTGCTAAATAACACAGATGATTACCATTTGTTTCACACACAGCGTACTCTGATATTGGTCATTATGAGGAGAGAACGCTGATAGGCACCGTGAAAGGAAACAACTCATGGTTAGAAAACGAAGTTTAGTATTATTTGGGTTATTATTGCAAATTAATTCACACAAATACACTGATTCATACTGATATACAGTTCCAACCTCTGGAATCTGATGAAGTGGTAGCACAATAGTGGTGGCGAGCACGTGGCGGCTACCTGGTTTCTCCTTTGGCAGTAATATGCTCTATTTAGTTCTTCGCCGGCCGCGGTGGTCTCGCGGTTCTAGGCGCTCAGTCTGGAACCGCGCGACTGCTACGGTCGCAGGTTCGAATCCTGCCTCGGGCATGGATGTGTGTGATGTCCTTAGGTTAGTTAGGTTTAAGTAGTTCTAAGTTCCAGGGGACTGATGACCACAGATGTTAAGTCCCATAGTGCTGAGAGCCATTTGAACCATTTTTTAGTTCTTCTTGGCGACGTGAATATCATTTTTACAGCCTTTTCCAATGCGAGAGCACCATTTTACAGCCACAGTTACACCCGAGGCCATTCCATCTCAAATTAGATACTGGATGCCTCACTCGGCACCTGCTCTGTTGACTGGTCGGTTGCTGGCTACTGAGTTCTTACTGTGCTCTCTCGCTTCCCGCCCAGATCGAGCGCCAGTTCCACCTTTTAGCTCACGCCAAACCATTTCCGTAGCGGAGGGGAATCACTATGCATTTTACATTGTACAATACAAAATCCTAAGTATGAACCAGTTTTTACATAGCAGTTTTTCATACATAAACAAACATATTTAATAAAATTCTATTATTTAAACACACTATTACGTTAAACAATTTATGTATCATAAAGTTCACGGTAAATGATGCCAGCCAAAACAGTTGCAGGATAAAGATTTATTAAAATCTTGACCACGGTTTCGGTATATATAAATATAACTTCATCAGAAGTAAAATACCTAAAATTACACCCTGCAATGGAGATTAATAAAACAATTGTGCCAAAGGCGTCGTCAGTAGCTAAAACATCATCACCTAACTACTGTCAACGCCTTTGGCATAATTGTTTTATTAATCTCCATTGCAGGGTGTAATTTTAGATATTTTACTTCTGTTGAAGTTATATGTATATATACCGAAACCGTGGTCAAGATTTTAATAAATCTTTATCCTGCAACTGTTTTGGCTGGCATCAGCCGGCCGAAGTGGCCGTGCGGTTAAAGGCGCTGCAGTCTGGAACCGCAAGACCGCTACGGTCGCAGGTTCGAATCCTGCCTCGGGCATGGATGTTTGTGATGTCCTTAGGTTAGTTAGGTTTAACTAATTCTAAGTTCTAGGGGACTAATAACCTCAGCAGTTGAGTCCCATAGTGCTCAGAGCCATTTGAACCATTTTTTTGGCTGGCATCATTTACCGTGAAGAATTTCAACAGTTGCTGTTTCAGCCATGTTTAAAATCTTGAAATACGATAAAATACCACCTCCCTACAATGATCGGAAGAACTTAACTAGTAATGAGTAAACACTTCTTAAATAAAGTTGCACTGTATCGATTGCCCACAAACGATTGTGCTGTTACAAGCTTCTTGCCTTGTTGTGATAATTCGCCTTTTCTAAGGTACGTTTCATTCAGTTCACTTTATAATGTTTTCTCAGAAACTCATTGAGGTGGACCTGCCTTCAGTGACAGCAGCAATTCCCATATGGTTTGAAGCCGACGATGATTGCCGAGGCGTGACTCTCGTCCCTGATCCCTGTCGATTAGCACCATGTTATTACCGCTGTTCTTACTACCTCTGACGTGGGTGTGACTGGTGAACTATTCGTTGTAGACACGTTGGACAGTCCTCACTGAAAGACTAGCAACTTCTGCATATCCCCTCACAGAATGGTCAGAGGCACGATAAACATGATAAAAATCCTTTTTGGCTACTCTGTTACGTTTCCTCGTCGGCCTACTTTACTGCGCAGGTTCCATACAACTGACTGGCGCAAACACACCACTTCGCTGCCAAGACTTGCGTCAACAGTTGAAAGGTGGCTACACTGAGCCACAGCGCCAGAGATCGCGCTAGAGAGCATTGTTCCGCCGCCTCCACTGGCAGTGATTATTGAGATGTCGTAGTGGGCAGTGATTATTGAGAACTCGTAGTAGTCAGTGCTTGGGGAGAGCTCGTGGTAGTCAGTGCTTGTTAAGAACTCGTAGCAGAGAGTGTGTGTTGAGATATGCTAGTGGGCAGTGTTTGTCGAGATGTTGTTCCATGTTTTATGCAGTTGTTTGATGGGATAGACAGCAGATGGTTCGAATGGAAATACTGTAATGATCAGAGTGCTTTTCGTCAATATATATGAAGGTAAAATATTCTGTGTTTTTTTTCATTATTTCAGTGTCTTAAATAATGCGTCATTACAGGTTCAGTCAACAAAGCATCTGGCTTGTGTTCTTGTATTAGAGTGTAATTCTGGTTTTCTTGAGTAATTATGGTATTTCTATTTCCTTTAATTAATTCAGTATAAATGATATTTAAAATTTCTTGTGTTATTGAAGAGGAACCGTGCCAGATGCGTACGTTGAGTTACACTTCCACACACAGAACAGTGACACTTGTGCTTTGGTTTCGTAGGTTTTATAGTTGCTGGGGACTTAATTAATTAATTGTGTTAATGAAAATTTCCATTTCATTCTTTGTTATTGTTCTATGCAGTCAGATAGCGTAATAATACTAGTCAGGGCCAACCGTTTACGAGACTTTGTAAACGAACATTCAAATACAAAAAATTAAAATTATTATCTTTTTATTTTAATTAAGCCCCCATGCAGCGTCTTGCATTCAATGTCTTCCCACGTTCGTAGTCAGTAACTCTCGACGAAATGTCTTGTTCATTGCACACGTGTCTGCAACAGATCTATCAAATATCGCGTCTAGACTTACGTCATCCCTGCAGGTTTTGTTACCGTGAATTAATATCGACGTACGCCAGAAGCATGTCGATAAAAGCAGCAGCTAATTGTGTCATCGAAATTAATGTTCGTAGAAATACCATCATTTTTGGGTATTTAACGCCAGAGTTCCTCAGCAGAACGCGTGACATGTTTATGATGATTAATAGCAGATAATATACACACATAAAAA
The DNA here is from genome assembly GCF_023898315.1 of Schistocerca nitens. NCBI lineage: Eukaryota > Metazoa > Arthropoda > Insecta > Orthoptera > Acrididae > Schistocerca > Schistocerca nitens. Next base: position 652,305,620 of record NC_064615.1, on the reverse strand, counting down.
ATGTTTTGCGTCACCTCTGTTCCGAGAGTTCCGGAACCTGCACAGAAAATTGGAGTAGAGATCAACATAAACATCATTTCCGCCCTTTTTATTGCTCAAGAAAACCACACATTGCATGTTGTGCCACCATACAACGAGACCTTCAGAGGTGGTGGTCCAAATTGCTATACACACCGGTATCTCTATAATATCCAGTAGCACGTCCTCTTGCATTGATGCATGCCTGCATTCATCGTGGCTTACTATCCACAAGTTCATCAAGGCACTGTTGGTCCAGAGTGTCCCACTCCTCAACGGCGATTCGGCTTAGATCCCTCAGAGCAGTTGGTGGGTCACGTCGTCCATAAATAGCCCTTTTCAATCTATCCCAGGCATGTTCGATTGAGTTCATGTCTGGGGAACATGCTGGCCACTCTAGTCGAGCGATGTCGTTACCCTGAAGGAAATCATCCACAAGTAATCCTTTGATTTCAAAATTCCCGCACTTCCAGATGCCAGTGTGGCGGTGCTCCATCCTGTTGGTCGTTCGAATCAGTCTCCAACTGTGGGAAAAGGAAGTTCTCAAGCATATCGAGATATATGCTTCCTGTAACAGTGTACTCGGCAAATAAAAATGGACCATACACCGTTTCCCGTAAAACTGCGCAAAACGCATTAAATTTTGGAGAGGCCCTCTCATGTTGTTCAACTTCATGTGGTTGCTCCATACCCCATGTTCTCACATTATGACAGTTCGCCTTTCCATTTAAATGAAATGTTGACTCGTCACTAATCACTAAGCGTGGAAGAAAACTGTCATCCATCATATTGCCAAGATCGAAATTACAGAACTCCACACGTTGTTGTTGCCGCGTGGGGTAGCCGCGAGAGGTCTACCGCGCCTTGCCACGGTTCGCCCCCCCCCCCCCCCCCCATCCCGTCAGAGGTTCGAGTCCTCCCTCGGACATGGGTATGTGTATTGTCCTCCTTAGTGTAATTTAGTTTAAGTTAGGTTAAGTAGTGTGTAAGCCTAGGGACCGATGATCTCATTAGTTTCGTCCCATAGGGACTTACCACCACGTTGTTGTTTGTCATCCTCACGGAGAGTCTGCAGTAACTGAATTTTGTATGGTTTCATGCGTAAACGTCGACGCAACCTACACCAATCTCACCTCGGTAGCATGTTGAGCTGTCTAGTTGCACGGGGAACGGATATCTGCGGACTCGTTGTGAAGTTATGGTGGATGCATTCGACGTCTGCGTGAGACACTCGGTGACGGCCCGGCGATTTCCTTATACAGAAACAACGTGTTTCTCGGAATTGTTCATGCCATCGTCTAATGCTCTGTGCTGCAAGAGGATCCATACCATACCTAGTACGGAAGTGTCGATGAACACTTGTTACTGACCCGCACTGTGCAAAACATAGAACACAGACCGCTTTCTGTTGTCCCGACGCCATTTTTACTAGAACTGAAGTGGGCGCACACTGCTGCTACCTAGCGGGAACCATGTAAAACTTTGCTATTTCCTGCAGTACGTTGTTCACGCACATACCTCAAATAACATAATAGTTATGATTTTTTGTAAATTGGATAATTCTTTTTGATACACTCTGAACATCCTGCAGCAAGGACACAATGGAAAGCAACATCGACAATAACCAACTTACCCCTAAAATAAAATTCAACGAAGTAATATGAGATAAAGCTCCATTCTACAGTTTCCTGGGCTGACAGCAGCCTTGCTGTATTTCAACAATGTGAACTTTCGGTTACGTAAGCATACCAGCACTGGCTCAACGGTACTGCACGACAAGACAGCACGAGTTGCCACTGTACACCGACTTCCACGAGGCGTAATGGAAAACACACTTCAGCTAGTACTTTTCGTTCCAAGCTGCGCCGTATCCGCTCTATGTACGAGGGTAAACACCGTCAGCTGCTGCAGCCGTAACGATGCCGTCTCGCTGGCAGCGAGCCACATCCAGCCTTGGCCCTCTGTCGGGCCGACAGCCTTGTTGCTCTTCTACGCTTCCAGCTCTGTCTCCAGGCGACCACTCTCGAGCTACAAATTGCTCGCTGTTTCTACTTTCGCTGGTCGACTCCAATTCTTACCTACCGGATGGCGACATCAGCTACCCTACCTACAGGGAGTCGCCATGACACCGGCTCTTACTGGGCCAGCCACGCTGATGTCCCAACAGGCTCGGCCGTCGCGCCACACATAGATCCGGCGACGCACCGAAGTTTCACCATCTGCCGCCCGTGGTGAATTCGCCACTGCCGGCCGATGTGGCCGAGCGGTTCTAGGCGCTTCTCTGGAACCGCGCGACCGCTACGGTCGCAGGTTCGAATCCTGCATCGGGCATGGATGTGTGTGATGTCCTTAGGTTAGTTAGGTTTAAGTAGTTCTAAGTTCTAGGGGACTGAAGACCCCAGATGTTAAGTCCCATAGTACTCAGAGCCGTTTAAACCATTTGAATTCGTCACTTTGATTCAGTACGACAGACTGGAAGCCTTCCACTTTCAGACCGCTTCTCGTCTCACCGTGATGCTGCCGTCACCAACTCGCACAAACATACCCCTTCTGCCGCAATTGTAATGCATGAGCCATGCTGGCGCAAACTACTGGGTGGGGCGATAATTCTAATGTGTCACGAAACTGTTAATGCGCAACACATCAGTTATGCAAAACATGTGTATCATCGAAACTGTCCACTACAGATTTGGTTGTATCTGGTGTCTTGAGAAACAATTTGAGGATAGGAAACCGTATTCAAAAACCTCACTGCAGAGCCTCGAAACTATGGGGAGGAACGCCTGCCACTATGGTACAACTTCTGTATCAAACAAGAGACACTGTGCTTTTTTTTTTTTTCCTTCGAGTCTTCAGCATTGTCACTGATTTGGCGCGGTCTGTGATGAATTCCTCTAGTGTGCAAACCGTCTCATCTCAGAGGAGCACCTGCCAACCACGTCCTCAGTTGTATGCTGGATGTATTTAAATCTCTGAGTTCCTTTAAGTTTTTACCCTTACAGCTCCCTCTGGTGCATTGGTTACCAACCCTGAGGGGTAAAATTAAATTTTCCGAGTGGTAAAAATTAAAAGATTAGATACTGTTCCAGTCCCGAAACTGAATTATTTTCAAAAAATCAATACTATCATCGCAATTTTGTAAGGCCCTAATACTGAATATATAAGTTATCAGTAATTACTGTTTCTCAATTAATACCATTAATGCGATGGAAATTACAGGTTCCTCACATAGTCCACCCACTAGGCACATTTGCTGTACTTTGTCCCGTACATCGTTGATGATAAAAATGAGACTTATATGTAACAAATGGTAAGTATCTCAATAAATTGTCTTCTCCAAGTTGTAGACAGTACCCGCAGTAGTCCAGAAATTGTTTCATTACTGCTTCGAAACAGATAACCGAATTAATTGATAGCACGACACAGCAGTAACTAGATAAGGCCTATTGTAGTGCTACACACAGTATTATTATTATTATTACTACTACTACTACTACTACTACTACTACCACTATTACTATTAGTGGCTATGGTCAGACATTAAGCATTAACAGCCTGAAGTCTTCCAATATCTGCCAGTTCAGAATGAAGTAGGCAAGTGATTTACGAACAATACGTGTAGTGCACACATTTGAACTAAGTTGATCTTAAATGGGGTTGCAGTGTACAGGTCAAACAAGTGTCACAATGGAGAGGAGTAATACAGGGGAAGTATGTTTTGAAACAAGTGTCTACCCTCACCGTGGATAGTTAGGTTTATTATCAGAGAAGCAGTTGTGGGTAGCACTTGAGATACATCACGAATTCCTTCGTCATTCATTCTAACACACACACACACAAACACAAAATAAATATCATTCATCATTCATAATTTTAAAAATAAGTGTCACAAGAGAAGCCTTTCATTCAACAGTTTAGTATGTTTGTTGTTAAACTTGTGATAATGCGGGGGAGGGGAGAGGGAAACGGTCAGCACCGGGGGAGGGAGTTGGAGGAAGGAGGGTGCTAGCTGATGTCTAATTGCACTCAGGGGAAATGTTTTAAGAAAGTTTGGGAACCACTGGTGCCATATAAAAAAATTCTCACTGATGTCTTAACAGATGTCATCATCTAAAAAACTTCGATTCTACGATTCTCTTCTATTCCGGTTTTCCCGCAGCCCATGTTTCAGCACCACAAAATGCTGTACTCCAGAAGTAAGCCCGCATCTCGTGGTCGTGCGGTAGCGTTCTCGCTTCCCACGCCCGGGTTCCCGGGTTCGATTCCCGGCGGGGTCAGGGATTTTCTCTGCCTCGTGATGGCTGGGTGTTGTGTGCTGTCCTTAGGTTAGTTAGGTTTAAGTAGTTCTAAGTTCTAGGGGACTTATGACCACAGCAGTTGAGTCCCATAGTGCTCAGAGCCATTTGAACCTTTTTTTTTTTCCAGAAGTAAATACTCATAAATTTCTTCCTTCAATCAAGACCTTCGCTTGGCACTAGAAGACTTCTCTTGGCCAGGAATGCTCTCTTTGCCACTGCTAATCTACTTTTGATGTATTCCTTTCTCCGTCCGTCATTGGTTATTTTGCTACCTCGGTAGCAGAATTCCTTAATTTTATCTACTTCATGACCGTCAATCCTGATGTTAAGTTTATTTTTTAAAAAAAATGGCTCTGAGCACTATGGGACTCAACTGCTGAGGTTATTAGTCCCCTAGAACTTAGAACTAGTTAAACCTAAGGACATCACAAACATCCATGCCCGAGGCAGGATTCGAACCTGCGACCGTAGCGGTCTTGCGGTTCCAGACTGCAGCGCCTTTAACCGCACGGCCACTTCGGCCGGCAAAGTTTATTTTATGTTCTTATTTCTGCTACTTCGCATTACTTTCTTCCATTTACTCTCAGTTCATATCCTGTACTCATTAGATTGTTCATTCAATTCAGAATATCATGTAATTCTTTACTTTCATTCAGAACAGCAATGTCATCAGGGAATCGTTTCACCTTGAATTTTAATCCCAGTCTTGAACCTTTAATTTATTTCCGTCATTGCTTTTTCAGTGTATATATTGAACGGTAGAGCTGAAAGACTACATCCCTGCCTTGCACCATTTTTAATCCGAATCCCTCGTTCTTGGTCGTCCACTCTAATGTTTCCCTCTTGGCTTTTGTACATATCGCATATTACCCGTCTCTCCCTACAGCTTACCCCTATTTTTCTCAGAATTTCGAACATCTTACACCATTTTACATTGTCGAGCGCTTTTTACAGGTCGGCAAATCCTATGAGCGTGTCTTGATTTTTTTTTATCTTGCATCCATTATCAACTGCAACCTCAGAACTGCCACTCGGTGCCCCTAACTTTCCTAAAGCCAAATTGATCGTCATCTAACACATCCTCAATTTCCTTTTCCATTCTTCTGTATAGCACTCTTGTCAGAAACTTGGATGCATTAGCAGATAAGCGATAATTCTCGCATTTGTCGGCCCTTCCAATCTTCGGAATTGTGTGGATGATGTTTTCGCGAAAGTCAGATGGTATATGAGCAGATTCATACATTCTACACACTAACGTGAACAGTCGTTTTGCTGCCACTTCCCCCAATGATTTTAGGATTTCAGATGAAATATTAACTATCACTTCTGCCTTATTTGATGTTAAATCGTCCAAATCTTTTACATATTCCAATTCTATTACTGGGTCCCGTTTCCCTTCTCTGTTGATTCCATTTTCATCTTGTATCACGCCGTCAGACAATTCCTCATCCTCATTGAGGAACTCTGTGTACTTTTTGCACCTATCCGCTCTCTCCTCTGCATTTAACAGTGGCATTCCCATTGATCTCTTAATGTTACCACCCTTGCATTTAATGTCACTGTAAGTTGTTTTGAGTTTCTGCTGATTCAGTCCCGCCGACAACCATTTCTTTTCTGTTTCTTCACATTTTTCTTGTAGCCATTTCATCTTAGCTTCCCTCTATTTCCTACTTATTGTGGTCCTCAGCCAGTATTTCTGTATTCCTGAGTTTCCCAGAACATATTTGTACTTTCTTCTTTCATCGATCAACTGCAAGTATTTCTGCTGTTATCCATGATTTCTTCGCAATTACCTTCTTTGTACCTATGTTTTTCTTTCCAACTTCTATGATTGACCGCCCGTTAGAGAAGTTCATTCCTCTTCAACTGGACTGCCTACTGAACTGTTAATTATCTCTGTGTGTATAGCTCCTGACAAGTTCAAGAGTATTTTTTTCATTTTTTAGTACGTCCATATCCTACTTCTTTGCACGTTGATTCTTCGTGACTAGTCTCTTAAACTTCAACCTACCCTTGATGTTAATGGAACAGAAATGGAACTTCTCGCAATGCGTTTGACAGCATTCACGTCTATTGATGGCTTCAAATGCAACACGTCTGCCACACTGCATTCGATCCTACAGTGTTAAGACTTACCTTACCCGCCGAATGGTTGTCCAAGCGATAATCTGTCTTTGGATGATGTTTCCTAACATGTTTGCCCATGCTAAATGATGCACTCAGGCCTCAGATGGCCCAAAGGTACCCGCCAATCGCCGTGTCGTCCTGGCCCCATAAGCATCACTGGATGCAGATATGAAGGGGCATGTGGTCAACTCACCTTTCTCCCAGCTGTAGTCAGCCTTCAGTTAAACAGCTGCTCAATTGGGCTCACAAGGACTGAGTGCACCCATCAAAGTGCTACCCAAGCCCGACTGTGCTTAACTTCGGTGATCCAATGGGAACTGGTGTCACTGCTGTGGCAAGGACCTTGGCACTTCTATGTGTATGAACATTCACGAAAAGCTGACTCACTGATTGCTGTTATATTCGGTTCGATATGGGCTCAACAATGGTGTATTTTGGGTACTTACGGTTCTCAGTGCTTCAGTTGTTTCCTTCTCCCCAGTGGGGGTTCTCAGTGCTTCAGTTGTTTCCTTCTCCCCAGGGGCTCATCGTTCTTTTGTAACTTCATGCATGGCACAAATGCGGCCCTGAGCTGTTGCAGCCCATTCTTCCTTCCCTGGCTGCATTTCCTACATGCATTTCCTGCATGCCCCTCCCTCCCCACCCTCACTCCTTTCCTGCTGCCCCCTTCTACCCCTCTCTCGTTGTTCTCACTTATGTGGACCTGACTTTTCACCTAGATCCCTGTATTGCCTGCAGTTTTGTTCCTCCTGCCTGTTCTCTTTCATCTTTTTTGGCATCTACATCCCCACTTGAGGTTTGACGGCCACTTCTAAATTTTCTGCTTTTAGTGTGAACCAGTTCGGAAAGAACGCCCTGCGTAGCGTCTATGGCGTCGATTCCTCTTTCCCCTTCCTTCCCCTCTTCATTCCCCACTGTAGCCCCCTCCGCCCTGCTAGGTCAGCAGCAGGTGCATCCAGTCAGTGTGATGGGGCTGTTATGTAACCATCTGGCTGAGTCCCCTGACAACACAGGGTTCACACTACTGATACCTGAGAAGTTTCCTTTGCATATATGTCAAGGAGTGGTTGCTTGTCTTCCTGGAGCATCAGAACTCCCAGCAATGGCTGCAGTACCAGACAGCCCTTGCTGTGGCTGGAAAGAATCCCTAATCAGATGGCGAGTATTGGGGTGGATGCTTGGTACAAGAAGCATATCAAGCTGCAAAAATCTGCCTGTTCTCAAATTTCCATCTTTACAAGTAGTAAAGGATCATTGAATGCCGCTTTGTATGACCCAGCAGCCTTCCCTTCCCTGGCTACACCATGGGGGGAGGGCCAGGCTCACTGTCTTGGGAGGCTCCCTGTTGATCAAAGCTTCTCCTGCCGCCCAATCTGCAGCTATTCATGCTTGTGATCATCTTGACAATGTCCCGGTGTCTATTGTCCCTAAATAGTCTCTGAATATGGTCCAGGGAGAGATTTTCCATAGGGACCTCATCTTGCAGCTTATGAGGAACTCTGGGCTAATGTAAAGAGATGCAGTGTTCATTCTGTTTGACATGTGCAGCAGGGTCGTAAGGGCAATCACACCGATACTGATGCCTTCATTCTAGCTTTCGAGGGGGAGACCCTCCCAGAGAAGGTCAAGTTTATGTGCTGCAGTTGTGATGTGAAGCTCTACATCCCACCACACCTGAGGTGCTTTCGGTGCTTACATTTTGGGCATATGTGTTCCTGCTGTACAGTGGACCCTCTGTGTGGTGTCTGTGGACACCCACTCCATGAAGGAAACCCCTGTGGTCCGCCATCTGTGTGTGTCAATTTTCATGACCACCACTCTCCTTGCTTTCTAGCTTGCCCAGCTTACAAGAGAGAAATGAGGATCCAAGACTACAAGTCCTTGGATTACCAATCTTGTGCTGAGGTTGCCAAAAATATGACAGACTCCACTCTTCAAAATTTGCCTCTGTTACATCCTTTTCCCCTCCTACCTCTTCCGTAATCCAGCCCATCCCCCTTTCCCCTCCCCCTCCCCTCCCCCTCCCCTGCAGTTCCCACACCTTCCCCTCTGGGAATCTCATGCCCTCCATAGGCGAAAAAGTACCCCCCTTCTTCGGCAGCTGCCAGTGATGGGGATCCCCCCCCCCCCGCACTCCCACTCCTGGGACCCCATACCCTGGCGTCTCTCGGGCTGGAAATTGCTCTGTGCCTTGCCCTCCTCCACATCCAAAGGGGAAGAAGAAGAAACATAAGTCCCAGGAAAGGACCACCGTCCCCCAGTTTTCCCGGGGGTGCCATCTCCCCCTTCACAACCTGAATCTGACATCTTATCTACAGATGTCTCCCCATCCTTGTCAGTGATGAGTACTGACTGATTCACATGACCTCCCCTCGGCTTCTTTATGTCTAATCTGGACTCTTGCCACACAGTATTTCAGTGGAATTGCATCGGATATTATTGTCACCTACCTGAAGTACAACACCTTGTTTCCTTGTATTCTGCATCCTGTTTTGCTCTTCAAGAAACGCAGTTCCATGATAACCACTCTCCAATGTTTAGTTCTTATCGGACGTTCGGTCGGAACTGTGCCGACCCCGGGATAGCATCTGGAGGAGTCTGCGCTTTGGTACGCGCCGGTGTCATTAGCGACTGTACAGCGGTGCGGTTACCTACCTGTGAACTCGTTGCAGCAGATCGCCGATAGGAAAGCCGAGCAGAAACCTACAATACTGCAACTCGCACCAGGTTGCATATAACGTAACTATTCCAAGAATCGGGAACAGGTCCTAATTTTGAATGAAATGTGGAAATACCGGCAAAACTTCGGTATAATCTGAACCTTGAGAATGTACACGCTCACTGCCAAACACGTGCTAATCTTAACACAGTCATGCACAAACCTTTCATTCTTGTTAGCAAGTTTATGGTAACGTATTTCCCGAAATCTGAACAGCTACTAAGCACGGATCGTTCTTAAATGAAAATGCTTGCCATACTACTAAGTTTATCGGTGTCTAAAGCACTCAAGTTTTTAGTCACCGATCTGCTCAATATGCCATGCGGAACTACTGTCTTTTCTCATACACAAAATTACTTTGAAAATCCGTACTCTCTAACAAACGCGCCTGAATAAATACGCCTTCACTTTAAAGAACATTTGAAATATTTAGCACAACTAAAACCGGCAAATTATAACTTCCTTCAGATCTCATACTACACACGACCGTATCATTGAAAGGCTGGGCGCCGACTCCTTAGACTGCTGTAAGCATTCTATATTTCCATGAGAAAAGACACGCGAAGAAACTCGGTTCTGATTGGTCAGTTTTCTTTAAGGCCAATAGAAAAACATTATTATCCCGCGTTAGTCCGCGCTTTTCATGGCTAATCAATCAACAAATAACACACTTTCGAACTGTACTTTTTCCCGAAATAAATATTTAACGTTCTGATATTTTGTTTCTACTTTACGTTATTGACTATTTTCATTTGCACTCGAATTAGCTTTTCTTTTGCCATAAACGTACGTAACATATGATATAAAAATCCCTGTCGTCTACATTCACACTGTCTAAATCTTTCTCACACTAGTTCTTACAGCGTTCATCAGTAGAACAATGATCTACATACTTACTTTAGACCATATTCACGCATCATCCACAGCACTAAAAGCATATACAACAATGTACAAACATAAATAAACAAGAAAAACTTCAAGAAATAAACAGAGCAATTCACAAAAACATTATCTTGGCCTGTTTCTTGAAAGTCTCTGTGCACTACTGTCTTCTAGCAGATGAAAATTAGAACTACGTACTCGACTGAACCCGCTTCAGACCATCTGTCACTGTGTTCCCATGAGTCATTCTGCCGATACACAGGCTCTTGACAGGAGCGATATAAGGCGCCACACCTCAACTGGATCTCCCTTAGTATCAACCTGGAAGCAATAGTGGCTAAAGGGCAAACGACCAGCAATCACCGTTGGCAATGTCTACCTCCCTCCATGTAGGCCACTTATGTTGAACTGCCTACCTTAATACAGCATCTCCCTCCCCCACATCTCCTCCTCAGGGATTTCAATGCACACCACCACCTGTGTGTGTGGGGGGGGGGGAGAAGGGGGTGCCACTTCGACGGATAGGAGTCTTCTAATTGGCCAACTTTGACTTGTGTCTATTCAACGACGGTTCTCCTACTCACTTCAGTGCTGCTCAGGGCCCGTTTACTGCTATGGATCTCACGATCTGCTCCCCTGCTCTCGTAGCTTCCCTGAATTGGTGACCCCATGATGATCTTTGACCACTTTCCAGTGATTCTATCATTCCCCTGCCACCGCCAGGCAGACAGGCTCCCACGTTGGGCATTCTGCAGGGCCAATTGGCCTTTATATGCGTCTGCTGTGCGCTTCAACACCTCTCTCTCGAATTGCGTTGTTGCAGTCGTGCAGGGCGTCTCTAACACTATTCTTCTTGCAGCTGGCACTGCCGTCCCCATGCCCACAAGTCCCACTCGTCGTCGACCAGTACCTTGGTGGATATGGCAGTCGCTGTCCAGGACTGCCGACAGGCGCTGTAGCGATTTAAACGACACCCTTCACAGACCAATCTCCTCGCTTTTAGGCGTCTCCATGCTAAGGCTTGCTACCGTATTAAGCAGAGTAAGAAGGAACGCTGGGAGCGCTACGTTTCCTCCCTGCGGACAGATGATTCTTCATCGCAGGTTTGGTTCAAGCTCCATAGCCTTCTGGGCCACCAGGGCAGTCGAGTCTCCAGGGTGTTATCCTCCAAGGTGCTCTCGTCCTTGCGGAACACCTCGTGACACACTTTGTGACAGCATTGGCATCCTCTTCTTATACTGCTACCTTTCTGCGACAGAAACGCCAAGTTGAGCAGACACCTTCTGTTCCACCTCCACTAAGCTGAACCCTTCACTGAATGGGAATTCTTGCAGGCTTTTACCTCTTCACATGACACAGCCCCAGGCCTGGATACCATCCACAACCAGGTGATCCAAGACTTGGACATTGTCCAGAGGCAACATCTACTCATAGTCTTCAATTGCATTTGGCTCACAGGTGCCTTCTCCTCGCAATGGCGAGACAATATAGTTATCCTTGTCCTTAAGCCTGTGAAGGTCCCAGAGTCTCTCAACAGCTGATTAGCCTGACGGATGTACTTTGTAAATGCTTGAGAAGATGGTTAGCTTCTGATTATTTTGGGTACTCGAATTTCGGGGCCTTTCGCCCCATATCAGTGTGGCTTACGGGAAGGACGATCTCCAACTGACCATTTACTCGAATTGGAAACAGCAATCCGACAGGCTTTTACTAACTGCTAGCACCTTTTCGCAGTCTTCTTTGACCCACATAAGGCATACGAGACATTTTGGTGTCATCACATTTTAGTTACCTTCCATGACTGGGGTTTTCGCGGCCCAGTTACCACTTTTATCCGCGAATTTTTATCCCATTGGCTCTTCTGGGTTCAAGCAGGCGCTTCACTCAGCACCCTTCGGATTCAGGAGAACGGTATCCTACAGAGTTCTGTGTTAAGTGTCACACTCTTCCAAATACCCATCAATGGGCTTCTAACGTCTGTTGTATGTCGACGATTTTTGCATCTGGTGCAGCTACCACTCGGTAGCATTTGCTGAGTCACACTCTTCCACATACCCATCAATGGGCTTCTAACCTCTGTTGTATGTCGACGATTTTTGCATCTGGTGCAGCTACCACTCGGGTAGCATTTGCTGAGCACTGGCTGCGAAGCGCCATTTGACGGGTCCCTGCATGGGCCATCTCCCGTGGCTTCCACTATTCTCCCTACAAATCGCAGGTTGTGCATTTTTGTCGTTGACTCACAATACACCCCAATCAAAACCAGATCCTAAATGTTGTAGCACAGTCCCTTTTCTTGGGCCTTATTTATAATACAAGGCTGATGTAGCTGCCCCATATTCGCCAAATGAAGACATACATACATGTGGAAGCTTAATGCTATCTGCGTCCTGGCCCACACTTCTTGGGCTCCAGACCGTGCTACTCTTTTCCATCTTTACCGTGCTCTAGCCTTGTCCAGACTATATTATCGTAGTCAGGTTTATGGCTCGGCAGCTCTTGAAAATACTTGACCATGTTCACCATTGTGGGGCGCGTTTGACTATTAGTGCCTTTCGCACTAGTTCCGTTGACAGTCTCCTCACAGAAGCAGGGATTCCCCCTCTATAAATACGATGGAAACAACTCCCTGTTTCTTACGCAATCGCCATTCACCAATTCCCTGACCATCCTGCATGTCCTATCCATTTCACAAACGAGGGATGTCTTCTCCTGATAACCGCCCATGGGTGGGATTGCCAGTTGGAATGCATCTCACATCCCTCTGTCGTGATCCTCATCTCCACTCATCCCACCCGTCCCACCCCCTTGGTTGATGCCTAGACCACGGATTAGGATGGATCTATTCCAGAGTCCTAAGGTCTCTGTCGCCCCTATGGTCTTCCAGAATCTTGTACATTCCATCCTTGTAGCGTTGCAAGGTGCTACCATTTTCTGTACTGAGGGTTCTAAGATGACAGATAAGCTGGGATCCGTTTTCACGTCTTAAAAACTACTGGGTTAGGACACCATTTATTGCTGAGGTCATGTAATGTGTTCACAGCAGAGCTGCTAGCCATTAACAGGGCACTCCATTTTGTTACTCACATCTCCCTCCTCAGTGTTTTAATACGTACCGACTCAACGAGCAGCCTGAAGGAAATCGACTGATGCTACTCTTGTCACCCTTATCCATGACCTTATTTCTGACCATGGCCATGACGCCTGCTCATTTGTCTTTCTCTGGATCCCAACACAATGTGGGTATCCCAGGGAAAGAACTGGCTGACCGTTTGGCTGGAGAAGCAGATACTTACCCCTCATTCCCTTCCATGATTCCAGCTGCGGATGTGCGGATCTACATCAAATTTCTCTTTGTCGAAAAGTGGAATGACATCTGGTGCGCTGCTGCTCTCAGTAATAAACTCCACACAATCAAGAAGAGTACTGCGGTTTGGCACTCTTCATTCTGCTCCTCCTGGAAGGAGTCCACTGTCTTACGCCGTCCATGCATTAGTCATACCAGGTTCACTCATTGTTTTGTCTTGCGTAACGAACCACCCCCACAATGTGGTTGTAGAGCCAGGTTGACGGTATCCCATATATTGGTGGAATGTCCCCTTCTTTTGTCCCTTCATGCAAAATATAGTCTCTCAGATTCCACAATTTTAATATTAGCAGACGATTCACGGATGATTGAACTGGTCCTCAGTTTCCTCCATGAGAGTGATTTTTATTTTCTGATACATGGTTTTCATTTACTCCTAGAGCAGGGGCAGTGTGGTTGTAGTTGGGGTCTCTCTGGGACCAGTTTTTAGATTTGGTCTACCCTTTTATGGCTTCTCTTGTGTGTGTTTTAACGTCCTCGTTTTACAGTTTGACTTCTCTGACTGGATCCGTCCACTTTTAGCGGACCCTCTCTAACTTTGGAATCGCGGGACTGATGACCCCGTCGATTAGTTCCATAACCTCTCTCAATTAGTCAATCATTCAATCAATTGTTTCCTCAATGTTTTTCATTCTTTTTTCTCAATACTGCGCCTCTCAAAATTCGCAGGTATGGTTTTGTCACACTATATATATGCGTACAAAGATATAGCTCGTTATAGGTATAAGCTGTCATTTCGCGCGTTGGTTGGTTGGTTTTGGGGAAGGAGACCAGACAGCGTGGTCATCGGTCTCATCGGATTAGGAAAGGATGGGGAAGGAAGTCGGCCGTGCCCTTTCAGAGGAACCATCCCGGCATTTGCCTGGAGTGATTTAGGGAAATCACGGAAAACCTAAATCAGGATGGCCGGACGCGGGATTGAACCGTCGTCCTCCCGAATTTTCGCGCGTTGATACTCCATTTATTATGGATTTATTTATCGATTGTGAAGTTGTGCTTTAGTTTACATAGTACGTAGCTTCTCTTCTGTCATTGTGCTTGTGATTTGTTTGCCAGTTCTTGTATCATTTAACCATTCCGCACTTATTTATAGATACTGAGTGTGCTGATGCGGTATTCGTGTACGAGTTTTGCAAGGGAAAATCCGCTGCTTCTTGCAGATCATACGGTAAACGACTTCCTAACCGCAGAGTATCAGGATAAAGAACGTTTACTTGTATTGACAGCTGAATACCAAAAATAAGAGTACTAATTTTCTAGATTTGTCCATAGAAAATAAAAACAACAGGCATAGTTTAAAGATCTACTGTAAACAGACACCTTCCAGCAACACAATCCCTGATACAATCACGTCTCCCAGATTTACACAAGAAAGCTGCATACAAGGCGATGCTACACAGAGCAGAGAAAATCCCAATGAGCAAAGGGGACAGGGAAAGAGAATTAGACATAATTAATGCTATGGAGAAATAAATAGCAAAAAAGAAAGAAATTTATCGTTCTTTGGAAGAAAATAATAATGCCATGGAGTGTATAACCACATACCTTACGTGGGTAACATGTATCAAAAAACAGCAAACCTACTTAGGTCACATAAAGTGTAAGTAACTATCTCCACAAACAACAGACTACAACAGAAACCAGCCTACACCTCAAATAATCGAAAACATAAACTATCAGACTCAGGAATATTCTAAAATATGTAAAACTACTACGTAAGACAAACTACCAGGAATTTTAAATTATTTACACTGATGACATCAACTCTTTTACAAATAACCAATTTACAAAATCAGCAACTGCAACAAATATAAAAAACGCTGCACAGCCATTCGAAAACATAGTAGAAGATCTTAAGACACTCCACTACTTCCAAAAATCAGATACAGTGGATTTAATGGAGGATCTTGAAAGTTTGGTGCACCACAAAAAGCAAAGAGAAAAAATTCTGAATGAGAAACTAGATAGTGAATTGGTTAACTTTTATCAAATTTTTCTCCTGCATATTATAGCTGTAGTAATTTTCATAAATATGTACATTTGCTTAATGTAATTCAAAAACACTGTGACACCTCCGCCTGTGTACAAACTCTGTGAAACCCTAGTGTCGTAATATATTTGTAGCATGTTTTGATTACTAAAACAAACAGTGTAAGTCATGATTTGCGTGTGGGGTGTGCCATTCTGTATAATGGAGAAGGCACAATCTTTGTACGAGGGTCGGAACTTAAATAGTGGCAACTATTTATTCACAACTGATACAAAAGAGTTACATGTTTGCACCTATTACTGTCTTTCAAAGTAGTCACCAGCGTTGTGTAGAACCCCTTTGTCAGCGAAGTGGAAGGCGTAGTGTACCGTTAGCAGAGCCTGTCCTCTTGATGGTGCGAATGGAGCGGTCTACTGCCTGTCGAATCTCTGGAACAGTTCTGAAGCGAATGCCACGAAGTGGTTCCTTCATCTTCGGAATCAAATCAAAGTCACAAAGATTTAAGTCTGGGGAGTATGTTGGATGGTATAGTACTTGCTAGTCCCATCAACAGAACAGAGCAACCACAGCTTGCGCTGTATGCGCCCGCGCATTGTCGTGCAAAATGTTGTGCAGAAAGTGTCTCCGCTTCTTTCGCAACGCTTGTGGCAGGTGATGCTCCAAAAACGAACAGTAATACTGTGCATTGACTGTCCGCCGTGGAGGAACGTAATGCATTAGGATAACACCATCACAGTCGAATCACCATAACTTTCACCATACTGGGGCTCTGACTCACTTTCAACTTTCGCGGCGACCCATAATAACGCCATTCGTTGTATTGGTGTTTCAGTTTTGGGTCGTACGACGTGCCCCATGTCTCACCCAGTGTTACGATACTGCGTAAGAAAGCCTCTCCTTCTCGCTCATAGCGCTCCAAGTGCGTCGTGACGCATCCATTTCTGTATTTCCGTCAAGTCATGCGGAACTCATCGTGATGCAATTTTTCGCATGTCCAGGCGTTCCTTCAGGATGCGAAGCACAGTCGTATGCGCTAATCCGGTTTCGTGGGCGAGCTCACGAATCGTATGGCGTCGATCACTGTCCACTAACGCGGCGACAGCATGCACGTCTTCTTCAGAGACGCTAGGGCGACCTGTCCGATGCATGTCTGCCACAGTTTGCTGACCTTCTTTGAAGGCTTTTACCCAACGTGCCACTGTTCTGTTCGGCCATGCCGATTCCCCGTACGCCCCTTGAAGACGTTGATGACACTGTGGTGCTGTACGACCTCTGACAGATTCAATCTGGATCCAACTCCGTCGTTCCTGTTTCGAAAACATAGTGACACCGTTACGTTAGACCGCGCGCTCACAAGTGACTGTTTCCCTCAATTGTGCGCACGCCTGTGACGTGTGACGGGTGAGTCCATTTGCTCGGGGGTAAGGTAGGTATGTCAGCAACGTGTACTATCAGCGACAATAGTAGATTACATTGCATAGTGTCTCCACAGCAGTGTTGCCACTATTTAAGTTCCAACCTACGTAAATAGACAAACAAAAATACCATTTATAGCATTATCATCTAAAAACATTCCAAGATTCATTTTGTACCATTTCCGATTGTAGTACAATCTCAAAAAAAAAAAAAAAAAAAAAAAAAACATCTAAAGTTCAAGAGAGACAGAAAATTACAGAAGCAGGCATCACCAAAAATAATTTGAAGAAATGCACTTGAAAATGAGAATAGATTCTCGAAACACATTATGCTGAGCCTGGAAAAATAAGTAACTGGCGCAACATGTCATCATTTAAATCACGTGTATTCGTGTTTCCTCTGAAACGCCTGGGACTGCTGCAGTGCTCAGCAGTTACATTTGACTGGAACTTGCAAATGAACAGTGTGTGGCTGAAGTAGAAGACGTTATTTAGTTGGCAGAACATTGATATTCAGTACGCTTACACAGAATTTCTACATGTATCGGTTTTCCAGGTACAAGAGAGTGGGGAAACGGCATCTGTGCATACCATTTACAGAACGTTCAACACATTCGAGAAGGAAATGAATGTAGACGATCGGAATTTTGCCGTTGGCCAATTGCAAACCAAGTGATCCCATTAATACTGCTTAGTAATGAAGCCACTTCCACTCGTAACTGTATCAATAACACTTGTTATTCACATTGGTCGTCCAACTAAAACCCACATTTTCGTGTATCCACGGAAATGACAGTCAGGTCTCAAGAGTTAACAACAGGAGACAACTTCACGAGCATAACAAGGGAAAAGTTACCAGAGCCCGCCAGCAGGCATAAATAAAGTTTCAGATGCTTTAAGTCACGCAAAAGGAATCTTCCAAGTTGGTGGCTCCAGAGGAATGCCAGCCACACTTAATAAATGCCACTCTCACTGTAAATATCATTCCACAGCGAGAGTATGAGAGGGATAAGTGAGAGACTCTCTGGAAAGGGCACATATACATCAAGAAGAACAAGTCCAGGAAATGAATTTACAACAGACGTTAAGGTCAGTCCACTCAGCTTTTGAAGAACAGTGCGTAATTGGAGCCAATGACTTGGCGAGGCCCCTCCAACATTACGCCAAGTCAGGGACTGGCGGTCGCGAAGGGGAAATTGATTACAACTCTGATAACAGACGCTCCGAAGAGAGAGTCATGAGTCAGCCATGGTAGTTAGAGCAGACAGTAGTAGAGCATAGGTAGTACAGGTGGATGCTAGTGGAAGTGGACAGAGAACAGTATTGGCAGAAACAACCAGATAGTTATTAGCCGAGCACTACTGAGCAGAGTTATCTGCAGTGGTTTGGAGCAGCAGATGGAATTCTAGTTGGGTAGCTGAGGACTCGTGTGTGTGGTGTCGTGGGTGCAGACGCTGTTCGTAATAAACCGAACGATGCTACTCAGTCGCCGTCTCTGTGTAAAGACTTGGATCAACTCATTTAGAGCAAATTTAAACTGTGTTGAGGATATTCTCTGTATAAAGTCAGTGTTCGTACTCAGTTCTAATTCCAATCCTTTCCTTTTGTAATAAGGGATTTTTAAGAAGGCAGTCAGGTCGAGACTCCCTCTCACACAGGCCAGCCGAGTATTTCCCTTTGCTGCCGAACCACGTCGCCCAATCCTAAGCAACACTCACGTTTGGAACGCGTCAAAAAAGATTAACTGGTGCCAGACGTGTAGATAGAAAAACGGAAGTTTTATTAAGCCAGGTTTCTGCAGCAAACAGCGGGAAGGTGTGGCAGCTGGCAAATCGCAACGTTTCGGACGCGACGATATGTCTTTGTGGAGATCCATTTTCAATAAAGCTTTCTCTGTAAATGTTTAATGTGGTACGATAGAGAATCAGTTGACTGGGCCTGTTGTGTTATAGCATCGTGTTGGATGGCCCTTATCCAAAAACTTTACTTCATTCAGTTTATCATTACGCCGCCGCAACAGTTTTATTTTTTCATGGCACAGTCATTTTGCATCTCATACGAAGACATTGAACTAACATTTGAGGATAGATAACGTAATCATTGAAAATTCTCAGTTGTGAGTAAAGCAACTAGTAGGGATTTTGATTTAGAAGAAAGTCGTATAGAAATTGATGGCGCTTTCAAAACTTACAGCGTTATCGGAAGAGTTTCCTTTTGCTACAAGGCTGGGTATATTGTTCCAGTATGACGGGACCTCTGTACTTTCTAGTCGTTTCGTAACGTATCACCTAAACCTGACATTTTCTCAAGATGGATTGGCAAAAATGGTCGCGTTTCTCGGCCATCAAAGTCCCTGGACGTTATCTCTTTAGATTTTTACTCGTTGGCGTGACTGAAAGGTCCTGCCCCCCTGAAAATTTGAACGAAAGAGAGGGTCGGATTATGGATAGTGCTGTCCTATAAAAGAATGCCAAGACGACTTCGGAGGAGCTACACGTGCTGTTGTCAAGACGATTCGAAAGTATATTGTAGTCGGAGATGGATATTATGAAAACAACTTCGAACATGACCAAGTGCATTTACTTAACACTTTCTACTAATACGTGTTTGAGCTCGATTGCAACAGCTGTATGCCCGTAACGAATAAAAATTGGACTCATGTTCTGTGGAATTTTGAATCTGTTTAGTCTGTGCTACTACCTCATAACATCACTAATGGGCTAAACCGATACTTGGTCAACGGGTCCTAATCGCGAGTTGCCTATCTGGCGGCTTCCAGGGACAACAAACTTTGATATTCAATATTTCATTTAACTGTTGACCGAATTTAACGGTCCGAAACGCAGCCTTTATCTACTCAGTAGCGTCGTCCGCAGGACGAGGTCTCTTGCAGAAACTGGCACCTCACGACGGCACCGCAACTAAAGACAGTCGCTGCCAGACGCGCCAACGAATCGGAAACGTCGTCGGAGACACAGGTGCAGGCGTGAAAGTTACGTCCGGGCACAGTCCCGCTCTGCCCAGTCTCTATGTAATCAATTACTTTTGAATGCATTACGGGAACAGCAGTGATCACTGTCTTATAAATCAACTTCATAGATAATATTTCATATATACGGACAACTACTTCGTATCGTATTTGGGCAGCATGTAGTATACATGTCACCTACAGATTATTGTAGCTTACTCTTTTCGTTTCAATAAAGACAAGTTGCTGCTCAATAATACATCGTCTGACGCCACAGTCTTTGCCATTCTACTTCGCAACAACTTCGTTGGAAAGAAGCCTGCTGCCACATCTTTGCACTGGCGTTTGTCCTCACCATGGCAACCACTAGTTCGACTATCGACTTTACAACAACTTCAGTGAAAAAAGCCTGCTGCTTCATCTTTGCAACGGCGTCTAACTTCACCATAGCAACCAGTGGTTCCAAATGGTTCACTGACAGGCCTTGAGAGGGCAACCCATGTACTGCCAAACCGACGTTCATTTTCCTACATATTTAAATATTTTTAACGCTTCTTAATTGACAATAGCTGTTTAATAAGCTAAGTTTAGTGTGTATTTATTTCTAATTCTTGACAATGTTCTTTTAACTAAGAAATTTTAAATTGTAATTCGACTTATAACTCATTGGTTAATAATGACATCATGCAGTCAGAAGTGGGTGGAGCCTCCATTATATATAGTAAGACGTGCACTGGTTTCTCCAGGAGTGATTCCAGAACAGAAAGAGGTTCCTACTCAATGGTAATTCAATGTTTTATAGCTTTACAACTTTATGTATTTTGTTTAATGTATGTAGCCCTCTAATTAGAGCTTTGTATACAACTTATAGGTCTGAAGATGACCACAGTAGTGGTCGAAACCGGTCACCTTGTTAAATAAATCGTGATCAAGACTGTTTTTAATAGTAATTATTTATAAGACATTGATCACTGCTGTTCCTGTAATGCATTCAAAAGTAATTCATTTATTGCCAAGTCAGATATTGGGAGATTACAAGAAGTTTAGAGGGTTACGCACTAAAATTATGAAACTTAATTCCAAAATATCTTTTAACAAACAATGCCTAATGAATAATGTGATTCCTAATTATGTAAAAATTAGTTTTAATACCAGATCAAATATAGAAAAGTTTTTACGACAGAAGAGTAGCATTCTGTGGATTAGATCTGAAATTAAAGATGCATATAAAGAAAAAGATGCATTAAATCTTGAAATGTACAATTTACATTTAAAAATTAGCAGTCAGTTGTCACCATTAATATTTTCACAGCTACTTAACTTTACAGATGACAAAATTAATGCAGTGTGAGAAACTATTCTTAATAAGCATAATAAGAAAATTGCAGCTCTTGTTAATCACCAAAATGTGTGTTCACAAGATGTTTCACCAAATGTACATAACTTTTATCCAAGAGTAACCAATCTAACCAAAATTTCTTTTACTCCTGCTGAGACAACACTTTTAAACAAAGGCCTAAAATATAATTTAGCTCCACAACTGGCAATGCAAATATTAAACGTGTGATTGCTGATGTAAAGATTGCTGCAAAACATGCACAATTTAGTAGGTCTGAAATATGTGACATTGCACGTAAAACTAAGAATGTCATTACTAACGAAAAAGATAAAAATAAACATAATAATGAATTAAAACTTGTAAAGCAAATCAACCAGAAGTTAATAACTAATAAAGCTATTGCAATCAAGGCAGATAAAGGGAATACTCTAGTCATTGTTAGCGAAGTTGATTATGTTTCTAAAACTTTACAATTTTTTAACGCTAATGGAATAACTGAGGTTAATAAAGACCCGACTTCAAGATTTCAAACAAAAGTTAAAAAGCTGATTGATGATAGTGACTCTTTACTTTCACCTAAAGATAAAATAACACTTAGAGTTATGAACCCCACTTTACCTAAGTTGAGATCGCAAATCAAATTACACAAACCAAATTTACCAATTCGTCCAATTGTTAACAATACCAACAGTCCATCTTATAACCTTAACAAAAAGCTCAATCAAATCTTAAAATCCTTCTACGTTTATGAAGAAAATTATAGTATTGAAAACAGTTTCGAATTAACTAAGTTAATTTATGATGTGGATATTCCAAAAACGCAAGGTTCGCATTGTTGGACATCACAAATCTTTACACGAATATACCTATTCAAGAGACTATCTCTATCATTAATGATAACTTAACGCATCACAAAATCATGAGCCCCAAAGAAATAGTAGAATTCATCGAACTGTTAAGAATTACTCTAGATTTTAATTATTTTTCATTTAATAATAAAATATACATACAGGAAGATGGACTTGCAATGGGGAATTCCCTGGCTAGCACTATAGCAGATATCTTCATCAACTACGTTGAAATCCAATTTTTCAAAAATAATCCAGAAATAACAAATAAAATTATATACTACAAAAGATATGTTGACGACACACTGCTATTATATAACGGCTCTAAGGAAGAAATTGACGCTTTCGCTAACAACTTAAATAATTTACATCCAAAACTTGTATTTACAGTAGAACACGAAAGTAACAATAGTATTAATTTCCTTGACCTCATAATTACAAATCAGAATGGAAAACATAATATTTCTATTTATAGAAAACACACATCAACCGACGTAATAATAAATGCTACATCATGCCATCCATTAAGATACAAAATGGCATTTTTTAAAACTATGATACATAGGATACTGAAATTACCTCTCCAACATGATGCAATCCAAAAGGAAACTGATACATTAAAACAGATAGCAGTTGCTAACAATTATAATTCCCTTCAGGTTGATATGTTATATCACAAATTACAAGAAAAAAATGACGCTGTTATAAATTCCAAGAAGAGATTTACACAAATGACATACATGGGACCTATCTCAGATAAAATAAATAAATTATTTAAGAACACAAGCATGACAATAGCATTTAAAACTAATAACCCCCTACAGATGAAACTGAAACACACAATTGGAGACTCAAATAGATACCAAAAGTCAGGCGTTTATAAAATAATATGTAATGACTGTGAGAAACAGTATATTGGCCAAACTGGCCATAACTTTTTAACACATTTCAAAGAACATACTACTGGTACTGCACATATCAAATCAATATTTGGTCAACATCTTGATGGATACAATCATTCTGAGGGTTGCATTTCTAGCAATTTGAAAATATTACATACTGTGCCAAAAGGACCACTGCTAAATACCTTAGAAGAAATTGAAATTTTTTCACTTCACAAAAGTAATCCATTATCTGTTTTAAACGAACAACTTCAGTTCAAAGACAAACATTTCTTTGAGCTTTTCGATGATCTGCTTTAGAATGTTTACTCTTCTGTCCTTTGTTTTAAAAGGTTAAAAAAATAAAAAATGTATATATATATTTTTTTAATTATAAAGACTTTTAGCAAATATTTTATCTTTACATTATAATTGTCTTTTACCAAACATTATTTTATGATTGACTATCTGTTTTAGAATTTTTGCTTTTATGCTTTTAGACTGCATATTGCTAATTCACATCGTTTTATTTTTGACACTGGCTCATAATTTTATAATTTTAAATTCTTTCATTTTTATTTGCTTATATGACTGGCATATAACTTGAGGAATAACAATACCTTAAAAAAAGCACATGTAATCTACATATCAACTTCATAGATAATATTTCATATATACGGACAACTACTTCGTATCGTATTTGGGCAGCATGTAGTATACATGTCAGCTACAGATTATTGTAGCTTACTCTTTTCGTTTCAATAAAGACAAGTTGCTGCTCAATAATACATCGTCTGACGCCACAGTCTTTGCCATTCTACTTCGCAACAACTTCGTTGGAAAGAAGCCTGCTGCCACATCTTTGCACTGGCGTTTGTCCTCACCATGGCAACCACTAGTTCGACTATCGACTTTACAACAACTTCAGTGAAAAAAGCCTGCTGCTTCATCTTTGCAACGGCGTCTAACTTCACCATAGCAACCAGTGGTTCCAAATGGTTCACTGACAGGCCTTGAGAGGGCAACCCATGTACTGCCAAACCGAAGTTCATTTTCCTACATATTTAAATATTTTTAACGCTTCTTAATTGACAATAGCTGTTTAATAAGCTAAGTTTAGTGTGTATTTATTTCTAATTCTTGACAATGTTCTTTTAACTAAGAAATTTTAAATTGTAATTCGATTTATAATTCATTGGTTAATAATGACATCATGCAGTCAGAAGTGGGTGGAGCCTCCATTATATATAGTAAGACGTGCACTGGTTTCTCCAGTAGTGATTCTCGAACAGAAAGAGGTTCCTAATCAATGGTAATTCAATGTTTTATAGCTTTACAACTTTATGTATTTTGTTTAATGTATGTAGCCCTCTAATTAGAGCTTTGTATACAACTTATAGGTCTGAAGATGACCACAGTAGTGGTCGAAACCGGTCACCTTGTTAAATAAATCGTGATCAAGACTGTTTTTAATAGTAATTATCTATGTAATCAGCCCCGTCGCTCTGAAAATCAACGACCACTTGTAATCATCCCTTCCGGCGAAATCGTCTTAGCACAGATTCGGTT
Organism: Schistocerca nitens; assembly: GCF_023898315.1. Classification (NCBI taxonomy): domain Eukaryota; kingdom Metazoa; phylum Arthropoda; class Insecta; order Orthoptera; family Acrididae; genus Schistocerca; species Schistocerca nitens. The sequence continues at coordinate 652,281,199 of NC_064615.1, read as the reverse complement.
GCGTGCTAATAGAAAAGTTATTCAGAATTGAACATCAAGCTATATACAGTTGTACTCTTTTATGAAACTGCGGTGTCGTTCTACAATGAACGAAGTGCTATGTAAGTGCAAGCCACAGTATTAAATACAAGTCGTCTGAGGACAAAATTGTTTCCAAAGTCAAGTACTTGCCATGCTCACGTTTTCATGAATTACTAATAATTTGTGTCTTGTAATAGGCCTATCTTCTCAACGTCCTCCTGACATAATCTAGACTCCCTACAATACACCACATAACACAATAAGACGTTTTATATCACGTTAGAAGTTTAACATAATAGGACATTAGAAACTGTGTATACAGCCAGAGGCACTATAATCCACGGTGGGCAAATTACCCAGACTATATTCATGCAGCATTTGAGAGCACTTAGCGACTTCGAACCAACTTTACACTTACTTCAAATTTTTGTGAAACATTTTCTCGCGGACTCACCCCACGCAATTATGAAAGGAAAAAAGTTTATCGTGTACTAAATTTTCGCTGTGCATGCAGTAACACTTCAGTATCAGACATAACGTTTTAGTGTATTACCTCTTTCCTACTATGTTCACAACACATTTTGCGGACACGTAGTTCAGGAGAAATGCGTCATAAGCATTGAGATGCGTGAGAAAGTAGCCTCTGGATTGTATTGTTTAAAACCGGGGACCTAGAAAACGACGCAGAGGCTTCGGCCCGCCGTAGCCCTCATTGGTTCACAACCCCACAACAGGCTACAGCAGTCCACCCAACCCACCGCCGCCCCACACCGAGCCCAGGGTTATTGTGCTGTTCGGCTCCCAGTGGACCATCCCCCCACCCCTCCCTCCCGGGAACGTCTCATACCAGATGAATGTAACACTACATGTTTGCGTGGTAGAATAATTATGGTGTATGTGTACGTGGAAACAATGTTTGCGCAGCAATTGCCGACGCAGTATAACTGAGGCGGATAGGGAGAACCAGCCCCCATTCACCGAGGCAGATGGAAAACCGCCTTATAAACCATCCACAGACAGGCATGCACACCGGACCTCGACACTAATCCGCCGGGACCGGCATGCCTTCCCGCTCGGGAAGCAGCGCGTTAGACCGCGCGGCTAGCTTTTTTTTTTTTTTTTAATCTCATTTTGTTCGATTTCGTTCGTTGTATCTGCTCTGGGCGGACGTCGAAAGACACCCGTTTCAGTTCGTCATTGATCCATTAACTCAGTTTTTTTATTGCAGAGGGCAGCTATCCCTCTGACCGAATACGCTGAGCTACCGTGCCGGCACCTGGGCGGGCAACTCGCCCTTACTTAAAGCGGAGCGCAAGTTACCCAGACTACTCATCCATTGCCTGATAATTAGAAGACTTAGCGACTTTCAACAAACTTTAAATATACTCGTAATTTCAAATATTTTCTGAACCTTCCCTCACTTACCCGCTTAGCATGAAACATTTACCACAACAGCTCATTTGTAAAGTAATCAGATTTTTGAGGTTGTTTTATACCTGAGAGTTTGATTCTTTAAGGCGTCTGGGTCGGGGACTTGCTGCTATTTGCTGTTCCTCCAAAAACATCCTGTATACAGGGTGAAAATTGCTTAAATCGACAAACTCTGGGAGATTACACAAGCACCAAAACAAATATTTTTTACCAAACTAATATTCTCCTGTGATATTTTTTTAGACCATAGAGGGATTTTTTTCGGGATGAAAACTATTTAATGCAACATACTGGGATGATGGATGGGACCTGAAAACACTTTTTCTTATTCTTTTCCTGCGAGGCACCACTTTACGAAGATATCATGTCTTTCTTACAGCGGAAAAGAAGCAACACAAACAGTTTTTAATTCTTATTACCAAGAGATAATAACATTAACAGAACACGATTACTTCAATTGCAGTAGAAGTTCAAAGTTCTCTCCATTCACTTGTAAATAAAGGTTACACCGGCAGGCCATGTTCTGCCTAACACGGTCAAAGACTGCAGGAGTGACGTTGATTTCTCCTACTGCTGCTGCTAACAGCGCAACCAGATCCTCTTCTAATTCAAGCAAGGGTTTTGCAAACAATGTAGCTCATCTCTCACCCACACAAGTAAGTCCAGAGGGGTCAAAGTAGGAGATGGCCATGGTACAGGGCCACCACTGAAAATCCACTTTTCTGGAAACCGTCGGTTCAAGAGCCGACGCACGGGAAGCCTGAAATGTTGCGGCGCCCCGTCACGCTGGAACCACATGCACTGTCTTGTAGCGAGCGGCACTCATCCAGCAATCCTGGCAAAGCTCCGGCGAGGAAATTGTAATAATGCCTGCTATTTGATGGCCTAAGTAGGGGATATGGCCCAGTTAAAGAGTCATCAACAACACCTGCCCACACATTCACGTAGATCCTCACTTGTTCAGCACGAATAAATGTGGCATGTGAATTAAACACTCTCCAAATCTGAGAGCTGTGGACGTTGGATGCTGAAGACCGCCACTATGTTCCTTCACCTGCAAACGGCACAGAGAATGGAAATATGGGATGCGTTTGACAGTGTTCTGGTGTAGAAGGATCTAATAAAAATGCAATTAAATTATAGAAATGGGTGATAAAGAGATGTTATTTAATTGTATAAAAGACACTATACGTTTATATTTAAATGGGGTGACGGGGAGTTGTGATACCTGTGGATATAGTCTTAGAATACCATAATTTAGTTCCCAACCGCAGCGTAATTGAACCGGCTACCTACAGAGTATTTATTTTATTATTATACAGAACTGTTGTCTATTGTGATAAGTTATGACAATACCTTCTATCTCTTATTTTGTCTAAGAGGAGACGTATAAATTGTTCGTCGGGTCCTGTGCAGAAGTTCAGTCACGTGCAGTTACATGGACTTAATTTCCTTGTTGCAGAATTCTTTTCCTGACAGGCTCTTCCGGGACAAAACTTGAAATAATATTAATGTTGTTGAGACAGCAATTAGCCACAAATTTATTTTCAGTTCCTTTATGCAAACGGTACCGTTACCGGTTTCGAATTATTACGATTCGTCTTCTGACGGATTTCATGCTTTCATTACATGTAGTGCGTCTTTTTTACAGATTAATTGTCCTAAAATATAAATAATACATAATTATAAGCACGCCACACAGATGGTTGCGTTACAGAGTTGCATTCGATGTGACTTGTTTGAAATGTCGGTTTGGAGAGTTTGTTTTCATAGTTTTCGTCCAACAGATGTGAATACATTCCCACTGCATTCTTATCGTTGCACACGTAAATTTTTCTCACTGAACACTTTAGATTAGTCACAGAATAGATTTCTAACATGCACCACATGTTTTGATACATACAAAGTGCTTACAAACAGATGAGTGTCAAAGGTGTTATGATATGTCAAACATTATAAAGATGTCCCATGTTTGGGAAAAGATCATATATTCAGTTATGCAACTGAAACGCCTTTTACAGTAGTAGAGACATTGATTTTGTGAGTTTTAGGGCGAATACTGTTACATTAATTATAAAGTTGTTCCATAGTACTGTATAGGTAAGACAATACATTATTTATTTACATTTAGCATCATGAGAATTGTAGTAACATATAAATTTGCTACTTGATCTGCAGATAGGCGCAGGAATATTATTTGCTTTGGAGGGTGGAAAATAATTTTTGGAAATTTTTCAGGAAATGGGTGTTAGCTAATTCGATTTGTTCATTAAGGATATAGTCTGGGGTGCTGTTTTTATGTGTGTGTATTTCTATTTCTTCTAATATATTCATAGTGGCACCTTTTTCTGCTAGATGTAAAATTTTTAAGTTGTTCTCAATGTATCGTCTCAGTTGCGCGACTGGATTCGTGATTTCCTGTCAGGAAGGTCGCAGTTCGTAGTAATAGGCGGCAAATCGTCGAGTAAAACTGAAGTGATATCAGGTGTTGTTCCCCAGGGAAGCGTCCTGGGACCTCTGCTGTTCCTGATCTATATAAATGACCTGGGTGACAATCTGAGCAGTTCTCTTAGGTTGTTCGCAGATGATGCTGCAATTTACCGTCTAGTAAGGTCATCCGAAGACCAGTATCATTTGCAAAGCGATTTAGAAAAGATTGCTCTATGGTGTGGCAGGTGGCAGTTGACGCTAAATAACGAAAAGTGTGAGGTGATCCACAAGAGTTCCAAAAGAAATCCGTTGGAATTCGATTACTCGATAAATAGTACAATTCTCAAGGCTGTCAATTCCACTAAGTACCTGTGTGTTAAAATTACGAACAACTTCAGTTGGAAAGACCACATAGATAATATTGTGGGGAAGGCGAGCCAAAGGTTGCGTTTCATTGGCAGGACACTTAGAAGATGCAACAAGTCCACTAAAGAGACAGCTTACACTACACTCGTTCGTCCTCTGTTAGAATATTGGTGCGCGGTGTGGGATCCTTACCAGGTGGGATTAACGGAGGACATCGAAACGGTGCAAAAAAGGGCAGCTCGTTTTGTATTATCACGAAATAGGGGAGAGAGTATGGCAGATATGATACGCGAATTGGGATGGAAGTCATTACAGCAAAGACGTTTTTCGTCGCGGCGAGATCTATTTACGAAATTTCAGTCACCAACTTTCTCTTCCGAATGCGAAAATATTTTGTTGAGCCCAACCTACATATGTAGGAATGATCATCAAAATGAAATAAGAGAAATCAGAGCTCGAACAGAAGGGTTTAGGTGTTCGTTTTTCCCGCGCGCTGTTCGGGCGTGGAATGGTAGAGATATAGTATGATTATGGTTCGATGATCCCTCTGCCAAGCACTTAAATGTGAATTGCAGAGTAATCATGTAGATGTAGATGAATGGTTTTCTTCAGCAATATAGGCTGAAAATGCAGGTTTGTTCAAGTTGTCAAGCCTTAAAGCATCAATGTATTCTTTGTATCTAACTTCAAAACTTCTGCCTGTCTGTCCAATGTAGAATTTTGGGCATGTATCGCATTTGAGTTTGTATGTTCCTGATTTACCATAGGGTCTCTTAGAGGTATTTACATCATGGATTACTTTTTGTTGTAATTTATTAATCGTGGAAAAGCTGATTGTGATATTTTTCTTTTTAAATAAGTTTGCTATTTGGTTTGATAGTGGGCCTATGTATGGGAGAGTAGCATATTTAGGTTTGGCTTCTGTGGCACACTGATTAGGCTTGGAGTGCATCTTGTTTGGATTGCTGTGAAGTGGATCTGTGGTGTTTGTTTGCATTTTGTTGTGGAGTTTTTCTATTATTATGGGTTTACATCCATTAATTTGAGCAACTGTCTTAATTTTATTGATTTCATTTTGTTGGTCTGTGTCAATCATTGGTACACTTTTGACACGGTGTATCATGACTCTTAAATATGCCATTTTTTGTTAGTGGGGGTGGTAGGATGAGTTGTCAATACTGACATCGGTGGTGGTAGTTTTTCTGTAAATACCAAATTTATGTTTATGGTTACTGTTGCAAATCTGCAGGTCAAAAAAGTTAATGATTTTATTAGTTTCATGTTCAACTGTGAATTTAATATTTTTGTGTATTTTGCTTAGATCTGCTGCTAATGAATCAATTTAATTGTTTGTACCATCAAAAAGCAAGATTGTATCATCAACATATCTTCTGTAGTAGATTATTTTGTTTGAAATGTGCTGTCTTCTAATAACAGCCACGATCTCCAACCATGTCATCATATGACAAAATTGCATTAAAGTTGAAATAATTTCTGATACGCATTTTTTTCTTCTGTAACTCACTTCATGGAAGTACACACTTTTAACGTGAGAACAAAAGACACATTTGCAGTTATACATACTACGAAGCTACATTTGCCTCCCATCTCCATACTGTCCCGCTAAATGACAACTCACCACTGACAGTGCGTAACGTATGCCTGGGCTCAACAACCACGGCAAGAATAGCTCAGCACACAAGTATAACTATCTGAATTTCATCCATAGTGGATGCTGTTGAACTCCGTAACTGTTCCTGTATAGGGTGTAGAAAAATTTCCGTTACCAGTCACACAGGTAGCGAGAATTTTCCTAAAGCATATGCCTATCTTATTAAGAGGCTACTCGTAACTCCAGAATGAGACTTTTCACTCTGCAGCGGAGTGTGCGCTGATGTGAAACTTCCTCGCAGATTAAAACTGTGTGCCGGCACACAGTTTTAATCTGCCAGGAAGTTTTACTCGTAACTCGTTCTTAATCCGTGACACTGCGGTTTTCTCTGGCGTCCTCAATCTCAAATTGAATACATAGATATACTGTTTCAGATTATTTGATTTAATTACATTTCATTAAGAAAATAAGAGTAATTAAAAGAAGAATTGCGTTCATGATTTGTCCTTCTTGTCCATATAATTGTTTCTTGTCATTGCGACCTAAAGTCTTCATTCACCAGGACTGTGGAAACTGCTCTGAATGGACAATGGTCTCGTTCCAGGTTCTGCATACGCTGTGAGTGAAGTGGACGTAACAACTGCTCGTGAAGGACGTTTGTTACATTCGTTTGATTCGTCCCCATGCTAGACGCAATTGTGAGAGTGCTGGTGGAAGGATCTTGCTCCATATGCTGCAGAACAGCTTCCCCAAGTTGCATAATTGGGACTGTGCGTCTTCGTCCCTGTCCAGGTAATCTGCGAAACAACTCGGTGCCACACAAACGTAGAGATAGTAATACACGTCGAATGATGCGCGGTATTTAGTTCGGGATATTGCTGTTGATAAACCCGCTTTGCTGCTCGTCCATTGTAGTTCGCTGTGTAGTAAGCACCAAACATATCAGCGTATCCACTCCAGATATATCGCCCCATTAGCAAACGAGTACCGTCCTGGGTCAAGACGACAACTAAATGTGAACGTGAAAGTGCTATTACAATTTAAGAGCGAAGTATGCGTCTACCGGAACCGTTACAGTAACAAATCATCCATTACAATTGAAGAGAAAATACGCCATCTACCAGATTAAATAATGCCAACAGGAAATTATGACATCAGAGAAAAATATTTGTTTCGGTGTCCCGTGCAACCTTCCAGAGTTTGTCAATTTAAATAATTTTCGCCCTGTGTGACGCATATCCACTTATCTTAGAAAATAGATTAAGGAAAGGCAAACCTACGTTTCTAGCATTTGTAGACTTAGAGAAAGCTTTTGACAATGTTGACTGGAATACTCTCTTTTAAATTCTGAAGACGGCAGGGGTAAAATAGAGGGAGCGAAAGGCTATTTACAATTTGTACAGAAACAAAAATGGTTCAAATGGCTCTGAGCACTATGGGACTCAACTGCTGAGGTCATTAGTCCCCTAGAACTTAGAACTAGTTAAACCTAACTAACCTAAGGACATCACAAACATCCATGCCCGAGGCAGGATTCGAACCTGCGACCGTAGCGGTCTTGCGGTTCCAGACTGCAGCGCCTTTAACCGCACGGCCACTTCGGCCGGCTGTACAGAAACCAGATGGCAGTTGTAAGAGTCGAGAGACATGAAAGGGAAGCAGTAGTTGGGAAGGGAGTGAGACAGGGTTGTAGCCTATCCCCGATGTTATTCACTCTGTATATTGAGCAAGCAGTAAAGGAAAGAAAAGAAAAATTCGGAGTACGAATTAAAATCCATGGAGAAGAAATAAAAACTTTGAAGTTCGCCGATGACATTGTAATTCTGTCAGAGACAGCAAAGGACCTGGAGAGCAGCTGAACGCAATGGACAGTGTCTTGAAAGGAGGATAATCAACAAAGGCATAACAAGGATAATGGAATGTAGTCGAATTAAATCGGGTGATGCTGAGGGAATTAGATTAGGAAATAAGACACTTAAAGTAGTAAAGGAGTTTTGCTATTTGTGGAGCAAAATAACTGATGATGATCGAAGTAGAGAGGATATAAAATGTAGACTGTCAATGGCAAGGAAAGCGTTTCTGCAGAAGAGAAATTTGTTAACATCGAGTATAGATTTAAGTGTCAGGAAGTCAAAAAAAAAAAAAATGGCTCTGAGCACTATGGGACTTAACTGCTGAGGTCATCAGTTCCCTAGAACTTAGAACTACTTAAACCTAACTAACCTAAGGACATCACACACATCCATGCCCGAGGCAGGATTCGAAACTGCGACCGTAGCGGTCGCGCGGCTCCAGACTGTAGCGCCTAGAACCGCTCGGCCACCCCGGCCGGCTGTCAGGAAGTCATTTCTGAAAGTATTTGTATGGAGTGTGGCCATGTATGGAAGTGAAACGTGAACGATAAATAGTTTAGACAGGAAGAGAATAGAAGCTTTCGAAATGTGGTGCTACAGAAGAATGCTGAAGATTAGATGGGTAGATTACATAACTAATGAGGAGGTATTGAATAGAATTGGGGAGCAGAGAGATTTGTGGCACAACTTAACTAGGAGAAGGGATCGGTTGGTGGGGCCTATTCTGAGGCATCAAGGGATCACAAATATAGCATTGGAGGGCAGCGTAGAGGGTAAAAATCGTAGAGGGACACCAAGAGATGAACACCCTAAACAGATTCAGAAGGATGTAGGTTGCAGCAGGTACTGGGAGTTGATGAGGCTTGCACAGGATAGAGTAGCATGGAGAGTTGCGTCAAACAAGTCTGAGGACTGAAGACCACAACAACAACAACGAATATCCAGAACTTTCCATTGGCAATAATGATGCAAGATTCCGATTTCTTTCCTAAGTCGTAATAAATCGGTAAAACAGTAGTAGTCAAGAAAACAGTCTTTACTGAAGATGGAACGTAGCATGCGAAACACATTGCAGGAACAAAAGGGCAGCAGATGCAAAATTTTTCCTCTTCGAGCAAGCAGTCGCACGCACGTTTTTCTGACCTGCGCGCAGGATGAGTTTTGCTACTGATTGACAAAATCAGGACGCGCGGTTGTCCGCTGACGCTGTGTCCTCGGTGGCCGTGGCGGCACGCGCGTGGCACACATAGCCGCGGGAGGAGGAGGGTGGGGCGGAGGGGGAGGTGAATGCATGGGAACGGGAGAGGGGGAGGCGGAGGGGCGCGGCCGGCAGAGGAGCCCCCAGACGCAGACGCAGACGCCGCGCCAGGGTTCAGGGACGGCCGCCCGCCGCCCGCCGGCCGCGGCGACAGGCGGCTTCGCGCTCGGCCGCCGCCGCAGGCTGCGACGCCAGGCCAACGCGCTCCACGTCGTCACACAGCGTGGCGCCCTTGTCCCGGCGACGCGTCTCGCCATTCCGACAAATTCATCGATCTGATTTTTGTAACCACTGGTTCACACCGCAGCGAACACAAGCGAATGTGCATCAGCACTTTCTCATTTTCGGTTCGCAACTGCTCGCTTGCGTTCCACTGGCTGTTGGCCTTTCAGCGAATCGTCAAAAGATGTACATATGCGCGGTCTCCACTTCATCGTTCGCTTCGCGGTGAACAGTCCAAACAACGTTCGCTTTACAAACGCAATGCAAGCAGCTTCTTGACACGGAGCTCTTGTGAAAGCTAAATTGTAGTGGCTGAAGGTGGTCAAGTTGACGATTTGAAATTCTTAGGACTGAGGATTGGTGGGTGGCTTTCTTGGAAGTATCACAGAGTGGCTGAAGGTGGTCAAGTTGACTATTTGAAATTCTTAGGACTGAAGATAGGTGGGTGGCTTTCTTGAAAGTATCACATAGTGGCTGAAGATGGTCAAGTCGACTATTTGAAATTCTTAGGACTGAGGATAGGTGGGTGGCTTTCTTGAAAGTATCATATACATGGTCTTATCCAAAAACCAAACGTTGTTCTCTTCACTGTAGCAATGAGCCCCCCTGTCTTTGACACTGACACGCAGAATCTTGCTTCCTGTCACTCTACTATCACGTTTGAGCATAATTTGGAGGAACTCCAAGCCCTGAAAAGCGTGCTAGACTGAACTTGACTGTCAGTTCGCGAACTTCGGGTAGATCTTTGTTCAGGTCTCTCGGAATTCTAACTCTGCCATCACTGTAAATATATTCGATCAGGGGATATGTTGTTGGCAATATACCTATTCATAAAAGCAGATAAAAATTCAATTGACGCCTTCCTGAGAAACAATCTCCACTCATTCCAAATTAATAATGTAAGTGTAGACCAGATGTGACTTAAATTCAAAGAAATAGTATCGGCAGCAATTGAGAGATTTATACCAAATATCCTAACAAACGACGGAGCTGATTCTCCTTGGTACACAAACCGGGTTAGAACACTATTGCAGAAACAACGAAACAAACATGCCAAATTTAAACAGACGCAAAATCCCCAAGATTAGCGGTCCTTTACAGAAGCTCGAAATTCAGCGCTGAGTCGCGAGACACCTATAACAGTTTCCACAACGAAACTTTGTCTCGAAACCTGGCAGAAAATCCAAAGAGATTCTGGTAGTATGTGAAGCATGTTAGCGGCAAGAAACAATCAATGCCTTCTCTGCGCGATAAAAATGGAGATACTATCGAAGACAGTGCTGCCAAAGCAGAGTTACTAAACACAGCCTTCCGAATTGCCTTCACAAAAGAAGACGAAGTAAATATTCCAGAATTCGAATCCAGAACAGCTGCTATTGGCCTGACATGTCGGGACACACTCTATTCCACTCCGTAATTGAAAACGGAAACCACGTGTGTACGTGTACCTCACCCCTCATGGTAATGTACATGTGCGTCAGTGAAAAAGACCAATAAAAAGGTGTTAGCATGTGGACGTAATGTGCTGTTCCAGTCTCTTCTGTACCTAAGGTCCATTACCGTTCCCTTTGGATCCCTACGTAATTCGGTGCTCTCCGATACACACGATCGAACAGCGGAGGAGTGGTACTCAAGCGTCAACTTTAGGTTACAATATCTCCGGATGTAATTAACATTTTAAATGCAACAAACGGCACTGATTACGTATTTGTTTATATGTTCAGATGTGCTAACAAAACTAACGGGGTTCCATTTAAAAAAACGTAGGTTTGTGTTAAAAAACATACTTCCGTGCATTTTTTTATGGTTTGTTTTAACCAATTACACAAGCCCCTCTCCTCACCTTCGGTCTGTGGAATCGATTCGTCAGTATTTGATGTGGTTTACGAAATACATTCCTGGAAATTGAAATAAGAACACCGTGAATTCATTGTCCCAGGAAGGGGAAACTTTATTGACACATTCCTGGGGTCAGATACATCACATGATCACACTGACAGAACCACAGGCACATAGACACAGGCAACAGAGCATGCACAATGTCGGCACTAGTACAGTGTATATCCACCTTTCGCAGCAATGCAGGCTGCTATTCTCCCATGGAGACGATCGTAGAGATGCTGGATGTAGTCCTGTGGAACGGCTTGCCATGCCATTTCCACCTGGCGCCTCAGTTGGACCAGCGTTCGTGCTGGACGTGCAGACCGCGTGAGACGACGCTTCATCCAGTCCCAAACATGCTCAATGGGGGACAGATCCGGAGATCTTACTGGCCAGGGTAGTTGACTTACACCTTCTAGAGCACGTTGGGTGGCACGGGATACATGCGGACGTGCATTGTCCTGTTGGAACAGCAAGTTCCCTTGCCGGTCTAGGAATGGTAGAACGATGGGTTCGATGACGGTTTGGATGTACCGTGCACTATTCAGTGTCCCCTCGACGATCACCAGTGGTGTACGGCCAGTGTAGGAGATCGCTCCCCACACCATGATGCCGGGTGTTGGCCCTGTGTGCCTCGGTCGTATGCAGTCCTGATTGTGGCGCTCACCTGCACGGCGCCAAACACGCATACGACCATCATTGGCACCAAGGCAGAAGCGACTCTCATCGCTGAAGACGACACGTCTCCATTCGTCCCTCCATTCACGCCTGTCGCGACACCACTGGAGGCGGGCTGCACGATGTTGGGGCGTGAGCGGAAGACGGCCTAACGGTGTGCGGGACCGTAGCCCAGCTTCATGGAGACGGTTGCGAATGGTCCTCGCCGATACCCCAGGAGCAACAGTGTCCCTAATTTGCTGGGAAGTGGCGGTGCGGTCCCCTACGGCACTGCGTAGGATCCTACGGTCTTGGCGTGCATCCGTGCGTCGCTGCGGTCCGGTCCCAGGTCGACGGGCACGTGCACCTTCCGCCGACCACTGGCGACAACATCGATGTACTGTGGAGACCTCACGCCCCACGTGTTGAGCAATTCGGCGGTACGTCCACCCGGCCTCCCGCATGCCCACTATACGCCCTCGCTCAAAGTCCGTCAACTGCACATACGGTTCACGTCCACGCTGTCGCGGCATGCTACCAGTGTTAAAGACTGCGATGGAGCTCCGTATGCCACGGCAAACTGGCTGACACTGACGGCGGCGGTGCACAAATGCTGCGCAGCTAGCGCCATTCGACGGCCAACACCGCGGTTCCTGGTGTGTCCGCTGTGCCGTGCGTGTGATCATTGCTTGTACAGCCCTCTCGCAGTGTCCGGAGCAAGTATGGTGGGTCTGACACACCGGTGTCAATGTGTTCTTTTTTCCATTTCCAGGAGTGTATATCCAGCGGTAATGTTAGGTGACTCACCCTATCTAGTGCGACCGATTGTTAAGTACTGTTAGAGTTTTTGGAATCTCCACCAAACCGGAAGACATTGAAGCAATTCAGACACACTGCTAGATTTGTTACCGGTAGGTTCGAACAACACGTAAGTGTTAAGCAGATGCTTCCGGAACTAAAGCGGGAATCCCTGGAGGGAAGGCGACGTTATTTTCGAGGAGTGTTATTGAGAAAATTTAGAGAATCGGAATTTTGAGGCTGACTGCAGAGCAATTCTAGCGTTGCCAACGTACGTTTCGCGTAAGGATCGTGAAGGTAAGATACCTGAAATTAAGGCAAGTACAGAGGAATATAGACATTTGTTTTTCCCTCGCTGTGTTTGCGAATGGAAAAGAAAAAGAAATCACTAGTAGTGGTGCGATGGTTTTCGGGTGTAGATGTAGATTTAGAGAAGCAGATTCATTGGACTGTAGATTCAGCGTACCAGAAAGGTTTGCAATAACATTTTTTCTTGGAAATGTATGTTTATTGATTTCATTGATACATGCATTTCATTTCAATGAATGTAATTCATTTCAGGTTGATCATTTTTAGATCAGTCACTGCAAATTAACATTGTGTCCAACATTATTGAAATCTCCACAACAAGCCACTTTTCCCCAGTAGCAGATCAAATGTTGATACGTACTCTTGACTGAAACCAGTTATCAGTTAAATTTTTTGCGATGTAGACGATGTATTCTTTAATAACCTTCACATTTCCCAAGTTTTACGTCTGTTACGGAACATCGTGTGACCACATTGTTGCGTTTTGTGTCGGCTGCACAATACTGAGAGCCTTCAGCATGCCGAAACTGGGTATTTTGTGAGGCAAAGCCATTAGTAGTGTTGAGCTCCACAGCGCGGGAGGTTATCGCTTTCCTACAGTGTTCGCTACGTGCCCATTTTAGCGGTCGCGTTGTTGCCACCCTGCTAGGTATTTGCGAACTGTTAACGTGTCCCTTAACTTGATACTGAAAGGAGCGGTAGAGTAGCAAATGCGATATTTAAAAGGTTTACTTACTGGGCACTGCCTGAGTAGTAAAATATGTTTTGCAACTTGCAGTAGTTTCAGTGATGCAGTATGCCTTTTTATTTTTGATGCCATTGTGAGAACGTTGCCATACAGGCTGATGTAAATAAGTTTGTGGTACTGGATAGTGATCGACAGGTACGTTAATAAAGATTATTTCATCATTGGTTCTTGGTGATTCTGTAACATTACTTTCTTCCAAAAACGAACTGCGGTTTTTTATCTCTCACATAAACATTTGTTTTCTCCGTAAATCGCTACAAGAACTGCTTCACTACATGACTATCGTATTCGTTACATAAATTGCATCTACATAGTAAGTTCTGTTACATTCAATCAAAAATGTGTGATGGACGGTAAATCGTTTTTATACAGACAGGGTTTATTCCGGCTGTATGGGGTTCTCGTAAAAAAACATTTCTCGCGTAGTGTAACAAGAAAAATTTTACGGAAGTGAAATCATGCTACATCGGCCGCTTGTTTTGTAGTCCATATCGATCTGCCCGCTTTCTAGAAATACTTCTCCACGATTTCGCACAAGAACTGCTGTCGTGCGGTCGTCTTGAAACCATATTCTCCACCAGTACTCCTTGTCGGAAAGTCGTATACTTAAAGCCTGTAGTGCGGAAAGGAGGACCGTGTGGATCATTCAGACCGTCCTTTTTGTACAGCTAGTAAGTACAGGATATTAAGTAACATTATGTGACCGTATCATGTGTGCTCTGAATCTCGTAAGCCTCCTGTACAGGAAAACTACGTCAGAACTATCAATATTAGCGAGAGAGTTAAAGTAGAGTTAATTCTTTTTTCGTGTAACATGGAAGCGAACTGTTACCGGCCGTGTGTTCCGACCGAAGACTGTATTTGCATACAAGGAGAGCACGGCATGTGCCACAATCGAATTTCCCAGAAACATCGCTCAATGGAAGATCGGTCAAAATGAGCGAACGCTTGTCTCGGCTTATCCGTAGATATTCGACTGTCTCTGTGAAAATGATGGTCAAAGTTTACGAACTACTTTATGTGCCTTTTACAGCGTTTATAGTTCAACTAAAGCGGTTGCTCAGTGGCTAGTGTTGCGGTTTTCCGTTTTTGCACCCTGCGTACGAAACTAGATAATTATTTTTGTGTCTATTTTTCATTTATCTGCCGATGTCCATAGGAGAACTTCAAGAATGTTTTGCATTGTATGATAAAATAACATGTACTAGTTTTTATGTCTGGTGAAAGAGTAAAAAAGAAAACTATCCGCGTGCCGGTAGGACTCGCGTACTGAAGTTTCCGTATGAACTTATGTACGAGGGGCGGTCGAAAAGTTTCTAGCCCACGATAGTTACCGTAATGTCTCGCATAAACAACAACACCTACTTTTACGTGACCCTTGGTTGGCATGCAAGTCAAATTTCGAGGTTCCAGCTTCGTTAGTTTTGCCAATAGAATGCGTTTTATACCGTTGTGTAAGCAAAATGGCAAATATCGAGAGAACCAAGAACTGTGGTGTGATTGAATATCTTCATTTGAAGGGAATGGCGCCCAAGGAAATTGCGGGGCACGTGCGGAATACACTCAAGGACAGTGCTCCGTTTTATGCAACAGCGAAAAACTGGGTGCCCGACTTCAAAAGTGAAAGAACGACTGTGAAAGATGCAGCAAGGAGCTGAAGGCCTGTCACCGTCGCCACTGATGAAACAGTGACTGCAATTCACGATACGATTTTGCCGGATCGTCGAACTACGTTACAACACATTGAAACCACATTTGGAATCTCATGGGCGTGCTCATGACATTGTTGTGGATATTTTGGGAATGTGGGAAGTTTCATCCTGGAGGGTCCCTAAAGACTTGAATGCATATCAGAGACGGGAGCTTGTGTAATGTTGTGAAGAAATCGTCCTCCAATTTGAAGTGGATGCGGACAGCTTTCTTGCAAGGTGTGTGACAAAGGACGAGACGTGGGTTCACCACTTTGATCCTTAGACAAAACAACAGTCACGATAATGGAAACATCCTTCATCCCCTACCCCAAAAAAAATTCTGGGTGCAAAAATCACTTGGTAAGATGATGGCATCGGTTTTCTGGGATACAGAAAAGGTAATTATGGAGTATTACTTGCAAAAGGGCCTAACTGTCAATGCATCATACTATTGCACGCTCCTGTGGCGATTGAGAGAAGAGACAAATAAAAAAAGGCGCGGAAAATTGGCGCGCGGAGTTCTTTTGCATGAGAACAACGCAGCAGCGCACAAAGCCCTCGTAACACAGGAAACTCTGCGTGACTGTGGGTTCGAATTGTTACGTCGTGCGCCACATTCTCCAGATCTGGCTCCATCAGACGTTTTTCTTTTCCCAGACCTAAACAAAGTCCTCAAAGGACGATGATTTGTCAATGGTGATTCAGTGATTGGTGCTGTGAACGCTTGGTTTGACTCGAAACTGAAGACCTTTCATTTGAATGACTTGCAGAAGTTATCTAAGTCTACTCGAAAGTGTATTAGTGTACACGCGTGTTAAGTTGAAAAATATATTGGTATTATGAAATTTTTGTCATTCTTTATTTTTTAGGCTAGAAACATTTCGACAACCCCTCGTATATAGTTCTGTTTATCCATCCAGGGAATCGAGAATCTCGACGGTTTTTGCCTGTTATCCACATCGATACTGGGAAGCGTCGGTCCCTGAATTTCAACACTCGAGAATTTTTTAACTTTAATTTTGAAGTCGGAGAACAAATAACTAGAGAAATATTTTTTCCTGTGATATAATTACAACTTAACAATTTTCTGATTTTTCCTGTGTTATACCGTAAAACCTTTCGTTTTGACACATTTCATGATTCTAGGTCAACGTGAAGTACCCTATAGGTTGTAACGACTGAGTTTGCATGTATCGAATTATGTGACATACATAGGCCTATCTTATTACTGCATTGATTTAGAAGCGTAATTTTTTTATACCACCGAAGAACCATAGACCTAAGTGTGTGACATACATTTAAACTTGATACGTCTACTCGTTCCTCGTTCCTGGGAAAAGCGACCCCTAACAGACCGACAGACAGACAGTCGACAAAACAGACAAGGAATAATTTTCGGATTTTTTCCCTTATTTATACTGTAAAACCTTGCTTCTTGCCTAATTTTATGATTCTAGGTCAACGGCAAGTACTCTTTACTACTTGATGAGTGAGTTTGCAAGCATCAATATATGACGTAAATGGCCGTATTTTTTGATTGCACTGACTGAGAAGCTTACATTTATTACATCGCCAAGGAAATATATACCTTAGTACGCGACGTAAATTTTAATCTGATGCGTCTAAACGTTTATTAGAAGAACGGTCTTAAAAAAGGGACAGACAGTCGGACAACGAATGAAAAGAAAATTCTTTAGGATTTTTTCCTTTAGTTTTACCGTCAGACCTTGCTTCTTGACATGTTACACGTCTCTAGGCACACGGTACGTAACATACGGGTTTTGATGAGTGAGTTTGCAAGTATCAAAATATGTATCATAAATGGCAGCATCTTTTGATTGCATTGGCTTAAATTTGAATTTTTTACATCCCCAAGGGTCCATAGACCTCAATATGTGACATAAATTTAAGCTTTATATGTTTACCCGATCCTAATAAAATGGTTTTTAACAGTCGGATAGACAGACAGGCAAACAAGAAAGTGATCCTATAAGGGTTCTTTTCTTACCGACTGAGGCACAGGACCCTAAATACAAATGAAAGGAAAAATTATTTGAAATTGTTTTCCGTGAAATTCCTGTAGCGTATCTCGATTTGCAATCAATTGCAAACTCGAAGAAGTTGTCAGTTATGCATGGTTTGCCGCGAAATTATTTCCAGTGTGTGAAATCTTCATCGAAGTCAATGACGTTTCATTCCCAAGTGAGTTTCGTACGAAGAAATGTCGTTGAGGCGATTCAAACTTCGCGCGATGCTCGTAGTGTTTCTGCGATCGGTAAAAAGAAATGCACCAAATCTTCCTGAAAAATAAACATAACGATAAAATATAAGAATTAAGACTTGATGTAAGAATGAACTATAATAATATGAGAATTTAAAAATGTATGACACTTGTTGTGAAGTCAAGTTGTAATCGTTCTCGAAAAAACTTCTGCATCTGATATGAGTCGAGGATACAGTAGTGGACGGAGAGGAACTGGATCAAAAAGTATAACTGTAGAGTTATTACGAGGGGAAAAATCGAGGAGACGTTACGAAGAGGTTTGTTTATTTATTTTTATTTTATTTTACTTCTTGACTTTTTAATTTTTCCTGGCAGGATTAGCCCTATTAGGTCCTCTCTAACATATACCCAACAATTTACGTATTTTATATTACATTTATTACGACATACATATTATAAGAGGTCTTACATCCAATATGGAACCCAATAATTGGAGATAAGTACGACGTAGACAGTGGAAACAGCAATAACTACAACAACAACAAAAGTTGGATAAGGACAGAAATGGGAAGTTATACAAACACAGATGACCAAGAGTGAGGGAAAGGAAGTTCCGTGACCGACTGAGAAACGGGAAGATGTGTAAGTGGGAGAGGATGTGAACATTTGCTTCGAAGCTGCCGGGTTCGAGTCCCGGTTCGGCACACAGTTTTAATCTGCCAGAAGGTCTCATATCAGCATACACTCCGCTGCAGAGTGAAAATTCATTGTGGATATTTGCTCCACTGTTTGGCAGAGAGGAATGGTCGTATAAATTAATTGCTTATGAAATGTTAATAGACTGACAAAAGGAAGTGCTTCAGTTTGTCACTAAACGCAGCAAGCCATAAAACTGGGTGTAGTGTACAGGATAGCTTGTTCCAGAGGCATATAGCAGCAACGGAGAATGAGTAAGTGAATGCTTTATTTTGCGTGTGGGCACCGCTAAGACAGTAGATAAGTGAGACCTTGTGATGCAATTATGATGAGAAAATTGGTACTTGATCTGCGTGGCGATGTTATATTTAGTAGCCAACGAAGCAGACTTAGAGTATGGCAATCACGTAACTTGTTTGATCACAACCGTCCTATCTAGGCAAGTGAAACGCTGAAATTGTCTGAAAGACGGAAGTTGCTGATGTATTAAATACAAGCATTCGTGGTTACTTCTATCCAAATATTTTCACTACTTGTGCCATGCCGTATTATGTTCCAATACTGAAGGTTCGGCAGAGCAAGTGATTCGTCTAGTTTACGCTTAATATCCGGCGAATTGATTAAAACTGAAGAGATCTCAAAAAGATGGGAAATTGAGGAGATGGGACCTGGATACCAGAGGTTGTGGAGAGTTTTAGAGGGAGGCTTAAGCAACAGTTGACAATAGGGTAGAAGAGGAATAGGTTGTTTTGAGAGATAAGGTAGTGTAGGCAGCACAGAATTAAATACTAAAAAGACAATGCCTAGTTGAAATCCTTGGATAATACAGGCGATATTGAATTTTCTACACGAAAGAAGAAAATGTAAAAATGCAGGAAATGAAGCAGGCGAAAGGGAATACAAGCGTAAAAAAAATGAGATTGACTGGTAGGGCTAAGCAGGAGTGCCTTGAGAACGAAAGGAAGGGTAAGAAGGATATATCACTATGGAAAAGTTAGACACCGCCTTCAGGAAAATGAAAGAAAGCTTTGTAAAAAAGAGAAGCAGCTGTATAAACATCAAGAGCTCGCATGGAAAACCGATACTAAGCAAATAAGGGAACGCATAAAAAAATGGTTCAAATGGCTCTGAGCACTATGGGACTTAACATCTGAGGTCATCAGTCCCCTAGAACTTAGAACTACTTAAACCTAATTAACCTAAGGACATCACACACATTCATGCCCGAGGCAGGATTTGAACCTGCGACCGTAGCGGTCGCGCGGTTCCAGACTGTAGCGCCTAGAACCGCTCGGCCACCCCGGCCGGCCGGAACGCTTAAAGGTGCCTTAAGGGCAAATGAACTTGAAGGCAATGTTATAGAAAGGTAAGATAACATGGGAGATGTGACACTGTGAGAAGAATTTGTCAGAGCTCTGAAAGACCTAACATGAAACAAGGACGATGAAGTAGAACACATTCCTTCAGAACTACATACATCCTAGGGAGAGACAGCCATGAGAAAACTATTTAACCTCGTGTGCAGGATGTAGGAGACAGGCGAAATACTTCTTTACAGATGAATGGAAAAACTGGTAGAAGCCGACCTCGTGGAAGATCAGCTTGGATTCCGGAGAAATGTAGGAACACACGAGGCAATACTGACCCCAGGACTTATCTTAAAGATAGCCTAAGGGAAGGCAACCCTACATTTGTGGCTTTCGTAGATTTTGAGAAAGCTTTTGACAATATTCACTGAAGGTAGCAGGGGTAAAATACAGGGAGCGGAAGGCTATTTACAAGCAGTGACTGAGAAGAGACAGGGCTCTAGCGAGTCTCCGATATTATTGTGTGTGTTTATTGAGCAAGCGCTAACCAAAGAAAAATTTGGATGACGAACTAATAAAAAATTTGAGGTTTGCCGATGACATTGTAATTTTGTCAAAAATGGTTCAAATGGCTCTGAGCGCTATGGGACTTAACTTCTGTGGTCATCAGTCCCATAGAACTTAGAACTACTTAAACATAACTAACCTAAGGACATCACACACATCCATGCCCGAGCCAGGATTCGAACCTGTGACCGTAGCTGTCGCGCGGTTCCAGACTGTAGCGCCTAGAACCGCTCGGCCACATCCGGCAGGCTAATTTGGTCAGAAACAGTATACGACTTGGAAGAGCAGTTGAACGGAATGGACATTGTCTTGAAAGGAGGATGTAATATGAACATCAACAAAAGCAAAGCAGGGATAATGGAATGTAATGGAATGAAATGAGTTGATAGTGTGGAAATTAGATTACGAATGAGACACCAAAAGTAGCAGATGAGTTTTTGTATTTGGGCAGCAAAGTAATTGATAATGTTCGAAGTAGAGAGGAAAGAAAATGTAGAATAGCAATGACAGGAAAAGAAATTTGTTAACATCGAATATAGATTTAAGTGTTAGTCTTTTCTGAAGGTATTTGCCGTCCTCCCCGCTAACGAAAGCGAGTACAGTATCTGACTATTGCGCCACATTTCTCGGAGACTCCTCCGAGTCTAGTACCAGATGCACCGTGTTTCGCGGAGTGGTTTACGGTTCAAATTCTGTGGGCACACGTTCCGAGAGAGGCAAGAAACATTACTTCCTCCCACTTCTCGCGTAATGACCATAACGTATTTAGGCTTAAACAGTGATGCGCAAACAATATTTCGTAACTCGTACTCATCGCTGACGCTATAACAAGAATAGTGGCCCGCATCTCGTGGTCGTGCGGTAGCGTTCTCGCTTCCCACGCCCGGGTTCCCGGGTTCGATTCCCGGCGGGGTCAGGGATTTTCTCTGCCTCGTGATGGCTGGGTGTTGTGTGATGTCCTTAGGTTAGTTAGGTTTAAGTAGTTCTAAGTTCTAGGGGACTGATGACCATAGATGTTAAGTCCCATAGTGCTCAGAGCCATTTGAACCATTTTTTTTGAACAAGAATAGTAAATTATTCTGATACACTCTGTTTCTGTCTCCACGCTCCGTGCTAAAGGAGAAGATGCGAAATGACGTCCCGTCGACTTAAATTGGAAGGAACACATAGAAAGTGTTGTGGGGAAGGCTAACCAAAGACTGCGTTTTATTGGCAGGACACTTATAAAATATAGCAGACCTATTAAGGAGACCGCCTACACTACGCCTGTCCGTCCTGTTTTAGAATACTACTGCGCGGTGTGGGATCCTTACCAGACAAGACTGACGGTGTACATCGAAAAAGTTCAAAGAAAGGCAGCACGTTTTGTATTATCGGAAAATATGGAAGAGAGTGTCACAGAAATGATACAGGATTTGGGCTGGAGATCATTAAAAGAAAGGCGTTTTTCGTTGCGACGGAATCTTCTCACGAAATTCTAATCACCAACTTTCTCCTTCGAATGCGATAATATTTTGTTTGCACCGACCTACATAGGGAGGAACGATCACCACGATGAAACAAGGGAAATCGGAGCTCGTACGGAAAGATATAGGTGGTCATTCTTTCCTCGCGCTATACGAGATTGGAATAATAGAGAATTGTGGAGGTGGTTCGATGAATCCTCTGCCAGGCACTTAAATGTGATTTGCAGAGTATCCATGTAGATGTAGATCTAGATGTAGACAGACGTAGTCGCCGACAAAATGTAACTGAGGCGGAATAAGGGCAACCAGCCCGCATTCGCCGAGCTAGATGGAAAACCACCTTAAAAGCCATGCACAAGTTGGCCGGCACACCGGGCGGATTCGTGCCGGGGACTCAGGTCGTAGTTGCATCGTTTGGCGGCCAGAATCTGTGGGTCACAACGTTTTTATTCTGTCATCCTTTCACTTGTTCTAGACAGTGTTTCTAACGAATTGTTTCCTAGCTGATTCTACGGAGGACCTCATTTCTTATCAAACCACTTAATTTTCTGCTGCCTTCCGTGACACCACGTCCCAAATGCTTCAATTCTCTTCCTTTCCTGCTTTCACCCTGTGCTGATTCACCTACATGCACGACAGTGCGCTCCACATCTACATTGTCAGGCCGCGGTCCATCTTTTGAAACACCACCAGGAGTCTAGCAATGCCGAGTTAGCGCGAAAGAGCTAGGATTCGTTAACAGCCTCAGCTACGGAGCCGTATGGTTGTCTGTGTTGGAGGTAACGTAGACTATCCGTCCAAAAGTTTTCGGATAAGCCTGTGTAGTGTAGAATTGACCACTAGATGTCCCGAGAGGTGCACCCGTCAGTATAAATGGAGACACGGAGTATTTGTCAGCAGAGAAGTAATAACAGCAGAATAAGTCGGTCGGGAAGAGTCAGTGACTTCGAACGCGAACTGTCCATTGGATGTCACAGGAGTAACAGATCCTAGTGCACTGTTGCTGATGCTGAGAAATGGAAACCTGAAATAAAAACCACAACCAAACCGAGACCAGACAGACCTCATGTACTGAGGAACAGGGACCGTCGAGCATTACGGAGGGTGGTGGTAAAAAAAATCTCACAAAATTAGAGGAAAGACTCATTCTCGAGTTCCAAAGTGCTACAAGCGATCCAGGTCACACAATGACGTTGTGTAGTAAGTTAAAAAGAATGGGTTACAGTGGGATACAATGATCGAACAGCTCTTCATAACCTACTCATTTGTGCAGTCCACGCTTGAAGTGGCGTACTGAGCGACGTCCCAGGACGTGGATGACTGGAAAGGAGTGATTTGGAGTGACGAATCACTTAACACTCCTTGGCAATCCGATGGAAGGGTTAGGTTTTGGCGAATGTCTGGGAAACTTTACTTGAAGTAGGAACTGGTGTTACGGTATGAGCGTGCGTCTAATGGTTGGTGTGTGATCTCCTTATCGTGCTTAGGGAAACAGTGGAAACAGTAAACACGTAGGATTTGAACACATTTCACAGCATTGAGGACTGCGTACAGTAGAGCAACAATTAGGTTCAAAATGGTTCAAATGGCTCTAAGCACTATGGGACTTAACTTCTGATGTCATCAGTCCCCTAGAACTTAGAACTACTTAAACGTAACTAACCTAAGGACGTCACACACATCCATGCCCGAGGCAGGATTCG
Organism: Schistocerca nitens; assembly: GCF_023898315.1. Taxonomy (NCBI): domain Eukaryota; kingdom Metazoa; phylum Arthropoda; class Insecta; order Orthoptera; family Acrididae; genus Schistocerca; species Schistocerca nitens. The sequence goes on along the minus strand of NC_064615.1, from coordinate 652,257,959 downwards.
AACCTGCGACCGTAGCGGTCACGCGGTTCCAGACTGAAGCGCCTAAAACCGCACGGCCATACCGGCCGGCCCTAGAAGAAGGGACAGGGATGGTAGGACGTCTGTTAAGACATCAGGGATTAAGTTCCATGGTGCTAGAGGGAACTGTACTGGGTAAAAACTGTGGGGGAAGATAAGAGATTGGAGTACATCCAGCAAATATATGGGGACGTAGTTTGGAAGTGCTACACTGAGTTGAAACGTGGGCACAGGAAAGGAATTCCTGGCGGACCGTATCAAACCAGTCAGAAGAGTGATAACAAAAACAAAACAAAAGAGTAGCTGTCGGGATACTTTTGATCAGACAGTGTAGGTAGCTAACTGCCAGATTGCATATCCAAAAGACCACGGTTCGTTGTCCAGTCGGTCTAGCGTTTCTTAAATCACTTCTCACCTCTTTCCCATCAGACAATGATTGACTTCTTAACGTTAATAATTCCAAGTCGCGACGCGGTTGAGAGTCCACATTAAGCTCGATCCTCTTGTAAAGAGCTAGTAATTCGCTTCAGGAAGGTCAGAGGAAGGCAACGACCTACCACTTCTTGTAGGACCATGCAAGTAACCACTGTGATGTTCAAGCCAGTCTTGGGAGTGATGGCAGTTTTTATTTGACATTGCGTAAGTTGTATCTGAGAAGCAGTGAGCTCGTACATCTCCGGAGATAACGCTATGTAAATCACGTATACGTACCGCCAGATCAGTTTTCTTACCGAATGCTCCTGCAGCCCCAGACGCACAGCTGAACAGCTTCGCGTGTGTCGCTCCAGTATCGGCGTCGTATTGATTTCGAGCGGCCTGTCACTGGCAGCAGTGGAAGTCTAGCCCCGTCTGCACGGCCGGCGGGCAGAGCAGCGCCTGGGAGAGTCGGAGGCCGCAGCGCATAACGAGCGACACAGGGCGCGCTCGCGTCGTAAAGCCCCGTCTGGCCCGGCCTGCTGCTCGTCGCCGCGTCGGCGAGGTCTCGATGTAACGCGACACCCGCCACCACAGTGGCTGTTTATGGCTTCCAGTACGGCGTTCGCCGCCGCAGTGGCCTACATTCACAGCTCGTCGCAAGTGACGGTACGACGGCGATGTCTTTAATATTCCGCGTATAACACTGGAACAGCATTTACGTAGCTTGTATTATGAAATACCACATTTGGATTACGTTCTATGTCCCAACAGAACAAGTAGTCCTGTCACGGCAAAGCCACGTATAACACTCCTGTCTGCTACTGCTGTACCATAACCTTAAAGTTGTAGGCAGGTCGTCAATTATGAGAGGAATTTTGTTATGTTGACCGTGTTGTACCTAACGGAAGTGGCTTATCGGAAATGAAAGTCAGAATTACGTAAATATTTGAACAGTAACAAACAAAATTTTGCTTTTCTGCACTGTTTAACTGATAAAGAAAACGGTCGCCAGCCTAACTAGGCAAGAGAATGATTAACATTCTCGTTCAAGAAAATAGTTATTAGTAACTTTCATGGATAAACACAACCTACACTTTGTCACACGCGAGTGCAGTGAACTCTGCCACATACATATGTTTACGGTAAGACTGAAACTAACAGTTAGAGCAGCACAAACTATTTGCAAAATTATAACAGATATCGAAACACACTATTACTTTCAGAGCTTGTTCAAACTGTATGGTCTTTATAACATTACTATTGACATTCACTGCAGCATTATAAATTGGACATAGGTAAAGTCTCCCCCAGTTAAGTACTTTACTATTTAAAATGAAAGTTAATTGGAATCCACTAACAAGTTGCTTCTCACTATCATTTGAATAAAGAAATTATGGTTTTCATAATTAGTGGTCTTTCCGTTACTTGTTACCTAGCATTAACACAATAGACAAACTGTGAATCCTGTTATACTATTAATATGCACTTCTAATACACAAGAGAGACAAACACTTAGCAATCAAGAATATATAATTTCCTACTATTGCAGTTTTCCACTTTTATTACAGCGAAACACAATGTTGACAAAATTGCAAGAAACTGACTCACCTTTTAGAATTTACTACAGATATCAAGGTGATCATTTACCAAGCAAAACTTTATAAGCCTCAGTCTTAAGAACTTTTAATTTTGCAGTTGGCAACAACACATTAATAAGCAGTTTTACTAGGAAAATTATTTTCAGCAAGCATCATTAACTTTAACCCACTCTCTTGCCACATTAACTTTAACTTTCTTTTTACTATGTTCAAGAGGCATCAATAAGCAAAACTCTGGGCTTTAATGTTCTTTCAGTAAGGACACTCGGAAATCACTTTAGTTCAAACGGAGAGGAACCTGAGAGGTGTTATGATGAGGAGAAAAATCAAGGTTGGTACATAAATTCAGATATAAATTACCTTATATTTGAGCACACTAACACTTCCATTAAGCTGATCCTTCACTGTACATCATTGTAGCATTCCGATGCAATGATTGCGTAATGTGGTGGCAACTGCATGTTAGTAGGTGGAATTGCAGGTAGAATTGTTGGACTCTGTCAGTTCTTGGTGGCGATGATAGATACAAATTCCAGAATAGTTCCAGCTATTTATCCATCCATCCGAGGCATTGGAAAGTAGCAGAAAAAGCCTCTCTCGGAACCAGCACAATATGCATCTTTTACATGGCAGTGCACAGTTTGATAGCTCGTCCCCGACTCGTGGCTCGTCCCCGACTGACTCTCAATTCCACCTTTTCTACCTATGCCAACCACAATTGCGCGCGCTACACAGTTCCGTTCCCGAGGGGAACCACTACACCTTTTACAAACAAACTAACTAAGAACCCTAAGTGAGGATCAGCAGTTTACATAACAGCAACCAAATTCATTCAATAAAACAGAACATTTGCACATATTGACATTTCTACAAAAAATTATTCATTCAGAAATTACAATTATATATAGTAGGTTTTGTTCCCTCCAAATGGGGCAAAGAATTTAAATGACAGATATACTACATTGTATAGAATCAAATCAAGACATCAAAGTTCTTACAAAGAAAGGAGTATTCAATTTTATGTTATCGATTCAAACAAACACATTTACAGAAGCTTAACGATGTAATATTAAATAAAACAAAAGGCAAAATAAATCAGTAGAGCATTAGAGCTATGGTGTTACACGCGCAGCCTACGAGAATATTTGTCTTCCCATTTATCGTTGTTGACTACTCGTTAGTGAGCAAGTAAACATCGCCTGATGCCGTGAAAGGCGATGCGCGTACTTCATTGGCTTCCAGTCTCACTATAGAGGAGTAACTTGTTAACAGTACGACGTACACTAAGGTGACAAAGTGCCTCGTAATATCGTGATAGACCAGCATTTGCCCGCCTAGTGCACCACCTCGACGTGGTATGGACCAGGTCGTTCGCAGTCACCCGCAGAAATATTGAGCCACTCTGCCTCTATAGCCGTCCATACTTGTAAAATTGTTGCCGGTGTAGGACGTTGTGCACGATCTGACCTCTAGATTATATTCAATAAATGCTCGATGGGATTCACGAAGGGCGACCTGGGTGGCCAGATCACTCGTTCGAATTGTCCAGAATGTTCTTCAAACCAATCGCGAACAGTTGTGGCTCCGTGACATGACATCGTTGTTTGGGAAAATGACGTCCACGAATGGTTGGAATTGGTCTTCAAATATCCGAACGTAATCACTTCGTCAGTGATCGGTTCAGTTGGACCAGACGACTCAGTCCATTCCATGTAAACACAGCCCACACAATTAAGAAGCCACCATCAGCTTACATCAGCTTGCCAGCATAATATAACACAAATGACAACAGCTCCAGGCGAACACTTCGCCCGCATCTCGTGGTCGTGCGGTAGCGTTCTCGCTTCCCACGCCCGGGTTCCCGGGTTCGATTCCCGGCGGGGTCAGGGATTTTCTCTGCCTCGTGATGGCTGGGTGTTGTGTGCTGTCCTTAGGTTAGTTCGGTTTAAGTAGTTCTAAGTTCTAGGGGACTTATGACCACAGCAGTTGAGTCCCATAGTGCTCAGAGCCATCCAGGCGAACAACCAGATCTTTTAGGTAGGTTATCAACCACTCGTCAATATCAGGAAATCTTCGAAAGGGTATTTGTAGGCACGTACGAGACATGATGATACATGAACAACTGTCTGTCATACCGCACCACAGTCACAGGATGATGAAGATTTACCTCACTTGTAGAGAGTGTCTTCACGTCCTCCATGGTCCGTTCGCATACAGTTCAGGGTGGTCCAAATTCCGCAACTCTTCAAATCCACAGGGTTTCTGCTGGATACATGGAATCAGACATTGTGGACGACATACCTGAAAACCAAAATTACTCCACATGTTGCAATCCAAAATGCTCTTTACGGAGGTAATATTTTGATGTTGACGGTGGCGGTACTAGACGTCCATTGGTGGACTCATTCTCAACCATGTTAACTGTACTCTTCTTTGTAAAATAACGCAGTAGCAGCTTAGTGGGACAAAACTGCACTTCTATACACGCCCAAACACTTTCACTTATACCGGACAAACTACCGCAGGATCTTCGCTGATTGGTTGTCATTTTATGGCGGTAACACGACAAATCTGAATTCTGGCGTGTGATCATCTCGAAAATTTTGCACGATTCTATGTCCCCTACCAAGTTCCACCCAACAGAACGAGAGAAATTGATTGTGTGCAAGTTCCTGGAGTTCAATCACGGCCTGTGGAAAAAGCGGAAAAGAAGAGAATCTAAGCGACTGAGATGTGGTACCATTGAAGGTTGTTGAAGATTAGGTAGACTGGTAAGCAACGAAGAGGCCGCCCGTAAAATGCGCGAGGAGAGGAACATCTGGAAAATAACGAAAAAAAGACAGAATATAGGTCATGTTAAGACATCAAAGAACATCTTGTGTGCTATTTGAGGAAGATCGTAAAATCCATAGAGGAAGACATATACTATAACATAATCGAGAACGCTGGCCTCTGAGATGAAGAGGTTGGCAGAGGAGAGGAACTTACTGTGGGACCGTGCATTGATGTCCTTTACCTTAGCTCGTGACCTCCAGTTATTGTGAACAACACGACCTCAACATCACTACGCTAAAATTAGACAGTATGATGTCGAGAGGTCAACGTATTCTCGTTTAAGTTAGTGATAATTCACGTTTTGTTTGATACATGCTGTAGGCACTTAGCACGACACGATCAGCGCATCACGAGTTACTTCGACGTCTTCCGCTAGGCCCTTTCGATAAGCGCCACTTACACTGGAACTGCGCCGTAGAATTCGCCTTCACTTCCCTTAAAAGATACACAGCTGCACTCCTCTTTCCCAGAACCTTTCCAATAACTATAAACTCTTCAGTGGCGCTGACTGCATATATTCTTACTGTTCCATGTCAGTTCTAAGTATTACCGTAGGTATTTGAACGATCAGAGAGGTCTGGTGGGAATAATCATGCTTTGTTTATTTATTTATCGTATAGCCTACATTATGTGTGTTTTAATCACAAGAATTTGAACACAGATCTCCAGCATAATATAACACAAATGAGAACGGCTCCAGGCGAACAACCAGATCTTTTCGGTAGATTATCACAGCACTCGTCAATGTCAGGAAATCTTCGGAAGCGTACTTTTAGGCACGTACGGGACATGATGATACATGAACAACTGTCTGTCATTCCGCACTACAGTCACAAGATGATGAAGATTTGCCTCACTCGTAGAGAGTGTCTGCACATCTTCCATGGTCCGTTCGCATGCAGTTCAGGGTGGTCCAGACTGCGCAACTCTTCTATCAGATCCACAGTGTTTCTGCTGGATGCAGGGAATCAGACATTGTGGACGATAGTTTTATTATTAACAGCGTTTCCATTCATCGATTGCACCGAATACATTTTCAGTGAGAGTCCTGGATGTGATAAGGGTGGAATGTCTTGATCTTAATATTTTTCGCTCCACAGGATTACGTCGTTCAAAATTTGAAGGTCGGAATCATGTGGGATATGCTGTAAAGCTATAAAGCAATGGGAGAGTAAGGAGCCAGTGGTGAGTATGAAACTACAGAAACAAGTTAAAGTACTTTTGAATGTTCTGTATTAAGGGAGCGCGTATATGTTTGCATGCCAAAATTTTTAATGTGAAAGCCGAAATGAGGATTGAAGCAACTGGTTCCCCACTTTTCTGTCACAGTCTTTTAAAGAGGAGCATATTCGACTTTTTCGTGCTCCGAGAGGAGCATCTCTCCGCTGGTTTTTATACTGTCCGAATGAAGTGTAACTCAACTACATCGTCGATGCAATTCGCAGGTGCAGTTTTAAAGTGAACGGACTGTGGCACATTTGAAGCATCTGTCAGTGTTTAAAGTATGTATTTATGCTACCGGTCTTACACTGATTTCAAAGAATGAAAATGACCTGCAGTTGGCTCTTGATGAATAGAATAAAATATATTACAAACATAACCTAAGAATTTCAATGTAGAAAACTAAAACGTTGTGGGCTGTGACATAAAGTATGATTACGGTAAAGATGTAGAAGATGAAGTGGATGAGTTAATATTTGTAAAACGATCAGCAGATAACTGAAAAGTAACTTGTGAACATACGCCATTATAGTTTTCTAAGTCAGGTGTTCTACCAACACTACTACATAGAACTGAATCATGAAAGGAAGAAATACGTATCCAGGGTACGAATATGAGGTTTATGAAAATTGTCAAGGTATGCAGAAGAACAGTCACAAATGTTGATATCAGACATGAAACTAACATATACAGCGTAGCGCAAAATATGAGAAAGAGGACTGAACATATACAAAGAATGTATTCTCAAAGAGTAACAGTAAAAATAAGTACAAACCGTAACGGAAACGAGACATCGTAAATCCGGTGAAAATATGAAAACTGTACCAGACAGAAAATAGCCGAAGATGGTAGGTGACACGTTCTGATACTAGCCACGATGACATTCGTCAGTGGCTGCGTGGTCTCTCGCTTGATATAACATGCATAATTGAATGTCTCTGTGTCTTCAGTGACGCACAGAGCCAGGCTGGAATATTCTGGATATGATAAGACGTTGCACTCTTTCTTGAGATGTATTAAAAATTAATATTCTTCAAATGTTTTCTTTCATTGATATAAAAGACCGCGTTAATCGGCGGGACCACACTTCATAAGAAAATTTCTTCGTAATTATCTTTCTTAACGGGAAATGAATTCCAATTTCCGCTTAAATATAGCAGGATCGTTTAGTCTGCCTAGCTGAGAAGGGACTGCCTTTTAAATTCCAAATAAATCATCGTCGTCGTGTAATAATTGCTTTTCACCTTTTGACTAAAATAACGACACATCGCGTCGTTAAATTTCTGCGGCCACAGACACTATTTCACAACAAGGCCGCGTAACATCAAAATATACTCCTTTAAATTATTTCCCTCTTAAATTGTGAGTTAATATCTTCAATGAAAACGTATGATTTGTTACTCTTTAAAACTCCTATGTCCACTTGACTGTCAAACACACCTGTAATCTGCAACTGTTTATAAGTAAGCTTCACAGATTCTGTTGCTGGAAGGCGGTTCAGTCTGGAACCGCGCCACCGCTACGGTCGCAGGTTCGAATCCTGCCTCGGGCATGGATGTGTGTGATGTCCTTAGGTTAATTAGGTTTAAGTAGTTCTAAGTTCTAGGGGACTGATGACCTCAGAAGTTAAGTCCCATAGTGCTCAGAGTCATTTGAACCATTTTTTGTTGCTGGAAGTACTCGCTCGTAACCGTATTGTTCTAAGACTTTTCCTTAAATTACCACGAAGATCAAATATCCACGCAAGCACTAAACTGAAACTGTTTCACTGTATTGTTCAAAGTTAGCCACTTTAAAGAAATGAAGTTTTTTACTCTTTCTAATGGTTCAAAAGCTTGAATGAAACACTTCTTCTCAAATAGATAAGACTACAATATATATTCCATCGTGACCAATATTTGCAAATTATCTTTGTCACTAAAAACTTCAAAGGAGCTTTCAATGATCAGATAAAATGAATGAACTATTCTTTCATGAAATGCATCAATCATTGACTTTTAAGTGCTATCTCGAAGTAAGTCTGATTGCAATAACTTCTGTCTTGTTCATTTTACAATTACTACGTTATTCAGTAGAAGTAATGAATACACGTTTAAATAACACTCTCTATATTTACAAGACATTGACATAACATGCAATGGTCTGTACAGGCCTGATACCTTCTCAGAAACTGATACATTTACATATATTCATTTCAAACATCAATTTTTAATCATATGCTATGCAGAGAAGATGCTGACAATGGTCTCGCCATGTGCTTGCCGTCGCGAACCGTCAGCGCGGACACGCACTGCTGCCTCCTGCGTCCGTAGAACACCGCTGGATCATCTACCAGGATCTCCCCCACGCGGCATGAAACGCGTTTTAGTAAACCCATCAGAAAAACGAATACATAATTAAAACACCTATTTTTATGGCCAACCTCGTGTCGCTCAAGTGGAAACTAAGTATGGTGCTTCTCATTAAAATCTGGGGCACCAGAACGGTAAGTGGAGAAACGGAACAAGAAAAAAAAGAAGAAGAAATGGAACGCTTGACTGTTTAACTCTTTGACTATTTTGCTACTGAACAATATCATTGGCTATCCTGACGTAAGATGTAATCTGCCCTACCGAAAGTCATAAAGCTCAATGATTATTACATTGCACGCATCCTTAAGTGAATATTAATCGAATTCAGCTCTCACTTATCGCGATATTACTACAGAGAAATTTCAGATTTCGCAAGTGTCCAACCGCATGTTTCACTTTACCATTTTGATAATGTCTCTACTAGTGGGAAATTTTTGGCCACAGATAAATTCTTACTATAGGAATAATGAGCAGCCGCTTTGTCGCCCGTAACGCAAACACAGTTAATTCGTTCCAGATTCCCATCTGCCTCGTAGTGCTCTTAATTAAATCCAGAAGCAAGCAAGCAGCGCTCGTCGACATAAAAGAGCATGCGCGGAATTGGTGCTCTCGGTTGCTGCAGCGTGTTTGCGTAGTGGACAGTGGCTTTAAGGGACAAACCCACTGGACTGCTGTATTTGCTTCCCCGTCGGCTACTGTGTGCACTGGACCACATTGCGTCCTGGGAAAGGCAATGGCTGCCGGCCGATGGACGCTTATTGGACTGGCGAATACGAGGAACAGTTCGCCGGAGAGACAGGTTCCGCGAATGTGACGTGCAGGGTAGCGGCTGAAGCATGGCTCCCGTGACTGTCATGTTATTAGCTCCACATATATTGCTTGCTAAGACGTCAAATTTCATTAGGTATTGAGCGTAATGAAAACCCCAGCTCTTCCTGTGTACAAACTCAAATAATGTGACGCTCGTAATCATATGTCCTATTGTGTTACCTATATTACGTAACGTTTCTCGTTACTGATACTAGTAAAGAGCCTAGTACTGCGCTTTGCATTTGACAATGGACGCTTTATGAACTGAAAGATTTTTTTAAAATCTGTTCCCTGACTAGAATAATGCGACCCGCCATTTCTTATGCTCTTGTGCCAATCTCTCCGTCTCTGAGTAGTACTTACACCCGCCGTTCTCCAATATTTATTGAATACATTGCAATCTCAGTCTTAACCTGGACGTTTAGTCTCCTACGACGCCCTTTAGTAACATGGAAGTTATTCTCTATTGTCTTAACGTATGCTCCATCATCCTGTCTCATTTTAGAGTGTGTTTTCCACATATTCCTTCGCTTGATGATTCTACGAACTTCGGTGGCAAAGCTGCAAGAGACTTCTGCATCACAGTATGGTGTAAAGTTCTGAGAGGAGAGTCAACCAGTATCTTGCTTCGATCTACGTATATCTCACAAAGAGACTCAAGAAAAAATTAGAGGCATTCGAGCCCACACGGCGGCTTACTAGCGATCGTTCTTCCAGCGAACCATACACGACTGGGGCGGGAAAAGAGGGGATTGAAATTGGTACACAAAGCACCCTCCGCCACACACCACAAGGTGGCTTTCGGAGTATAGATGCAGATGTAGAACCATCTCACTTATTGTCTTACCAGTTATCTTCACTTTCGGTTTTTGCCACAATCTATGAAACATTTTTGTACAAAGCTGTTCTGTATACATTCCCAGAAATTTCGTCCTCCATTGTTTGGTAGCAGTGTACTTCTTTCAGTGAGAAATAGCCTACTTGCCTCTGCTGCCCTGCTTTTCGTATCCTCCTTGATTCGTACGCTACACGTTATTTTCCTTCCGAGATAGCAGACCTGTTTAGTCTACGATTTTGATATTAAATTTATCGCAGATATAGTTCCTGCTATTCCAAATTACATTCATCTTTCTTCGGTTTATTCTCAATTCTGTGCTCATTAGACTGTTCATTCCATTCAGAAGATCATGCAATTCTCCCTCACTTTCACGAAGGAGAGCAATATCATCAACGAATCTTATTATTTGGGACCTTGCAGTCTTAATCTTAGTCCCACTCCTCAACATTTTCTAATTTCCACAATTCCTTCTACGATGTGCAAGTTGGGCAGCGAGGGGGAAGAGCGGCATCCCTATCTTACACCCTTTTAATCCGTCGCTTCTTGGCCTCTCAGTCTCATTATCCCCTCTTCTTGTTATACATGATGTATACTACTCTTCTTACCGTATAGCTAGTATCTATTGTTCTGCAATGTCAAACATCTTGCACCAATTTGCTTCCTCGAATTCTTTTTTAGGTTGGCAAATGGCAGATCCTAAAAAAATCTCCTCCTTCTTACATCTTGTCTCCTCTATCAAGCGCAACTCAGCCCGTTTTGTGCCTTTGTCTCTCCACCTAGAACGACCAACTGTTGTGATCTTCAGTCCGTAGACTGGTTTGATGCAGCTCGCCATGCTAGTCCGTCGTGAGGAAGCCTCTTCATCTCCGAATATCTGCTGGAACCCACATCCTCTATTTCCACCAACTTATAGCTCGAATTCGTACCTGTTCAGCAGTTTAACTGGGCTATTTGCTTAGCATGTAGTTGGAGCAGTCTAACAAAGAAAGATACATAGGTCTCAAACCAGTAAACGCTAACTTTAGAAAACAGGAAACTCAGAGAACAGAAATATGAGGTAGAAGGATGAAATGGACATACTCAAGAGAAACACTGGCTTCGATTCATTGGTAGGCTAGGGCGAAACTGTAGTGGTGGACATTACTGTGAAACGCAAACTGCAAGAGTTGGACCAGTGGTTAGGACAGTGGACTCGGCTTACAGGAGGCGTGGGCGTTGAAATTAACCAGTTATAGGTTTTACGTGGTTCCTCTGAATTGATCACCACGAATGTGAGGATGGAAGAGGAAACGGCCACTTTCATTTTTGCGCTATCTTTTGTGCTTCGTCTCTAAAGACCTCATCTTCGATACGATAGTAAATACTAATTTTTTTTAGCTTGTATGGGCTAAAAGGCAGTTTTAAAATGTGTCAGACCACAATACACTGATCTAATTGGCATCATGACATGTTCACAGATGATAATAGCGCGAGTGGTGACAAATTTTTGCCACGCGGGAGAGCGGAACATAAGTGCTGCCTACACCACCTGATCTGGCAGCCATTTTAAGAAAGGTGCCCTTTACCTCACGATAACATAAATAGAGATTCCAAGATTAGTATCTAAGAATGTACTGAACAGATATTCTTCATGGTCAAAATAACCTAGAGACTACTAATTTAAATGAAACCGTGAGAAACGCTGATGCATGAAATGAACTCACTGTCAAGCATTTTACAGTGATTAGCAAAGGTTGAGTTCCTTACGTAGATCTTTTATCTACTGTCATCAGTACAGTTATGTTCACAATTAAGAATAATCACTCAGACATCTGATTACTCTGAGGTAGTATTAACAACCTGAAATTGGTAGTTTTACGGCAGAAGATTCTTCCTAAGTACCCGTTAAGCAGCAAGCGCACTGAGTAGTAACGTGCAGCGTATCTCGCATTACGTGGAGACTACTGGTATTTCAGAAATGGATGGATATTTCTACACTATAGTTTCCACTTGTTGTAGATGGTACGTGCCGGGTGGATAATGGAAGGGTTCGTTTACTTTCATATTTTAAGTGTAAGGAAGAGATGTGTGAAGGTATTTGTAAGGAGTGTAACGTTATACGGAAGTGAAATGTGGACGATGAATAGCAGAGAATAAAAGTTTTTGAAATGAGATGGGTAGATCGAGTAACTAATGAGGAGATACTGAATTGAATTAGGCAAAATAGCCGTCGTCTCCCTCTACAGGTTTAACCCCAACACTTCATTCCATTATCAAATTGCCGATTTCTTGATGCCTCCTTATATATCCTATCAACCGATCATTTATTTTAATCAGTGCCAGAAATTCCCTTTTTGCCCAATTCGACTCAATATCTCTTCAATAATTCGATCTACTCATCTAATTTTCAGCATTCTTCTGTAGCAACCCATTTCAACAGCTTCCTTTCTCTGCTTGTATGTACTATTCATTCTCCCCATTTCACTTCCCTACAATGCTACACTCCATACAGTTACTTTCCGGAAAAAAATTAATAATACATAAATTATGGACATAAGAGAACCCCTGCATTACTCGCCGCTCACGTTCCATCTACAAGTAGAGACCACTGCGTCGAAATGCCGATCCATTTCTGAAATATCAATAGTCTCCACATTACGTAGGATACTATACACGTTACTGCCCAGTGCGCTACACTGCTTAACGCAAACTCAAAAAGAATCAACTGCTGTAAAAACGCCAATTTCCGGATGATTTACACAACCTCAAAAAAATGTTCAAATGGCTCTGAGCACTATGGGACTTAACATCTGAGGTCATCAAATGGCTCTGAACACTATGGGACTTAACTTCTGTGGTCATCAGTCCCCTAGAACCCAGAACTACCTAAACCTAACTAACCTAAGGACATCACACACATCCATGCTCGAGGCAGGTTGGTTCAAATGGCTCTGAGCACTATGGGACTCAACTGCTGTGGTCATCAGTCCCCTAGAACTTAGAACTACTTAAACCTAACTAACCTAAGGACATCACACACAGCCATGCCCGAGGCAGGATTCGAACCTGCGACCATAGCAGTCGCGCGGTTCCGGATGGAAGCGCCTAGAATCGCTCGGCCACCACGGCCGGCTTACACAACCTCAGCGTAACTAGATGTCTGCTGAGTGATTATTTTTTAATGAGAACAAAAACGTATTTCTGTCGGTAAATACAAGATCAATGTAAAGAACTTAACATTTGCCAAGCACTGTAAAATGCGAAGCAAGTATTAATCTGGAATGACAGCATGTATTCAATACTTTTCCGCACTGTACACAACACAATATTCTCCATGTGTAGAATACGGTCTGTAGGAGGTCGATACCTGCTTTCTTCAGGTTTTTACAATTTTTAAATTTTATTTATGTATCTTACCCTTAATAGATCCAAGCGAATATTAGCCGGTGAATTTAATAAGCTATAACAGATATAAAGTAATCTTTTTTTCCTTTTACTTTGTGAAACACAATATAAACGGCGATCAAAAAGTTTCCGTTCGAAGGCCATACAGTCCAAAATCGGCATGCCAATCAGGCAAAATCGCCGTGAGCGTTGAAACAATCATCCCATCGATGCACTAGGTTGAAGGTACTCGTTTGGTAAAACACGGTGTCCTGGTATGTGATGAAGTCCGTAACTGCCTACTACGCGTCCTCGTCCGACAAGGATCGTCGACCACCAAGGACCGAAGGCCTGATAATCGCGTGGGGTGAGACCAAGACCTTAGAGCGGGTGCTCGAGTCTCTCCCACTTAAGTCGACGTAACTTCTGCGTTACCACATTTGCGACGTGGGAACATGCGTTATCATGAAGCAGTACGGAACTGGGCGCACCATTCCACAACGGTGGTTTTCGACAGACATGGCACGAAAAGAATAACAGCACGTTTGTCCTGTTTGGACGCATTTGATGTTAATGTTGCCATAGCTCACGTTGCCGCCTTTACCGCACGCATGTCGTAAAGACACAATTACCACACTATTCTTTTGCCTACATGTCGGCGCCGGCCGCGGTGGTCTCGCGGTTCTAGGCGCGCAGTCCGGAACCGCGCGACTGCTACGGTCGCAGGTTCGAATCCTGCCTCGGGCATGGGTGTGTGTGATGTCCTTAGGTTAGTTAGGTTTAAGTAGTTCTAAGTTCTAGGGGACTTATGACCTAAGATGTTGAGTCCCATAGTGCTCAGAGCCATTTGAACATGTCGGTGCTTATATACCCGCATCGGAGCCGCGCTACGTTTATATACGCTGCAGCAACGCCCTCAAGCAGAAACATTTTGATAGCTCCTTATAAAAGAGATAAGAATTATTATTTCGGTCTTAGCATTCTTCGAAACGACGTGCAGTTACTTAGTGTAATATGTTTTATAGATTATATTCACAAGGAACCCCATGTTTACGGCACATGTTTACGCACTCGACGCCCCACATTGTCTGCCATGCAGTCAGAATAATGGCTGCTAATGGCAACGTTGGGCGGGACTGGAGGTATCCAATCGTGAGCACAGCATGAGGCTACGGAGCGTAGTTGAACTGCTTAGTCGACGAGTAACTCAGAACCGTACTACAGTGCTAGGGACGTTGATCCATAGCAGAGCAGTGGAAGCAATAAACAAAGCAAACGTGGCATTATATCTACAACAACAGTTGCGGAATATGTTATGTATGACGCGGAACTATGGGCCTCGTGGAAAAAAGGGCGACGCGGCAGAGTCACGCAATTTGACTCTTAGTCTGATCACGAGGTGTGGACATTAATTGCAGGCGTTGATCACGTAGGCTGACGTCAGGATCAATGAACTATACTTGACGGGATGTATCTGGAACATCTTATAGATGATTAGAAAGACAGGAATACAATTAAATACTTAGCTTTAATTCAGCATCAGCGGTGAACGTCGATCTTGTCTTTCTACAATAATATTTACAAGAGCATTTATAGACTGAAGAGCGAATACTTCTTTACAATTCTGATTTCTTCACACATATAGATCAATTGTCAATGCATAAACTGTACATGGCTCCTGGCTAGGTCGTAGCTACTGACTTAGCTGAAGGCTATGCTAACTAGCTTCTCTGCACATGAGATCTCTGAAGCTATAACAAGTGAACCATTCCTATTAAAGTCGGCTGTAGAACTGGCCAGTGCTCTAGCTTGTCTCGTAAGACCAGCCGAATGGCGGCGCTCGGTCTGCTACCGTCGACAGTGGCGACTCGCGGGTCCGATGTGTACTGACGCACAGCGGCCGATTTGAAGCCCACAACCTAGCAAGTGTGGTGCCTTGCGGTGACACCACAGAATATAAGCTTTCATCAGAAAGGAACCCAAGGAATTTCACAGAGTGAGAAAGAAGTAGCAGATGAAATATTAGGGTTTCTGTAAAATGAGCAAGTGGAACGTGTGGTGTATATGGAACTTGTGGTGGCGTATACGCGCTAGTATGCGGACAAAGTACATGATGACGATATATGAGCTTAACAAGTGAATGTGTTATTGAACATGTGCCGAAACATTTAGTTAATAATCCTTGTCAGACTGGGAGCCACAAACACCGTCTCCAGTAAAATGTAGTAAAAGAAAATCGTTCGCAATGAGAGGGTACTAAACATCATTACGTACCTGGAAGATCATCCGCAGCATAGTAAACAAACAATTATTAACAGATTTCGAATAAGTCCGCAGCAATATGACCTGTAGTGCATAAGATAAACTACGATTATTCAAGGGACGCCAAGGGGCACTTGTTACAAAAACGTTTTTTCGCGTTTCAAAGATGGTAGATACAATTTACAAGATATGCATGATAGTGACCTACTACGTAGTGCATATCTAATTGCGCACGACATCGATTATAGTGATATCAAAGGAAGCAGTGAATGATTGCTGCATACCTTCAAACAGTGTTACATAGTTGGAAGACGCGAGATAACGAAATTTCAAACAAAGCGTCAACTTGACGATGCACAGCAAACTGAGGAATCGGCCCGAAAATTTCTGGATGAGGTACACAGACTTATCCTATCGTTCAGTAAGGAATCTGTTTTCAACTCTGACCAATCGGGATTTGAAGAGGAGTCGACCGGTGTGGCCGAGCGGTTCTAGGCGCTGCAGTCTGGAACCGCGCGACCGCTACGGTCGCAGGTTCGAATCCTGCGTCGGGCATGGATGTGTGTGATGCCCTTAGGTTAGTTACGTTTAAGTAGTTCTAAGTTCTAGGGGACTGATGACCTCAGATGTTAACTCCCATAGTGCTCAGAGCCATTTGAACCATTTTTTGAAGAGGAAATGCATATGAAAAGAACCCTGGAAATTAGAGGCAGCAAAAGAGTTGTATCAAGATCAACTAACGTCAAGAATTTAACGCGTTCTTATACAATTATGCCGACTGTTAATCTGGATGGTAAACTGGGTGGGAAGTTATTTATTGTGCTGCGAGAAGTTGGAGATGCTCAGCCTCCTACGATTCTTCCTCGTGTGCGTGATCTTCCAAGGGCGGAAGATAACGTTTACGTCACAGCAAGCAAGAGGGGGAAAATGGGCGTAAGAGAATTGCAACTATGTTATGAGCGCTGCTTTTGGCCAATAGCTGGTCAAAATAAATTGACTTTGCTTGATTCGTGGTCTGCGCATAAAAATCATATTCCTTAAGAGTAAACTACACTTCCTGAAAAGTGTGTGCTTTACAGTTCATACCACCTGGAACCATTGGACAAAGTTAGCCTCTGGAGTTTTGTTTTTCCGTTCCTATAAAAACGTATTATCGTTCTGTCTGCAGCTATGCTTTAAAGGATAGCCAGTTCCACAATAAGCTACACGGCAGACCGTTCGCATTCGTCCACCATATTCCCTCGGTTCTCATCACCCCTTTGCATCAATATGAATCTATATGCATTCTTTAATATTGGATACCTCGCTGAACGTCCTACACTGTTTGTAACTCCCAAGCAGTTCGCCTTCGATCTTGATGGTGCGAACCTTTGTGATTACTGTGGCGCGCCATTTTTATTCGTGTTCATTGCGCAAGTTAATGGTTTGTTCTGAACATTTCTTGAATGTAGACAATGTCCATTTTGTGAAGTGTAATGCATATATACCATAGAAGGTTGATCTCCGCACCTTCCGGGCACTCATTTTCTGTCGCCCTTCTGACGCATGTAGTGAGTCATTTGCAGCTAATATTTTTCCTGTCATAATTCTTAACACAACAGTCTCAAATAAGGCTTACTAAAGATTGATCTTGCCCCTTCGCACTCAAGGGGTTCCCTGTCAGTGTGTATCCGTGCGAGTATTCATACGGATACGAAAGTCAATAACTGGGTCACAAACACAAGTGCTGATCCTTCAGTGTGTGAGATACGTGAGAGTCGTGTGTGTTTGCACGAACGACGCGAAGACGAGCCCCATGCGCTCCCGTCACAGGACAGGCGGCAGTATTTCCGGCTAAGTGGCGCCTGTTTTCCAAGAGCTGCCGAGACGCGCTGGGCGCCTGTAATTACCACGGAAGAAGGTAAACAACGCACAAGCGACGAGGCGCGCTCACCTGTAAACAAGTGTGACGATCCACGCAGCCGAAGTAAGATTCAGTCGCGCGGAAGAACACAGCTCTTTCAACACGATCCATTAGCTACCGGGGAAGCGAATGAATGAAACTGTTACCCAAAGTCGTTTGGTGCTCAAGGAACGCACTGTATTCTGCGTGTACTTTGGTCTGTCTCTACAGTTTGACGTTTAGCGCAGATGACTACTGAGAAAACAACATCGCTTCAATTTCAAGTAATGATTGTAAAATTATATTACAGAAGTTTTTCTCAGAAATAGGAACCTAGTATTCAGCGACTGATAGAGGGTGAAAATCCGAAGCACATGAATCAAAACCGAAGTATATTCCTTAACTGTAGGGTTTAAAGGGTTAAGAGTGTCAGACATGAAATATGACCTAAACAGCCACGAAAAAAATAATGGTAGAAAATTTAATTTACTAGAACAATTAGAAATAATTTTACACAAAGAAAAGTCACCAAAAACCATGCTGAATGAACGAGCAGTGTTTAACGTCTACAGTTTTATTAGCAATTTTAAAAGTTAATTTTTTCCTAAAGAAACAAATATATGATAGTGCAACCTTTTCATGACATATAGCCACATCTGATAGTAATTCAACTTAGCATCTTTATATTTTGATATTCTTGGACTTTTTTGAGTGTTGTTCACAAACGTGCTGTAGGACGAAAGGTTTATATATGTACATAAATTTGACCACTCATGCTGTACTTCAAAAAGAGCTAACCACTGCTGGAAACAGATTTCGGTGTCTTAGTTTTATAAAATCTTGTATTCCCGATATACCACTTCGGATTTATACTTATGTAATCTTAACGAATCGAGTATTAACCTAAAATTCAAAAATGGTGTAGGCTGATCAAGCACCTGAAGATGAGCCCCCATGGCTCGAAATGCATCGTGCATTGAAACAAGTCACAATGTGTGGCTGGTTGCGGTTCATTTTCTGTTTTACGAAAGTAACACTGACAGCGATTGATAAATTGACACATTAGTTATACTGACTGCATGGTTTTTTGTATTTTGAGAAGAAATAAATCAAGCAATAAATTCAGACATAAAGTCTGAACTTAGTGTCTCTCTAAAATTAAGTTAGGTCGTAAATCCAGTGCAAATTTTTCAGAAATATTAAAATATTTCAATGAGTTCTTTTATGGTTCAAATGGCTCTGAGCACTATGGGACTTAACATCTGAGGTCATCAGTCCCCTAGAACTTAGAACTACTTAAACCTAACTAACCTAAAGACATCACACACATCCATGCCCGAGGCAGGATTCGAACCTGCGACCGTAGCAGTTGCGCGGTTCCTAACTGAAGCGCCTAGAACCGCTCGGCCACCACGGCCGGCGCCCTAGGCAGGATTCGAACCTGTGACCGTAGCAGCAGCACGGTCCGGACTGAAGTACCTAGAACCGCTCTTCCATAGCGGCCGGCTAGTTCTTTTATAAATGCATCATGGCTCTGAGCACTATGGGACTTAACATCTATGGTCATCAGTCCCCTAGAACTTAGAACTACTTAAACCTAACTAACCTAAGGACATCACACACATCCATGCCCGAGGAAGGATTCGAACCTGCGACCGTAGCGGTTACGCGGTTCCAGACTGAAGTGCCTAGAACCGCACGACCACACCGGCCGGCTATAAATGCATCAATATCAGATGTTGATGTAAGTGGTTATCTAGATAACGCGCAATCCGTCAGCTTCAATCACGATAACAGGGAAATTTCATATTGAATAATCGGGTTTTTGCTGGTTATTCGCGTCTTTCCTGTACGATATTTCAACTGCATGACTCGCAGTCTTCTTCATGTAATGTCTGATATTGATTCTAGTGTCGAACGAGTCCGATATTTATGCCTATGTTCTGCTAGGCGCTCCGTTTGCGGTCCGTGCAGCGTCATGCGCTCTGTCCGTAGTATGTGCCGACCAATAGCAGCGACTGTAGCGTTTTCTTCTAGCAGTGGCTGTTCCGAACGCTGTGCGCGTATTTTGTAGTTATTATCAGTTGTCAATCTTGTTGTATTAAGTTCTGAATGACGTGCAAGCCGTGCTAGACGTTTCGTCTTCCGATTGTCGTCATTTAAATCCTCCTGTGATCTAGAACGTTCTGGTTCCATGGTGTGCGTGTTATGCGTTCCGTCCGAAGACCTTGCCCGCCAGGAGCGGCTGCAGTGTTATTTTCAGGCCGATGGTGTTCAAATTGCCGCTCGAGACTCGGAAGAACGTCCTCAGATACTGTGTCTGTTGTCTGAGATACCACTTCACGTTTGTTACGTGTACTGGGCTATTATCCCTAACTCCATCTTCATACTTGTTTTTCTTGGGGTCTTGATGTTTCCTGTGTTGCGTCTTCAGAAGATCGAGTGACGGATTCCAAGCCGAGCTCAGCTGGAAACCGGTGTCACGTTTAAAGAGATTCTCCGTGACCTCAGTCTCAATAGATTCTTTGATGAAGCTGTCCCAATATCTCGATGTTTGTATCAAAAACAAGGCATCAAAATACTTCATAGAATGACTGAGTTTTAAACAGTGCTCGTCAATCGCTGATTTGGTTGTCTGTCTCAGTCTGGTGTGCCTTTGGTGCTCTTTGCATCTGATGTCAACGGTTCTGGTCGCCTGGCCGATGTATGGCATACCGCATTCACATGGGACGTGGTCAACGCCCGGTTTCTGAAGACGCAGGTCATTCTTTACACTCCCTAGCAGAACTTCAATGTTGGTGGGTGGATGGAACACGCTTTTGATCTTACATCCGAGGAGAATTATGCTGATCATTCTATGAAGTATAATGATGCCAAGACTTAAATACAAGCATCGAGATACTGGGACAGCTTCATCAAAGAATCTATTGAGATTAAGATCACCGAGAATCTCGTTAAACGTGACACCGGTTTCCAGCTGAGATCGGCTTGAAACTCGGCACTTGATCTTCTGAAAACGCAATGGAGGCAACATCTAGCACCCAAGGGACACAATTATGAAGATGGATTTGGGGATAATAGCCCAGAACGTTTAATAAAGGATACACGTGAAGTGGTACCTCAGACAACAGACACAATACCTGAGGACGTTCTTCCGAGTCTCTAACGGCCATTTGAACACCATCGGCCTGAAAATAACACTGCAGCCGCTCCTGGTGGGCAATGTCTCTGGAAGGAACGCCTAACACGGCACACCGCGGTCACAGAACATCGCAGGAGTTCAATGACGACAGTCGTTAGATAAAACGCTGGTACAGCTTGGAAGTCATTCAGAATTAATACAGCAAGATCGACAACGGATAATAACCAACCATGGGCGCAGAGTTTGAAACAGCTGCGGCTGGAAGAAAACGCTACAGTCACTGCTTTTGGTCGGAGCCTGTTGCAGCGCGGACCGCAGACGGATCTAGCGCAACATAGGCTTAAATACCGGATTCGCTTCACACTGGAGAGTATCAGACAGCACCTGAAGAAGACTGCGAGTCACGTAGTTGATATGTTGTTGTTGTTGTTGTGGTCTTCAGTCCTGAGACTGGTTTGATGCAGCTCTCCATGCTACTCTATCCTGTGCAAGCTTCTTCATCTCCCAGTGCCTACTGCAACCTACATCCTTCTGAATCTGCTTAGTGTATTCATCTCTTGGTCTCCCTCTACGATTTTTACCCTCCACGCTGCCCTCTAATGCTAAATTTGTGATCCCTTGATGCCTCAAAACATGTCCTACCAACCGATCCCTTCTTCTAGTCAAGTTGTGCCACAAATTTCTCTTCTCCCCAATCCTATTCGATACCTCCTCATTAATTACGTGATCTACCCACCTTATCTTCAGCATTCTTCTGTAGCACCACATTTCGAAAGCTTCTATTCTCTTCTTGTCCAAACTGATTATCGTCCATGTCTAACTTCCATACATGGCTACACTCCATACAAATACTTTCAGAAACGACTTCCTGACACTTAAATCTATACTCGATGTTAACAAATTTCTCTTCTTCAGAAACGATTTCCTTGCCATTGCCAGTCTACATTTTATATCCTCTCTACTTCGACCATCATCAGTTATTTTACTCCCTAAATAGCAAAACTCCTTTACTACCTTAAGTGTCTCATTTCCTAATCTAATCCCCTCAGCATCACCCGATTTAATTTGACTACATTCCATTATCCTCGTTTTGCTTTTGTTGATGTTCATCTTATATCCTCCTTTCAAGACACTGTCCATTCCGTTCAACTGCTCTTCCAAGTCCTTTGCTGTCTCTGACAGAATTACAATGTCATCGGCGAACCTCAAAGTTTTTACTTATTCTCCATGAATTTTAATACCTACTCCGAATTTTTCTATTGTTTCCTTTACTGCTTGCTCAATATACAGATTGAATAACATCGGGGAGAGGCTACAACCCTGTCTCACTCCTTTCCCAACCACTGCTTCCCTTTCATGCCCCTCGACTCTTATAACTGCCATCTGGTTTCTGTACAAATTGTAAATAGCCTTTCGCTCCTTGTATTTTACCCCTGCCACCTTCAGAATTTGAAAGAGAGTATTCCAGTTAACGTTGTCAAAAGCTTTCTCTAAGTCTACAAATGCTAGAAACGTAGGTTTGCCTTTTCTTAATCTTTCTTCTAAGATAAGTCGTAAGGTTAGTATTGCCTCACGTGTTCCAACATTTCTACGGAATCCAAACTGATCTTCCCCGAGGTCCGCTTCTACCAGTTTTTGCATTCGTCTGTAAAGAATTAGCGTTAGTATTTTGCAGCTGTGACTTATTAAACTGATAGTTCGGTAATTTTCACATCTGTCAACACCTGCTTTCTTTGGGATTGGAATTATTATATTCTTCTTGAAGTCTGTGGGTATTTCGCCTGTCTCATACATCTTGCTCACCAGATGGTAGAGTTTTGTCATGACTGGTTCTCCCAAGGCCATCAGTAGTTCTAATGGAATGTTGTCTACTCCCGGGGCCTTGTTTCGACTCAGGTCTTTCAGTGCTCTGTCAAACTCTTCACGCAGTATCTTATCTCCCATTTCATCTTCATCTACATCCTCTTCCATTTCCATAATATTGTCCTCAAGTACATCGCCCTTGTATAAACCCTCTATATACTCCTTCCACCTTTCTGCCTTCCCTTCTTTGCTTAGAACTGGGTTGCCATCTGAGCTCTTGATATTCATACAAGTGGTTCTCTTCTCTCCAAAGGTCTCTTTAATTTTCCTGTAGGCAGTATCTATCTCACCCCTAGTGAGACAAGCCTCTACATCCTTACATTTGTCCTCTAGCCATCCCTGCTTAGCCATTTTGCACTTCCTGTCGATCTCATTTTTGAGACGTTTGTATTCCTTTTTGCCTGTTTCATTTACTGCATTTTTATATTTTCTCCTTTCATCAATTAAATTCAATATTTCTTCTGTTACCCAGGGATTTCTATTAGCCCTCGTCTCTTTACCTACTTGATCCTCTGCTGCCTTCACTACTTCATCCCTCAGAGCTACCCATTCTTCATCTACTGTATTTCTTTCCCCCATTCCTGTCAATTGTTCCCTTATGCTCTTCCTGAAACTCTCTACAACCTCTGGTTTTTTCAGTTTATCCAGGTCCCATCTCCTTAAATTCCCACCTTTTTGCAGTTTCTTCAGTTTCAATCTGCAGTTCATAACCAATAGATTGTGGTCAGAATCCACATCTGCCCCTGGAAATGTCTTACAATTTAAAACCTGGTTCCTAAATCTCTGTCTTACCATCATATAATCTATCTGAAGCCTGTCAGTTTTTCCAGGCTTCTTCCATGTATACAACCTTTTTTTATGATTCTTGAACCAAGTGTTAGCTATGATTAAGTTATGCTCTGTGCAAAATTCTACAAGGCGGCTTCCTCTTTCATTCCTTCCCCCCAATCCATATTCACCTACTATGTTTCCTTCTCTCCCTTTTCCTACTGACGAATTCCAGTCACCCATGACTATTAAATTTTCGTCTCCCTTCACTACCTGAATAATTTCTTTTATCTCGTCATACATTTCATCAATTTCTTCATCATCTGCAGAGCTAGTTGGCATATAAACTTGTACTACTGTAGTAGGCGTGGGCTTCGTGTCTATCTTGGCCACAATAATGCGTTCACTATGCTGTTTGTAGTAGCTAACCCGCACTCCTATTTTTTTATTCACTATTAAACCTACTCCTGCATTACCCCTATTTGATTTTGTATTTATAACCCTGTAATCACCCGACCAAAAGTCTTGTTCCTCCTGCCACCGAACTTCACTAATTCCCACTATATCTAACTTTAACCTATCCATTGCCCTTCTTAAATTTTCTAACCTACCTGCCCGATTAAGGGATCTGACATTCCACGCTCCGATCCGTAGAACGCCAGTTTTCTTTCTCCTGATAACGACGTCCTCTTGAGTAGTCCCCGCCCGGAGATCCGAATGGGGGACTATTTTACCTCCGGAATATTTTACCCAAGAGGACGCCATTTAATCATACAGTAAAGCTGCATGTCCTCGGGAAAATTTACGGCTGTAGTTTCCCCTTGCTTTCAGCCGTTCGCAGTACCAGCACAGCAAGGATGTTTTGGTTAATGTTACAAGGCCAGATCAGTCAATCATCCAGACTGTTGCCCCTGCAACTACTGAAAAGGCTGTTGCCCCTCTTCAGGAACCACATGTTTGTCTGGCCTCTCAACAGATACCCCTCCGTTGTGGTTGCACCTACGGTACGGCCATCTGTATCGCTGAGGCACGCAAGCCTCCCCACCAACGGCAAGGTCCATGGTTCATGGTTGATATATCGTGCAGGGAAGACGTGAGTTACCGACAGAAACGCTATTATGCAACATAACAACGCCTCTCCGGGAAAGCCTGAAGAATTGCAGGCAAATTCTAATTATATTTGAAAGAATTAAGACTAAGGATGTATAAAAAATAATATTATCCATACAAAATAAAAACAAAATCGATGACCGGGATGAAATGCTCACTATAGTAATTAAATCAGTTTCTGGTACAATATCTGGACCCCTACCTGAAATACTTAATTAGTCATTTGAAGAACGATGCTGATGATGATGATGTTTGGTTTGTGGGGAGCTCAAATGCGCGATCATCAGCGCCCGTACAAA
The DNA here is from genome assembly GCF_023898315.1 of Schistocerca nitens. Classification (NCBI taxonomy): domain Eukaryota; kingdom Metazoa; phylum Arthropoda; class Insecta; order Orthoptera; family Acrididae; genus Schistocerca; species Schistocerca nitens. Next base: position 652,233,182 of record NC_064615.1, on the reverse strand, counting down.
GTCTCAATTTTTATCCAGTCCAATTTTTTCACAATCCAATCTAGCCACTGTCACGAATGATGATGAGGATGAAATGATGAGGACAACACAAACATCCAGTCCGCGGGCAGAGAAAATCCCTAACTCAGCCGGTAATCGAACCCGGGACCCCGTGATCCAGAGACAGCAACGCTAGCCACTAGACCACGAGCTGCGGACAGAAACGATTCTTCCCAGATGCTCTAAAGTATGCTGAAGTAAAGCCATTATTCAGGAAAGGCTCAAAGGATGAGGCAGGAAAATTTCCTCCTCTAAGTCTTCTCTTAATCTTCTCAAAAGTATTTATGAAGATTACTGCAGCCCAGATCAGAATTTCATAGCAAAATATAATATCCTCACATAAAATCTGTTTGGCTTCCAGAAAGACAGGAGTACAATAGGTGCCATCAAAAAAGATTCTGAAAGAATTTGCTTACCTTGTGACAAGACTCAAAAACTCACGGGAGTTTTCAGTGACCTTACGAAAGCTTTTGACTATGTAAATAAGTTTATACTGCTCCACAAATTAGAAGATAAGGAGTAAACGTTCGTGCTTTGAAATGGTTCAGATCATATTTAAAAGAGAGAAAGAAAAAAGTTGTTGGAACGTTAAATACATGAAGTTGTTTCTCAGACTGGACAATTATTTCACAGGGAGTCCCACAGGGAGATTTCAGGTACAATCCAGTTTTCATTTTATATAAATGCTTTATACCTTAGTATAACGTCCCACTCAGTTTAATCTGAGACGACACGTCTGTAATTATTGAAGGTGAGAGTACAGATCAAATTCCCCAGCCATTCACACCCTAAACAGTTTAGAACATTTTGATCCAAACGGATTAAAATTGAACATGACAAACTCACAAATAACGCTAAAATCTAAATCAAATAACTTCCAAATTACCTATAAAAATTAGGAATTTAGGAAAACAGATTCTGTCAAATTCCTGGGAATATTTGTACGAAATAATTTATCTTCATCTTCTCAATAAGCTACTTGGGAAACAAGTTAAACAGTTTTGAATTTTCAATGACAATGTTGTCCTACACAAGTAACTTGGACATTAGTAAAACAGCTATTTTCCATCTGTATAAGATGTGGAATAATCGTTTGGGCGAATGCAAGTAGTATAAATAGGAAACTGTTATTACAAAAACTATTATTAGATATGTTTATAATATTAAGGCTGGCAATTCATCCGGACCACTATTTAGGAATCTAAATATTTTTACTTTTCTATGTATTTATATTTATGAATTCTCTATCTTTATACATAAGAATCCAGAATTATTGATATAAATTAGTTTTCGACATGTGTGTGATATTACAATCAAAGACAAGTCCACGTTACTTCGTCACATATCAAAACTTTACTCCCAAACTCTGCATTACATGGCTATAAAAATTATAATCAATTGAAAGTAAAAATCTTTCACAGTTTGGAACTAGGTTTACTGAAAAAGTCCTACATTCTGTCGTGCATAAATATTTCCATGCGGTCACAGAATTTTTAAACGAGAAGAAACTTTTCGTTGTAGAGTAATGCAATAAACTAGTATTGCAGGTTGTATTAAGATTAACTTTACTTTTTTGACATATTGTATGTATCTCAATAAAAGGAGTACTATTTACGTTGATGAATCCCGTGTACATTAAATCGATGGTTTACGCATGTATATAATAAGGCAACAAAAATCTGATTATGATGAAATTGTCACTCACGGTATGGTCACATAGACTAGAATATCAGTAATGTTCGTTATTTATCTTTGATGAGGAATTAACGTCAGAGCTTTACTAAGCTTGGTCCTATAGAATATCGTATGCCCTTGCTTCGTCCAGTCTCTGAAGTCACTTTCCCGTTTATAAAGGACCTACTGTTTAACGTCAACTTCGAACGACGATCCCTCATGGGACTGTTGCTGTTGTGGCCTTCAGTCCTGAGATTGGTTTGATGCAGCTCTCCATGCTACTCTATCCTGTGCAAGCTTCTTCATCTCCCAGTACCTACTGCAACCTACATCCTTCTGAATCTGCTTAGTGTATTCATCTCTTGGTCTCCCTCTACGATTTTTACCCTCCACGCTGCCCTCCAATGCTAAATTTGTGATCCCTTGATGCCTCAAAACATGTCCTACCAACCGATCCCTTCTTCTAGTCAAGTTGTGCCACAAACTCCTCTTCTCCCCAATCCTATTCAATACCTCCTCATTAGTTATGTGATCTACCCATATAATCTTCAGCATTCTTCTGTAGCACCACATTTCGAAAGCTTCTATTCTCTTCTTGTCCAAACTGATTATCGTCCATGTCTAACTTCCATACATGGCTACACTCCATACAAATACTTTCAGAAACGACTTCCTGACACTTAAATCTATACTCGATGTTAACAAATTTCTCTTCTTCAGAAACGATTTCCTTGCCATTGCCAGTCTACATTTTATATCCTCTCTACTTCGACCATCATCAGTTATTTTACTCCCTAAATAGCAAAACTCCTTTACTACCTTAAGTGTCTCATTTCCTAATCTAATCCCCTCAGCATCACCCGATTTAATTTGACTACATTCCATTATCCTCGTTTTGCTTTTGTTGATGTTCATCTTATATCCTCCTTTCAAGACACTGTCCATTCCGTTCAACTGCTCTTCCAAGTCCTTTGCTGTCTCTGACTGAATTACAATGTCATCGGCGAACCTCAAAGTTTTTACTTCTTCTCCATGAATTTTAATACCTACTCCGAATTTTTCTATTGTTTCCTTTACTGCTTGCTCAATATAAAGATTGAATAACATCGGGGAGAGGCTACAACCCTGTCTCACTCCTTTCCCAACCACTGCTTCCCTTTCATGCCCCTCGACTCTTATAACTGCCATCTGGTTTCTGTACAAATTGTAAATAGCCTTTCGCTCCTTGTATTTTACCCCTGCCACCTTCAGAATTTGAAAGAGAGTATTCCAGTTAACGTTGTCAAAAGCTTTCTCTAAGTCTACAAATGCTAGAAACGTAGGTTTGCCTTTTCTTAATCTTTCTTCTAAGATAAGTCGTAAGGTTAGTATTGCCTCACGTGTTCCAACATTTCTACGGAATCCAAACTGATCTTCCCCGAGGTCCGCTTCTACCAGTTTTTGCATTCGTCTGTAAAGAATTAGCGTTAGTATTTTGCAGCTGTGACTTATTAAACTGATAGTTCGGTAATTTTCACATCTGTCAACACCTGCTTTCTTTGGGATTGGAATTATTATATTCTTCTTGAAGTCTGTGGGTATTTCGCCTGTCTCATACATCTTGCTCACCAGATGGTAGAGTTTTGTCATGACTGGTTCTCCCAAGGCCATCAGTAGTTCTAATGGAATGTTGTCTACTCCCGGGGCCTTGTTTCGACTCAGGTCTTTCAGTGCTCTGTCAAACTCTTCACGCAGTATCTTATCTCCCATTTCATCTTCATCTACATCCTCTTCCATTTCCATAATATTGTCCTCAAGTACATCGCCCTTGTATAAACCCTCTATATACTCCTTCCACCTTTCTGCCTTCCCTTCTTTGCTTAGAACTGGGTTGCCATCTGAGCTCTTGATATTCATACAAGTGGTTCTCTTCTCTCCAAAGGTCTCTTTAATTTTCCTGTAGGCAGTATCTATCTCACCCCTAGTGAGACAAGCCTCTACATCCTTACATTTGTCCTCTAGCCATCCCTGCTTAGCCATTTTGCACTTCCTGTCGATCTCATTTTTGAGACGTTTGTATTCCTTTTTGCCTGCTTCATTTACTGCATTTTTATATTTTCTCCTTTCATCAATTAAATTCAATATTTCTTCTGTTACCCAGGGATTTCTATTAGCCCTCGTCTTTTTACCTACTTGATCCTCTGCTGCCTTCACTACTTCATCCCTCAGAGCTACCCATTCTTCTTCTACTGTATTTCTTTCCCCCATTCCTGTCAATTGTTCCCTTATGCTCTCCCTGAAACTCTATACAACCTCTGTTTTTTTCAGTTTATCCAGGTCCCATCTCCTTAAATTCCCACCTTTTTGCAGTTTCTTCAGTTTCAATCTGCAGTTCATAACCAATAGACTGTGGTCAGAATCCACATCTGCCCCTGGAAATGTCTTACAATTTAAAACCTGGTTCCTAAATCTCTGTCTTACCATCATATAATCTATCTGAAGCCTGTCAGTTTTTCCAGGCTTCTTCCATGTATACAACCTTTTTTTATGATTCTTGAACCAAGTGTTAGCTATGATTAAGTTATGCTCTGTGCAAAATTCTACAAGGCGGCTTCCTCTTTCATTCCTTCCCCCCAATCCATATTCACCTACTATGTTTCCTTCTCTCCCTTTTCCTACTGACGAATTCCAGTCACCCATGACTATTAAATTTTCGTCTCCCTTCACTACCTGAATAATTTCTTTTATCTCGTCATACATTTCATCAATTTCTTCATCATCTGCAGAGCTAGTTGGCATATAAACTTGTACTACTGTAGTAGGCGTGGGCTTCGTGTCTATCTTGGCCACAATAATGCGTTCACTATGCTGTTTGTAGTAGCTAACCCGCACTCCTATTTTTTTATTCACTATTAAACCTACTCCTGCATTACCCCTATTTGATTTTGTATTTATAACCCTGTAATCACCCGACCAAAAGTCTTGTTCCTCCTGCCACCGAACTTCACTAATTCCCACTATATCTAACTTTAACCTATCCATTGCCCTTCTTAAATTTTCTAACCTACCTGCCCGATTAAGGGATCTGACATTCCACGCTCCGATCCGTAGAACGCCAGTTTTCTTTCTCCTGATAACGACGTCCTCTTGAGTAGTCCCCGCCCGGAGATCCGAATGGGGGACTATTTTACCTCCGGAATATTTTACCCAAGAGGACGCCATTTAATCATACAGTAAAGCTGCATGTCCTCGGGAAAATTTACGGCTGTAGTTTCCCCTTGCTTTCAGCCGTTCGCAGTACCAGCTCAGCAAGGCCGTTTTGGTTAATGTTACAAGGCCAGATCAGTCAATCATCCAGCCTGTTGCCCCTGCAACTACTGAAAAGGCTGTTGCCCCTCTTCAGGAACCACATGTTTGTCTGGCCTCTCAACAGATACCCCTCCGTTGTGGTTGCACCTACGGTACGGCCATCTGTATCGCTGAGGCACGCAAGCCTCCCCACCAACGGCAACGTCCATGGTTCATGGGGGAAGCCTCTTGGGACTATTCACATTAATAAATCATTGCTACATGTGAAGAGCAGTAATTGAATCCCGAAAATTTGTGTAACACTTGTGCACTAAGCCTTCGAGTCACACACAATACATACAGCGTCTGTCAGATTTGCAACCCGAAGATAAATAAACTACTTTTCATGTAGCATGCAACGAGCAGAAGTAGTTATGTTTGCTGCCGACACTAGTATTGTAACCAGTCCAAACATTCATACAGCAACACAAGAAGTGGTGTATAATGCCGTTAAAAGTATTACTGGATTGTTTTCAGCAAATGGTCGCACTCTCAGTTTCAAAAAAACCATACCATATTCATTTCTGAACATCTAGAGGTTCGACGCCAATGATGAGAATTTAAAGTGGAAAAGTCGCATTGTAAAACAAAACAGTTCAACATCATTTTAACTTTGAATCATTGCAAATATTGAGAAAACACGAATCAATAAATTCACACATTTTGCACGTTTTAATTTTTGTTTGGAATAATGTTCTGGGATGGGTCATCTTTGAGAAAGAAACTTTTCATTGCACAAAAACTTGATGTAAGAAAAATATGTGGCCCTGACCCACTATCATCTATAATATGTCTGCTTCAGATGTTAGGCATATTTACTACTGCTTCACAGTAAACTAATTCTCTCGTGAAGTTAGTTGTAAATAACCTACAGTCCAAAAGAAACAATGATGTACTGTACATATTTACAATACCAGAAGAAAAAATTACGTTCTGTACTTGACATTAAGTTTGTCTTTAGTATAGAAAGGGTGGACAATGGTGTCACTACAATTTTTGACCATTTACCCAATGATAAAACTGTGTATCCGGCAGAAAACTTAAATCCGAAAAAAATGGGAATGATTCTTCATCACAGCACCTTCTATTCCGAAGACGAGATTCTGTACACCTAATATGTTAAAGTTGGTGTGTAAGAATTACTCATTCACGTCTGCATAGAAAAACTTGCAAACGGTCAGCATGTAACCATATTTGCATATGACTGAGTGATAGAAATGTATAATGACTCGTTCTCAATTTTTTCAATCATATAAATCATATAAATGATCCATGTAGCATAAAGGTAATTAATAAACCATAGAATAGATACATGACAAAACACAAATCAGTAATACAAGGCAGCTCATGTGTACATCTACATCTACGCTCCGCTCGCCTCCTTAAGGTGTGTGGCGAAGAATACTTTGTGTACCAGTATCACTTCCTCCATTTTACTGTTCCAGTCGCGAATGGTTCGCGGGAAAAACCGTTGTTGGTAAGCCTCCGCGTCAGCTCGAATTTCTCTTATTTTTCCTTCATAGTCTTCTCTCAAGATGCATTAAGGAGGAAGAATAAAGGCTGACTCTTCTAGGAACATACGCTCTCGGAATTTTAACAGTAACCTGCACGGTAAAGCAGTACGCATGTCTCGCAGTGTTTGGCTGTGCTTAAGCGTGACGAATACACGCTTATTAAATGGACCTGTACCGAAACCGGATTTGGTCCCATAGTCCTTACCATAAATTTCCAAAATTTCAGAAACCCGAAATGGACCGGTCTAGTATGAATCTCGGACTGACAAGCAATATTGAAGTAGGCCTATTCGTCGAACGAGCTTTCGAAGCTGCCTCCTTTGTTGCTCATTTATTCCTTTTTGCATTCGTAAGCAACCTATACTTCTGCCTTCCCACCAGTTTCCGAAGATTATTACATTTCCTTCTTTCACACACAAGTAGTTCAGTTGATATCTTCATGTATACTACTCTTTTCCACCTACTGTCTTCTCTTGAGATTTTGGAACAGAGACTTCGTTGCAACTACCCGGCCCCTTATTCTATTCCCTCCCCTAAAACAACGTTCAAGTGAGCTAGCACTACCAAATTTTCATCTCCCTTCACATGTATTACCAATTCCTCTATTTATCCACACATTCTATTATTACCAGCTTGTTACGAGGGAATGTAAAACCTGTCAAATGGTATCTGGTGTTGATTAGTTGCAATCCTGGGAAGAAGAATTGGGTCAGTGTGTTGTTTATAGCTCTCATTTTCCCAATTCCCTACGACATTCAAACTTTTGGTATATAAGCTCCAGTTCGTAAAAAGTTAGCCAATTCTTCGTTGTAATAATCCCCTTCTGAGATGTCCACACGCGGAGATCCCAACAGGGAACTAGTTTACCGACGGATATTTTTGGAAATGAAGCGGTCATCATTCGATTATTTGAGAAGATTAGATGCTCGAATCTTGTCGGTAAACTTAATTAATATGTCTTCAGTGCAGTGATTTACTTTGCCTTGTGCATCTTCATGTCATTGATCGGTGCTGCTGATACGATCTTTAGGGGGAATTTCCCATCACAGGAAGTGAAAGAGTGTGTCTTGAAATTTCATATGCTCTTTTGGCCGTCTCTGATAAGGCGGTTAGCATAATGACTGGAAGGACTGGAAAACTGCACAGATCACAGTAATATTCAAGAAAGACAATAGAAGTAATCGACTGAATTACAGGTATACACGTTTACGTCGATATGCAGGATTTTGGAATATATATTGTGTTCGAACATGATGGGTTACCTCGAAGAGAACGGTCTATTGACGCACAGAAAACACAGATTTAGAAAACATTGTTCTTGTGAAACGCAATTAGCACTTTAATCACACGAAGTGCTGAGTTCTAAATATCGACAAGGAAATTCAAATTGATTCCGAACTTCTAGATTTCCAGAAGACTTCCAACACCTTACCTGACAAGCAGCTTGTAATCAAATTGCTTATTTATGGAATGTTGCCTCAGTTATGAGATTGTATTCGTGATTTCCTGTCAGAGAGATCACAGTTTGTAGTAACTGACGAAAAGTCTGTGGTGTCACTGCCAGACACCACACTTGCTAGGTGGTAGCTTAAATCGGCCGCGGTCCATTAGTACATGTCGGACCCGCGTGTCACCACTGTGTGATCGCAGACCGAGCGCCACCACACGGCAGGTCTCGAGAGACGTACGAGAACTCGCCCAGTTGTACGGCGACGTTGCTAGCGACTATACTGACGAAGCCTTTGCTCTCATTTGCCGAGAGACAGTTAGAATAGCCTTCAGCTAAGTTAATGGCTACGACTTAGCAAGGCGCCAATTGTATCAGTACATGTATCTTACGAGTCTCATTTGTATAGTCAAGAGAGATGTACCAAAGGAAGCATTAAAAGTTAAGTATATTCCAAAGCTACGTATTTTCTTTATAGCAGTCATAACTTATCCTGTTCCATACTTGACGCCAGTCGGCGTGTGTGTACGCGTGCCTTTCGGCTTCCTCCTCAGTGTGGCGTGACTAGCTTGTTACGCCACAACAAAGTCACCAAGTAAAACAAAAGCAATTTTTGACGGTCCCCAAGGAAGAATTGCAGAACGATTTAGAAAAGATGTATATGGTTCGAAAATTGGAGATTGACCCTAAATAATAAAAATTATTAGGTCATCCACATGAGTGGTAAAAGAAATCCGTTAAACTTCGGTTACACGACAAATCAATCAAATCTAAAGGCTGTAAATTGAACTAAATACCTACGAACTGCAATTGCGAACAACTTAAATTGGGAAAAAATACATATAGAAGGTGTTGGTGGGAAGACGAACCAAAGACAGCATTTTATTGGCAGATCGTATAAAAGACGCAATAGATCTACTAAAGACACTAACTACACTACGCTTGTCGGTTCTCTTTTGGAATACAGCTGCGCGGTGTGGGATCCTTACCAAATAAGATTAACGGAATACTTTGAGAAAGTTCAGAGAAGTGTTGCACGTTTTGTATTATCTCATGAAATTTCTATCACCACCTTTTTCCTCCGAATGCGGAAATGTTTTGTTGACGCCAATCTACATAGGAAGAAACGATCATCATAATTAAATACGGGAAATCAGAGCTGGCACGGGAAGATATACCTGTAGATGTTCGTTTTTTCCAGGCGCTGTTCGAGGGTGGAATAATAGAGAATTATTGTAAGGATCGTTCGATGAACCCTCTGCCACATTCTGATTTGCAGTGTATCCATGTAAGTGTAGATGTAGTTTCCTTATGTCTTTGACAGCCAATAATGGTGATTTTTGTTCAAAATCTAATTAGGTTACATACACTGATAGGCCAGAACATTATGACTACCTAACTAATAACCGGTATGTCCACATTTGGCACAGATAACAGGTGTAATTGTAGTTTCCTTATGTCTTTGACCGCCAATAATGGTGATTTTTGTTCAAAATCTAATTAGGTTACATACACTGATAGGCCAGAACATTATGACTACCTAACTAATAACCGGTATATCCCCATTTGGCACAGATAACAGCAGCGATGCGTCGTAGCATGGAAGCAATGAGGCCTTGGAAGGTCGCTGGAGGGAATTGGCGCCACATCTGCGCACAAAACTCACCCATTCCCGTCAGTTTCCCGCGAAGCGGGGCTATGAGCTCCTACGCCACTTTCAGTCACATCCCAGATGTGTTGGATGGGGTTCAGATCTGGCCGGTTGTGGGGCCAGCACATCAATTAGAACTCGCTACTGTGTTCTTCGAACCACTCCATCACACTCCTGCCCTTGTGACATGGTGCATTATTTTGTTAAAGATGCCATGGCCAACGGTAAACATGTTAGTCACGAAGGGGTGCATGTGGTCAACAGCCAGTGTACCATACTCCTTGGCAGTCATGGTGCCTTGCGCTAGCTCTGCTGGATCCATGGGTGCCCACCTGAATGTTACCAGAGCAAAATCGAGGCGCCGCCAACTTGTCTCCGTCCCGCCAACCAGTTAACAAGGAACTGTCCTGGAAGACGACGGATTCGGATCCTCCCCTGATGACGCTCTGCCACTGCGCCAACGTCCAGTGACGATGGTCACGAGACCATTTCAGTCGTAGTTGCCGATTTCGTAGTGTCAACATTAGCATATGCATGGGTTATCGGCAGTGGAGGCCCATTGCTAGGAGTGTTCGGTGCAGTGCGTGTTCAGACGTACTCTGGCCGGCATTAAAGTCTGATGATAGTTCCGCCACAATTCGCGGACTGGACTGTTTTACCAGTCTGCCCAGTTTACGACGTCCGACATCTGTAATGAAGGGTGGCCGCCCAACACCACCCGTGCTTTCACCTTGCTTTCGCCATGTGCTGGGGACACTAACCGCTCCTCCGACAAGTCGTGCAGTTTCCGAAATGCTCGTGGCGAGCCTCCGACCGTTTCAATCTGCCCTCTGTCAGGCTCAGATAGATAGCGCGTCTTCCACATTCTACACATGGACAGCACGCTGACTGACAGTACATGCACCATATGTGTGTCTGTCTCAGTAGCAGGCATTCCTCGCCAGTTGATGCTGCTACCGCCTAGATATCGATAGTAGGACGGTGGTCATAATATTCTCGCTGATCAGCGTAGATTACAGTCCTGCACACCGAGTGTGACAGGGTACTGAATGGTTTACGTTAAAAAGCGTTCCTCCCGGGTTCGATTCCCGGCGGGGTCAGGGATTTTCTCTGCCTCGTGATGGCTGGGTGTTGTGTGATGTCCTTAGGTTAGTTAGGTTTAAGTAGTTCTAAGTTCTAGGGGACTGATGACCATAGATGTTAAGTTCAAATGGTTCAAATGGCTCTGAGCACTATAGGACTCAACTTCTGAGGTCATTAGTCCCCTAGAACTTAGAACTAGTTAAACCTAACTAACCTAAGGACATCACAAACATCCATGCCCGAGGCAGGATTCGAACCTGCGACCGTAGCGGTCTTGCGGTTCCAGACTGCAGCGCCTTTAACCGCACGGCCACTTCGGCCGGCAGATGTTAAGTCCCATAGTGCTCAGAGCCATATTTAAAAAGCGTTCCAAACACTAGAAAATGCATTAGACCTTCAGAAAAAGAATCACAATGCTGAAGAAAGTACCGGGGCACCTCCATATTCCGTCAATCATCATTAAAAAAGTTCTAGAAAGTATATTTTATTGTGTCACATATTTAGGTTTCACAGAGAACTAACTAACTAACAAAAAAAATGTTCAAGTGTGTGTTAAATCTTATGGGACTTAACTGCTAAGATCATCAGTCCCTAAGCTTACACACTACTTAACCTAAATTATCCTAAGGACAAACACACACACCCATGCCCGAAGGAGGACTCGAACCTCCGCCGAAACCAACCGCACAGTCCATGACTGCAGCGCCTCAGACCGCTCGGCTAATCCCGCACGGCAATTAACTAACAATAATTTATCAACGCCGTTAACATTTATTCCACTGCACTAACATCACAAGTCGACACTGTAAAACTAAAGCTTGATAATCGCGAAATGATCGAAAACATGGCGGTTACAGAAAAGCTTCAAGTATTTCTACAGGAAACTCTTGCATTGTGAACGAATTAAATAATCTCCCCTCTTATCGCCTTCCACTCTCAAAAATCACTTGCGCGTCGAAAATTTTGTCGACGACTATTAACTTTTCTTTGTTGAGTCATCAGTCTTCTGACTGGTTGACACGGCCCGTCGCGAATTCCTCTCCTGTGTCAACCTCTTCATCTCACACTAGCAATTGCAACCTACGTCCTCAATTATTTACTGAATTATTGTAACAACTGTTTACAGTTTTTACCATCTCCATCTAGCATCATGAAAGTTATTCCGTCATGTCTTAAGACATGTCCTACCATCCTTTCCCCTCCTTGTGTCAATGTTTTCCATATATTCCTTTCCTCACCGATTTTCTGCAGAATCTACTCTTCCCTTACCCTATCAGTCCAGCTAATTTCAACATTCTTCTGTAGTACCACATCTCAGATGCTTCGCTTCTCTTCTTTACTCGTTTTGCCACAGTCCATGTTTCACTACCATACAATGCTTTGGTCCAAACGTACATTCCCAGAAATGCCTTCCTCAGATTAAGGACTATGTTTGATACTAGTAGACTTCCCTTGGACAGGAATGTCCTTTTTGCCAATAGTAGTCTTTTATGTCCTCCTTGCTCTGTCCTTCGGGGGTAATTTTGCTGCCTAGGTGGTAGAATTCCAACTTCATCTATTTCGTGATCACCAATCCTGATGTTAAGTTTCTAGCTGTTCTCATTTCTGCTAGTTCTCATTACTTTCGTCTTTCTTCGATTTACTCTCCACGTTCTGTACCCATTAGACTGTTCAGAAGATCCTGTAATTCTTCGTCACTTTCACAGAGGATAGCAGTGTCACCAGCGAGTTTTGTCAATGATATCCTTTCGCCTTGGATTTTAATTCCACTCTTGAAGCTTTCTTTTATTTCCTTCACTGCTCCTTTGATGTATAGGTCGGACAGTAGAGGCGAAAGACTACATCCGTGTCTTGCTCCCTTTTCTACCGAGCACTTCGTTCTTGGTCTTCCGCCCTTATTGTTCCCTCTTGGCTCTTGTACATACTGTGCATGACCCGTCTTTCCCTATAGCGTACCCCCAACTTTTCTCAGAGTTTCGAACATCTTGCACCATTTCCAGGTCGATAAATCCTATAGACGTGTCTTGAGTTTTCTTTAGTCTTGCTTCTATTATCAATCTCAACACCAGAACTGCCTCCCTGGTACCTCACCTTTCCTAAAGCGAAACTGATCGTCATCTGACCCAGCCTTAATTTTCGTTTTCATTCTTCTGTATATTATTCTTATCAGCGACTTGGATGCACGAGCTGTTAAGCTGACTGTGCGATAATTCCCGCATTTGCCAGATCTTGCAATCTTCGGAATTGTGTGGATGATGTTTTTCCCGAAAGCCAGGTGGTATATCGCCAGACTCATACATTCTACACACCATTGTGAATAATCGTTTTGTTGTCACTGCCCCCAATGATTTTAGAAATCCAGTTGAATGTTATCTGTATCTTATGCCTTCTAATGGCCCACCCTTGGCCATTAGAAAAATTATTAAGTATTTCTGATAAGAGCAACAAGAACACACAGACAGGCAGCCTCAAATTTTCCGCTTCAAAAATCATTTAAGTACTGTTCCCTACTTTTACCAGGTCCTCTTTCCTTCCTAGTATTAAATAATTTAAATAAATCTGTCCTTTGGCGTTACTTTTGAATATGAAAATTGAAATTGATTTTTTCATGAAAAATAAAATATTTAGTGTTGTGGATCTTAATTACTGTCTTCTTGACTGAAAAAGAGTAAATTGATAATTTTGCAGTAATGCGTGGCGTCTCCGGAGTGCAATCGAGCGCACTCAAGCTTAATGTTCTTCTTAGCAGCCAGCGTAAGAAACAGCTTTTGAGGATCTGCGTCGTAATGTAGCTCTGAAAAATCCTTGACGCTGTTATTGAAGAGCAACTACGATAGTCTGTGTCGGTAGGGTAAGTTCCACAGATTTTCGCTTTTCACAAAAGAGAATATGTTCATTCCAAAAGACCGTGTTATTAAAGAGGGATCACACAGTGCTACCTCGCATTCAAAATCCTCAGTCTTCTGCTTGCTTGCACTTTGTATCGTAATTACTAGAGGAGGAAAGATGAGCATAATATTCACTTCAGAACTGAGAAGAATTTTTCCTTATAAGATAACAATTATTATTTCATAAAAACCTTCTTCTCAGTGCTCAACTATTACAGTATATATTCAGCTTCTTGGAAGAGCGTATATTGACAAAAATTAATATTTTCTTATATCTCGCAGCAATGGCGGCTGTCGTTTCTTTTCTGAACAATAGAAGTACACCTCCTTTGAAAATACGTCCTTCCGTAACCGAGTCTACTCTCAGAAAAAAATCATTATTAAAGCCACGGAATACACAAGTTGGATAAAAATCACCGAACGCTGACAAGCCAACGATGTTATTGACAATGCTGTGCTCTCGCAAGCAAAAGAGATAATTCAGGTTATTTATAACTGACGGTTTTGCCTCCTTCCGACAGTCATTTCTTTCTCGGTATCTTCACATTTATTACCCAAACATTTCGCCTTATATTCCCTGCATTTCTTCTTTATTTCATTCCTAAGTGACTTGTATTTCTGCATTCCTGAATTCCCCCGAACATTTTTGTACCTCCTTTTTCATTAACGTTAGTGAAGTCTAAAGAAGACTGCAGAGCACTATTCTCACACGCTTGTAAACACAGGCGAGCAGTGATCTTGACTATTAAAATGGAAGTGTGGTAAGGCAGCATAAGAATAGCACCAGTTTTGATTAATTACGTCTAGAGTGGAGGGTTCCTTATTTCGTTCCATTAAAGCTGTTGATCTCCTGCGCCGCGTCTTGTGTCTTATTTACAATCTGCAGTGACGCCGCAAGGGCGAGCGGGACAACGACTGGAGAATGCTTGCGACGCAGATGTGTTGCAGGACGAAGAATCACAACGTGTGTCTTAATGTGCAATGCTGAAGCTTTGGTTTTCTCTTTTCAAGTAATCATGCTCTCGATAAGTATTATATATGTTTCTAGACTTTTGGCTCATCACGATCATTGCTCTGACATAACGAACTCAAACGATAAAATGTTTGAAACATTCGACATACGTGAGGTAAACTTTGTCATAAGGGGCGTTAGTGAGACTTATCATTAAGCAGCCAGAACAGCGAGAAAGAATGACCAGAGCGGACTGAAACGCATAGGATGTGTACAACAGTGTACCAGCTAATTCGTGATTAAGATTACAGCGATGACGATTACACAGATCCCGGAACGTCCGGTCGAATGTGAGCGTAAAGTCGGTGATCGGCGTAGGATCTTGAATATAAAGCTTTCAAATGAGGTGCAACGCTGAAGTATGGCTCCCCACCGTCAAAACTTGCCTTATCTCCTTTGAACGCAATAGATAAATTGATCTTCGGGAAATGGTTTTTGTTGCTGACACAAGTTCACACTTCAATTCGTGTAGGGAATGTCTTTACGTATATGATGCATTTATGGACCAGTGGATATAACTGAGGAAGTTGCACACAACTCCGAGCATGAACCACACAAAATGACTATAGCAGGGTTGAACTACCAGCTTGGCCGCAGGACCTTAAATGAAATATATAACTAGCCTTTTTATCAAAACCGTTTGCGTTCTTCCCGGGGTTACTCAACAATTACAAATTATCAGCCATCTCATCTATACTAACGCACAGCAAAAACAGAAATCATAATTATTCAACATCTTTACCTTGATTGCATGAAGACTTCTGCTTCCATGTTCAACAACACTGACGTACCTAAATTAATCTAACTCTTGGTAGCTTCACACAGCATACCACGAAGACTGCCTACTCCATCGTCTTTCCCTCACTTACAGCTACCTACAACTGTGCGCCAAGCGCTCTTTCACTCCAACAAATCAGTAGAGTATCAGAGACATTCATCGTTTATAGTATAGTATATTGTATTATATGTTAACCAGAGGCCTAGAAACGGCGGAGAGGCCCCGTCCCCGCCGCAGTCGCAGTGGTCCACAACCCCACGACGGCTACCGCAGTCAGTCCGGAACCGCACGACTGCTACGGTCGCAGGTTCGAATCCTGCCTCGGGCATGGATGTGTGTGATGTCCTTAGGTTAGTTAGGTTTAAGTAGTTCTAAGTTATAGGGGTCTGATGGCCTTAGCCCGCATCTCGTGGTCGTGCGGTAGAGTTCTCGCTTCCCACGCCCGGGTTCCCGGGTTCGATTCCCGGCGGGGTCAGGGATTTTCTCTGCCTCGTGATGGCTGGGTGTTGTGTGCTGTCCTTAGGTTAGTTAGGTTTAAGTAGTTCTAAGTTCTAGGGGACTGATGACCATAGATGTTAAGTCCCATAGTGCTCAGAGCCATTTTTTGACTGATGGCCTTCCCCCCATGAACCATGGACCTTGCCGTTGGTGGGGAGGCTTGCGTGCCTCAGCGATACAGACAGCCG
The DNA here is from genome assembly GCF_023898315.1 of Schistocerca nitens. Taxonomy (NCBI): domain Eukaryota; kingdom Metazoa; phylum Arthropoda; class Insecta; order Orthoptera; family Acrididae; genus Schistocerca; species Schistocerca nitens. The sequence goes on along the minus strand of NC_064615.1, from coordinate 652,217,083 downwards.
TACCGTAGGTGCAACCACAACGGAGGAGTATCTGTTGAGAGGCCAGACAAACGTGTTGTTCCTGAAGAGGGGCAGCAGCCTTTTCAGTAGTTGCAAGGGCAACAGTCTGGATGATTGACTGATCTGGCCTTGTAACAATAACCAAAACATCCTTGCTGTGCTGGTACTGCGAACGGCTGAAAGCAAGGGGAAACTACAGCCGTAATTTTTCCCGAGGGCATGCAGCTTTACTGTATGATTAAATGATGATGGCGTCCTCTTGGGTAAAATATTCCGGAGGTAAAATAGTCCCCCATTCGGATCTCCGGGCGGGGACTACTCAAGAGGATGTCGTTATCAGGAAAAAGAAAACTGGCGTTCTACGGATCGGAGCGTGGAATGTCAGATCCCTTAATCGGGCAGGTAGGTTAGAAAATTTAAAAAGGGAAATGGATAGGTTAAAGTTAGATATAGTGGGAATTAGTGAAGTTCGGTGGCAGGAGGACCAAGACTTCTGGTCAGGTGACTACAGGGTTATAAACACAAAGTCAAATAGGGGTACTGCAGGAGTAGGTTTAATAATGAATAGGAATGCGGGTAAGCTACTACAAACAGCATAGTGAACGCATTATTGTGGCCAAGATAGATACGAAGCCCACACCTACTACAGTAGTACAAGTTTATATGCCAACTGGCGCTGCAGATGACGAAGAAATTGAAGAAATGTATGATGAAATAAAAGAAATTATTCAGATAGTGAAGGGAGAGGAAAATTTAATAGTCATGGGTGACTGGAATTCGAGTGTAGGAAAAGGGAGAGAAGGAAACGTAGTAGGTGAATATGGATTGGGGCTAAGAAATGAAAGAGGAAGCCGCCTGGTAGAATTTTGCATAGAGCACAACATAATCATAGCTAACACTTGGTTTAAGAACCATGAAAGAAGGTTGTATACATGGAAGAACCCTGGAGATACTAAAAGGTATCAGATAGATTATATAATGGTAAGACAGAGATTTAGGAACCAGGTTTTAAATTGTAAGACATTTCCAGGGGCAGATGTGGACTCTGACCACAATCTATTGGTTATGACCTGTAGATTAAAACTGAAGAAACTGCAAAAAGGTAGGAATTTAAGGAGATGGGACCTGGATAAACTGACTAAACCAGAGGTTGTACAGAGTTTCAGGGAGAGCATAAGGGAACAATTGACAGGAATGGGGGAAAGAAATACAGTAGAAGAAGAATGGGTAGCTTTGAGGGATGAAGTAGTGAAGGCAGCAGAGGATCAAGTAGGTAAAAAGACGAGGACTAGTAGAAATCCTTGGGTAACAAAAGAAATATTGAATTTAATTGATGATAGGAGAAAATATAAAAATGCAGTAAATCAAGCACGCAAAAAGGAATTCAAACGTCTCAAAAATGAGATCGACAGGAAGTGCAAAATGGCTAAGCAGGGATGGCTAGCGGACAAATGTAAGGATGTAGAGGCTTATCTCACTAGGGGTAAGATAGATACTGCCTACAGGAAAATTAAAGAGACCTTTGAAGATAAGAGAACGACTTGTATGAATATCAAGAGCTCAGATGGAAACCCAGTTCTAAGCAAAGAAGGGAAAGCAGAAAGGTGGAAGGAGTATATAGAGGGTCTATACAAGGGTGATGTACTTGAGGACAATATTATGGAAATGGAAGAGGATGTAGATGAAGATGAAATGGGAGATACGATACTGCGTGAAGAGTTTGACAGAGCTCTGAAAGACATGAGTCGAAACAAGGCCCCGGGAGTAGACAACATTCCATTGGAACTACTGACGGCCTTGGGAGAGCCAGTCCTGACAAAACTCTACCATCTGGTGAGCAAGATGTATGAAACAGGCGAAATACCCTCAGACTTCAAGAAGAATATAATAATTCCAATCCCAAAGAAAGCAGGTGTTTACAGATGTGAAAATTACCGAACAATCAGTTTAATAAGCCACAGCTGCAAAATACTAACTCGAATTCTTTACAGACGAATGGAAAAACTGGTAGAAGCCGAACTCGGGGAAGATCAGTTTGGATTCCGTAGAAACACTGGAACACGTGAGGCAATACTGACCTTACGACTTATCGTAGAAGAAAGAATAAGGAAAGGCAAACCTACGTTTCTAGCATTTGTAGACTTAGAGAAAGCTTTTGAAAATGTTGACTGGAATACTCTCTTTCAAACTCTAAAGGTGGCAGGGGTTAAATACAGGGAGCGGCAGCGTATTTACAATTTGTACAGAAACCAGATGGCAGTTATAAGAGTCGAGGGACATGAAAGGGAAGCTGTCGTTGGGAAGGGAGTAAGACAGGGTTGTAGCCTCTCCCCGATGTTATTCAATCTGTATATTGAGCAAGCAGTAAAGGAAACAAAAGAAAAATTCGGAGTAGGTATTAAAATCCACGGAGAAGAAATAAAAACTTTGAGGTTCGCCGATGACATTATGATTCTGTCAGAGACAGCAAAGGACTTGGAAGAGCGGTTGAATGGAATGGACAGTGTCTTGAAAGGAGGATATAAGATGAACATCAACAAAAGCAAAACGAGAATAATGTAATGTAGTCGAATTAAGTCGGGTGATGCTGAGGGAATTACACTCCTGGAAATGGAAAAAAGAACACATTGACACCGGTGTGTCAGACCCACCATACTTGCTCCGGACACTGCGAGAGAGCTGTACAAGCAATGATCACACGCACGGCACAGCGGACACACCAGGAACCGCGGTGTTGGCCGTCGAATGGCGCTAGCTGCGCAGCATTTGTGCACCGCCGCCGTCAGTGTCAGCCAGTTTGCCGTGGCATACGGAGCTCCATCGCAGTCTTTAACACTGGTAGCATGCCGCGACAGCGTGGACGTGAACCGTATGTGCAGTTGACGGACTTTGAGCGAGGGCGTATAGTGGGCATGCGGGAGGCCGGGTGGACGTACCGCCGAATTGCTCAACACGTGGGGCGTGAGGTCTCCACAGTACATCGATGTTGTCGCCAGTGGTCGGCAGAAGGTGCACGTGCCCGTCGACCTGGGACCGGACCGCAGCGACGCACGGATGCACGCCAAGACCGTAGGATCCTACGCAGTGCCGTAGGGGACCGCACCGCCACTTCCCAGCAAATTAGGGACACTGTTGCTCCTGGGGTATCGGCGAGGACCATTCGCAACCGTCTCCATGAAGCTGGGCTACGGTCCCGCACACCGTTAGGCCGTCTTCCGCTCACGCCCCAACATCGTGCAGCCCGCCTCCAGTGGTGTCGCGACAGGCGTGAATGCAGGGACGAATGGAGACGTGTCGTCTTCAGCGATGAGAGTCGCTTCTGCCTTGGTGCCAATGATGGTCGTATGCGTGTTTGGCGCCGTGCAGGTGAGCGCCACAATCAGGACTGCATACGACCGAGGCACACAGGGCCAACATCCGGCATCATGGTGTGGGGAGCGATCTCCTACACTGGCCGTACACCACTGGTGATCGTCGAGGGGACACTGAATAGTGCACGGTACATCCAAACCGTCATCGAACCCATCGTTCTACCATTCCTAGACCGGCAAGGGAACTTGCTATTCCAACAGGACAATGCACGTCCGCATGTATCCCGTGCCACCCAACGTGCTCTAGAAGGTGTAAGTCAACTACCCTGGCCAGCAAGATCTCTGGATCTGTCCCCCATTGAGCATGTTTGGGACTGGATGAAGCGACGTCTCACGCGGTCTGCACGTCCAGCACGAACGCTGGTCCAACTGAGGCGCCAGGTGGAAATGGCATGGCAAGCCGTTCCACAGGACTACATCCAGCATCTCTACGATCGTCTCCATGGGAGAATAGCAGCCTGCATTGCTGCGAAAGGTGGATATACACTGTACTAGTGCCGACATTGTGCATGCTCTGTTGCCTGTGTCTATGTGCCTGTGGTTCTGTCAGTGTGATCATGTGATGTATCTGACCCCCAGGAATGTGTCAATAAAGTTTCCCCTTCCTGGGACAATGAATTCACGGTGTTCTTATTTCAATTTCCAGGAGTGTAGATTAGGAAATGAGACACTTAAAGGAATTTTGCTATTTGGGGAGCATAATAACTGATGATGGTCGAAGTAGAGAGGATATAAAATGTAGACTGGCAATGGCAAGGAAAGCGTTTCTGAAGAAGAGAAATTTGTTAACATCGAGTATAGATTTAAGTATCAGGAAGTCATTTCTGAAAGTATTTGTATGGAGTGTAGCCATGTATGGAAGTGAAACATGGACGATAAATAGTTTGGACAAGAAGAGAATAGAAGCTTTCGAAATGTGGTGCTACAGAAGAATGCTGAAGATTAGATGGGTAGACCACATAACTAATGAGGAAGTATTGAATTGGATTGGGGAGAAGAGAAGTTTGTGGCACAACTTGACCAGAAGAAGGGATCGGTTGGTAGGACATGTTCTGAGGCATCAAGGGATCACCAATTTAGTATTGGAGGGCAGCGTGCAGGGTAAAAATCGTAGAGGGAGACCAAGAGATGAATACACTAAGCAGATTCAGAAGGATGTAAGTTGCAGTAGGTACTGGGAGATGAAGAGGCTTGTACAGGATAGAGTAGCATGGAGAGCTGCATCAAACCAGTCTCAGGACTGAAGACCACAACAACAACAACGGCCTTAGAAGTTAAGTCCCATAGTGCTCAGAGCCATTTGAACCATTTGAGCTACCGCAGTCCACTTCACTCCTCCGCCGCCCCACACCGAACCCAGGGTTATTGTGCGGTTCGGCCCCCGGTAGACCCCCCCAGGGAACGTTTCACACCAGACGAGTGTAACCCCTATGTATGCGTGGTAGAGTAATGGTGATGTACGCGTACGTGGAGAACTTGTTTGCGCAGCAATCGCCGACATAGTGTAGCTGAGGCGGAATAACGGGAACCAGTCCGCATTCGCCGTGGCAGATGGAAAACCACCTAAAAACCATCCACAGGCTGGCCGGCTCACCGGACCTCGACCCAAGTCGTGCCGGGGACCAGGCGCTCCTTCCCGCCCGGAAAGCCGTGCGTTAGACCGCACGGCCAACCGGGTGGGCTTATAGTATATAGTTTCATTTTAATTTATTAATATTCTCATCTTATCCTGGTGCCACATACAAGTGTGCTCCAGTATTCTCCTTTCAATTTGAAATTATGTTCCTCATGTAGTAATATGTGTTCTGGAAGTACCCGGCAAGGTCCTAATCATTTTATCTGACGAAAAAGTTGAAAAAGAGCTAGATTTTTGCCAATAACATAACGACCATAGGTGCAAAATTTTAGTTATCTCCCAAACAGTAAAAGTTACATTAGCTTATACACTGAAGAACCAAAAAAACTGGTACAACTGCCTAATATTGTGTAGAGCCGGTGCGAGTACACAGAAGTGGCGCTACACGACGTGGCATGGACTCGATAAATGTCTGAAATAGTGCTGGATGCAACTGACACTATGAAACTTGCAGGGGTGTCCATATATCCGTAACAGTACGAGGGGGTGGAAATCTCTTCTGAACAGCACGTTGCAAGGCATCCCAGCTATGCTCAATAATGTTCATTTCTGCTGAGTTTGGTGGCCAGCGGAAGTGTTTAAACTCAGAAGAGCGTTTCTGGAGCCACTCTGTAGCAATTCTGGGTGTGTGGGGTGCCGCATTGTCCTGCTCGAATTGTCCAACTCTGTCGGAATGCACAATGGACATAAATGAATGCAGGTGATCAGACAGGATCCTTACGTACGCATCACCTGCCAGAGACGAATCTAGACGTATCATGGGTTCCGTATCACTCCATCTGCACAAGGCCCTGCACCATTACAGAGCCTCCACCAGCATGAACAGTCCCCTGATGTCATGCAGGGTCTACGGATTCATGAGGTTGTCTTCATACCGGTACACGTCCATCCAAATGGTTCAAATGGCTCTGAGCACTATGCGACTTAACTTCTGAGGTCATCAGTCGCCTAGAACTTAGAACTAATTAAATCTAACTAACCTAAGGACATCACACACATCCATGCCCGAGGCAGGATTCGAACCTGCGACCGTAGCGGTTGCTCGGCTCCAGACTGTAGCGCCTAGAACCGCACGGCCACTCCAACCGGCACACGTCCATCTGCTTGTACAATTTGAAACGGGACTCGTCCGATCAGGCAACACGTTCCCAGTCATCAACAGTCCACTGCCAGTATTGACGGGCCGAGGCGAGGCGTAAAGCTTTGTTTCGCGCAGTCATCAAGGGCACACGAGTGGGCTTTCGGCTCCGAAAGCACATTCCGATGATGTTTCGTTGAATAGTTCGCACTCTGACACTTGTTGATGGCACAGCATTGAAATCTGCAGCAATTTGCTGAAGGATTGCACATCTGTCACGTTGAACCATTCTCTTCGGTCGTCTTTGATCCCGTTCTTGCAGGATCTTTTTCCATTCGAAGCGATGTCGGAGATTTTATGCTTGCAGTTGACGGTACACTCGTGAAATGGTCGTGCGGGAAAATCCCCACTTCACCACCACCACGGAGATGGTGTGTTCCATCGCTCGTGCGCCGACGATAATACCGCTTTCAATCTCACTTAAATCTTGATAACCTGCCATTGTAGCAGCAGTAAGCGATCTAACAACTACACCAAGCACTTACTGTCTTTCATAGGTGTTGCCGACCGCAGCCGCGTATTATGCCTGTTTACATGCCCCTGTATTTGACTACACGTGCCTGTACCAGTTTCTTTGGCGCTCCAGTGTATGTACCCCTGTATATTCTCATACGTCCCCTGGACGAGCGGTTCTAGGCACTTCAGTCTGGAACCGCACGATCGCTACGGTCGCAGGTTCGAATCCTGCCTCGGGCATGGATATGTGTGATGTCTATAGGTTAGTTAGTTTTAAGTAGTTCTAAGTTCTGGGGGACTGATGACCTCAGATATAAGTCTCATAGTGATCAGAGCCATTGAGCCATACCCTCCTATGACGGCACCAGCTTTCATCCTATCACATTCATACGTAACCTCAAAAACACAGCACTATACTTTGCGAACATTCGTCACAGTAATCGAAGCTACACATACGCACTTGACGCTTCGTAACAGCCTTTAGGAAGGCCGTGGCAAATCACCTGCTGAAGGACCTTGCATAGACGAGCAATGCCGGATTCGCGCATCTGCCCCCACCGGTTATTTCCTGAGCGAGGGACTGGCTTAACTAGTGTAATTGTGAGGCGGACGGAGGAAGACAAGGCAGAAAAGCAGCAACAAGTGGGAAATGGTGCTATTATAAGGTCTCGGGTCGCAGCGGACGACGGCGGCGCATGAAGTATGGAGTAGCCACCTGGTGGACGGTCATTACCACAGCCAGGCGCCCGAGGCGGCGTGATCGATGGAGCTGCCACTCAGGCGTCGCCCGCAGCCGCCGGAGAGCCACTTGCGCGCTTGTCAGCGGGCCGCCGCCGCCGCTGACAGCGCAGGCCGCTCTCACAGGCGGCGGCGCTCTTCCTCGCCGTGTCGCCGTCGCAGGGCCGCAGCTATTGCCAAACGCCACTCGCAGCTCACTGCGCGCTGACAGTCAAGCTATTCGAGCACGAGTAGTTCGGTTTCAGTACGCAGAGAAGAACAATTTTCGATTGAACACGGCAACCAAGGAAACCAAAACCTACTGCAGTGTAATTCTAAGTGGACTAATGACTACAGCCATGTGTATTCGCAGACATCAATGAGATTCTCTTGGTTTACAGGTAACATTGACATACGCCTGTAACCTGTGCGACCGATGCTTAAACTTTCTAATATGTCACTCACAACTTCAAAGTCAGTTCTACTTGTCATTTTCTATCTCTAATGCTCAACGTAGCCTATAAGATGTACCTGCTTTTCATTTTCCATATCCGTTATTCAGCCGGCCGAAGTGGCCGAGCCGTTCTAGCAGCTACAGTCTCGAATCGCGCGACCGCTACGGTCGCAGGTTCGAATCCTGCCTCGGGCATGGTTGTGTGTGATGTTCCCAGGTTAGTTAGGTTTAAGTAGTTCTAAATTATAGGGGATTGATGACCTCAGATGTTATGTCCCATAGTGCTCAGAGCCATTTGAACCATTTGCTCAATCCAAAATACGTTCCTACTTGATATGACACAGACACAAGGAAGATCGACAATTTACGACGAGTTAAAGGATAGTTTCAATGGTCATTAGTTGTGTTGGCTTCAGTGGCTACATATTTTTTTCACTTCAGCACCCATAGACCATAGTTCTCACTGACCATAGCATCCTCTTTTGCCTCGTACTGCTCTTATTAATGACCCACTGCTCTTCACAGTCATTCCCCCAAGATGTTGTACTGCGTGCCTCAAAAGGTACTGTACAACTTCATTGTGTTATAGCGTCTAAACTAATTAAGATAGTCACAATATGTTTGTTACATGTGACACACTACCTCACGAAGTCTTTATACCTTTCAATAAATTTCAAGATGTGCGCCTTTGGTGGCACGCACAACATCCAATTAGTATTCAAACTCCATCCACACTAGGCGCAACATATCCGCACCAACTGTGTCAATGGCAGCAACGATTCGGTTCTTTAAATCACTGATGTGCTTGACAGGCGTCCTTAACGCACCCCCATAGAAGGAAACCCATCGGTGTAATGTCAAGCGTCCTAGGAGCCAACCGTATCCATTCACTTGTTCCAGGTTGTCCAGTATGATATTTCACATACAAGACTTACTGTCTGCATAAAATTTCTATACCGCCGGCAAATCGAAGTCCACGACGGTGGATGCTTCCTATATAGTGGTTGGAAGTTCCTTCGAACCTGCCTGTCCGATTTGGTCTGAATAAACCATTCTACAATTGAGCCTTTTCCTGGACTGTTGTCTTTATGTTTCACTCACGAAAATCTGTAACAGATACAAACAAAAATTTCTCTGTCTGTCTGTCACATAAGCTAAATATGGCGCGAATATCTTCGTTCAAATCGCTCTGAGCACTGTGGAACTTAACATCTGAGGTGATAAGTCCCCTAGAACTTAGAACTACTTAAACCTAACTAACCTAAGGACATCACACACATCCATGCCCGAGGCAGGACTCAAACCTGGGACCGTAGCAGTCGCGCGGTTGCGGACTGAGCGCCTAGAACCGCTCGGCCACCGCGGCCGGCTTGGATGCTGTAACACACTGAAGTTGTAGCGTAACTTTTAAGACACCCTGTACTTGCGAATTCTCGAGTCTCTGGGGATGGAAGGCGTCAATACAGGAAGCTTACACCTTCCGCGAGAAATGTCTGCATTTCTCGTCTGAAAATTTCTGTACCTTAAAGTAACTCTAGCACGACGTAAAAATACTCTTGCACAAAAAGGACAATAATCACTCTAGCTAAGACACCAAATAATGACGTTTATTTATGTATTACATAAACGTCCATTGAGAGGAGGAGGAGGTTAGTGTTTAACGTCCCGTCGACAACGAGGTCATTAGAGAGGGAGCGCAAGCTCGGGTTAGGGAAGGATGGGGAAGGAAATCGGCCGTGCCCTTTCAAAGGAATCATCATTTGCCGGAAACGATTTAGGGAAATCACGGAAAACCTAAATCAGGATGGCTGGAGACGGGATTGAACCGTCGTCCTCCCGAACGTCCATTGAGTAAACAGTGAAGGAAACCAAGAAGAAATTTGGAAAGGGTATTAAAATTCTTGGGGAAGATGTAAAAACTTTGCGATTTGCCGCTGGTGTTGTAATTCTTTCAGGGAACTGAGAGTACTTGGAAGAGCAGTCGAGTGGAATGAATAATGGCTTGAAAAGAGGTTACACGGTGAACACCAACAAAGGCAGAATAACGGTAATGGAAGCTTGGAGACGTAGAGTAGGTTCAAAATGTTCAAATGTGTGTGAAATCTTATGGGACTCAACTGCTAAGGTCATCATTCCCTAAGCTTACCAACTACTTAATCTATATTATCCTAAGGACAGATACACACACCCATGCCCGAGGGAGGACTCGAACCTCCATAGAGTAGGGTATGAGACACTAGAAGCAGTAGGTGAGTTTAGCTATTTGGGCAGTAAAGTAGATGTTCACAGCCGTACTAGAGAGGATATAAAATGCATACTGGCAGCAGCAAGAAAATTGTTTCTGAAAGGAGGAATATGTAAACACCGAATATAAATTTAAGTTTCAATATGTATTTTCTAGAGTTATTTGCCTAGAGTGTAGTACGAAGGATGTAGTATTACGGCATGAGGGTGTCTTTCGTACTTAGGATGTGATTCCCTTATTGCGCTTAAAGAAGCGATAAACGCGGAAGGCTATAAACACATTTTTGGGATTATTTACTGCCTACAGTATAGCTACGGTTCGGAGACGATGATTGTTTCAGCATGACAGCACACACTGTCAAAGCAGCCTCCGTGAGAATGGGTTGTGGAGGATAACATTCTTGAAGTGGACTGAACTGCGCCGAGTCCCGATATTAACTCAGTGGATGAGTTACAACGTCCATTTCGCTCCTGATGGCAACGTCCTCCATCACTGCCTTCTCAGGTTTCGGGCCTTGAGGGAGAATGAGCTCTCATTCCACCGCAGACGTTTAGACACCTCAGTGAAAGTGTACTCAGCAGATCTCGAACGGTCGTAGATGTGAGGGGTGACACACCACTTTAATGTCCGATAACTGGTGTCCGAATGCTTTTGTTCCGATCATGTATTTGTCACACAGTTAATATCGCTAACATATTCTGACCTAGTCTTCATATCGGTGGAATGACTGGATATTAGAAGCCAGATGATGTTCTACACGTATACAGCATTGTTCGGCGTTCCAGACAGGTACTAGAAGTGCAAGGTCAATTTATGGGGTGGCTTCCCACAGGGCAATATGGTGCCCCATGTTGATGTAAGTAATACACTCCAATTATACCGATTTCTTGATCGGCGGCGCACTCGTACTGACACTAAGGAAAAATTTGTCCTCATCGACGAACAAACTTTTCTTCACTCGTCGCTGCATCAGATTTGTCTGGTCAGCTTCTAAGTATCTAGCTTTGACTTCAATTTAAGAGCTCACATGTAGAAATCAGTGTCAGTAGTAATATAGAAATTAACAAGGATGATAATTTATTTACTTTTGTATTCTGAAGGTATGATACTAGCCAGCCAATACGCCTGACACATGCTTTCGGAACTGGGTTAGGAAAAAACTGAGAAAAGTGAAGATGATGATTTTAATGCTTCAGAAGTTTCACATAGTTTCACGCCTCCCCCCTCCCCCCACCTCCCCTACCCCAGCAATCCACCCTTGAGTACAACGCACAGAAATGTCATAGAACCACGTGAAAACTATAAGAAAATCCCTTCTTTAGAATATTGTTCAACTTGCGGGTCACGTCCGCGCCTTCTTCGGTTTTGGCGAACCATCATAGAGCTATTCTGCACTTCGCGGTTTGTGGTAGGCTCGTACAAATAAGATCGGCTCTCGTCACCTGTGATGCTTTTTTCTTCTGAAAACAAGTATCTGCGGTTTGCATTTCAAGTAAGTCAATGTTTGCAGGACAAACTTTGCACACATTTTTCTCTTCTTGGAAACATTCTGGAGAATGTCTTGATAACTTGATTTACAGACGTTGCTCCATTGCGGTTTTTAACACTACAGCGTTGACACAGTTCGTTCGCACTAATTAACACTGTCTGCGTACAACTGAGTGGTCAAATGCACATATGTTGTTTATGCTGTTTATTAATTGAGGCTGCCAACGTAGTTACTGTGCTGACGTCGCTAATAAGCCAAGAATAAAGTCAGTTGCAGAAAGTTTTGGAGAGACGGCGTACTGAGTATACAGTTATAAAGATATACTGCCCACTCAATGTCCTTTACAGTTATACTGCTCACTGGAACATTTCGTACACTACCGTGAAAACTCGTGTGCCTCGGCAAATTTCGCTGAATGTCTGTCATCAAATTGCGTCTAGGAAGTGGTATTCGAAGGCAGTGGTTCCCGCAGCAAGTTGTTTAAAAATTTACCTCTTCGCTAGCCCTTACAAACAATGAGATAAATTCACTGGGTTGATTGAATCTGACTGATTGAAACTGTGTGTCGGACCGGGACTCGAAACGCGGTTGCCTGCGTCTGTCGCGCAACGCTATTATCGTTATTGGCTGAGCTGTCTCTCTCTCTCTCTCTCTCTTTTTCTCTGCAACCTAAACACTGATCGTAATATCACCGTAATAACTCAGATGCAGAGATACCATGATGTTGCGTGGTTTTTCTGCAGTTCTGCTATCCGGGTACAACTCGCGACCCATCCTCACAGTTTCAGTTCTGCCGGTACCTCTCCCCTAGTTTCCAGACTTCACAGAAACTCTTCTACATACCTTTTCCGTGTAGCACTCTTGGAAGAAAAACACCTTTTCTGTAATTTTTTTCTGTGATATACACGTGAACATCGCATGCGATTTTGGTCAGTTGTTAGTTGAACATAGGCTGAGAGACGTTTTATGAGAAATTACTGTTACTAACCACGAAGAATGTCTCCGTTTCTTCTTATTATCGTATTCTACCAAAAACTGACAAACACTGAGTTGAAGTAATAAGAGTATGTTGTAACACTGTAATTTCTTAAGCTGATTCTCAAACGATATTCATAATACACGGTCAAGTCACATGAAGGTGACCACGGCCTATGTTGGACCCAACGCACAATAACCTTTCACGGACGACAGCTGGCAGCACTAGCAGTGGATGGTATATGAAGCATGTCGGTGGCAAGCTGAAAACAGTACTGCCATAGTCGTGATGCGAAAACGGAGCGATTTGTCTGATGTCCGAAAGGACATATTCATTGGCTTTCGGGCTAAGGATGGAAGCATTTCCGAAACGGCTAAGCTCAAAAACAATTTGCATGCCACCGTGTTAAAGTATACCGTGCATAGTATAATGGTGCTATCCGAAACCCTCGCCGCGGTAACTGATGCAACATGAACCATATATGACTGGGGTATACGATGGCTGTGGAGACGCGTACAGGCGAACAGACCTGCTGCTGTTGATCAACTTTGCGACCAGATGAACCAAGGGGATGTCAACGGTTTCTCCTCAACGACCGAACGAACGTTGTTGTGTATGGGTCTCCGCAACAGGCTCATGGTTCACGTACCCATGCTGACTGCTGTTCGTCGGTGACGAAGGGTGTAATTTGGACGCCTTCACAGCAGCTAGACGTCCACGGAGTGGGGACAGGCGATCTTTCTGGATAAATCACCTTTTGTGCTCCGTGGACAGATGGCTGTTTGTGCGTACGGCGTGAAACGTCTGACAGCAGACGTACTTTCACCATCGTCGGAAGAGTCCTGGCCAGAGGGCATTCCCTTAGTGATCTCGTCATTCTTGAAGGCACAATGGATCAATAAAAGTATGCATCCATTTTTGGGAACCATATCCACCCTTACATGCAATTTTTTCCTCAGCAAGACAAAGTAAGTGTCACACACTCGCAGCGTGAGTGCGAAGTGCGAAGTTCGAACCCAATCTGTAAGACCATCTCGATCGAGGGGTTCAAGCCACGGATCCTCAACAGAGAAACTTTTCGCGGCTGGCCACGGCAATGGGATCGACACGGCTCCACGTGCCTGTCGGTACCTTCCAGAAGCTCACTGACTCTACATGCGCGTCTCGCAGCGGGTCGCGATGCAAAATATGGTTAGTCCGGCTTTTGACTGGTGATGAAATTCATGTAATTCGATCGTTTATTAGCCAAGTATGGAAACGTTACACTGGTCCGAGTACGAAAACTTGAGATACAGGGATTACTAAGAAGTACCGGGCGACCAAAAAGTCAGTATAAATTTGAAAACTTAATAAACCACGGAATAGTGTAGATAGAGAGGTAAAAATTGACGCACTTGCTTGGTAAGACATGTGGTTTTATTAGAACCGAAAAAAAACACAAAGTTCACAAAATGTCCGACAGATGGCGCTGGACAGCAAAACGTCAGTGACTGCGCATGACAATCGTGTGTAAAAGGAGCTGTAATGAGAGAGCGAATCAGATGCGCTAGCAGTCACAGCATGTTGAAGTTACCTGAAAAGGCGCTTTTAGTGAAGCTGTATTATCAGAATGGGGAATGTGATAGTTCAGCGTTGCGATCCTATCGCCATAGGAAGGGGATTCGAACGGGTAAAGGTCCGTTGACAAATGTAGCTGTGGCGAGAATGATTTCGAAGTTCGAAGCCACGGGTTGTTTAGACGATAGACCCCGTAGTGACCGACCGAGCACAAGGCGTAATGCTGCTGAGACAGTTCAGGAAGAAATGGAGACTGTAGCGGGTTCGTCTATGCACGGGGAAGTCAGCGCTCGTGCAGTCGCACGTCGCACCGGCTTTCCATACACTACTGTTTGGTTGGCACTGAGGAGTACGCTCCGATGCTATCCGTACAAAATCCATCGGCATCATGAACTGTTTCCTGGCGATTTAGTGAAGCGGAGGGCATTTGCGGTGTGGGCGTTTCAAAAGATAGCGGAAGATGACGATTGGTTGAGTAACGTGTTGTGGACAAACGAAGCTCATTTCACGCTCCGAGGGTCTGTCAACGCCCACAACTGCAGAATTTGGGCTACCGAAAATCCTAGAACTGTCGTGGAAACTCCATTGCACGACGAGAAAGTCACGGTATGGGTTGGATTTACCACATCTACCGTTATCGGGCCTTTTTTCTTCGAGGAAATGCGTGATTCTGGTTTTGTAAGTGCTACCGTGACGGGTGAGAGGTACGCCGATATGTTACAGAATCGCATCATCCCCAGCCTGGCTGATAAACACCTGCTGGAACGTATGATGTTTATGCAGGATGGCGCTCCACCCCATACTGCTAGAAGCGTGAAAGATTTCTTGCGCGCATCGTTTGGTGATGATCGTGTGCTCAGCCGCCACTTTCGTCATGCTTGGCCTCCCAGGTCCCCAGACCTCAGTCCGTGCGATTATTGGCTTTGGGATTACCTGAAGTCGCAAGTGTATCGTGATCGACCGACATCTCTAGGGATGCTGAAAGACAACATCCGACGCCAATGCCTCACCATAACTCCGGACATGCTTTACAGTGCTGTTCACAACATTATTCCTCAACTACAGCCATTGTTGAGGAATGATGGTGGACATATAGAGCATTTCCTGTAAAGAACATCATCTTTGCTTTGTCTTACTTTGTTATGCTAATTATTGCTATTCTGATCAAATGAAGCGCCATCTGTCGGACATTTTTTCAACTTTTGTATTTTTTTGGTTCTAATAAAACCCCATGTCATTCCAAGCATGTGTGTCAATTTGTACCTCTCTATCGACATTATTCCGTGATTTATTCAGTTTTCAAATTTATACTGACTTTTTGATCACCCGGTATTTACAGCTCTTCTTCCGTATTCATTGGCTACACGTGGTGTCTACCAACAGCGTACATTAATTCTTGCCTTTATTTCTGGCGAGAACGAAAGCCTTTAAAACAACAGACCGCCAGTTATCAATAAGCAGTTTTTGTTAGATTACCAAAGAGTAGCAATATTGTCGACTGTTTCGGAAGAGCTAAGTGGAATTTTTTTTGTAAGTTATTTATGCAGACAGTGAGAAACGTCCAAATTCATAAATGTAAACGACTCTGTTTGCGTGTGACGAATACCGATTAGGCGATTATACTTTATACGCGTAGGTGCCATTAATGGGAAGCGGGAGAAGAGTATTCACAGTGTACACTCCGAAATGTAGTCATTCTATACCGGAGAGAGTGTAGTGTACTTAGCATGTTTAACCAAATATTTCAATAGATTCTGCATAACTTAGGTGTGTCGATGTACTGTCAAACAAAGATCTTTTTTATTCGTGAAGACTAAAATTATTCGGTGAGAAAAGTTTAATACTGTGAAACGGGTTTTATAGATGGGGAAATGATAAGCCCCATTTCAAATACGTACTTTCTCCAGACTAACACGAGTGTGAGACGTTGTTCCGCAGTTCCTATTACAAGCTTCTAGGTGTTGTACAGGGGACTTCGTAGATATAATTTTGATAAGGGATTCATGTTCGGAAATGTATCTTTTGTATATAAAGTAAGTTTGAAGATGCTACCAAAAATAGAAGTTCTTGTGTTGTCGCACGTTCTTCCCTTAATTGTCATTGAAGTGAAAACATGGAGTTTCAATGAAGCGATTAAAACACAGCAGAACGGAATAATAACCACAACTGACAAGGATAACGCACCGTGCGGGGTAGCCGCGCGGTCCTGGGCGCCCTGCACGGTTCGCGCGGCTCCTCCCCCCCCCCCCCCCCCCCATCGGAGGTTCGAGTCCTACCTCGGGAATGTGTGTGTATGTGTTGTCCTTATCGTCAGTTACTTTATGTTAGATTAAGTACTGTGTATGTCTAGGGAGCGAAGACCTCAGCAGTTTGGTGCCATAGAACCTTACCACAAATTTACAAATTTTCCAAGGGTAACGCGTAGACACGCTAAGTCATTCTCGGCGGCAGCCCAGTAACAAAAGCCACAGTGATCACATTACCCAGATGTTGTCCACGAGCTGTCGGATTCCTCTGCGCTTTAATCACTTCACTGCAGCACTGCATTTGCCCTTCTGTGGTGAATAAGAGAACAACGTACAATAAATAGCAACTTCTAATTTCGGGAATACCTCATTTATGGTTCTTGTAAACAGATTGCTCATAATCTACTTTTATAGGATATTTTTTCATCAGCGAGTTCTGCTTCTCATCTGCTTACATTTGTTAACTTCCAGACATCTCTTGTACTCAAATGTTTTACTGGTTAATGGCCTTGAACGGTGGTATAACACATGTCCGTCCTTTAATATCATTTGTATTTGGTTTTAGTAGTTCTTGTTAGTGGGCGAATGCCTGGTATACTACACAAAATATGGAGCCTCTGCTTCATCCTCTTTTTCTCCCCAGTGTGGGTAAGGACAGGTTGTGGTATCCGAAAGGCTGTTAGAGGAGGCAGGCCCTATGGCGAGGAAAGGGGGTATGAGAAAGTGCGGCCCATTGCGAAATGGGAGCAACTTATGCCGCAGACGAAAGCAATAACTGTGTGCTCGGTAATAATTGAAACCATAATTTCGTTTTCCATTAGGTCGAGTTAAGTGTTCTCAGGGATAGAACATCGCTAGAGCTTTGCCTAGCCACACCAACGGTCAGGCCTGCTATACAACATTTTGTTATAACTCCCTGTAGCCGGCCGTTGTGGCCGTCCTGTTCTAGGCGCTTCAGTCTGGAACCGCGTGTCCGCTACGGTCGCAGATTCGAATCCTGCCTCGGGCATGGATGTGTGTGATGTCCTTAGGTTAGTTAGGTTTAAGTAGTTCTAAGTTCTAGGAGACTGATGACTGATGACCACAGATGTTAAGTCCCATAGTGCTCAGAGCCATTTGCACCATTTTTGAACTCCCTGTACCAAACGACGCAGCATCGTATACATCAGAAGATCCAACTTAAAAGGTGCGAAACAGGTTGTGTGAGTCTGTAATCGATTTCAGTAAATACAGCTATTGCGGACTATGGGCCTTTTCATTCAGTTTTCTGTTTTCAAGGTTAATACCTATATGTAAAAACCTGTGTTACACTGTATTATTGGCCAATCAGTTTTATATAATTACTGGCTGCCCTAGTTTTAAAATTATCTGTGAAATTTTGAGTCTATATAGCCTAGTGCATTGAATAGCAGACATCGAAATATGCATACCATGCAAATTACAGCCGCTGGGGGCAAGAAGACAGGAGCTAGGAACTGCGCAAATACAGATATGAGTACACATAAAAACAAGAATCCTCGTTCAGATTAGTACAAATGCGGCTAAATGTTGGACGAGCAAATGCATTCAGTAACGTTTAAATAATGGAAATAAACTGCATTGCGCACCCTTGGCAGTTTAAGCGCAGTGGACATGAAGGTCGACAAATAATCCGTGGTCTAATCGTAAACATCTTTCACAGTGAGCACATCGAATAAGACAAGCTGAACAGAGTCATATTTGAAACATTCTTCTTGTAAACCATGTGGAAACAGTATTAGGATCGTGTCTGTAATGATCCTCGATGTTCATCGGTGAAATCACGTGTGAAGAAAACAAATCGGGACAAATTTGTGAAACTATCTGTATAAAACTGGAAGTGCACAAACGACTGAATGCGAAGAAATTATTCTCTTTTCCCTTTGTTTCGCTTTAACTGCGAACGATAACACTACCGTATCTGTGATGATGAATTTTGGTAGTTTGTGGGGCACTCAACTGCGCGTCATCAGCGCCCGTACGAAGTCACAATTTTTCACCCAATCCAATCGAGCCACTGTCACGAATGATGATGACGATATGATGAGGATAACACAAACACCCAGTCCCCGCGCAGAGAAAATCCTCAACCCGACCGGGAATCGAACGCAGGACCCCGTGATCCAGAGGCGGCAACCCTAGCCACTAGACCACGTGCTGTGGACTACCTAGTGTATCTGTGATGAACCATGTCATACATCGAGCGACGTGGGGCAGTCATCACACTCGATTCGCATTCGGGAGGACAACGGTTCAATCCGTGATTTCCTTAAAATCGCTTCAGGCAAATGCCCGGATGTGTCCTTTGAAAGAGTACGGCCGGCTTCCTTCAACATCCTTCCCTAATGCGATGGGACCGATGAACTCGCTGTTTGGTCCCTTCCCCAAAATAAACCAGCCATACCGTAATTTTGAATGGACGGAAAAAGAAAACATCCTCCAATTGTAGCAATGCAGTTCATTTTGCAGGTATCAATTTCTTGTGAAGTTAAACATGTGCTGGAAATGTCTCATTGGATAGAGCACCATCTTTATTTGCTCTCCAAAAATCACCCAAGAGAAAAATTCTCTCTCTGTCGTGCAAATCCGGCGGTAACACCTGTTCCAGGAACACCTCCAAATCAAGTTTTGTAATGTTTGGCGATTTCCTAGTATGCTTTCATATTGGATAATTCCAGTGTCATGCTTGTTGAAAATTTTTCACTAGGTTCCGAGACAAGAACATACGTTTTGGGAGAAGGGCGTCATCCATTAAAATAGCAGGCATTGTCATGTAAGACTAGGTGGTCGCTGCAACTGAACACACGGCACCGTAAATCGTCTTTTCTCCCTTAACACCAAGAGTTCGCCTAGAACTAACTTTTTAGCAAATCTTGACTGATTTGCATTAATTATCTGCTCTGGTGTAAACTTATACTCTTCACTGAAACGCCGTACTTCCTTAAGAAACTAATCATCTATATCAGCGGCATCACCAACAAATCTGCTGCCAACTTCATGCGTGATTATATGAGAAACGATATTGTTTTTCTTCTTACGGTGCTGCAGCCATGTTTTGGAAGCTTTGAATGTTAAGTTGTTGTCTGGATCAATTTTTGCTTTAAAAGACATAGGCTAAATTCGTAGCGTTCCGTCGTGTAGAGTTATATGTTGTTTTTGCACTGCAATGACTTGATCACTTACTTCTTATTCTTTCTTGTTGCATCTTCCTTTTCTGCCATGTTGTTTCAGCGTCTTTTCGATAAGTTTCTCGAAACTGTGTTGTTTTTTATTTGTGTGCCAATACGTTAGTGAATTTCACTCTAGGGGAAGTAAATTGGGCTACTCGAAGAAGGCACCGCTGTGGAAGAACTTTTTCTCTCACCTACTTCGTCCAGAAGGCCGCGTAATGTTGGGCCGATTTCTGAAGTCGGCCCATTTTCTGGCTGTATCGATGGATCATCCTTAAAACCAGTTTGAATATCATCTTCATTGGTGACTTCTTCGTCTACCACATCTACTCTTCAACAATAACGTCTTCATTAATTAGCTGTTATCTACTCTGTTTGAAAAGTAAGCGATCTTCCCTCCAAAATAATAAATCCACTAACGACGACAGCAGCTGGTTTCATTGTGTAACAGCTTATGCATACAACTCGTTGCACTCACCTGTTGTACGTAACGAACAGACAGGTTCGCGTTTATTCCTTTCCTTACGCTCCATACGCTCCTCCCCATCCTTCTTCTTCCAACTATCCATAGTTCGTTCACGTCAAACTGTACCAAATGTCTTTTCTCGTGTTCTGAAACATAAATGAAAAGCAATTTTTCATATAATGACATGGTTGGAGACCGTGGCTGTTATTTGAAAACAGATGTTGATGGTGTTGAGACAGCAACCAGCCACAAACTTATTTTGAGTTCCTTTATTCAAAAGGTACCATTACTACCAAAACTACGAACATCATTTGTTGGATGAAAACTATGAAAACAAATATTCCAGACCGACATTTCACGTAAGTCACACCCCAGTGCAAATCTGTAACGCAACCATCTGTGTGGCGTGCTTATAATTATGTATTATTTATATTTTGGACAACTAAACAATGAAAAACGAACCACATGTTGTAATGAAAGAATGAAAGCAGTCTGACGATGAATTTTAATGATTCGAAACCGCCGCGCGGGATTAGCCGAGCGGTCTCAGGCGCTGCAGTCATGGACTGTGCGGCTGATCCCGGCGGAGGTTCGAGTCCTCCCTCGGGCATGGGTGTGTGTGTGTTTGTCCTTAGGATAATTTAAGTTAAGCAGTGTGTAAGGTTAGGGACTGATGACCTTAGCAGTTAAGTCCCATAAGATTTCACACACATTTGTACATTTTTTTGACTCGAAACCGGTATAGGTACTTTTGAATAAAGGAACTCAAAATAAATTTGTGGCTGGTTGCTGTCTCAACACCATCAACATTTGCTTATAAGTAATATGGTCTCTTTCAGAAGTCAGCGACAACCGTGAGTGCCTTTCCTTGTGGGAACTTTTTGACACACAGAATGCAGTACATATTTCTGTTAAGTAGAATGATCTTCGCACACAGAAGTATTTTCGGTTTTGTGCTGGGACAATAACTGTTCACGTTAAAATTGAAGAGCTAATTTTGAGAATGTCACAGGAACATGTGAGAGGACCACAACTTTTCTCGTTAATATTAATAAAATTGAAAATTAGTTTTCATTGCAGCTTAAGGCTTCTCTCAAACTATCCACATTATGTAAAAAACTGAATACAGTTTTACAGACGTAGTTGGAAAATCATAATACCGTCTAGCTTTGTGTCTGGATAACAGACAATTGTAATTTATTAGTGCAGCGGCCGCTGATATTTTCACTTTTTACCATTAGATTTAGGACTTGAGTCTTTCCTTTGATTTGAAGTAAAACGTGTTCTGCAAACCGTCCCATGTTTCATTTTAGTAACTTATACAAAACTGCAGGTTTACCCTCTTCCGCCTGTGATTAACTGACACAGATTTTTAATTACGCTGTCGAGAGATCTGAAACTAGTACGCTCACACGAGAAAAATCAATTCCGGATTGTAATGTAGAGTAACCGGCGTCTTTTTATCGTTATTATTAAGCTGCTGTTGTTTTTTATTAACTGTATGTAGTATTACAAATGACAGACTATCAATCATAAAATAGTGTGTAGTAATAGGAACTAGGAACTAGTATAACGAGACGTGTGCTGCTTCAACATACACTGCCTGACAAAAACAAGCGTACCCAGAAAACATAGTCGGATGTTAATGTAACTTCATGCACGTACAAACCATTGGTGTGTATATAAATCATTTAGAATTACACTTATCAGTGACAGGTAGAACGTCCACCATGGTGCGTTAGTATTGTTCGTGTTTAGTGTTATTATGTGGTCTGGTAGGGTCTTTAAGGGGCACGAACAGCGCCAGATGCTGAATAATCACTGTGACGGACACGGAGGTGTGTGTACGGTGATGGTAAGTTCCTATGGACCAAACTGCTGAGGCCATCGGTCCCTAGGCTTACACACTGCTTAATCTATCCTAAACTAACTTACGCTAAGGACAACACACACAGCCATGCCCGAGGGAGGACTCGCAGCTCCGACGGGTGGAGCCGCGCGAACCGTGACAAGGCGCCCAAGACCGTGCAGCATGTGCGTACTCGTATGAGGCAGCGTCATCAGCTCCTGAGAGACTTTATAAGAAGTTTCCGTTTGGCCATCCGGTCGAATAGTGGCATATCCATATTTTTTGGTCATTCTGATGTGACAGTGGCCCGGTGTTGGACTACATGGGAAGGCGAGGCCAGTCATACTCGTCAGTAAGCTGCAGTCGACATGTCAGACCACCATAGAGTAGGATCGCCATATTGTACACCAAGCACATCGTAACCCCTTCATATTTGCACCTGCCATTCCAGTACAAGTTATGGACTCCCTGAAACATGCCGTAAAACTCGCAGGAGACTAGGGAGTTAGTGTCCTGTGCGTAGGATGTGGTTAACAGCACGACGTCTACGGCGGCATTTGGGGTGGCACCGTGACTAGGAAGCATGGAGTGTTGGTGAATGGCGTCAAGTTCTGTTCTGCAATGAATCGTGGTTGAGCTTTACCCTGTACGATCATCATCAGCACTTGTGGCGGCAGCCTGCGGAGAGGCTCCATTCTTCCAATACTTTGGAGAGACATAACAATGTAACACTTGGCGTCGTGATGTGAGGAGCTGTCAGGTATGACTTCAGGCCACATCCGGTAGTGATTGAGGCAATTCTGACGTCACAACGGTATATCACGAACATCCTTATGTGTTACCTCTCAAGCGACAGCGGCGTGGTACCATTTTTCAACAGCACAGTGCTCGTCTACATAAGCGGTTCGTGTGCGTGATGTTGAGATCCTCCCACGACCATCAGCATACCCTGATCTGTCTCCAAAAAAACATGTGTGGGACCTAAAGATACCAAGGACCAGTTATAACAGTTGTGGGACAGCTTGTCTTAGAGGAGGATACAACGGCTTCCCAACCGAATCAGTACATACATCTAGATCAGAGGAGGTGCAATGCCATGCTGATAAGTGGGCTCACAGTACCAAGTACTTCGTAAAACTGATTCGATTCTGTAATCAGTGACCTAACATTCACATGCCGTCCTAACCCGCGTAATTTCATTTCGTTTCCCCTCCCTTTCTGGATAGTTAACGTTTTTGTCAGGCAGTGTACATAAACTCTAACAAATCGTGTGTAGGCGGTTACCGATCATTAACGGACCTTCAACAGCTGCAAAAGGGGGAAAAAAGACTAGTAGGTTACTAATAAATTTTTCGATCACTGTGTTATCCTAGTCGTGAACGAATAGTAGCCCTTTAAAAAGTGGAAAATATATTAATTCTCTGTTTCTTTTCTCCAGGTAAGAAATGCGACATACCTCGAACCCAGATAATGAATTCAAAACACCGTCTGGATCATTATTTTTCATTAATGATGGTTAGTTTCGGTGTGGCCAGTAGATCATCTTCCGATCTAGATTTTATGAAGATGATCTACTTGTCCGATACAAACCGATCATCATTAATTAAAAATAGTGAACCAGGCGCTGTTTTTTCTTCATTATACCAACGGTGAAGACATTTTCCTGAGGCATGCTGACAACTATGGAAAATGGGATAACACCGAACTCTAGGGTAAGTGTGTGGCTTTACAGTGTTTATTATATCATGCAGCATATACCAATCATGTTGCTGCACCATTGCTTCAGATTCCAGTTGTCGCCACACTGACGGTCCAAAACGTTATGACCACAAACCTAATAGCTTGTTTGTCCGGCTTTGGAACGAACTACATCACTGATTCTGCGTATCAGGTATCCAACGGTTTGTTGGTAGGTTTGTGAAGGTATGTGGCATTAGATGGCTACACACACGTCACATAATTCGCCGAGAATCAACGTGAGTTAGCTGTAATGCTGCTCAAACCACTGTGGCACGGTTCTGGTTCCGGGACACGGACAATTAATGGCTCTGAGCACTACGGGACTTAACATCTGTGGTCATCAGTCCCCTAGAACTTAGAACTACTTAAACCTAACTAACCTAAGGACAGCACACAACACCCAGCCATCACGAGGCAGAGAAAATCCACGGACAATTACACTGCTGAAAGATGACATCGGCGTCGGCGAAGGCATCAAGCATGAAAGGATGCAGATGGTTCGTAGCTGTCAGCGTGTCTTCGATTACTACCACAGGTTCCATGCAAGCGCAATAGAATGTCTCCCACAGCATAATACGGCTCCCACCAGCCTGCGTCCGTAGCTCGCTACACTTTTTGAGCGGTCGTTCACCGCAATTACGGTAGCAAAACTGTAATTCACTCAAAGGACCAACACATTTTCATTCATAGACGGTCGATTCCCCATGGTTCCGTGCCCATTGTAGTCGTAATTGTCGATTTCGTTGGGTCAGCATGTGAATACGTAGTGGAGGTCTGTTGCGGACTCCATGTTCAACAACGAACGATGAAAAGTGTGCTCCGAAACACATCCACGTGCATCAGCATTGTGCCACAGATCACCATCTATCAAAAATGGCTCAGAGCACTATGGGACTCTACTGCTGAGGTCATAAGTCCCCTAGAACTTAGAACTAGTTAAACCTAACTAACCTAAGGACATCACACACATCCATGCCCGAGGCAGGATTCGAACCTGCGACCGTAGCGGTCGCGCGAATCCAGACTGTAGCGCCTAGAACCGCTCGGCCACTTCGGCCGGCCACCATCTATCCTAATTTGCTGAGCGGGCTACCCCCGAAACCCACGATCTGTGAAGACTTGTGGACGTCCAACCATTTAGCGCGTGGTGGTAATTTCACTGTCCTTCTATCTCTTTCCTTAGACGCTCACGACAGTAGCACGTGAACATTCGACCAACTTCGCCGTTTTTGAGATACTCGTTCCCACGCTCTGCGTGATAATATTCTGCAGTGTGTCCAAGACGCTTATCTCAAAGGATTTCACCACTTGCAGGCCTTATCTTCGCTAGGGTGATTCCCCGTCCGTGTTTGCTCCGCTTCCATACTTTTGCTACCGTATCACGCGCCACGACGTCACCAGGCGACATCTTACGTCGCGGTCGTTAGTGGTCATAATGTTTTGACTCATCAGTGTTTTTATTTTGCTACTACATAGAAAGTTCCGATGATTTTCTGTACGTGGTCTTGTTAACATAACCACAAAGAAAAGAGACAAAATAATAATGGTTGTTTCGGCTGGAGGAGATGGATAAAGATTCACTGGATAGCAATTTAGTAATTGTTATAGGATTATACAGGAGCAAACCTAGACATTCTAAAACGTAGAGACATTCTTCCTGTAAGTGAAAAACTATTACCAAAGATTTTCTATACAAATTTTCGTTTTCACAAAACTGCTCGGCATTTGCACATTGTTTTCTACAGTTCTCTAACTGGTTTGGGTTTGTTGATGACTTTCCTTTCTCTGTCTCGCTATATGTCACACTACATTTTTGCGTAGTGACGGCTTTTGCTTATTTGTAACGCGAATTCGTGCCCCGTAAATGCAGTAAATCTTAAATCTGCGTGTAATCAATTTATAATCAAAGAAATAGTTACCGCATACCATGCAGTCGTGATACCTTAGCCGCAGTCTGCGCAGTAAGAGCTATTTAAATCGTTACAACAACCATTTCTTTTGTCTTTACTTAGCTTCTTTTAGAGACGATGTGCAAGTATCGAAAACTGGGATGCAAACTGGTGCCGCGTAATTTAGCAGCAGCATAGGCTGTGGAGAGGAAGTGTCTGCAGCATTGATACCATTTATTGACAACACTATTATCGATCACAATCACTAACATATTAAATAAAACGCTTCCAAAAGGATTATTTAAAAAGAGCACAATAATTATAAGAAAAGCCCTATAGGTTCGAATTAACTGATAATAACATTCAAAACAATAAAACAAAAATTGTTTATGAAACGTTTTCAGTTGCAAATAAAAAACAATAATCTGCTGTATAAGGGAATTACGATAGCGAAAATCTGTTCCGGACACATATTTGTCGCTTTTCGCTAGCGGTCGCCTTAGCCGCTTTACTTAACAGCGCACGACGCACGGCCGAACCCAAACTGCCATAAGTGGTCGTTCCTGCGGCACAGCCTGTACTCGTACACGTATTATGTAATTCCCGTACATTAGATGGTAGTTTGGTTGAAAGTCGCTGCTCGGTATCGACGGATAAATACCAAATTGCAGTTCCTGTGTTGTTGAGAAGTTATTCACAACAACACAGACATTGCAATATCTTAAAAAAATGTTCTGTGAGAGAAACGAATCACCAGTCGTTCGGTAACAATGAAACGAATCACTCTTCAGTCCATCTTACAAAATCTCAGAATTCATTATTGAGTTCTGGCTCAACTATACTAGAAAGCCACGGTCAGGTAATAACCAAAGTTAACATTAAAATCTTAACCTAAGAGGCATGATATCACACTTAAAACGTAAACCAGACAGAATAATACAGTATGCAATAAGCAACAAGATACAGCTCAATGCTGGCTTGAGTCAAATTATTACACTAATTGATAGCCTTATTGGTCACACATACACACACGTCATCCAAAATTACAAATGGTATTGGATGGTAAGCTTATAACAAGGCTTAGCATAGTCATATCAATCCGCAGAGTTGTCGTGATACCAAACTGTAAAATTGGGTGTTCAAGAAACAATATTTTAACAGTATGAATAAGACTCTTTCCTAAGTCCTTCCCACAAACAAGTTGCATGGAGACAGAAGAAGGTAGGCAAGGCCAGTGTGTACCAACGATAGTGCGTCTGCGATCACCTGTTAACAAATCCTGTTAACAAATAGTAAGCAATAAAGCGCACAGTTTCAACATAACAACTAGCACACAACTAAACAAAGTCATCGTGCCACGCCACGGAATCCATAAAGAGAATGAGGGATGTGATACACCCGATAAACCCGTTGGCCAGAACAGGTAATAGGGTTGTGGACAGGGCCAAGGGTTGAGGTCAGTTTCTGCTTCTAACTGTCATTTATTGTAACTTAATAACATTTACAACCAAAGCGGCACACAGGCGAATCTTTACTGAATGCAACTCTTTCACAGTTGAAAGCCTCCAACAAGCAATCGTAACAAGATAAAAATCCAATTAAGGTAGCAGTAAAATAATTCAAAAAACAGCATACGGAAGGTGCATTACAAATGGCTGAGGGCCACAATGAAATTCCAAAATTTTAGAACATATTGCCATAGACCTTTAAAGGCAGAAGGCTAACAAGAAATAAAAAAAGGTCAAAAGTTCAATTAAGATAGCAATAAAATAATTTAAAACCCTAAAAAGCAATATATGCAAGGTGCAACACAAATGGCTGAGGGCCACAATTAAATTTCAAAACTTCAGAATATATTACCATAGACCCTTAAAGGCAGAAGGCCAGATGTTTAACAACAAGAAAACTTAAATTCCAATTAAGATAGCAATAAAATAATTTAAAGGATCAACATATGCAAGTTGCAATACCAATGGCTGAGGGCCACAATTACACTTAAAAATTTTTAAAATTTATTACCATAATCTTTAAGCTTGAAAGATAAATATAAAAATTAATTTTGCAAAATTTTAGGAAAACAAAACAAACAACCATAAGCCTAAAATTTAAAATAGCTGACAACAGATAATTAAACACCGGTGGCACTCAGAAAGCCTGCCCTCGTTCACTTGGGTGAGACAGGTGGTGAGCCCAACTATACTTGATCCTTCGGAACCCAACCAGGGGCCGGCCGCGGTGGTCTAGCGGTTCTGGCGCTGCAGTCCGGAAACGCGGGACTGCTACGGTCGCAGGTTCGAATCCTGCCTCGGGCATAGGTGTGTGTGCTGTCCTTAGGTTAGTTAGGTTTAAGTAGTTCTAAGTTCTAGGGGACTTATGACCTAAGATGTTGAGTCCCATAGTGCTCAGAGCCATTTGAACCATTTGAACCCAACCAGGGGACAGCCACGGACCGACCGACACAACAACTTGCTTCCCATCAATCAGGCCATGAGAAGTCAAACAGAAAAGGTTACAAACGTGATAATCCACAATGTAGTATGTATTAGCTGTTAAAACGACACTCAACTTCGACGTCCTGGGTCGGTGAACCACGAAGCTCGTAGCGATCGGACAGCTCCACAAACGCGGCGACACTGTGCAGGACCCGGCAGCGGACCCAGGCGGCTGCACCGCACGGAGATGTCCTCCCTGGTCCGCACCAACCGACCGACTGTCTGCTGATCGTCCGTGACTGCTGCTCCGTTGCGACTGCACTGCTGATGCGTCTGCGACTCCCTTCGAGACACTCGACGGCGGAAATATAGGCTCGGACCCAACCATGCTGACTAAACGACATCCCTGCACCAGGAAAGGACCGACCCAAGTTCCACAAGATGGTAATTGAAGGGGGCCAGAAGCGCTCAGAGAACCAGTTACACGTCGCCAGATGAGACGACCGACCTCTCAGGGCCAGTATGGCGACAACATTTAAAATAACTTGTCTAAGGAAATCACGCCAACAACACACAGAACCTGACAAACAGTTGCACGAAGACCAGAACGAAAGTCAACAGCCCAACAGTAACTAAGCACGCACGAAGACAAATCGGGAGTCGATGCAGCCCCCCCCCCCCCACACACACACACACAGCCGACTCATGAACGATCGACGAGCTAAAACGCGTCGCCGGCCGAAGTGGCCGCGCGGTTCTGGCGCTGCAGTCTGGAACCGCGAGACTGCTACGGTCGCAGGTTCGAATCCTGCCTCGGGCATGGATGTGTGTGATGTCCTTAGGTTAGTTAGGTTTAACTAGTTCTAAGTTCTAGGGGACTAATGACCTCAGCAGTTGAGTCCCATAGTGCTCAGAGCCATTTGAACCATTTTTTTTTAAAACGCGTCGTCGGGTAGGACGGTCGACCGATGATCCACCAAGACCGTGGCCCGGCTCAAGTGATGCGTGGCGGCAATGGCCGGGTGAGCCATGTCGACGCAGAGCTCACTGCTGCTCCAACCCGACTGCACTAGTGCCGCATTGCAACTCCCCGACTGGCAAATCCGGACTGCGCTGCAGACGGATTTCCCACTGACTGGCAGATCCGAACTCGCGACCCGAACGCCCGATACGAACTAACCATCTGAACTTGAACTAGCTTAAGACAGACAACGACCGGGAAGTAATAGCAGTCAAGATACTACGAGAGGGGATATATCGATACGTGCTGCTAACGCCGCTCACGGTCAGGCAAAGCAGCAACTCAGTAGTAACTTCAATTAACGTAGTGAGGTGGAAGTACGTTAAAAACAGGGTGTAAAATATATGATGGCAGGAACACGAGCCACGCACGGCTCAGGATGGTTACTTGAACAGTGCAGGGCCTGAAACCTTCCTTGAGCAATTCTGTTTACAGGACACACAGCACTTGTCGCAGTCACGTCCGTACATTCCGCGCAGAGTCTTTTTGTGAACCAGCAAAACACCGCCCGGGACCACTTTCCACGTGCGTACTGCCGATCTCACGGTATCAGCAGCCGCCAGCTGCCATTCTGGTCAGCAGGCGTGCGTTTCCATACTAGGGTAAACTGGCGCTCTCCAGCAAACTACCGGATCGACTTCTTGGAACCAAACAACACCAAACGGTTCGTCCCCGTGCACTTGGCGCTATAGATACTTATGCTGGCAGTCAACAGCCGCCCACGGTGCACCTTCAAGCTACTGTTTTTCCACTCCTGTCAGCAATCGTCCAGGAACACATCACTCGATGGGCAAGAGAGCACCGGCCGGCGCGCCTCCTGACCAGGGGTTGGGTTGTTTGGGGGAGGAGACCAGACAACGAGGTCATGGGCCTCATCGGATTAGGGAAAGACATGGAAGGAGATCAGCCAGGCATTTTCAAAGGAACTATCCCGGCATTTGACAGGAGCGAATTAGTGAAATCACGGAAAATCTAAATCAGGATAGCCGAACGCGGGATTGAACCGTGGTCCTCCGGAATGCGAGTCCAGTGTGCTATCCACTGCGCAACCTCCTCGGGCCCTGATAAGGGAAACTTCTCATTGCACCCCTTCAGATTTTGGGGTAAAATGGCCCAATGGAAAGCCCGTCAAAAAATCCATGAAAACAGAAAGAAGGTTTACTGAACTGTCAAAAAATAGTCAAAATAGAAACAGTGAACGCTCCAAGTTCAAGTTGTGCAAGATCGAGCGAATTGCAAGAATGATATCGTGGTTGTGAGATTACGGTGTTAGACTGCAAAGCTGCAGATTCGTGTTCAGATCTCCCTAGTGACCCATATTACTTCTTTTTTCCACAATTTTATGAACTACCTATCCGAACATTGACGTGTCTACTCGTCTTAATCAAATTTGTGTCTGTGTCGTGCTGTAACGTCCGTTTGCAACAGTAAAGTGTAAGGAAGGGACCGCTAGATGCTCGTACTTCCAATTTATTTTACAGAAGTATTACATGTCATGACTCTTGCGTTCCGTATTGGAAGTTTTGACTCTTGAATTGCTTTGTTGTAACATAGTTTACGCTCGTTTATTTTGTTGTTTTCATTTCTGTGAGAGATCTACGCGGTATCTCGCCTGCTCTAACTATTAATTATATTTACTTGCGATGGTAATATATTCTTACCACATGACTTACATTCTGTAACCAATGTGTAGTACGACAGTTGCAAAGAGTACAGAGTACAGAACAGACACATCAATGACTGGCCCGAAAATTCATAATTTTGTCGGGAAAAAGGCCCACGAGAGAGATTTGAACACGGATCTCCCGGTTTGCAATCCAATACTGTGACCAGACAACCACGACGGCATGAATCAGCAACTCGCTCGATACTGCATATCTTAAGCGTGGACCGTTCACCGTTTCCGTCTTGCTTCTTTTTTCACACTTCAATACACCTTCTTTCCTTTTTCACCCTCGATGTATGCTCAGTTTCTGATGGGCTATCCAGTACGCCATTTTAGCACTAAATCTGAAGGGGGTGCGATGGGACGTTTCCCTTGTGAGCATACGACGCAGCTGTCGGTCAACAGCGGCCCATCCACTTCCCAGAAACTGGTTTCAAACTCCGATCAGACCGCTGCCCAAGTCGCTGCCGCGTTCGTCCGCTCGTCAGCTCAAGTTGAGGTCAGCTCGGTAGCTGCGGCAGATTTCCAACCGAAGGGGTTCGATTCCCGGCCAATTTTCTCCGCTCGGGGTCTGGGTGTTGCGTTGTCCTTCCATTCGTATCATCATTACTGACGCGGAAGTCCCCTCAATCAAACTGTCATATTATCTTTCCAGTAATGAAATCGCTGTATGGGCAGATAAATTGAAATAAGAAAAAGCTCTTGCAGCTGTGCTCGGCTACTCTGATACTCCGCACGCCCTCTGCCGACGCGGGAAGATATCAACAACCTTGACGCGTGCCGAGCGGGACCGACACTGTCGGCAAACCCAATGGAAGAACTTTAAGAATTCTTCAGTGGCACCAGTGTATTATATACGTATAATATGAGGTTATACTGTTAGTGATTCATTGGTCACCGCCAGCCATTAGTGATTGCTTGGGGTGTGGAAGGACTGGACAATGGGAAATTGAGCATTATTTTTAACAGAACACAATTTATTCAACATTTTGTCAACGCAATTATCAGCTTGTAAGTACTTTATAAAATGCATGACTTCATTTATATTTTATTCCGATCGGTTTCGGTAGTAAACCATGTTTATGGTCGTCGAAAAATTTATCTGCACTTAATTTGGGGTGCAGATAAATTTTTAGACGACCGTGAACATGCTGTACGACCGAAACCGGTCGGAACAAAATATAAAGTCAGGATTTGTGTATCATGCATTTTACAAAACAATTTATTAAACCCCGCGATACATTAATAAATAATATAAGAATTACAACAATACAATAAGCTGGCTTGGTGAGATACGATTGGCCCATTCCCCAGCAACACATCGGGAGACAGGACTCAAACCCTGGCGTCGCCCACTGGTCTAAATGCAACGCCATTCACACTGTTCGAATAACTTCAAAACACGTATACAAAATATCTTAAGACATAGATAACACGTACAAATACACCAAGAACTGAATAGAGAAAAAAACAATTGAGAAAACAGATGAGCTGCCCACGAATAAAGACACTGCAAAGTTTAAATTAACAACATAGAACCACATATAAACCTCTCCCAGAACAAGATTACATAATGGTATTCAAATGGTAGTGTGCCGCTAAGATGACATGACAACAGCCCTCCCCGCTGAATTTCAGTGAAAGCACAATAAGGTATGGGCTCGGGCGCCTGCCGCTGGGTCACCCCTTCAGCGGCAAACGTGACTTAGTACACTGACGCTTCGCAGGCGGAACGTCTCACAGTTTTGTTTGATATTCAGTGACCTCGACTGTCTGTCACGATCGCTAGTGGAGCAGATGGAGCTAACTGCTGAGTAGAAAGGCTTTGTCACCCATGGATGCGCTGCTCTGCTGCCTTGGTGTATGATGATTTCGGACACAGATTTCCATTAGCAATTTTTTCCTCCTGTATACAGAAAAATATTGGAGATTTTAGAGGATTTCAAGAGAATAAAAGTGAACTGTGAATGGAAACCTGTGTCCAACCATCATCCACCGAGAAACAGAGCGCTGCATTCACAGGAGACAAGGCCTTTCTACGCAGCGGCAGGCTCCATCTTCTCCACTGGCGATCACTGAATAACAGACATTATGAGACGTTTGGCCTATGGTCCGTGAGCATACGAGGTCACGTTTATTGCCGAAGGGGTAGCCTGTAACCTCAACGCTCTGTAGCTATCCGGCCGAAGTGGCCGTGCGGTTAAAGGCGCTGCAGTCTGGAACCGCAAGACCGCTACGGTCGCAGGTTCGAATCCTGCCTCGGGCATGGATGTTTGTGATGTCCTTAGGTTAGTTAGGTTTAACTAGTTCTAAGTTCTAGGGGACTAATGACCTCAGCAGTTGAGTCCCATAGTGCTCAGAGCCATTTATTTGCTCTGTAGCTTCGCTGGATGACGTCTCAAGACATGCGTTCCTATCCAAGATTTGTTCCTGTAGACACCCCAGTAAAAACCCTCGAAGTTTGTCGCAATATTTCTGGGACACTCTGTGTTGTATGCATGCAACTATATAATTAAGAGCGAAATTTAGTCAGTGTTTATTTGACAAGCATCTCAATCTAAGCAGTTCCCGTTCGCATTAACAGTTGTCGCTATTGTTGTAATACTTTTTCGCTATAGTTGATGACTTTTAGTGTTGTTCCTCTTGAAAATTACGGGACTTAAGCTGAAACATCTTAGTGATAATTAGATTTTTTGTTATTTGTGCCTTAACTTTATCTATTTGAGCCGTTCTTAACACATATTTTTCATCTCATCACATTTCCCCTGCATTACCAGTCAAAATTAATCTTGTCTGTTATATCTATTTCTATTCCAAGTAACGCCACTCCACTACACTGGCCTATTCCAAATTCCGACTGAATGAATCCTACTTTAACAATACACTAAATACACAGAAACATGGCAGTGCGCTTGAATGAAGAATCATACAGTGGTTGCACTGATTTGCCCTACAATCTCGTGCCAGGTGTACAAAAAATTTGCTCCACTTACAATGTGGTCTACATTATTGCACATGTTCCAACAACTATATGGCTGGAACCTTAAAACAAGAACTGAGAGAGAAATTGAGGGAATAGAAGAACACATTGGCTTTCGGGGTGGAAGATCTTGTATTGGTTTTTATAGACTTGCAAAAGAAGGCTGTGGCTGTGTACTGCTTTCTAGGATGTGGGAAGCAATGTGTGGTGTCACCGCCAGACACCACACTTGCTAGGTGGTAGCCTTTAAATCGGCCGCGGTCCATTAGTATACGTTGGACCCGCGTGTCGCCACTGTCAGTGATCGCAGACCGAGCGCCGCCACACGGCAGGTCTAGAGAGACTTACTAGCACTCGCCCCAGTTGTACAGCCGACGTTCATGGTTCACTGACAATTACGCTCTCTTTTGCCGAGACGATAGTTAGCATAGTCTTCAGCTACGTCATTTACTACGACCTAGCAAGGCGCCATTACCAGTTATATTGAGCTTATTATAAAACCTGTACCGTCAAGAGCAATGTACACCAATTATGGATTAAAGTTAAGTATTACATCATCTACGTACTTTATTTGCAATTCTCAAGACATTGTCCTGTTCCAGACCTCACGCCAGTTAGCGTGTAATTCAACGCGTGAATTTCGGCCTCCTCTAGCAACACGGTGTTGGCTCTTCTGCCAACACTTCACAATGAATAAACAGAACATCTATAAATGTTTTATACAAGCCGTTAGAACACTGTTTTCAGACAATATATTAATTGTCGTGTTAAAGTTTGGAAGTTACTATCACAGAAACTTCAGGTTACCAAAAGACTGAGACTAGGATACTGCTTACCGCCTTCCCTCTTTAAACAGCTTTGTTTTTACGAAGCACTGGCAAACAGGGAAAGG
Organism: Schistocerca nitens; assembly: GCF_023898315.1. Taxonomy (NCBI): domain Eukaryota; kingdom Metazoa; phylum Arthropoda; class Insecta; order Orthoptera; family Acrididae; genus Schistocerca; species Schistocerca nitens. The sequence continues at coordinate 652,182,675 of NC_064615.1, read as the reverse complement.
AAGTGAATTAGAATGGGTGGTGACATCCTGTTCTCGCTAAATTTCACCGACGATCTTGTCATTTTCGCCGAGGAAAAAGAGCATCTGTCTTATATGTCAAGAACGCGTAAAGAAGAATGTGAGCCGTGGGGCATAAAAATTTAGTTTAAAGAGAATGAATACTGGGTTGTCGGAGGTATAGAAAAGGCTCTTGTTATGGATGATGGATGTAGAGTACAGCGTAGTCGATCATATTAATATTTAGTGACAGTTACTTCGGATAAAAGTGGATGCAACGACGAAATAAAGCGCGTAAAAGGAATGGGAAAAGTAGAAATTAAACAATTATTTGGAATAAAACTATGTAAAAAGTTTGAAAACTCTTTACACGAAACTATAGTTGCTCTGTATGCTGCTCGACTGAGGGGAAGTCTCCAGAGTCAATGAGAAGAAATTAAAGCCAATAGGGATTGAGTTTTGGAGATGTGACGTAATAAGAAGAGATAAAATAAAAAATAAAGCGTTGCGTGAAAACGTGGGAGTTACCAAGAATATATTAGACACAACTGAAAATAAATGGCTAACATAGTATGGACGCCTTTAGAAGAATGCGAAAGGAAAGATGGCCTCTAAAATATGGCACAAAAGATCTACACGAGACAGAAAAGGAGGGAAACCCCGGCTGCATTGGAACGATGGTTTGAGGCGTACGATGCAGGACAGAGTCATGCAAGAAGAGGACTGGCGCGATTGAAGTATATGTAAACTTGGATGCGAGACACACCACTTGGTGTAGAAACCTCGCAGAAAGTTGAAAAGAAGACGACGTTCCAACAACTGAAACATAATCCATTAAAATTAGCGGCACCTCTGTGTGGGCGAGATCGTGTGACGTCATTCTCGCCTGGTGGTATTTGCAGCGAGTTGGGGACGCCCTATGTGTGGGAGTGGGAGAGGCGCTCAGCTAACAGCACGGAACGTGCGGAAGCTTCGCGTGGCGGCGGCGACGGTTTCGGGCGAGCAGCGGGGGAGAGAGGGGAGGGGGCACGTGGCTCCGGAACAAAGCAGGGCACACACGTGGGCGGCTGGCGGACGCGTGGGCGGCGGCGGCGGCGCTGTCTGGGCTGCCCTGCCCTGCGCGCTGACCTCACGGCGGCCGGCCGGCACGTCCCAGGGCTCCTCTGTCCGGCGCCCCTGCACTCGCGGCCAGCCGACCGCGAGCTGGTCTGCGAGGCCGCGAGCCAGCTACACTCCGATGCGAAATCGCCATTGGTTATAGGTTTTTCGAAAAGCATTTCAAAGAATGTTGTGCCTGCCGTGTGGAAGAGAGATTTTAATAATACACTACTGGCCATTAAAATTCCTACAGCAAGAAGAAATGCAGATGATAAACGGGTATTTATTGGACAAGTATATTATACTAGAACTGACATGTGATTACATTTTCACCCAATTTGAGTGCATCGATCCTGAGAAATCAGTACCCAGAACAACCACCTCTGGCCGTAATAACGGCCTTGATACGCCTGGGCATTGAGTCAAACAGTGCTTGGATGGCGTGTAGAGGTATATGCTGCCTACGCAGCTTCAACACGGTGCCACAGTTCATCAAGAGTAGTGACTGGCATATTGTGACGAGCCAGTTGCTCGGCCACCATTCACCAGACATTTTCAATTGGTGAGAGATCTGGAGAATGTGCTGGTCAGGGCAGCAGTCGACCTTTTTCTATATCCAGAAAGGACCTGCAACATGTGGTCGTGCATTATCTTGCTGAAATGTAGGGTTTTGCAGGGATCGAAGGAAGGGTAGAGCCACGGGTCGTAACACATCTGAAATGTAACGTCCACTGTTCAAAGTGCCGTCAATGCGAACAAGAGGTGACCGAGACGTGTAACCAATGGTAGCCCATACCATCACGCCGGGTGATACGCCAGTATGGCGATAACGAATACACGCTTCCAATGTGCGTTCACCGCTATGTCGCCAAACACGGATGCGACCATCACGATGCTATAAACAGAACCTGGATTCATCCGAAAAAATGACGTTTTGCCATTCGTGCACCCAGGTTCGTCATTGGGTACACCATCGCAGGCGCTCTTGTCTTTGATGGTGGCGCGCGATTTCTGTACGGCGAGCGAGAACGATGTATCCACATCTGTTATACATGCACTTAAAAATGGGTCATGCTGAAAGAAGTAGTGCTGAATAAAATGCAGGGTGATCCAAAAAGATGGACACGATTTCAGATGGGTGTATTTCCTACACTGTACATTGTGCCTGAGTTCGCTCAGTTACATATGAAAGAGCACCTCAGAATGGTGCAAAACCGGCTTGGTAGTCTAGCGGTTCTAGGCGCTCAGTCCGGAACCGCGCGACTGCTACGGTCGCAGGTTCGAATCCTGCCTCGGGCATGGATGTGTGCGATGTCCTTAGGTTAGTTAGGTTTAAGTAGTTCTAAGTTCTAGGGGACTGATGACCACAGATGTTAAGTCCCATGTGCTCAGAGCCATTTGAACCATTTGAACCAAAACCGGCTTGTTCCTCAAATGAATGGAGGTTCAGGAGTTTACATTTTCCAGCGGGACAGAGCTCCACTCCATTAACATTTGAATGTTCGACATTTCCTAACTGAATCTCTACCTCAACGATTGGTAGGTAGAATGGGAAAGAGGACTTAGCACTTTATTTCTGGCCACCAAGATCAAAAAAATGGTTCAAATGGCTCTGAGCACTATGGGACTTAACATCTATGGTCATCAGTCCCCTAGAACTTAGAACTACTTAAACCTAACTAACTTAAGGACAGCACACAACACCCAGCCATCACGAGGCAGAGAAAATCCCTGACCCCCGCCGGGAATCGAACCCGGGAACCCGGGCGTGGGAAGCGAGAACGCTACCGCACGACCACGAGATGCGGGCCCACCAAGATCTCCCGATCTCTCACACTGGGGTTTTTTCTTGTGAGGATTCGCGAAAGATGCGGTTTACGTACGACCTCTTCCCGCAGATTTGAATGACCTGAGAAAACGTATCAGAGCTGCGGTGGTCTCAGTGACGCTAGACATTCATCATGCAGTGAGGGATGAATTCAGCTACTGTCTAGATGTTATCCGTATAGCCGCAGAAGGGGACACTAAACATCTGTAACTTACATGTCTGTACGATCAAATGTAATTTACAAAACTAAAATACAACATACAGTTCAGGAAACCTAGCCAACTGAAATTGTGACAACTTTTCGACTCACCCTATAAAATTTTAAAACAGAGTCCCGTGGAATGACGCCTTTCACAAAATTTCTTCGTTATGCAGATTTTTTTTTTCAATAGCCTACAGGAAACAGCCTTTCCTTCAAACGCAGAACTGTGTGAGTACGTAACGGCTGTTGGATATGTCTAACGTTCTGGTAATTCTGAGGTAGAGATGGCAACACAGTATACGTGCACGCACTGCTTATAATCATCCTTCGGGTTTTGGGTAAGGTCAACTCATCGGCATGAAGGACATGGGGTGATCATATTGATGGATCGCACAGACAGCTAGCTGTAGCGTAGCGACCAGAACAGGTCCTGACGAGATGGACTTAGGACAACAATGTGGCAAGGTCCTTCCAGAAAATCTCAGTATGATTTGACTGCCTCTGACGGATAGACCGTGACAGCAACTGACGTCAGGGTGGAGGCTACTGGCAGGTCGACGCAAACGTATCGGTAGGCGACTTGGCGAAAGGCAACAAGACGCAGCGATTCTCGAGACCCATACCGCACCAACTCTTGTAAACGTGGGTGTGTGGAGCTATTGGATAATACAACGGAACAGATCTAATAACTGTTGAAGGGGAGCAGAATCCTCGCCAGAATCTCAGCATTAAAGAGTGCAAGAGATATTCCACTGTTAAACCCAGACGAAAGAGGAGATAGGTGAGAGAGTACATTGGACGCCTCCACGAGGGGGTGTCGCTCCCAGATGACGTGGTAAAAGATTAAATGGGAGTCTATTTGGAAGACATTTAACCGAGATTTTGAAGACTTGCTATGAAATAAGACTGGAGGCATATATAATATTCCTTCAGAATTTTTAAAGTTATTTGGAGAAGTGGTAACCAAATAGCTACTCAAGGTGGTCCGTAGAATCTATGAGACACAAGGCATACCACTAGAGTTTCGGAAAAATATCATACACAGCAAAGGCAAATAAGTGCTAAAACTGTCGTACAGTCAGCGTAACAGGTCATGCAATAGTATATAGAAGAATGGGAAGAAAATTGAGGGTCCGTCAGATGGCGATCAATTTGGTTTTATAAAAGGCAAAGGTACCAGAGAGGCAGTTCTGACGTCGTATTTGATAATGGATGCAACACTTAACAATAATCAAGATATCATTAGATTTGTCGAACTGTAAAAAGCTTTCGACAATGTGAAGTAGTGCAAAGTGTTCATAATTTTCAGAGAAATGTGTGTAAATTATAGAAAGATATGGATAATATACAATATTCAGCGGGAAGAATAAGAATAGATGACATGAACGAAGTGCTCAGATTGAAAAGGCTGTAACAGAGGGATGCAGGCTATTGCCACAACTGTTCAGTTTACATACCGATAATGCAATGCCGAAAACTAAAAGAAAAATTCAAAATTGAAAGTAAAATTTAGTGTGGGAGGATACCAATAATAAAAATCGCTGGTGACGCTGCTATTCCCACAAAGGAAAGCCCGCAGACAAGGCCAACCGATTCGGCTCACATTTATCAACTCGCTTGGGTACAACGTAAAGTGAGAGACTCTTATGATGTTTTGGCTCAACACAGCGACGCTTTCGGCGGACAGTGTTTAGCTTATGGGTGCATAAAGACAGTTGATAAAGTTTCTTACCTCGATTTCTAGGAAAATAAGCGTTTTCGGACCCCATATAAGTTGATGAAAAACACTCAGTTTCCAGTTACCTGTCGGTACCGTCGATTCTGAGTCAATTGCATATTCTCAAAAAAAAAAAAAAAAAAAAAAAAAAAGAGGGGGGGATGGGGAGAGCGGGCAGAGGGCGGGTGTTGAGCCAAAATATCTTAGTCATTCGTCTTAAGTTGTACACAAGCGACCTACTAAATATGAGTGAAATCAGATGGCTGTGTCTGAGGTCTTCCCCTTGTCAGTGAATGTGCAGAAAAAAATACGGGACCGTTGAAATGAATGAACATTGTAATCAGTGCAGGATATGGATTGAAAAGCCTAATAAAGAAATGCGGAATACCCTAAATATGATTAGCAATAAACTGTCCATCAAAATTTTTAACCACCATGTAGATGAAGTAAAGGAATCCTTATACTGTGGAAGCAAAATAATACATGACTGTCGAAGCAGGGAAGACGTAAAAATCCGATTAGTACTTGCAAAAAAGGAACTCCTGGCTAAAAGAAGTCTACTAGTATCAAACATCAGCCTTAATTTGAGGAAGAAATTTCTAAGAACCTGAGTAGAAAATGTTAAAAGTATCTCTATGAAAAGTTTCCTCATCTACGAGGGCTGTTCGGAAGCTAAGGTCCAATCGGTCGCGAAGTAGAAACCACTGTGAAAATTAAAACTATTTTATTTTCAGCAGCTATCTACATCTTCCAGTTACTGCTCTACATAGTCGCCGCTCCGACTTAGACATCAGGCGTACCGTTGTACCAACTTTGAGATTCCCTTGTCACAGAAGGTAGCCACCAGTGCTTTCCCCTAATTCTCTATACTGGTCTGTAGCTCGTTGTCGGTGCCACAATGTTGTCTTCATAGCCCATTTCCATCGAAAACGTTTCAGGAGCTTCTTCAATGCCCCTGCAGAGTGCGGAGAGAATTGTCATGAAGAAGGAAACGCATGACAATTATGTTATGTGGGCTGCATAACATCAGGTGAAACCTCGCACCAGGCCATCACACTTGGTGGGAGACAATGTTTTCTAGACATCTTTACGTGCTCACTGTGCGCTGGGAACTGAGAAGAGCGACGTGACGCGATCAACAGATACATCAGAGATACTGGCCAACAAGTAAGAACAGCACTTCATTGGATTTTAGCTGTGGTTTCCATTCCGCGCCCGATCAGGCCTCGCTTTCCAACAGCCCTCGTATCAGAAGCGAAACTGACAGAAGCATTGCATTCAATCGAATTATGGTGTGTGAGTAAACCAACAAAGAAGGGAATCGAAGCGTTTGAGGTGTGATGCTCTAGAAACATTTTGAAAATTAGAGAAATTGATAAGATGAGAAATGAGAGGTTCTCCACAGAATCGTCTAGGAAAAGAACACAATATGAATAAAACTGGCAAGAAGAAAGGACAGGATGATAGGACAGATGCTAAGACACCATGAAATAACTTCTGTGATACTAGAGGGAGTGGTAGAGGGTGGAAACTAGAAGGAGACAGATTGGAATATATACAACAAAGAATTGGGTACGTTGAGTGCTAGTGCTACTCTAAGATGAAGAAGTTGGCACAGGAGAGGAATTCATGAAATACCGTATCCGACCAGTGAGAAGACTGATGAAAAAAATTAGGAAATCAGCAAACTGGAATGAAAAGTTATTTCATTTTTCAAAATGATCGAAGGTTTTATTGCATTACGGATTAAAATTAAGCATCTCTCTGTCACTCTGGAATTATTAATGCTTTGGCTTACAATTACTTCCTTTCTTCTTTTTAAAACATCTGCTATAGCTATTTCTCCGATGGGTTGCCTGTTGTACGTCTAGGTGAAGAGTCCAACTGTAGTGCGCCACCATCTTCGTATTACAGCGGCTCTGATCTCTTGAGGAAAGCTTTCACACTACTCCTCACTGACATCACAGAAAATCTAAGCTCCCCATTATATGTTTCTGTATGAAATTTAGCCCAAAAATACCTCCCACTCTATAAAAATCTACGTATTACAAAAACTATGTACTGTTATCCAACTTTAGATCATATTGCTAACCTTTGACTAAGCAGACTCTAATTTGAACTGAACTGTGGCTGGACTGAGTACAGCTTGTCTTTATATTAAATGCGCAACTGAAGTAAAACAATTATCTGGCCGTAATCAAAATTTCCACTCGCCTCACGTCTTGACAACGTTGTTGCAGATTTTTCTAAAGTAGAAGAGCAAACAACAAGCAGGCAGCGGCTGAGCTAGATTTCTATTTTTGAACAAAATTTCCGAACTGTATTCAAGCTGATGCATACCGTATTGGGCAATGTCGTAATGTGTAATGCTAAACCTTCTTTAACCAGGGGGATGAGGAGATTAACTATTCCTCTGAAATGATTTTAGAACTAAGTATGTATTCAAAAAGACAGAGTAAAATTTCGCGTGATATTCACACGTAGCATTGGTCTGAACAATATTACACTTAACAAAGTGAACAATGATTTGAAAAGGATACAGCGTTAACAGAGAATTTCTATAAAAACCAAACAGCTTAATTAGTTGATATCTTATCGCATGACTAGGGAAGTGGGGTGGTCTTTCTCTCACCTCTGAGGAAGTTAATTATCTGACAATAATCATTGCGACAAACTAGCTGTGCAGTGCTGCAGTTTGCCCTCAGACTTCTTCTCTTCAAAAATAATAACATTATTCAAAATTTACATTCTTTTCGCCTTCCAAAACATGCATCATATTCATCCTTGCTGTCCTTTGTAATAGCTCTTTCTTCATTTAAAAGATAAAATCACAACTCAACACAGCACCAGTGAATACGTCCACCACATACCGTACTTCAACTAAGAATGTATCGCATTGCGCAGAGGCAAAGACTGTGTCACACCAAGACCAAAGGTTGTTAAATAGTAACGTAACTTGCTTTCTTCCCGACGTGCACATCGATAACTTACAAAACCCAACAGAGTGATGTTGATAACTACCTCGTAACAATATTCCCAGTGCATTATGGCTGTAATGAACGATATAGCGTACCAGCTGGGCCCACTCCGGTTCGACAAACACATTTGAACTGAATTTCAGTCAAAAACATGCTGGTCCCACTCATTACACCCGAAACTGGCCTCTAAAATCATCCAACGGACCGCAAGATCGCTCAAGCAAACAAAGACAGTCTTAGATATTTTCTGATCGAAACTGTCGTAGACGTTTGTGCCGTCACTGAAAGATGGTTAAAAACCGAACGTACCATTCGCACTCCAGGGCTACCGTGTCATTAGAGAAGACAGAGGTGATGGCTTTGACGGTGCAGCGTTGTTGATAAAACGAGATATCCACTTTTCCGTTGTCAGTGCTCGCACTGTGCACGATACATTGCAAACGGTGGGTATCCGCCTGCGGATCAAGGAACCCCGACAGAATTTGGTCTCTGTGTACAAAACATACGACAGACTTTCCAAACAGTAATTCACAACAATCACTGCTTTCACCAGGAAGCCACTTCTGCTACTAGGTGACTGTAACGACTGCCGTACACTGCGTTGTTGCAGAAATGCCAACGCAATGGAGAAAATGTTAGTGGATGTATTGGAATCTGAAGACTTTATATACTAAATGTTGGCTCACTTACACGACGAATCCGACCCAATGAAGAGCGGTTCTAGGCGCTTCAGTCCGGAACCACGCGGCTGCTGCGGTCGCAGGTTCGAATCCTGCCTCGGGCATCGATGTGTGAGATCTCCTTAGGTTAGTTAGGTCTACGTAGTTCTAAGTCTAGGGGACTTATGACCTCACAAGTTAACTCCCATACTGCTTAGATCCATTTGAACCGACTCAATGAAGTTCCGACGTCAGTGGACTTGAGCATAACATCTTCTGCACTGTCTACCGGAACAACATGGGAAGTTGTAATGGAACACCCTCGTCTAAAATTAACTTTTTTTATAGAAATAACCGATATCATTTATACCTATTTATACTATCGATTCTTGTATAGGTAAACATTATCTCAGTTGTTTAAATAAAAGAATTTCATATGATTTTGTATACGATGTATTATATTTCAGACTAAAATGTATAAAATAAAATTAATTTTTTACGCTCTGTATGAACAGTTAAAATTCTTCTTCTTTTAGAAATATTTGAAATTACAAAATTTCTGTTATACACTCCTGGAAATTGAAATAAGAACACCGTGAATTCATTGTCCCAGGAAGGGGAAACTTTATTGACACATTCCTGGGGTCAGATACATCACATGATCACACTGACAGAACCACAGGCACATAGACACAGGCAACAGAGCATGCACAATGTCGGCACTAGTACAGTGTATATCCACCTTTCGCAGCAATGCAGGCTGCTATTCTCCCATGGAGACGATCGTAGAGATGCTGGATGTAGTCCTGTGGAACGGCTTGCCATGCCATTTCCACCTGGCGCCTCAGTTGAACCAGCGTTCGTGCTGGACGTGCAGACCGCGTGAGACGACGCTTCATCCAGTCCCAAACATGCTCAATGGGGGACAGATCCGGAGATCTTGCTGGCCAGGGTAGTTGACTTACACCTTCTAGAGCACGTTGGGTGGCACGGGATACATGCGGACGTGCATTGTCCTGTTGGAACAGCAAGTTCCCTTGCCGGTCTAGGAATGGTAGAACGATGGGTTCGATGACGGTTTGGATGTACCGTGCACTACTCAGTGTCCCCTCGACGATCACCAGTGGTGTACGGCCAGTGTAGGAGATCGCTCCCCACACCATGATGCCGGGTGTTGGCCCTGTGTGCCTCGGTCGTATGCAGTCCTGATTGTGGCGCTCACCTGCACGGCGCCAAACACGCATACGACCATCATTGGTACCAAGGCAGAAGCGACTCTCATCGCTGAAGACGACACGTCTCCATTCGTCCCTCCATTCACGCCTGTCGCGACACCACTGGAGGCGGGCTGCACGATGTTGGGGCGTGAGCGGAAGACGGCCTAACGGTGTGCGGGACCGTAGCCCAGCTTCATGGAGACGGTTGCGAATGGTCCTCGCCGATACCCCAGGAGCAACGGTGTCCCTAATTTGCTGGGAAGTGGCGGTGCGGTCCCCTACGGCACTGCGTAGGATCCTACGGTCTTGGCGTGCATCCGTGCGTCGCTGCGGTCCGGTCCCAGGTCGACGGGCATGTGCACCTTCCGCCGACCACTGGCGACAACATCGATGTACTGTGGAGACCTCACGCCCCACGTGTTGAGCAATTCGGCGGTACGTCCACCAGGCCTCCCGCATGTCCACTATACGCCCTCGCTCAAAGTCCGTCAACTGCACATACGGTTCACGTCCACGCTGTCGCGGCATGCTACCAGTGTTAAAGACTGCGATGGAGCTCCGTATGCCACGGCAAACTGGCTGACACTGACGGCGGCGGTGCGCAAATGCTGCGCAGCTAGCGCCATTCGACGGCCAACACCGCGGGTCCTGGTGTGTCCGCTGTGCCGTGCGTGTGATCATTGCTTGTACAGCCCTCTCGCAGTGTCCGGAGCAAGTATGGTGGGTCTGACACACCGGTGTCAATGTGTTCATTTTTCCATTTCCAGGAGTGTATTTAAAATTCATATTAATAACTGCACAATCTGAAGCTAATTATTAAATTTGTTTCTGGATTCATTTATAAAATAATGATATGACTTGCTAATGATTCTTCTTTTGTCAAGAAAGTTTTTAAACTCATTTTCTTCGTAAACTCTTTGGAAAACTGTGAGTACCTCAGATAGTAGTAGTAGGCATGCCTGTAATGGTATCAGAAGTGTTTTTGATTGTATCACCCATAACGTAATTGGTAGAGCGATAGAACTGGAAATTGTAAAGACGGTGTGGCATTGAAAAATGTGACATCAGGAACCCGCAACGTTATGAATCAAAATTCCGGCTGCAAGAATGTACCCCTAGACGAATGTGACATCAGGAACCCGCAACGTTATGAATCAAAATTCCGGCTGCAAGAATGTACACCTAGACGCAGTAACTGCAGCCAACAACAAGAGAAAATGGAGATAAGTAAAAAGTTTTCTTTTGATTATCTTACGCTTCGTGAAGCTTTTGAAACTAATGAAGACACTAAGAAAAATTTAATAGTTATGTGTGGGAGGGTAAGATTTCAAAGTGATACCGGATACTTCAGGTTCGAATCACTTGCCAATCCAAATCATCATAAACGCACATCCTAGAGAGACTGTCAAAGAAGCGATCAGCCGAAAGTGGAGTATATACAAACCCTACCGGAACACTATTGGAAGAATAACTTGAAATCAGTCATTTAAGCTGGCGATCCCGAAAGAGACTATGGTGTCTTGGTATCGCTTATCAATGAAGCGGGCGCCGATGAACATTTAAAGCCGTTCTTGTGTATGGTAACCCCATCTGACGAATGGACAAGGAAGACGAGACGAAATATGAAGAGGACAACAGCGTCGTTGCACAACCCTATTCGCTGGATGAACTGACTGCGCTCTCCCGAGGGAAGGGTGATTTTCCTGACCCGGATTATAGTGATTGCCCAGCGCTACGACACACTCCACAAAAACGGAAACTGCTGCTGCTCAATATTTTCAATAGCACATGGACACAAAAGACCAAAATCGACTCACTGAAAATATGTCGCGTCGTCCCCATCCACTGATCGGGAAAAAGATATGATAAACTCAGGTCACCTCATCACTGTGTTCGGCGAAGATAATGAAAAGGTTTTTTAAGCGGAATGTCGGTGTGAAACAAGAAAATAATACGGAAAAACCAACTTTGGTTTCGAAAAGGAAAAGGGACATCTGAGATCCTTTTACAGCTAGTTAATGATACGCAGCTAAATTTCTCTCGGATGAATTGCATCATAGTTTCATTCATGAATTTGACTAAAGCATACGACAACGTCGTCGTGTCAGTCTTTCCGAAAAAGCTGGAGAAACTCCAGATTCTAAAACTGATTCTGAGCAATCATTTTGCAACACGGAACTACACCGGGCCCCAAGAAACTAGCAGGGGAAACGTCGACTCTGCAAACTGATGCAGGACCAGTTACGGTTCAGAACCGGGACCCAGCTAACGCAACGCCACTGGAATTCCAATCTCACTACCACGATGCGTGCGTGGTGTATATAGATGGGTCCAAGTGTACTGTGCTTATTGGGTACCTGGAAGCAAACAATAAGCCCTATACAAGCTGGAGCCACACTCCACTATTACGACAGTCGAACTGTTTGCCGTTTAGTAAGCCCTACTATTCACACAGACGACCACAGCAGACACAATAGTCATCATCTGCGAAAGTGTGTAAACCCTACAACTTTTACAAACCATTGTAATAGTTGTACAAACCCCACAGTTGCAGCAACTGTTGACGTAGTGTTTTGGGCGCAGAGGAACTGACATCGTGATGATATGGATGAAATGCTGTTCTGGTTTACCTGAAAATGATCAAGTAGATGCCCTAGCGAAGCAGGCATCTCTGCATGGAGCTATTAAGTATGATAAACTCCCTCTTGCAGACAAGAAGACAAGATGGCCACGCCGAGAAAGCGGTTGCCCTGGGTTGGCAAGAAAGATTGTCGTAGACATTTAAAATCAAAAGCAATCACCACGCACTAATTTATCCCATGATTCCACAACTAGCGTTGTACATTTAGGCACAAAGATCAAGGAGTTTCAAGACAGTTACAGCACGGGTGAAATTTAATCACTGGAAGTTCAACAAACACCTCTGTCAGCTCAACTTACACGCCACCCATCTATGTGTTTCCGGAGAAGAAGATTGAAACCATATATTCCTACAATGTCCTCGATACATGTATCACATAAACAGACTTGTTGGTAATCTTCGGGCTCTTGCTCATCAGTTCCCAAGCAGCCTTCAAACCTTGTTAGTATCCAACGATGTAGCAATGTATGAACTGCTCTACTAATTCAACTGTGGCAAAATCAAGCTATAGCTGCCAGGGCAGCTAATCTAATGCAAGGGGAAGATCGAAGTTCAATGAACTGACTGTATTCTCATGAGCTTCTTAGCAGAATATGGATTGACAGCCTCTAAATATATGTCACTCTTTTATATTTGTGGCTGAATACTGGTGTAACTGTTTACATGGTTCTAACGGCCAAATCTATTGCTTGTAAACTGTTGTACTATTCTGTTTGGATGCACTTAAGATCTACACAAATAGCATTTCTCTATCTGCAGGACATACAAAAGAACATTTTATTGTTAATTTAGATATGTAAACATTAATACGAATAGAATTGGTAATATCACAAATGTGGTCGAACAGATATTTATCATTTATTATTATGCTAGCCGTAGGATTTTTGTAACATACTAACTCCATGTATCCTGTGTTACATTTTCGTCTTGTTTAGTCGTTTCAGTATACTGTGGTTGTAAAACTTGTTTTATGTCGGAATCAGTCCCTTGTTAAGCCTACGCAACATCGTACGAGAGTACGACTTAAACCAATGTGTACATTGAATTGTCAAAATAAACTGTAATCTGTAATACAACATTTCTATTGTTGACATGGCGGTATGGGCACGTTGCGAAAGACGATATATATGCCAATCAGTTCCACAACAGCTACTGAAATTTCAACTCAATACTATTACTATATCATTAAAATCGCTAAAATGCATTTTTTAAAACCTTCATTGACAGTTGTCTAATTGTGGTTGATGAAATAGCTTGTTTGTTTGTCGGCACACTAGAAAGCGCAAAAATAAGTCAATTCCATTAAAAAGTTTTTTATCGGTGTTCTGTGTAATTATACTGATCAAAAAACAGGTATCCTCTGCGAAAGTCTTGCTGCAATTTTCCGGAATGTCAAGAGACTTTTATTATTGCAGTTTCAAGATAACAGCGAAATGCTAACTCTTCTTCGCTACAGTACATGCCATCAAGATTAACTAAAACTTTAATCTCATTAAAACGAGTCAAAGGCAATGCTGAGATGGTTAAAACGATGCCCGTCACATCATCGAATTTGAGCGCGGCCGGGCGCTGCCGGTACTTGGATGGGTGCGCCCCATGCTGTTGACATTTTTTACTTTGTCTTTACTGCAGAGGGAACGGGAGAAGTTGTGGCGTAAAGCCCCTGATCACCAGCCTTTGTGTCAGTATCCTGGATTCAGTTCCAAACCTTTCTACTGCGTCTCATGAAGTGAGGGAATGAGACACTGTTGATGATGATCCGTCTCGCTTATGGGGACTTTAAACTCGGCGGCCCCCTTGGTGATCTTCGAGAGGCGAAGGCTATGTGCCGGCACCGGGGTTCACTCTCTCCCTTCTCTCTTCATCTCCAATACGAACATTACGCTGCACTACAGTACACACACACACACACACACACACACACACACACACACATTACATATTACAGTCACCTACACTTAACAGATACACTCATCCACACAGCTCTGCGAAGGAAAGGTGCTTGCACGCGGCATTTCCAACTAGACGGCTGAACCTGTCCTTCGAGGTCTGCCATTAATGCCATACAATTTTATTTTAGTTTACTTATTAAAACGATAGCTTCTCTCTGACAATTACTACTGCTTCATCGTAACAAGGCCAACTCCGTTACGACTTTACGCGCAAAGGATATAATACTGGTCTGCACATACAAAAAAGAAATGCACTATAGATTTGAAATGTTAGGTTTTGTAGCATCTAGACGATAAGCCCGGACTTATCGTTATTAGATTTTTACTTGTTTGTTCTTGGGAGAACGCCTCTACTTTGGGGTACTGGGGGAGTGATAGAGGTCCAACCCCTTAAAAAGAGTAGTTTTTTTTCGGAACCAGTTCCGGGTAGCAGTGTAAATTGTTAGTGGTAAAACAGCCGTGAACGACTGTCAGTTGTGCACATTATGCAGCTAAGTATAAATTAGCAAGCACACGGTGCGTATTAAGGAGCTGTGTAGTCTTTAGATAAGTCCCAGCTAACAATCACAAAAAACGTTGAATAACATCGCTTCCATTAAGTGTTACAGAGGCAAATCAGGCGACTGTGTCCGAGTCAGGCATCTCAGCACATTAAACTTTCCAAAAGTGACACGTTTACGAACACCCTACGTTTTGTAATTAATACAATACTTCTGTCTCCCACATCCACCTGGTATCACCGAAGCCACGAACAAATGTGAGGGAGCTGTGGCGTCACCGCCAGACACCATACTTGCTAGGTGGTAGCCTTTAAATCGGCCGCGGTCCGTTAGTATACGTCGGACCCGCGTGTCGCCACTGTCAGTGATCGCAGACCGAGCCCTGCCACACGGCAGATCTAGAGAGACTCCCTAGCTCTCGCCCCAGTTGTACAACCTACTTTGCTAGCGATGGTTCACTGACTACATACGCTCTCATTTGCAGAGACGATAGTTTCGCATAGCCTTCAGCTACGTTATTTGCTACGACCTAGCAAGGTGCCACATTCAGTTACTATAATCTGAACAGAAAATATTGTGAATCATGTACCGTCAAGAGCGACGTTCATCAGTAATGGATGAAAGTTAAGTATCAAATTATTTGCGTCCGCTTTCTGAATTGTAATTCCTTGTCATGTTCCAGACGTCATATCAGTATAGTCCTTCCCTACTCACGCCAGCCTGCGTGAGCTAAAACGCGTGCATTTCGGCCTACTCTAGTAACACGGTGTTGGCTCTTCTGCCAACACTACAGGAGCAGTAGCAGCGTTGATGTAGGATCTGCAGTCCCAGAGCCCACGAGCCGGTATCAGGAAACAGTGTCGATGTAGGATGTTGAGCTTCGCAAGAGAAGTAAATTGCTGACTATCAAAACTGGAAAACTACGAGTATGAAGGATGGGAAAGACTAACGAAGTTTCACTTAGCCCATCATTTTTCGGGAGTGCGTCCGGGATATTATTAAATCGTTTACCGATATTTCGCCTGATAGCCTATCATCGATACTCAAGATGGGTCGCATGCAAGATTTTGAAGCACTTTACACTGTGGAGTAAACTCGCAAGCTCAAAGATAATACTGTATGTGATAGATAAAACTTCACGAATCTAAGAGTATGAAGAAGCAAGCACAGAGTCAGCGTATCCACTGTCCTTAAGATGTATTTGGTTGATTATTATGGATGGCATGAGTTATAATGCCAGGCAGTGAAACCTAGAACACTATTTCCTTTGAGAGCACAGTCGTAAAATGACGGGTGTCCATGATTTGTTCAGTTGGAAACCCTCATCTCGGTTGAGCAGGTTGTTTGCTAACTGTATTTCCACAGCTTCCTTGATCACTGAATTCAAATACGATGAGTCTGTGACCAGTATCTTAACTAACTTGTAATCTATCCACCTCCGAAAAATCTGCGTGAAGAAGTCCGTAACTGCCTGCTGCACATCCTCGTCCGACAAGAAACGTCAACCCTTCAAGACCTCTTTTAAGGAAATAAAGGCGTCGTAATCGCATGGGGATAGATGACGACTATAGGGCGGGTACTTCAGCGTCTCACACTTGAATCTGCCGGTTGAGGCTGGCCTCCCAGATCGACAGGCGTCTTGTGTCGAATCGCGGCCAGCACGGAACTAGACGCGCCGTTCCATAACGGTGGTTTTCGACAGACAATGCTGCCTTGTAGACGGTCTTCACTCTCCGATAGATGTCTATTGGCGTTTGTTCTTCGTAAGCCCAGAAAAGAACAACAGCACTTTGGTCCTGTATGGACGCATTTGGTAATAACGTTGCCATAGTTCACGTTTCCGCATTCACCACACGCACACCAAAAAGATACGAATCCCGCACTGATCCTTTGCCCACATGTCTGTCCTTATATTCCCGCATCGGAGTCAGGCTGGTTTGTAGAGCCTACACGCCCTAAAACGGAAACTTCCTGAAGAATGAATAGTGGCCTTAATGTGGCCTGTGCATCGAGAGGAACTGAGCTGGAATGACAGATGCGGGCACGTCATTTCACGCTGATTCAACTCTAAGTCAGAGTTCGTACACTGTAGTGGGTGGTGGTTGGAGACGTGCCAGCCTGTTAGCAACTCACCGTCAGATATTTGCAGTCGCTCAGATATCTCGTGAGCGTGCTGGCCAAGGGCACAATCGGGCACGCTCTGTGTCGAGGTAGGTCAGGACAGCGCGAGCACAATCGGCCCTTCGTTATCTTCTTGAAAGATTACATGAGGGGGATCCCGAAGGTAGGGCACGCGTCGTAATGTAATGGCTTTTGTCTAAATTTCAGACTACAAGAACCAGAGATGATCGTGTTGTGTACCCAGTGGCACTCCATAGCATCATCCCGCTAAGTGCCGGGTCCGTATAACGTCGACAAATACAACGTTCGCTTTCCTCCGAGCCTCCACTTACGGATACGGCCGACGTGACGCTGTGTGCGGTACCAGGTTTCGTATGAATAGGCGACGTGGTGCCTCTCCTGTGTGCATCGTTGTCCTTGGGCGCTGTCGGCGCGCTTCTCTGTGCAGCCACGTCAACGAAAGCCTCGACGTTGTCGCACAGTCCACATGGATATTTGCCTTGCTGCGGACAAGCTCATTTCCTGACTCAAGTTATATGATGTGGATGTATGAGTCTGCACGACCGCGCGGACAATTTGTCTGTCCCATCGGCAGCTAGTGGTCTGGTGCCGTTTAGATCCTGCATGTCGTTGAGCACGACCCTCCTGAACGCATCGGTTCATTGTCTGCATGACAGTTGCACGTTAGCGACCGATGCAGAGGGCAGTATCGCGAAACGGTAAACTGCAGTCTCGACAGACCACGATTCGGCCGCTGTCGAATTCCGACACGTCGTCTTACAAGAGCCTTAACTCCGTCTTCTCACAAACAACCCACATTCCAATGCTAGTTCGGAAGGAGAAACCTGCTGCTTAATGTTTCCTTACATACAAAATGGCTATATTCTTGCCTACTTTGTGCGCCTGTCCTGAAATTCTGATCATCCGAATATCCTAGCATATACTTTTCACACCGAATTAAAGGATCGCTTTCTCAAAACCGCTAATTCCCTCCCATTGCGATGCATACGTACGAAGTTTGGCTCAAACGTAAGATGCGTACAACCTTCGTCTGCAATGGAGCAAAAGCGTGCGCACTGCGACATTACCCCCGGGTTCCACTAGGCTTCTGCATCTACATCCACATACATGCTCAGCAAGCCATCATATGGTACCCTGTACCACTATCAGTCATTTCCTTTGCTGTTCTAGTTGCAAATAGAGCGAGGGAAAACGACTATATCCCTCCGTAGATTCCCTAATCTCTCTAATCTTATCTTACGCGAAACGTACTTTGGCGGCAGTAGAATGGTCCTTCAATCAGCCTAAATTTTCTCAGTAGCGCTCCTCGAAAAGAACGTAGCCTTCCCTCCAGTGATTCCCATTTGAGTTCCCGAAGCATCTCCGTGACACTGACGTGTTGTCCGAACATTTTTTTTTAATCATCAGTCTTCTGACTGATTTGATGCGGCCCGCCATGAATTCTTCATTGCTCTCCTGTGCCAACCTTTTACACCCCTGTAACGAATCTACCATATCGCCTCTTACTTGATTCGGCGCCTTTCTTTAATCTGACCCGGTGCGGATCCCAAACACTCGAACAGTACTCAAAAACGGGTCGCACTAGTGTTTTACATGTTATCCCCTTTACAAATGAACCACACTTTCCTAAAATTCTCCCGATAAACCGAAGTCGATCATTCGCCATCCTTAATGCAATCCTTACTGTCCTATTCCACTTCATACTGTTTTCGACGTTAGGACTAGATATTTAATCGTCGTGATTGTGTCTAACAGCACTCCATTAATGTCGTACACGAACATAATGACTTTTTTTTCCCTACTCTTAAGCTTTAACTTATTTTTTTATATTTATAGCTAGCTGCCATTCATCACACCAACAATGAATTTTGTCTAAATCATCTTGTATCCTCATGTAGTCATTCATCGACAACTTCCCATCCACCACAGCATAATCAGCAAACAGCTGCAGATTGCTGGTTACCCTGTCATTTATGTATACAAAAAAGTAACAGCGGTCCTATCACACTTACCCTTGTCTCTGATGAACATTTACCGCCGAGGACGGTATGTTGGGTTATGTTACTTAAGAAGTTTTCGAGCCACCCACATACTTGGGAACCTTTCCCTACGCTTGTACTTCCGATAACAGTCGGCACTGTGCACCGTGTCAAATGCTTTACTGCAATCTAGGAATATAGAATCCGTCTGTTGCCCTTCGTCCATGGTTCGCAATATCTCATGGACAAAAGGCCAAACTGAGTTTCGCACGAGGGATGCTTTCTAAAACCATGCTAATATGTGGACAGGAGCTTATTATATGAGAACTGGGAATATGTTCAAGGATTCTGCAGCAAACTGATGTTAAAGATATTGATCAGTAATTTTGCGGTCCGTTCTTTTATCCTTCTTATATAAAGGAAACATCTGCGCTTCCTTCCAGTCGCTTGGGACTTTGCGCTGGGTGAGAGATTCGGTATAAATGCAAGCTAAATAAGGAGCTAATGTTGTAGAGTGCTCTTCGTAAAACCGAATTGGAATTCCATCAGGACCTACCGAGTCATTCGAACTGCTAGGTGTAGACACTTGCCAAAAAAGGGCCACAGCTCAGAAGCTTATATGAGCTGTAACTTGGGTTCATGATGTCGCATTGGCACTTTGTTTCACCACAATTCTGCCCAACGTCACCGTGGACGTGTCGCACTTTGGGAAGGTCTTACGTTTTACCCCTTCTTTTGACGCCTCTTTGGTAGATGTCAGAACCGCGTAGTACAGTGTTCAGATTAAGTGGCTTGCCTATAGTTGGCTGAGGAAAACATTTCAGACACGCCGCTGTTCATAATCGACACGAAAAGGCCTCAGGAGTGGCATAAAGGGCGTTAATGAGACCACCCTTTACCCAGGGGCGTTAATTCCCACAAATTTCGAGGTCGAACACAGTTCGCAGTATGCTGAGCAACAGGAAGACGTCCTTAATTACCTTAGACACTGCTGACGCTTCTGTAAGGTCATTATCGGGATGCAGGGCAAGGTGGCCGCAGTTTTTACTCTCTTTTACTGGTTGGAATCACCATTTGACGAAATTTGGACGCTATCAGAAGTAGCAAAGAATACTTGTGCTTTTCCAGCCCTCCTGTTTTGCGCCGTCCTGCGGTGTGATCACAGGGGAGTGCAGCATTAACATACGTGTGTATAAAGCGGCGAAGGGTGCGTCTAAGAGCGCCCCCCACCTCCCCCCTCGTCACCAACGCAACAACAGCCGCAGTGCCACCCATTCGCCTATTTTGAGAAGTTGTAAATGTACTTATAAGAAATCAGCCTCATGCTTCCTCTGAGGGTTATGCAGAGCTTCGGGTGGGGTTGCCTACCTTCACGTGCTAGAGGCTGAATTGCTGTCGAAGTTTCTTACAGGTATACAGGGCGTACATAAAGTCCGGGAACACTTTCAATTATTTAAGAATTTTTAACATGTTGCAGCCCTGTCAGCAACTGTGATAAATTAATATGTCAAAAATCCGCCTCAGTTGGGAAATGTTACTGGTCTTTACCCAGGTTTGAGCTAGAGTAATTTAGCCTTCTTCAGAAGCATAAAATAAACTAATACATGCCAGAATAAGGCATTTTTGACCGTTCCTTATTCTGGCATCTATTAGTTTATTTTATGCTTCTGAAGAAGGCTAGATTACTCTAGCTGAAACCTGGGTAAAGACCACTAACATTTCGCAACTGACACGGATGTTTGACATACTACTTTCAATTATTTATTGCACAAGAACTAAATATTGTGCAGATGTCATACATATTGCAATTTGAAGAGAAACTCTGAAAGTTTTTTTATTACGAACATTCGATAAACGAACCATGAGTGACCCGGCAAATGTTAATACGGTAATCGAATTCTTGCCATACCCGTCCCAGCATGGCATCGTCGATTGTGGCAGTCGCTTCCCGTATCCTCTCCCGGAGTTCTGCTACATAACGTGGTAGATGCGGTACATACACCAGATCTTTAATGTGTCCCCACAGAAAAAAATTAAACACGGAGTGAGATCTGGTGATCGGGGAGGCCATTTCATGAAACAGCTGTCCCCTTCTGTAGCACGGCCGATTCGTCGATGCGGCAGCTCCCTGTTCAGGTACCCACGAATTTCACGATGAAAATGGGGTGGAGCCTCATCCTGCTGAAAGATGAACGAAGCCATTTCGAGTTCACGGGATGCACGACGCACCGATTTCTTTGGACTTCTTATGAATGTTTCTCGTACGCACTCCACATTCACTTCACTCACACTGGGACGTCTGCTTCTCTTCATCGGGCACAAGCAATCGTCGTAATGAAATTGCTGTTCCAGTGGTAAATGGCCTTCCTTGTTGGTGGCTTCTTAGCGTACTTGGTTGTATACATCCGTTGAACAGCTGTAGCACACTTGTTTTTGTCGAACTCCAACACAGCCGGCCGCGGCGGTCTCGCGGTTCTAGGCGCGCAGTCCGGAACCGTGCGACTGCTACGGTCGTAGGTTCGAATCCTGCCTCGGGCATGGATGTGTGTGATGTCCTTAGGTTAGTTAGGTTTAAGTAGTTCTAAGTTCTAGGGGACTAATGACCACAGCAGTTGAGTCCCATAGTGCTCAGAGCCATTTGAACCATTTGAACTCCAACACACAGAAAGCTCGCTCCACACCTGAACTCGCCGTGTTTGCGACTAGCGTTAACTATCGCCAAATTACACGAAAAAAAAAACTTTCAGGGTTTCCCTTCAAAAAGACGTATGTATTATATCTGTACAATGTTTGATTCTTGTGCAAAAAACAATTGAAAGTGTTCCCGGACTTTATGTACACCCAGTATTTGTAACGTGCTCAGCAACGAGAGTGTTACCAAACTGGGAGGTGTTAGAGGGGCACTTTGCCGTTTTATTCGCATACATGTTAATGCTGCACTCTCCCATGATAACACCACGAAGGTCGCAAAACGGGAGGACTGAAAAAGCATAAGTACCCTTGCTGCTTCGGATCACGTTCAAGTTTCGTCGAATGCTTTTGAACGGTCCCTAGTGGTTTCAACCTCTGTACAAGATCGCAGTGTACTCCGAAGGAAAGTGAACAGGTTTATTTTTGTTGCTGGCCCACGGTGTCCTTAGAGAAGGATTGAATCGTCCGAGGATGTCAGCAGATTCAAAGATTATCAAGAACGTCTTCCTGTTATTGCTCATAGCACCGCGAATTGTCGGTTTGGACCGCGAAATGTGTGGGAATCAACGCCCCCAAGAAAATGAAGTGGTCTCATAGGCGACCTTTGTGCCATCCACTGAGGCCTTTTCGTGTCGATTTTGAGCGGCGAAGTGACTGAAATATTTTCCTCTGCCACCCTTAAAAAAACTGCCTGATCTGAATGCTTGTCGTCGCTGTTCTGACATTAATTGCAGAGGCTCCAAAAGAGGAGGTGGAATGTCGATAAGAGGGGCTGCGACGATCTTCCCATCGTGTGACACGCCCACAGTGGCGTTGGACAGAGTTGTAGTGAAACAGACACGAAGTGCCGTAATTAAGCCAACTTACAGCTTATAAGAACTTCTGAACGGTGACCTTTTTTCGCATGTATTGACACATTGCTGTTTGAAATAGCACATAGTCCGAGGGTTACTTCGCAGGGCGCCGCGCTTATGCACCATTGCAAAAAAAGGTTGTAGGCACCTTTGAGCCACATTTCAAACAGTGGAGAAATGGGAGGCAGTTACTGGGTTTCGAAAAAGCGATTCTTTAATTTTGTTGCGCAGTGTACTACACGTCATGAGGACATTGTTTGTATGCCACTTTATGGTTTTCGAGTTTTAATCACCAGCAGTGTAAAACTAGGAACGCACGCCGACACTGCGAAGTGATTAGGGAGGAAAATGGTCATAGCCTATTCAAAAGAAGTCTCTTGACATTAGCCTTGGACTGACTTCAGTAGATGCACAGAAAATATAAACAAAGACCTCCTCGTTTGACCACTGTGTGGATCGCGAGCGATCAAGCCTGGGCGGACTGTGCAGGCAGGCAAAGTGAGGGCGCTGAGGCACGTGGGCGCAACACAACGTAGCACAGCACAGCACAGCGCTGCCTTATGGACGGCCCAGTAAGGCGATCCCTGCCAACTAGAGGCGGCTGGGCGCCGCAATCCGATACCTGCTGCCGGCGGAACGTGTCGTACAGCACAGCCTTCCCCGTCAGATGCCGCCGCTCGTCATCCCACTCACTGATAATGGAGACGAACAGGGGGCTATTCGCGGGACGAGCAGTCGACGAAATACCATCCAATTTAATTCCTAAGCCAAATAACCGTCTATGGAGTGGTTAATAATCACATACTGATAAAAGTGTTTGAAATCTGGTATCGCAGGACAGAGCGGCCAATATCAGCTACTGTTAATTTCAGAAACACACAAACTTTATTTGCTAAAAACACTTAACCAGACATGCGCTTAGAAGCATTCAGAAACAATACGGCTGAAGGTCCGAATACAAGTTATTAAAATTATCTTAAGGAATATACACGGCTGAAGGCCTTAGTTACCAAACTTTTAAAAAACTGGTTCAAATGGCTCTGAGCACTATGGGACTTAACATATGTGGTCATCAGTCCCATCAGGACATCACACACATCCATGCCCGAGGCAGGATTCGAACCTGCGACCGTAGCAGTCACGCGGTTCCGGACTGAGCGCCTAGAACCGCACGGCCACCGTGGCCGGCACCAAACTTTAACATAAACACTCGGCTTAAGGCCACATCTAAAACATAGAACCACTCAAGGCTTAAGGTCTGGATAACAAAATTTCAGACACAAGAAAATTCTCAAGGTTTGAAACAAAGGAGTTTTCGAATTTTAATTTACGTCAGCTGAAGGCCTTATGTTAAAACATTTCACGTAGAAGCTCGGCTGAAGGCCGCATACTGAACATTAAAACAAACTAAATTAATACACGGCTGAAGGTCTCGCACAGTACTTGAGACTAAAAGAAAATCACAATCCAAAACAACAGAACAGTGGTGCTCAGAAAAGCTCCAAGGGTAGGTCTGCGGAAGTAACTCTAACATAAGTTTAGGTGAGACAGGCAGTAGTAAATAAACGGATGGCAAACCGACCCAGGGACGGCTGAAGGACCGACCAATAACCTAATCAATTCCCTTCCGCCGACCAACGACACGACAACAGAACATGTCAACGAGGGCGAAGATACCAGCAGCACTACGTCTTCAAATATGGGCTTCTAAATACAGCCAAGGCACAATAAACACTGAAAAATATGAAAAAGACAAGAATGTTGAACTACACGCCGTGCCGGACAGCATCAACACCGTGAGGAAACACACACACGCTATTCTCCGTCGCAACCGACCGACTGGCTACTCCAGCACGCAGACAGCATTGATCTGCTCAGTGGAAATCACAGAAGCTACACACACTTCCACGTAACACTTGCAGCAGGAACTCGACAATCCTAAAACCAATCACCGTGAAATAACAAGGAGAAACGATAAGACGGCACACACAAGTTTCCATAAGCGGTCGGCGACCAAATACACGTCGTCCGACGAGACGGCCGACCGAACGACCAACCAAGGTCGTCCCCACTCAAGTTAAGTGTGTCGGAAAGGGTCGGGCGAGTCTGGGCTGTCCGGAGCTCACTGCAGCTCCAACCCGATCCAACTCGATGTCCGTTAGGAACTCGGAGACACGGCGACCCGGGCACATTGGCTCGGACTCAACCATGCAGAGAGAACACTTGCCCACTGGCCATCCGACATCACTGCACACGGAAGGAACCGGCCCACGTCCGGAAAGATGACCAACTGACGAGGCCCAGAAACGGTCAAAAGACCAAATACACGTCGCTCTATGAGACGACCGACCGAACGACCAACCAACGGTCGTTCCCACTCCAATCTCCTTCCGTCGGACATTTCATGTGTGTGGCCAGCGGTCGGCAAGTACTGGCGGTCCGCGCCTCATTGGCTATCCGTCCCTACTGAACCCGACACACGACGAGCCGGAAATACAAGCGGTCGCTTCGAAGATAATACGACAGTGCTCTTATCGATACGCGCTGCTGCTGCTGCCACTCACGGACAAGCAAACGAGCAACTTAGTGACGCCAAAAAAATTGAATAAGAAAGACAGGACAGAACCACAAAAACAAGCTGATGAGAAATAAACAGCATGAGCCATAGAAACAAGATGACCAGCAATAAACGAACGGCATGACCGCGAGCCGCGCGCGGCTCAGTGTTATTCACATTCGCAAGGGTGTTCGCCAAGAGGCTGCACTAACGTGTCTTCTTTTGAATATAATAGTGGAATATGAGCTAGGCTAACCTTCTGCCCAGGGGTACGATCTTCCACAGATCAGTGCTAATTTTAGTCTAAGCCGACGATACAGACACAGTCACAAGTACTCAAAAGGTACGAACATTTTCTTATTGACTTAGAAGAGGTTGCTAAGAACATTTGACTGAGGCCGGCCGCGGTGGCCGAGCGGTTCTAGGCGCTTGAGTCCGGAACCGCGCGACTGCTACGGTCGCGGATTGGAATCCTGCTTTGGGCATGGATGTGTATGATGTCCTTAGGTTAGTTAGGTTTAAGTAGTTCTAAGTTCTAGGAAGCTGATGACCTCATATGTTAAGTCCCATAGTTCTCAGAGCCATTTGAACCCGTTTTAGACATTTGACTGAGAGTCGGTGAGACTAAGACTATACAGAGTGGCTCATGGGGTTGGAACCATCCCTCTAAAACAGAAGAAAAAGAAATGGATAAATAAAAATTTAAAGTAGTATGAGACGGGAGAGAGCGACAAGTTCTTGGGTATTCATCTGGTTGGCGTCGTGGAAATGGTGTGACAAGAGTCGCCGTGCTTAGTCTCTTTGCTAGTACCATGCGGTTCGGGACGCCACTAAAGGCGAGGAGGCGCGTCTACGTATTGCGATCTAAATTCTTCATTTGGCATGGCGTTAGTGAATCTGCCCACAGACTGTTTTGTTTTGAGCACGCTCAGTGCAAGACCCCAAGGATTGCTTCGCTTCTTCATTTGAAGGGCTTATTTCAACAGTGGTACAAGTCTATTCCCTCCACATTTCTGTCTATAATGCTTCTGAAATTAATGATCCAAACTAACAGAAAGAAAGGTTCATCTCTAGCAAGAAGCCATATGCTTGAATATTTCTGGTATCTCAACTGCAGAATTTTCATCGCTCATTTAACTTTAGGACTCTGTATCTCAAAATGAACAAAAATGGACTTGTACCACTATTGAAATAAGCCCTTCATTTATCAGCTCATCGTGTAGCCGGATCTCTACAGATTCTTTTAAAACAGAATCCCAGAATGGGCTGACCTGTTTTAACAGTTGGGTGTCGTTACGATTCATGCTATGTCCATTGGTGAGACAGTGCTCCGCCATAGCTCCGCGCAAGTTTTCTGTCCCATCCGATGGACTGATGATCTACGTACATTTTCGCGCTCTAAGGAGAAATAACGCACCTCGCAACCGGAGTCGCCTGTGGCAGACCCGAGATCGACAGAGGGAGAGAGCGACTGCACTGCGCAACACATTTATTGGGTCACTTTTTCGAAAAACCGTAATTGTCTCTCATTGCAACGCAGAAGTCAGAAACTTGGCTCAACCTTCCTCTGTACGGTGCAAAAGCATGGAGCCGTGCCACGGTCATCACATCCTCTCTTATCCCTTCTCTCTGCAGTGTAGGTCCGAACCTCGACACACCAATGGCTATGAGCACTATAGGACTTAACATCTGTGGTCATCAGTCCCCTAGAACTTAGAACTACTTAAACCTAACTAACCTAAGGAAATCACGCACATCCATGCCCGAGACAGGATTCGAACCTGCGACCGTAGCAGTCGCGCACTTCCGGACTGAGCGCCTAGAGCCGCACGGCCCCCGCGGCCGGCCCAATATTGAAAGCATGCGGTTTCGTTATGCGTTGTGAAGAAAAGATTTCATACACACTTCCACTCAGAATCGACACGAAAAACCCTCAGCGGGTGCCGTAAATACCGTCAATGAAACCAACCCTTCGTTTGAGGCGTAGATTCCCACATATTTCGTCCGCAGCTCGTGGTCGTGCGGTAGCGTTCTCGCTTCCCACGCCCGGGTTCCCGGGTTCGATTCCCGGCGGGGTAAGGGATTTTTCTCTGCCTCGTGATGACTGGGTGTTGTGTGATGTCCTTAGGTTAGTTAGGTTTAAGTAGTTCTAAGTTATAGGGGACTGATGACCATAGCTGTTAAGTCCCATAGTGCTCAGAGCCATTTGAACCATTTGAACCCACATATTTCGAGATTTAAAACAACTGCTTTCTGTGCGATCAGCTACAGCACGACGTCCTCGGCAACCTTTGATACTGCTGGCGCACACGCCAGCAAGATTCAACAGTTCTATCAGGACTTCGTGGGGTTACAGCCCCTTTGAACGTGATCTGACCCCGCTGGAGTAGTTCGCTCTGGTATACAGGTTGGTACCACTAGGTACCGTTCAAACCATTCGATGAAATTTGAACGTGGTCAGAAACTGCAAAAGGTTGTTTAAGCTACTTCAGCCCATGAGCAGTCGACGAATGTTCATTCAGGAACATGTTTACCTCCGCTCTCCGTCTCCAAAAATCAACAAAGGAGACAGTTAACGGTCTGAAGGAGATCTTCAAAGATTAAAACCGATTACCACGAATAAAATATTTTGCTATAAACGCTGATTATTAAAGTTGAATTTAGGCCACTATTTTCCAACCATACTGTCAAAAATTATTATTAAAGAATTCATACAATGCACTGTTCCTGAAATTACAGGTTCAAGAACAGTCTCGCTATGTTTCATCAACTCGAACCTTTGCAGTTCAAGAATGCCAGCACGTAGTAAACTGTTAGAAATAACGTATAAATGCCACTACATGCCACCCTCCAACCGTCTTCAGGTAAACCTCTCTTTCTGGAAGCACTTCCACGCTCTCATCCGTCGTCTCTGCACGAGGTATGAAGACAAACACCGTCTGCTGATGTTCCCAGACCACACTCAGTCTGGGCCGCCCTCACCCACCCCCACGGCTTCGCTGCGCTGCCACGCTGTCCACTCCGACTCTCGAAGGCACTCTCGACCTTCCTTCAGGGTGTCTTCATTTCTGCTCAACTGGCGTTTCATCTCGGAGGCCTCACGTCAACTAATAGTCACCTGTCCTCCACCACACTTAACAGTACAGACAAGCTGGTCCCGCTGATACCAAACCAGCTCGGCCATCGCGCCAACGACCCGGCACTGGCCCCCAGAAAATGTGGCTGATTCCATTCTGGTCGTGCCATCTACTGCTTTCAGTGGAGTAGCTCCATCAGCCAGCCACGCTGATTTAAAACAGTCTCGGCCGGCGCGAGATGCAAGGCTGCAAGCTGCTGCCCACAGTGGCCCCGAGCAGGCTCCCAGTCCAAGTTGTAGCTCCTTGTCCATATTTAAGTCTGCGTTGTACTGTTTCACATGGCTCACAGCTAATCTCCACATAGGCTCACCGATACCCGTGCCCTCTGGCTCGACTAGAGCGCACGATCCAAGCTGACGCAAACTGCTGGATGATACGGAAATTCAAACGAGAATTCGCGATATACTTTTCTTGCAAATTCTCTAAATCTTCCTTACTTTTGGCCAGAAGGACTATGCCGTATACGAACCTTAACGTCGGTATCAATTACGAAATTTTCCGTCTCTTCCATTAGTGCTTCTTCGACGTAGAAGGTGAACAACAACGACAATAAGCTGCAACCCGCCTCACTCCCTTATTAATACGAACTAGTCTTTCTTGATCTTCCCCTTAGCCGGCCAGAGTGGCCGAGCGATTCTGGGCGCTACAGTCTGGAACCGCGCGACCGCTACGGTCGCAGGTTCGAATCCTGCCTCGGGCATGGGTGTGTGTGATGTCCTTAGGTTAGTTAGGTTTAAGTAGTTCTAAGTTCTAGGTGACTGATGACCTCAGAAGTTAAGTCCCATAGTGCTCAGAGCCAATCATTTTCTTCCCCTTATACTTTCGCTCTTGACTTGTAGACGATGTAGGTTAATTACTACCAAAGGTTTAATCATCGTCAGTTTCGTTACTTCACACTTAACATACATTCCCTGCAGTTATCTTGAGATTTACAGGTAATACCGTAATCTGCTGATGCGATAGGAGCTTACCACTGACAACGAGATCGCTCCAACTCGTCGTCATCGATTTTTTCCAAAATTATGGCGTTTGCAGGGGTTGGCCACAAAATGAAAGTAACGGGCGTGGGAGCTCCAGATGGGCAAGCGTTTAGAAAAAAGAAAGAAAGAAATAGCATTTCTGGCGCAGGTCACTTGGCGCATGAGTCATTTATGTGCCTTCCGCGCTGTGGTTGGCGCAACGGAAAGAGTATAGAATTGAAATCCAAGGGTTGTGGTGTCGACTCTCTGTGCAGAAACCTTTTTTTTATTTTTAGGTTTTACTTTACTTACACTGCAGATAAACCAAAGTAACGCTCAGTATGTTGTATTTATTATTGTTTTTGTAAAAGGCTTGAAAAGGAAAGGCAAAGGAAAAATTGTATTGCGAATAAATTTCCAGGAAGGGATATTGTAAGACACACACAAGAACGTCGTATATAAATTTAAATACTATTTTACAGCTTATGATTTTACATGCACTAGGATGATATTTATCGTAATTACGGATCAGTGTTACATCCGCACTTGCACAGGGGCGCTTTCAATTGAAGCGGTCTCGAATACAGCTCGGAAATAGATGAAAGATTGGCAATGTCCACAAACCTTTTGAAAACTATCCTTTTAATTCTTTCAAGGTCACAACAAATTCTTCAAACCCTCCATTTTCTTTAACGCCGTTACAGAACAGAACTGTATTTGTCATAATTTGTCCCTTCTACAATGTTATTTTCTTTTTGATAGCATCTCCATAAATAAGAAATAATTATTCTCGCCTTGCAGTGTCGTATTGTGGGTGGTGTGCAGTCAACTCCACTTAAAATACGTATCTGCAATTTATTCCAGATATTCTAATTTTCGTTCCTGCGCTCGTTTATCTGTCATAAATTCAACAATAACCGGTTTTAAATGGACAGTTCGTTCCAGGCATGCCATTTGACTTAACCAACGTACTTTGCAATAATATATAAAGTCTCCTTATTCTTCTTTCAGTTCCGTCGAAAACTGTTGCAACTCACAGTGGAATTCACGATTAATATCGGAGGAGGGAGGAGAAGATAAGTTTTTAACGTCCCGTCGACAACGAGGTCCTTGCAGCAGAAGCTCGGATTAGGAAGGATGGGGAAGGAAATTGGTCGTGCGCTGGGAAAGGAACCATCCCGGCGTTTGCCTGAAGTGACTGAGGGAAATCACGGAAAACCTAAATCAGGGCGGCCGGACGCGGGTTTGAACTGTCGTCCTTCAGAATGCGAGTCCAGTGCAACCTGCGCAACCTCGCTCGGTAGTATTGCTATCGCCAATTTCTTCACGTACTCCATGCGTGCAAATTTAGCGCAAATTGCTTCTTGCTGTACAGAACAATGAACCCCGTCTGTCGATCGTTGTAATACACTGCCGCAAAATAATACACCCTTTTAGTGGTTTCCATGTCACTCAAGATTTATTGTTGTAACAGTGCATATAGAGCACATGAAATTATTACATGTAGGTAAAAGCATTAGAAAATTGCAGCGAAATGCAGGAAGATCTGCAGCGGATAGGCACTTGGTGCAGGGAGTGGCAATTGACCCTTAACATAGACAAATGTAATGTATTGCGAATACATAGAAAGAAGGATCCTTTATTGTATGATTATATAATAGCGGAACAAACACTGGTAGCAGTTACTTCTGTAAAATATCTGGGAGTATGCGTGCAGAACGATTTGAAGTGGAATGATCATATAAAATTAATTGTTGGTAAGGAGGGTACCAGGTTGAGATTCGGTGGTAGAGTCCTTAGAAAATTTAGTCCATCAACAAAGGAGGTGGCTTACAAAACAATCGTTCGACCTATACTTGAATATTGCTCATCAGTGTGGGATCCGTACCAGATCGGGTTGACAGAGGAGATAGAGAAGATCCAAAGAAGAGCGGCGCGTTTCGTCACAGGGTTATTTTGTAAGCGTGATAGCGTTACGGAGATGTTTAGCAAATTCCAGTGGCATACTCTGCAAGAGAGGCGCTCTGCATCGTGGAATAGCTTGCTGTCCAAGTTTCGAGAGGGTGCGTTTCTGGATGAGGTATCGAATATATTGCTTCCCCCTACTTATACCTCCCGAGGAGATCACGAGTGTAAAATTAGAGAGGTTCGAGCGCGCACGGAGGCTTTCCGGCAGTCGTTCTTCCCGCGAACCATACGCGACTGGAACAGGAAAGGGAGGTAATGACAGTGGCACGTAAAATGCCCTCCGCCACACACCGCTGGGTGGCTTGCGGAGTATAAATGTAGATGTAGGGATCAACAACACAAGTGGTTTTGAGGTACCTGGTATCGACCCATGCTGAAACCTCCATATTACTACGCGGTGAAGCTTCCACAGGCGGCAACGCAGACGGTGACTCTGGCATCCAATAAATCGTACAGATGGCAAATACCGTTTTGGGATACGTTATTCCACATCTCCTCGACGTATTCACGTAGTTCTGTAAGTGTTTTTCGTTAGTGAGTCGCACGAGTCACTTCTCGTCCCATCATATCCCACACGTTCTTGACTGGAGACAAATCTGGAGATCGTGCTAGCCAGGGAAGTTGTTAAAAAAATGGTTCAAATGGCTCTGAGCACTATGGGACTTAACTGCTGAGGTCATCAGTCCCCTAGAACTTAGAACTACTTAAACCTAACAAACCCAAGGACATCACACACATCCATGCGCGAGGCAGGATTCGAATCTGCGACCGTAGCGGTAGCGCGGCTCCAGACTGTAGCGCCTAGAACCGCTCGGCCACTCTGGCCGGCGGAAGGCCACAATTTGACCACTTTCAAATTCATTCAGTTGGCTGTAGGAAGCATAAGTGCGTCTCCATGGCGTGGCTGCCTGCTTGCATCACAACGAGTTTTCTGGCCATGAGCATTCCCTGTTATATGGTAGATACAGATGGCACTCTGGTAACTATGCTATATGCTATCTGTTGAGAGACGCCAGTCGTTGAAACTATCTACTATCCCCCATCCGACATAGGCCGTCATCCGATCCAAATCGACATCGTTTTTCCAAGTGTGCTAACCGCCTTGCCGCAGTTGTAGCACCGGTTCCCGTCAGATCACCGAAGTTAAGCACTGTCGGGCTGGGCTAGCACTTGGATGGGTGACCATCCGGTCTGCCGAGCGCTGCTGGCAAGCGGGGTGCACTCAGCCCTTGTGAGGCAAACTGAGGAGCTACTTGATTGAGAAGTAGCGGCTCCGGTCTCGGAAACTGACATACGGCCGGGAGTGGGGTGTGCTGACCACATGCCCCTCCATATCCGCATCCAGTGACGCCTATGGGCTGAGGATGACACGGAAGCCAGTCGGTACCTTTGGGCCTTCATGGCCTGTGCAGGAGCAGTTTTCCAAGTGTACTAATTTTTTTACGGTTGCGTATTTTACTCTTTCATTGTCAACTACATCCTTAAATTCTATCTGCAAGGTTCTGTAACGTCGTTTCAGGGCAAATTTACAATACCTGTCGCTTGTGCGACTACATAGTAGATGTTGAGAGTTATCATCCCTCTTTTCTGTCAGTCTCATTTCTTTTTAAAGGCTTGTGACGATGGATCGATAGACTGCCGCTTTTTGTGCAAATAGTTACTGAACCTGTGAACGTCCTTCATACCACTAACAAACCGCGAATCGTAAATAGCGCAGACACCACGATTGTGCCGAAGAGAGTCGTGCCGACCGAAAAATTTTATATTTATCGACCGATACTAGATAATTTCCTGTTTTAAACAGAAGTCTCTATAGTTCTTCTGGACGAAAGTTAGGGACATGTCTGTCCGTTGCGTAACGTGGTACACATTACACGGCGTTAACATCACTGTAAGATGACTCTGAGGAAGAGCCGGCCGGTGTGGCCGTGCGGTTAAAGGCGCTTCAGTCTGGAGCCGCGTGACCGCTACGGTCGCAGGTTCGAATCCGGCCTCGGGCATGGATGTGTGTGGTGTCCTTAGGTTGGTTGGGTTTAATTAGTTCTAAGTTCTAGGCGACTGATGACCTCAGAAGTTAAGTCGCATAGTGCTCAGAGCCATTTGCACTCTGAGGAAGACAACAGAAAATAACTCCGCAAAGATCGTGCCAAGGTCGACGACCGTTTTTCCGCATTCCATCGCAGTGCGGAGACTACAGGCTTGAGACAGCACATTGTCTCCGAAAATGGCGTGTAACGAAAGAATGATATTTGCAGCCCTATCGGTTTGCATAAACCTGATACAAGAACCAAATGAAATACATACACTTTCAGGCACCTATTATGAACGCATGCACTTTCCGTATAAGGGGCTAAGGCATTCTGACCCGTTCCCGAGATGTACAGCAGTTCAACATTTATAGGCAGAACTTAATTTTCAGAGTGAATCTCTCTCTGCTCTGTTTTGAAATTTCCTGGAAGATTGAAATTGTGTGCCGGACCGGGACTCGAAACCCGAACCTGCTTTCCGCGCAAATCTCTTCCCGACTGTGCTATACAGGGACAATTCACGATCAAGTTCTTAGATACATTCTGGAAACAATTCTCTAAGCTGTGTCTAGGACCATTTTTCCGCAACATCTTTCCTTGCTGGAGTACCAGTCCCGCATAGTATGGAAGACAACTTCTGTGAATGCTGAAATATTCTCGGATGACCAACGGAGTGGTGGGGTCGTCTTGTCGCAACGTTTCTTCAAACGAAGATTTTTGCTTGAAGATGATGGGTACGAAATTCACCGAAACGTGAAACTTCTGTGAAGTAATGAGAGCATGAGGCGGAGATATAGAGAGAATTGAATCTCAGCCAGTAACCACATTGCCCCCAAACGGCAAGGTTCCATCTCATGCTTTAATATGCCAGGAAGTTTCAGAGGTTCCTTTATTTCTACCATGAACTCTCGCACAGAGTCGTAGGATGCTGCATCCCATGAACAAATGTTAATGTTATGTAAGCTATCGTTTGCACATGTTGTTCTTCGAATTGGAGTACAGCATCATGGCTGGAAATCACACACCACACATGCCACTCTCACGCGTCGACCCGTGTACCTTACAGAAGATTAATCAGTTTAGGAAGCATTGCTTCCTTCTCCTAGACTGCTCCCTCCCAACAATTGATTAAACGTATTTTTCCGCCTCACCTCCTTAGGCGTCAGCTCGGATCGCATTAATCTTTTATCGACTTGACTGCCGTGACATGCAGCGCCTTGAATTGCTTGATATCACTTAGGACCAATAAATATATTTCGCCTAGCTACGGATAGAACGTGAATATCGTCTTTGCTGTTGCCTGCCATACACTTTGCATTCCATTTTCTGCGTTGGTTTGATGCACTTGTTTTACGTTCTTACCAAACTAAAAGCTTATTTTTAAGTCATGCTTAACTGTTGTTAATATGTTTGTATACTGATTATTGGTCATGTCACTGAAACGGTTGAAACCATTTTGCTTTTACAAATAGAAAAGATCGCAGGGAGGAAATTAAGAGAGTAATGGGAGAAACTGGTCGAAAATCAGGACACCGCCTTTTGGATCCAGAGCAAGCTTTCCTCTGGATTCTCTTTAAAAATTCTGAAGGTATACAGGAGAGAAAGGCTATTTACAACTTGTAAATGCCGTCTGGTTTCTACACAAGAGTCGTGGTGCACGAATGGGAAGCAGTGGTTGAGAAAGGAGTCGGACAAAGTTGTAGCCTTCCCCGGTGTTATTCAATCTGTGCATTGAGCACAAAGTAAAAGGAAACCAAAGAAAAATGTGAATAAAGAATTAAAGTTCAGGGAGAAGAAATAAAAACAATGAGGTTTGCCGATGGCACTGTAATTCTGTCAAAGACAGCAAAAGACTTGAAGGAGCAGTTGAACAGGATGGACAGTGTTTTGAAAGGAAGATATAACATGAATATCAACAAAAGTAAGATAGCGGTAGTGGAATGTAGTCGAAATATATCAGGTGGTGCCGAGGTAATTAGATTACGGGACGAGACACATTAAGTAGTAGATAGGTTTTACTATTTGGACAGTAAACTAACTGATGATGACTGAAGTAGAGAGCATATAAAATGTAGACTGGAAGTGGTAAGAAAAGTACTTCTGAAGAAGAGAAATTTGTTAACAACGAATATAGACTTCAGTATCAGGAAGTCTTTTCTGAAGGTATTTGTTAGGAGCGTAGCCATATATGGAAGTGAAATATGGACTACTTAGGTTTCCACTTTGATACGTTGTGTAAAAGACAAATAGTTCAAATGGCTCTGAGCACTATGGGACTTAACTGCTGAGGTCATCAGTCCCCTAGAACTTAGAATTAATTAAACCTAACTTACCTAAGGACATCACACACGTCCATGCCCGAGGCAGGATTCGAACCTGCGACCGTAGCGGTCGCGCGGTTCCAGACTGTAGCGCCTAGAACCTCTAGGCCACTCCGGCCGGCCATTTAAGACAAAAAGAGAATAGAACCTTTCACATGTGCTGCTACAGAAGAATGCTGAAGATCAGAAGGGTTGTTCAAATAAGTAATGAAGAGGTACTGACTCATTCTGGGAAAAAAGAAATTTGTGGCACAACTTGGCTAAAAGAAGTGATCGGTTGATAGGACACGTCCCGAGGCATAAAGGAATCGTTGAGTTGGTAATAGAAGTGAGAGTGGGGGAGGAGGTGGAGTAAGGAATATGAACTGTAAGGAGACCAAGGTCTGCAACAGCAGTCAGGTTAAATGGATGTGGGTTGCAGTAATTTTGCAGAGATGAAGAGGCTTGCATAGGATAGAGTAGCACGGGGAGCTGCATCGAACCAGACTTCAGACTGAAGACCACAGCAACAACATCATTCTACTTGTTGTTGCTGTGGTATTCAGTCCAAAGACTGGTTTGATGCAGCTCCCCGTGCTACTCCATCCTGTGCAAGCTTCTTCATCTCGCAAAATTACTGCAACCCACATCCATTTAACCTGACTACTGTTGCAGACCTTGGTCTCCCTCTACAGCTCATATCCCTCCATCCTCTCCCTCCTTCCCTCCCTCTCCCACCTTCCCCCACACTTATTTCTGTTGCCAACGCGACGGTTGTTTGATACTTATTTGAACAATCCATCTAATTTTCAGCACTCTTCTGCAGCATCGCACTTCGATCTTTCTGTTTTTTTTTCGTCTGAAATGCTTTCGCTCCCGTTTCCCCTCCGGACAAACGCATTCAGGAAAGATTTCCTAATCTGAAATTTGTGTCAGATGCCGACAAATTTCTCCTTTTAGGAAAGACTATTTTTGCTATTCCAGCCCTCATTTTATATCCTCTATCCTCCGGAATATTTTACCCAAGAGGACGCCATCATCATTTAACCATACAGTAAAGCTGTATGTCCTCGGGAAAAATTATGGCTGTAGTTTCCCCTTGCTTTCAGCCGTTCGCAGTACCAGCACAGCATGGCCGTTTTGGTTAGTGTTACAAGGCCAGATCAGTCAATCATCCATCATCATAATTCCAATCCCAAAGAAAGCAGGGGTTGACGGATGTGAAAATTACCGAACTATCAGTTTAATAAGTCACAGCTGCAAAATACTAACGCGAATTCTTTACAGACGAATGGAAAAACTGGTAGAAGCCGTCCTCGGTGAAGATCAGTTTGGATTCCGTAGAAATGTTGGAACCCGTGACGCAATACTGACCTTACGACTTATCTTAGAAGAAAGATTAAGGAAAGGCAAACCTACGTTTCTAGCATTTGTAGACTTAGAGAAAGCTTTTGACAATGTTGACTGGAATACTCTCTTCCAAATTCTAAAGGTGGCAGGGGTAAAATACAGGGAGCGAAAAGCTATTTACAGTTTGTACAGAAACCAGATGACAGTTATAAGAGTCGAGGGGCATGAAAGGGAAGCAGTGGTTGGGAAGGGAGTGAGACAGGGTTGTAGCCTCTCCCCGATGTTTTTCAATCTGTATATTGAGTAAGCAGTAAAGGAAACAAAAGAAAAGTTCGGAGTAGGTATTAAAATCCATGGAGAAGAAATAAAAACTTTGAGGTTCGCCGATGACATTGCAATTCTGTCAGAGACAGCAAAGGACTTGGAGGAGCAGTTGAACGGAATGGACAGTGTGTTGAATGGAGGATATAAGTTGAACATCAACAAAAGCAAAACGAGGATAATGGAATGTAGTCGAATTAAGTCGGGTGATGCTGAGGGAATTAGATTAGGAAATGAGACACTTAAAGTAGTAACGGAGTTTTGCTATTTGGGTAGCAAAATAACTGATGATGGTCGAAATAGAGAAGATATAAAATGTAGACTGGCAATGGCAAGGAAAGCATTTCTGAAGAAGAGAAATTTCTTAACATCGAGTATAGATTTAAGTGTCAGGAAGCCGTTTTTGAAAGTATTTGTATGGAGTGTAGCCATGTATGGAAGTGAAACATGGACGACAAATAGTTTGGACAAGAAGAGAATAGAAGCTTTTGAAATGTGGTGCTACAGAAGAATGCTGAAGATTAGATGGGTAGATCGCATAACTAATGAGGAGGTATTGAATAGAATTGGGGAGGAGTTTGTGGCACAACTTGACTAGAAGAAGGGATCGGTTGGTAGGACATGTTCTGAGGCATCAAGGGATGACATATTTAGCATTGGAGGGCAGCGTGGAGGGTAAAAATCGTAGAGGGAGACCAAGAGATGAATAGACTAAGCAGATTCAGAAGGATGTAGGTTGCAGTAATTAATGGGAGATGAAGAAGCTTGCACAGGATAGAGTAGCGTGGAACTACATCAAACCAGTCTCAGGACTGAAGACCACAACAACAACAACAACATACTTCGGCCATCATCATTTATTTTGTTGCCCAAATAGCAAATTTCGTCTCTTTTCAAGACACTATCCACCTCGATCAGTAGATCTTCGAAGTCCTTTGCCATCTCTGACAGAATTGTTTTCTCATCGGGAAACCGAAAAGTTTTCGTTTCTTCTTCCTGAACTCTAATTACCTTTCTAAATTTTTCATTGGTTCCCTTTGCTGCTTTTGCTCAATGCATAGACAGAATATCATGGCAGGGATGTAAGAACCGTGTCCCATTTCCTTTTTAACAACTGCTTCCGTTTCATGCCCCTCAATTGCAGTTTGGTTCAGTTCAAGCTGTAGATAATTTTTCGCTCCCTGTGTTTTACCCCTTCTACCTCTGGAATTTCGGACACTGTATGTCAGTAACCAATAGGCCAGTAAACATTTTCAGAAGTTTTCTCTAAATCTGCAAATGCTATAAACGTAGGTTTGCCATTCGTGAGTGTGTCTTCTAACACAACTCATAGGTTAGTGTTGCTACGCGTGTTCCTACATTTTTCGGAACGCAAACTGATCTTTGCTGAGTTCGGTTTCGATCAAGTAGTGTGGATGTTAATAATCTTTACAACGTTGAGGTCAAAGTACAGACATAGATGTATGGTATAATTTACATCATCAACAATACGCAGATGGGAGTAATAATGATGGAAGTCAAGAAGGCAAGATATTCAGGTTAGAGTTTACCATTACTATTGTTTCACTTGTACGTGAAATGAAAGAGGGAAAAGTAAGGCTGGAATGGAAACCAATTTTAAAGTCTGCAAACGGCATTGCTCTTTTGGCTGGATGTTAGGAAGAATTCGAAGACCTATTAAAAGAAGAACATACCCAGCACAAACTCCGGCCTAAATGCAAGCTAATGATGAGGACGATAGCGAGTAGGAGAAAGAAGACTTGCTTAACTTATAAAAATCGGAATGACACACTAGTGCAGGAAGTGACGGATTTTTTTCTGTAAAATAAACGCGATAGCTTTGGATGGACGAAGCAGGAGATGAATCAGACGGACACAAGGAAGAAAGATTTATTCAATGAAGGAGTTCTACTAGTTGTCCTAAAGACGACTGTTCCAAAGACGGGACACGTCGATTGTGTGGTGATTTTGATGCTCTATAGTGGTCTAATATTCAAAATGGTTTTGTTCAGATTGACACGTTAAGCCATTTTACAAACCTAACTTTGAACGTAGCCGCTGAGACCAATACATATTCTTAAGCTAATCACGGAAGCTTTCATAACAGCAGGATGATTATAATAATACTTTCACAACTTGAGCCAGTATAGAAGGAGAGCTATTTCCGTTAGGAATATCCAGCCTTATAGGAATGATGTTCAGAATTGTGCTGCAGTATTTGCGCAGCAGTAGTGTTACTGTCATGACTTGCTGTTAAGCACCGTTCCTGGTATGGTACCGTAGGGTTGAAACACAGGCGTCAGTGTGCCTTACAGTTGCAGGCAGTCAACGTGGGTCTGCACAAGGTGAACAGGGCTTCACTCTAAAGCTGTGTTGCAAAACAACAGCAATAGTGCTGCTGCTCTTCGCGAGTATGGATGCACTAAAGGAATCCGGAGACTCCCTCTTTCCGCTCCGGGATTAAAGAACGTGATTTGGAAATTCGAATTAACTGGCGATTAGTGAATTGCTTCTGGAAGCGGCCGACGGCCTATTGCGCCACAAATTATTGATGAAGTTACTGTTGCCATGACTGAGGATGCTGCACTCAATTGCGATCTTCAAGCAGTGCACGAGCTGTGTCTCGGCAGTTGAACGTTCTATGGTCCACCGTTGTTTCGGGCAGCAGCAGAGCGATCTCTATTGCAGCTCCAAGCTGTCGTGGATGATTTTAACCTAAAAAGTATACATGGTACGCAATAACTGGTGTTAGCCTGTCATGTTCGAGCTATAATGTGTTTCTTTCAACGGTTTATTCGTAATTTCTCAAACAGATGTCTTACAAAGTTTCATTGTACTACGTCATTCGTTTGTCATGGAGGCACTCTCAAGTAGCGAAAATTTAATTTCAAACGCCCTGTGCTTTCTTTGACGCATTTTAGAGGCGTGAAACCAGGTGATGCACCGTAAGTTTCTGGCAGATATTTCGGAACATGTTTTCCAATTGGTCTGTTGCCGTCTTGTGTTTCATTGTGTTCAAACTCAATATTTTCTGTTCCCCGTATTTTCTGCACACATAAATATTGGCTATATCGTTTATTTTTGCCATTTGGAAAGAAAGATAAACCGGCAACACGAATACTAATTGCTTATCGAAAAATGAACAGTTATTGATTAACATGTGTAAAAAGTAAATGGAGACGTGTAAATCCTATACGCAGATGGGTTCTTTCGAAGGAGATAGAAGGAATGTTTCATAGGCATTTGTGTACTGTATATGCAAGCAAACCAGCATCGACAACGATAGTTCATGTATACATGCTGACGTCGCAAGCCGAAGATGAAGAGAAAAAGTATTCGAGGATACTGAACGGGTTACTCAGCACGTAAAGGAAGATGCAAATCTAACAGTCATGGGGGATTAGAATGCGGTTGTAGGGGAAGGAGTAGACGAAAGGGTTAAGGGAGGATAAGGGCTTGATACTAAGAGTGAGAGAAAAGAAAGACTAGTTGTGTTCTGGCATACATTTCAGCTACTGATAGAGAATACTATGTTCAAGAATCACAAGAGGAGGTATTACTTGGAGAAGTCCGAGATAGACGGGAAGATTTCTGTTCGATTACATTCTTATCAGGCAGAGGTTCTGAAATCAGATATTTGATTGCAAAGCGTGTCCAGGGGTAGATACAGACTCAGATCACAATTAAAACCAAGGGTACTAACATTAAGAGTGGAATGGGATTTCCACTTTTAACTGCAGAGGAGACCGCATAGGTGGAAAGAGCACGTTGAAGGTGTTTATGAGGGGAAGACTTGTCTGACGACGTGATAAAAGAAGAAACAGGAATCGATATAGAAGAGATAGGGGATCCAGTATTAGAATGAGAATTTAAAGAGCTTTGTGAGACTCAAGATCGAATAAGGCACAAGGGATGGATTACGTTCCATCAGAAATTCTAAAATGATTGGGGGAAGTGGCAACAAGACGACTAATCACTGCGAGAATGGAAAAGGGATTGAGGATTTGTTAGATGACGATCAGTTTGGCTTTAGGAAAAGTAAATACGCCAGAGAGGCAATTCTGACATTGCGGTTGATATTGGAAGCAAGGTTAAGGAAAAATCAAGACGCGTTCATAGGATTTGTCGATCTGGAAAAGGTGTTCGACAATGTCCAAATGGTGCAAGTTGTTCGAAATTCTGAGAAAAGCAGGGCTAAGCTAAGGGAAAACGTGTAATATACAGTATGTGCAAGAGCCAAGAGGGAACAACAATGGTGGATGACCAAGAACGAAGTGCTCCAATTAAAACAGGTGTAAGACGGGGATATCGTCTTTCGCCCCTATTATTCAATCTATACGTCGAGGAAGCAGTGACGGAAATAGAAGAAGGGTTCGAGTGTAGAATTAAAATTCAAGGTGAAGGGATATCAATGATACGATTCGCTGATGACATCGCACTCCTGAGTGAAAGGGCAGAAGAATTACCGGATTTTCTGAATGGAATGAACAGTCTAATGAGTGCAGAATATGGATTGAGAGTAAATCGAAGAAAAACGAAAATAATGAGATGTAGCAGAAATGAGAACAACGAGAAACTTAACATAAGGCGTGACAACCAAGAAGTATATGGAGTTAAGAAATTCTCCTATCTAGGCAGCAAAATAAACAATGACGGACGGAGCAAGGAAGACATAAAAAGTAGATTACCACTGGCAAAAAAAGGCATTCGTTCTAGGAGAAGTCTGCTAGTATCAAACACAGGCCTTAATTTGGGGAAGAAATTTCTGGGAATGTA
Source organism: Schistocerca nitens (assembly GCF_023898315.1). NCBI lineage: Eukaryota > Metazoa > Arthropoda > Insecta > Orthoptera > Acrididae > Schistocerca > Schistocerca nitens. The sequence continues at coordinate 652,140,825 of NC_064615.1, read as the reverse complement.
CGTTTGGAGCACAGCATTGTATGGTAGTGAAACAAGGAACATGGCAAAACTGGAAAAGAAGAGAATAGAAGCATTTGAGACGTGATGCGACAGAAGAGAGTTGTAAATTGGGTGGACTGATAAAGTAAGGAGTGAGAAGGTTCTCCGGCGGATCTGAAAGAAAAGGAATGTACGGAAAACACTAACAAGAAGAGACAGTATGGTAGGACATCTGTTAAGACATCAGGGAACAGCTTTCATTTCATTGTGTTAGAGGAAGCTGTGAGGGTAAAAATTGTAGAGGAAGTCAAAGATGGGAATACACTCAGCAAATAGTTTAGTACGTAGGTTGCAAGTTCTGTTCTAAGGTCAAGAGGTTGTTGAAGGAGAGGAACTTTTGGAGAGTCACATCAAACCAGTCAGAGGACTGTGACGAAAAAAAAAAAGAAAAAAGAAAAGAAAGCTTAACGAGCATCCACCAATTGCTGCCTTGCTGCCTCCCACTATCTCATAGAAGCGAGAATTTTCCTTCCTAGTTCCGTTACTGCCAGACACGGATACCGCAATTTTCCCGCACACCGTGCGTCTCAGAAAGTTACGTCCCTGTTGTGTTCCGTGACGTGCTTTTCTTAGAACCCCCTATTTCCCAGTACTCCGTCGAATTAAGTTTTCCCTGTTGTCGGAAGAGGATAAAAACCCTTCTGGAAAGAAAAATTGCTGTAGGATGATTCCTGTCGTATGACTCAGTCAAAAAAGTTAACTAGTTTCCATACGTTTGGAAAGAAGTAGTAATTAAATTGGAAAAAGAACTGAAGCGAAAGTTGAGTACGGTGTTGCTACCACGGTCCTGCAGAGAAATATGAAATGCAGATACCGCAGTTCTGCATACTGGTAGCGTTTTGTGTACACAGTATGAGAATGCAGCATGCCATCTGATATGGCGATAGCGGGAGAAGAGTGGTCAAGCACCAGTCTTGGTCGATTGACTTTAAGGCATTATTTTCTAGACGTAAAGCTTCTAACAAGCATTTCAGTTAAGGCAAAGATCACGATCTGAAACATCAGTCATTTCGCTGTTCACGGACTCGTATAGCATTATCTGACGAAAGGACGATCAGTGGCTAGAATAGATGCCGATGTCATACATTTGCTGCAATGTACTCGAAAAAACGAGTCTTCGACTCCTCGACTACGCTCTGTCTTTTGTTATATCCGATAGAGAAGTAAAATTGGTGCTTGCTGTTCACGAACGATCGTATGTGGGACCTTAGTAAGACGAATTCAACATAAAGGAAGGCGCTTAGTGTGTTGTGGAGTACGGGAACATGGCCATGTTCCAAGGGGGCATCTCAGTTTGTAAATGCGTAGTTTCGGCTGTGTGAAGCACCGAAGTAGGATAACGGTGGTTAGGATAGCGGTGTCGTCAGTGTGTGATGTGCCTACGTTTATTTGAAAAGCCTTTACTAACAATTTTTAAATCGTATCGATGATCGACCAGCCACGTACAAATATTCCTGTAAATCTATTTGAGCTTTCCTCATCTCTCACTTCCATTTACTTAATAGTTTTGGAGCATATGAAAATTTTAAAGCTATCTTCCATGATGTCAGCTACTGTGAATGTGTGGGATATCATGGGTGAGATTGGGGGAGAGAGAGTGCGATTTTGTCCCAGATGGCTTTCTATCTCTTTTGTTGCGTTTTGGTTTTGGATACCGATAACCTTGTCGTTGAGCGCCCCAAACACACACACACACACACAAGCATACGATTTTGGATCGCTTTTCCACTACTACCGTGGATATACTTTTCTTGTGCTGGTTGGTTTGGTTATAATCCACGGTTGCAGATCCATGGACTTTTTATTGGCGTGTTCTTATACAAAAGAAACAAAATCTTTGTATAATGTTTATTTATTATTGTCCACTACAAAAACAAATGAAGTGTCACAAAATTTTAAGTTATAGTGGTGGCCAGTTTTGTGGATAATTCTGTGCATCTAAATTGCATTCGGAGCCCTTCGAAAATTACCGTCTCTGTTCACATGCAAGCAGTGTTTATAATACACAGATTGAACCAATTTGGAAAAGGCGCCGGAAGGGCTAAAACACACACAAAAAACCAGTCACCAGAAAAATTCCAGGCTAAAGAAGTCAGAGGATTACGAAGCTAACATTGAATTTTATCTAGATCAAGGCCTAATTTCGGCCGGAATGGGGTTCGGGCGCCACCCAGAGACACTTTTTTTTTTTTTAAGCTCACTGGCATAGGCCGAAACTGGAGATTTAAAATAATATACATGTATTAAATTGCAATTGCGCCGACACCAGTGAACATGACAACTGGTGACCAACGTGATGCGATGGGCGGAGGCGGAGTGGGGGGCAGAGGAGGAGGGACATTGTACAGTTGAGGAAGTGCATTCTCCACATCTAAAATTTTAGCTCGGTCTAGGCAAAGTATAATAAGAGCTATAGATGTACTTTTTTGGAAGTTTTGATTAAGTGGTACTAATTAAAACATCGTGTTATAAGTGAAACTAATCATAATCGAGCTATTTTGACCTCTTGCATCGACTGAAATATCTCATGTCCTTTAATAATTTTTCTAAAAAATTTGAAAATGAAGATAAGAAGTATTCACATACTGAGATTTTCACTCTGCAGCGGAGTCTGTGCTAATATGAAACTTCCTGGCAGATTAAAACTGTGTGCCGGACCGAGACTCGAACTCAGGACCTTTGCCTTTCGCGGGCAAGAGCTCTACGATTTTTTTCCCACTTTGTTCGTTGTTTATCGTTGTGTTTGGTCGTTGCAGACGTCACATGTCATCCGTTCACGTTCGTTTGTTGATCCTTCAACTCAGTTTTTTTTATTACACGGGCCAACCGGCTCTCTGACCGAACACGCTGAGCTACCGTGCCGGCTTACCATATGAGCTATCCAAGCACGACTGACGACCTTTCCTCACAGCTTCAGTTCTGCCTGTACCTCGTCTCCTACCTTCCAAACTTCACAGAAGTTCCAGAACGAGATTTTCACTCTGCAGCGGAGTGTGCGCTGATATGAAACTTCCTGGCAGATTAAAACTGTGTGCCCGACCGAGACTCGAACTTGGGACCTTTGCCTTTCGCGGGCAAGTGCTCTACCAACTGAGCTACCGAAGCACGACTCACGCCCGGTACTCACAGCTTTACTTCTGCCAGTACCTCGTCTCCTACCTTCCAAACTTTACAGAAGCTCTGCTGCGAACAATGCAGAACTAGCACTCCTGAAAGAAAGGATATAGTGGAGACATGGCTTAGCCACAGCCTGGGGGATGTTTCCAGAACGAGATTTTCACTCTGCAGCGGAGTGTGCGCTGATATGAAACTTCCTGGCAGATTAAAACTGTGTGCCCGACCGAGACTCGAACTCGGGACCTTTGCCTTTCGCGGGCAAGTGCTCTACCAACTGAGCTACCGAAGCACGACTCACGCCCGGTACTCACAGCTTTACTTCTGCCAGTATCTCGTCTCCTACCTTCCAAACTTTACAGAAGCTCTCCTGCGAACAATGCAGAACTAGCACTCCTGAAAGAAAGGATATAGCGGAGACATGGCTTAGCCAGAGCCTGGGGGATGTTTCCAGAACGAGATTTTCACTCTGCAGCGGAGTGTGCGCTGATATGAAACTTCCTGGCAGATTAAAACTGTGTGCCCGACCGAGACTCGAACTCAGGACCTTTGCCTTTCGCGGGCAAGTGCTCTACCATCTGAGCTACCCAAGCACGACTCACGACCCGTCCTCACAGCTTCAAAATGTGAAGTTTGGAAGGTAGGAGACCAGGTACTGGCATAATTGAAGCTGTAAGGGCGGGTCGTGAGTCGTGCTTGTGTAGCTCAGATGGTAGAGCACTTGCCCGCGAAAGGCAAAGGTCCCGAGTTCGAGTCTCTGTCCGGCACACAGTTTTAATCTGCCAGGAAGTTTCAAGTATTCACATATGAGGCTTTGCAGGATTAGCTCATGAAATCTAGCCTCCACTAAACCTGTTACATCCTTGCGAATAAGAGGTTGTTCTGACCGTCGTGCATATTAGTGAAGTTGTGAATAATCTAAAAAAGAAATCAAATATGCAGTAGAAAGATGTACAAGTAGGAAGATCAATAATCAAAGGGGTGTGTAACTTCTAGAAATTGTACGTAGTGGCCGTAAGTGTGTTTGTTGCATCAGAACCAACTTACATGACATAAAATTTTAAGGTGTACTTTACAAAGAAATTTCATCTAAAGCACTCGATTTGGAATAGATCAAATGTTCGCAATCGATATACGATTTATGAAAAAAGCATCGAGTTCCGTGTATCAATAACGTGTTTTCGATCAGAATTACTTACACAATTCATTATCTATCATTCTTAAATTAAAGCACCAACTGCGCCAGCAGGACACCTGGTACGATGAACTTGGTCATTTTTCAAGACAGAGCCAACAAATGGTTCAAATGGCTCTGAGCACTATGGGACTTACCGGTAAAATCTGAGGTCATCAGTCCCCTAGGCTTAAACTGCTTAAGCCTAACCAACCTAAGGACATCACACACATCCATGCCGTAGGCAGGATTCGAAGCTGCGACAGTAGCAGCAGCGCGGTTCTGGACTGAAGCGCCTAGTACCGCCTAGTACCGCTCGGTCACAGCGGCCGGCCAGAACCAACATGCATGTGTCCAAAGAAACAGGCGACTGCAGTCGTTATTAAAAAAATAAAATATATTCACAGTGGGTAACCATCAGTGGGTAACCATCAGCTTTATAATGAAAGACAACAATGTGCCTGCAACCTGCACTAGTACATTCATAATGTATATTCCCATATAGGGAATTAAAATGTGTCCTCTGTACAGGAATATACATAAAGACAGTACGAATGCGTCTTTGAGACACATGGTTGACGACGTTTGAGTGTGGCCGTGAGTCGTGCTCGGATAGCCTAATTGTAAGTTGATCATTCGCAATAAGTGGGACACCCAGGTTCGAGTCCCAGTCCGGCACAAATTTTCTTCGTCGTCATTCCATTATACAGTTGATGGTTGCCCATATTCGCAAATATTAATATGTTTCATGTATTCTATATTGAAACTTCTCCCGGTGATAATTTTTTTGCATTTTATTAAGAGAAATACAAATATTTATTGCCAGATAGTTGAAGTTTATCGTTAAGTGGCTTAAGAGCTTACAATGAGTTCAGTTTGGATACTGAATGACAAAAGTAAATGGTATTTCGTAAGAGCCGATCTTCATCTATGTATCAAACTCATGATGTTCTGTTAATAAATTTTAATGTAAAGAGCTTATATTCTTCGTTTCACCCACTCATCAATTTGTTGTTATGATCGCCAAAAGTTCTATGCATTTCGTTACTATGTCGCTAAGCGACTACGTATTACACCATGCACAGTTACGATATGTAGTGAGAAAGCTTTGAGCACTTCATCAAAATGATTTATGAACAGGATGTCGCTGTGCATATTCAATTTTGACCCTCTGCGATCTTTGTTACTTTTAAAACGGAATTTTTACAAATTAAAAAAAGAAACATTTGAGCCACAGCAGGACCGGTGACTGTACCCATATTACAACTCCCTACTGCAGCCCGCACCGGTCTCCTGACTCCACATTGCGGGAACGCGCTGTTCTCTGAGTGGTCCATTTTAATGATGACCAACTAGAGTTGTACATGTTCTCTTATAGCGAAGAAAGTTCGCTAACTTACTAATCATGACTCGTAAATGGAATATACGTTAACTGCAAAAATATTATTTCAGAACGCTGAATGAACTTCAAGAAACCACATCTCTACCCGTCTTGCGGCCTGGCGTAAAGATAGTTATTTTCATTCTGATGTTGATAATGGCGTGGTTAATAGGTAATATCTGATTGCACATGTGTGTAATTGTCTCAGAAAGGTTGAGATGCACAGGTGTATGTGCTTCATTACTGCTCCATACACGCTCAATATGACTTTGTTTTTGTTATTTCAATTTCTCCATTACAAAAATGTTCTATATCGAATATACAATCTCCATTTGTATCTGTGATTTCGTATCATAGTTATGCTTCGTCATGTGATCTGTTCTTCCTTTTTTCACATTCTATGTCCATATTTTGGAATTATAGCTATTTCTGTGACTTTTCCTTGATTTGTGGAAACAAATATAGTAGTTTAATAACTTTGGTTACATATTTAGAAGATAATATTCATGATAAACTTTACTTTTTAGAAAGATTCACATGAAATTGTTTTTGTGTTTATTGATCACAGAAGTTTTGCTGTATGTCGACACACACAGATATAGATCAAGCCACAGTAAACTGTAAATGTTTGAGGTACACATATAAATATAAACTGTTTTTGAATATTCAATAAACTGAGGCACGTTATTTATGTTGAGTAATTATTTTTGCAATATGTTTTTAAATGAGTCAGTAAGCTTTGCAGATTTATGTTTAGCTCTTAATATACCCACAATTAAATTAGGCACACATTTTAATAAATATATCATATTAAGATATCCGCAGTTACATCAAACAAGTCACACCCAAGTTCGTTACATTAGTGTGATCCTTTACGTATATATTGATTAAATATAAATATATCACTGGAATGACGTGGTTGATGATGACAGATATCTGTATTTTTTGTAGGAAAATGCTAAGCCTCGGTTATAAAACACTCTGTTTCATACAGAAAAGTTATATTGTCATATGACTAGTAGCGGAAGAGAGAGGTCTTTATTTATCATAAGTATAGTGTTCTGCATAGTAAATATCTTTCAGTGGCATGTACCACAAAGTGGAAAGCAGTAGGCCGGCCGAAGTGGCCGTGCGGTTCTAGTCGCTGCAGTCTGGAACCGCGAGACCGCTACGGTCGCAGGTTCGAATCCTGCCTCGGGCATGGATGTGTGTGATGTCTTTAGGTTAGTTAGGTTTAACTAGTTCTAAGTTCTAGGGGACTAATGACCTCAGAAGTTGAGTCCCATAGTGCTCAGAGCCATTTGAACCAGCCATTTTTGGAAAGCAGTAAGCGATCACCGAGTGCAAAAGTGTGAAATATACATATTTTAATATCTCTGTGCCTCGGCATTTAGTATGTTTCAGAAAGTTATTGAAGGAACAGCCTAGTCTAATTAATAATTTATCTTTGTGTTTGACCCACTGCCGTATGTTATCGGGCAACCACCTAAGAAATTTTTTGGTTATCTCTTAGTTAATGGGCACATTCTCAATTCTCACATCATTTGTCGTCGACGATACCATCTGTGATGAACAAAAATCTGTACAAACTGGTTTGTCTTTGTACAGCAGCAATTCATTTGTGCTTACCAATTTAGTAGTTTGCAGTTTGTGTCATAAATTATTTTCTTGAACTTACGAGCAAAGTGATTTTAAGACATGAGGTTAGTATCATCGGTGAACGTTACTATTAGATCCTTATCTTTGGCTCATCACTGACAAATCTATTAAGTAAAACTAGACGAAGCTTGGGATACGTTGAGCCTTATTACTTGGTCCTTTGTATTCTTTCGTCAATGCATACACCCATTACAATATATCTATTACACTAAGATTGTAGTTTCTAATCGATATTCAAGAATTCCTGTGGCGCGGAAGAGATTGTTAATGAGTAATAACTTCAGACTACAGCTGAAAACATTACTGATCTCAGACGTTTCATTTACATTAGCAGTTTCACATAGTGTCTTATAACTGTACGTTCCGTTCAGTATAACCGATGAATTAATTAGAGGGTAGTGCAATTCATATTTTTCTTCTAGTATTAAGTTTGTGAATATCTCTCTTACTCTCATACTCAAGCAGTCTTTTGAGAACAAATTTCATAAGTGGGTTAATGTGAAGTGAGAGAGTACACGCAACTGCTTAAACAGTTACGAGGACATCTACATCTACACATTCATTTATGTAAATAAATAATGTAGGTATGTGAACCTCAAATATAAATACCTTTCTTTTGCGCTAATTAAAATTTTTATGGCTGAGGAGTAAACCCAAAATATTATCCTGTAGGACAGCAATTAATAAAAAATGTAAAATATAGTAACGTACTGATTTATATACCTCTAAAATTAGCAGTTATTTCAATTCTAAAAGTAGATGAACCTAAACATTTCAGCTGGTATACTATATGAATTTTCCAGTTTTCGTATCTGTCAGTGTAAACACCCATGAAATTGGAACTTTGTTATCTTGTTCTGTTAATCTGTTTCGGTATACTACTTTAATCAAAATAAATGAATTTTGTTCAGTACCAAATTTGGTAAACTCTGTTTTATCGAAGTTTGGAGCAAGTTCAGATACACAAAAAGAGCCAATAACTTTAACAACACTTAATTTGATAGGTTTGGAAAATAACAGCCGTGAACTGCAGAGTGAAAGGTTTACTAACCCTCTGCCATGTTTTCAACTAAGTAACATAAATTTGTTTTCTTGAGAAGGAAAATGGACTCGTAAAATCATCATATGGCATAAGCGATTGTTGGAGCCCTAATGCTCTTGTGTAGTACAATATGCATCTCACCCCCAAATATCTATAGTTAAAATGCATAACTGAATATAGCAGTCGAATGCTGTAAGGCTTTGTTGTAAATTTTTACAATAAAACACGAATGACATTGGCCCCAGCAGATATTTAGTATGAGATGCACAAGGCTAGTGACATGATGTTTTCTTTATGCTTCTTTGCTCGGCAGTATCACCTGTAGCACCGATTGATTCTGTCTCATGATCCTTAAAAGCTAGTTACTGATTAAACATTGAGCAACATCAGTATTGGACGCGTTGCTGAACCCTGTGGAACATCACTTGTAATTTCTCACCATGTAGATGATTTAATGTCTCTCTGTGAATCAGCTGCGCAACATAGTGTAACTGTATGTATCTACATCTTTAGCTATATGTATACAACGGAACCCACCTAAAGGTGTGTGACGGAGGGCACTTTGTCAACGACTGTCACTTCTCACCTTTTCTGTTACAGTCACGATTAGTCCGCGGGAAGAACGCTTACTGTTAAGCCAGCGTATGAGCTCGAATTTCTCTAATTTTACCTTCATAATCTTCTCGCTAATTATAAGCAGGAACAATCCTGTTTCGTAATTAAAACAAAACCTAGGCGTGTACTAAAAGAGAATCCCATAGATAATACTCTATGTGATCAAAAGTATCCGGACACCTGACTGAAAATGACTTACAAGTTCGTGGCGCCCTCCATCGGCAATGCTTGAATTCAGTACGGTGTTGGCCCACCCTTAGCCGTAATGACAGCTTCCACTCTCGCAGGCATACTTTCAATCAGGTGCTGGAAAGTTTCTTGGGGAATGGCAGCCCATTCTTCACGGAGTGCTGCACTGAGGTATCGATGTTGGCTGATGAGGCCTGGTACGAAATCGGTGTTCCAAAACATTCCAAAGGTATTCTATAGGATTCAGTTCAGGATCCTGTGCAGGCCAGTTCATTTCAGGGATGTTGTTGTCATGTAACTACAACACCACAGGCCGTACATTCTGAACAGGTGCTCGATCGTGTTGAAAGATGCAGTCGCTATCCCCGAATTGCTCTCTAACAGTGAGAAGCAAGAAGGTGCTTAAAACATCAATGTAGGCCTGTGTTGTGATAGTGCCACGCAAAACAAGGAGTGCAATCCCCTCCATGAAAAACACGACCATACCATAACACCACCGCCTCCGAATTTTAGTCTTGGCGCTACAGAGACTGGCAGATAACGCTCACTGGGCATTCGCCATATCCACACCCTTCCATCTGATCGCCACATTGTGTACCGTGTTTCGTCCCTCTATACAACGTTTTTTCATTGTTGAATCGTCCAATGTTTACGCTCCTTACACCAAGCGAGGCGTTGTTTGGCATTTATCGGCGTGATGTGTGGCTATGAGCAGGCGCTCGATAATGAAATCCAAGTTTTCTCACCTCCCGTCTAACTGTCATAGAACTTGCAGCGGATCCTGATGCAGTTTGGAATTCCTGTGTGATGGTCTGGATAGATGTCTGCCTATTACACATTGCGACCCTCTTCAACTGTCGGCGGTCTCTACCAGTCAACAGACGAGGTCTTCCTGTACACTTTTGTGGTGTACGTGTACCTTCACGTTTCCACTTCACTATCACATCGGAAACAGTGGACCTAGGGATGTTTAGGAGTGTGGAAATCTCGCGTACGGTCGTATGACACAAGTGACACCCAATCACCTGACCACGTTCGAGGCCCGTGAGCTCCGCGGAGCGCCCCATTCTGCCCTCTCACGATGTCTAACGACTACTGAGTCGCTGGTATGGAGTACCTGGCAGTAGGTGGCAGCACAATGCACTTAATATAACTTTTTTTTTAGGGTGTTCAAAATGGTTCAAATGGCTCTGAGCACTGTGGGACTTAACATCTGTGGTCATCAGTTCCCTAGAACTTAGAACTACTTAAACCTAACTAGCCTAAGGACATCACACATATCCTTGCCAGAGGCAGGATTCGAACCTGCGACCGTAGCAGTCGCGCGGTTCCGGACTGAGCGCCTAGAACCGCTAGACCACCGACGCTGGCTTTTGAGGGTGTCCGGATACTTTTGATCACACAGTGTATTTTCTTCAATAGGGAGTTACGGCTTGCATTTCGAAATGTATTGAGTAAGTAAGAGAACAAAAGTGAGTGATTGGTGCCTGTCTCGGACGAAACAGCGATTTTCTTTGGTTCAGTGTTGGCGGTGCTCTGCTCCCTCAGCGATTGGTGTGGGTGATGCCGCCTGAGCCGCTCGTGAGCTAGAGCGCGTGCAGGCATTCCCGGCCACACATGTGCGCCCGCCGCTGACTCAGAAGCCTGCGTGGCAGCTGCGCGCGCGCGCACACACACACACACACACACACACACACACACACACACACACACACACACGCACGCACATACACACACACACACACACAGACACACACACACACGCACATACACACACACACACACACACACACACACACACACACACACACACGCACATACACACACACACACGTAGCCACACGTTGGCCGCCGCGGAGCGCGAACTCACTCATAAATTAGGTGGGATATTTGTCGGCGCTGCCTTCTTGCGTGCCGGAGTGCTCCGCAAACAGCTTTCCGGCCGCAGTCTCTTTCTTCCTCCCCGCCTGGGAACGGGTGCACCAGCGGCGGGCGCACAGCGCTAGGGGCTTTTTGCGAAGACGTGCGTCGCCTGCGTCTGTCGAGTGACGCGCGCCGGCCCTGCGGTCTGCGACGTCGCGTGTTCGCCTCGAGTCGACCGTTCGTAGCTGTTCACCAGGCGACCACATCTGAAAACGGGCATTGGGAACCAAAAATACTGGTGGTTATTCAAATAAATTAAATTACCCGACAAAAACAGACATGGTCGGATGCCAGTGTAACATCGCACATATACACTCCATCGTCGGGTATGTAAATAGTTAGAGTTTCAGTAATCTGTAGAACAGCCACCACACTGCATTAGTGTTGTTGCCAGGCTTCGCAGAGTGTGTGCTACCCGACCACGATATTATTGCACTTGGCCTCCCGTAGCCGTTTTCGGAAACACTCGGTGACGTTACGGTAAACAAGTACAGTGGTGAGTAAGGACAATGTATCGCACTGTGAATGATTTCAAGACAGTTCTCCATACACACTGAGATGAGAAAAGTCACTGGATAGCGATATGCACACATACAGATGGCGGTAGCTTCGCGTACACAAGGTATAAAAGGGCAGTGCATTAGCGGAGCTGTCATTTGTACTCAGGTATTTCACGTGAAAAGTATTCCGACGTTGTTATGGCCGCACGAAGTTAATTACACAATTTGAACGCCGAATTGTAGTTGGAGCTAGACGCATGTGACATTTCATTTCGGAAATAATTAAGGAATTCAATATTCCGAAAGCCACACTGTCAAGCGTGCGCCAAGAATACCAAATTTCAGGTATTACGTCTCGCTAGGGTCAACGCAATGACCGACGGCCTTCACTTAACGACCGAGAGCAGCGGCGTTTGTGCAGAGTTGTCAGTGGTAACAGACAAACAACACTGCTTGAAATAACCGCAGAAATCAATATGGGATGTACGCCGAACATATCTGTTAGGACAGTGCGGCCAAATTTGGCGTTAATGGCCTTAGCTAACAGCAAACAGCAAACAGCTCTCAACCATATCGGTTTGACCCTAGACGACTGGAAAACTGTAGCCTGGTTATGAGTTCCGATTTCAGTTGGTGAGAGCTGATGGTAGGAGTCAAGTATGGCGCAGACCCCACGAAGCGAAGGACCCCAGTTGTCAACAAGGCACTGTGCAAGCTGCTGGTGGTTCCATAAAGATGTGGGCTGTGATTTCATGGAATGGACTGCGTCTTCTCGTTATGTTCGGCTACTTAGAGTTCGTTTGCAGCTATTCATAGACTTCATGTTCCCAAACAACAATGGAATTTACATGGGTGACAATGCGCCATGTTACCAGACCACAGTTGTTTGCGATTGGTTTCAACATTCTATAGAATTTGAGCCAATGAGCTGGTCGTCCAGATCGCCTGACATGGATCGTCACAAATATTTATGGGACATTGTCGACAAGTCAGCTCGTGCACAAAATCCTGCACCGGCAACACTTTCGGTATTTTGGACAGCAATAGAGGCAGCATGGCTCAATATTTCTGCAGAGGACTTTCAGTGAATGTCGAGTCCACGTCACGTCGAGTTGCTGCAGAAGGAGGTACCGACACGATGTTAGGAGGTATTCCGTGACTTTTGTCGCCACAGTGTATTATCAAGTGGTTCAGCGTGTCTTTGTGAAAATCGCGATAAAAACTCGTGATAAGCTGGCCGAAGCAGTCTCACTCTCAGGTGCAATAATACTGTGGGGCGACTAATAAAAGGCGTTAACAGCGTCAGATGTTGAATGATCACTGTGAAGGAAATGGAGATGCTGCTCATTTGTGTGAGACAGCGTTATCAGCAGCTGATGCAATTTGAAAGGGGCGTCTTTGTTCAAATGGTTCAAATGGCTCTGAGCACTATGGGACTTAACATCTGAGGTCATCAGGACACCACACTCATCCATGCCCGAGGCAGGATTCGAACCTGCGACCGTAGCGGAAGCGCGCTACCAGACTGTAGCGCCTAGAACCGCTCGGCCACCCTGGCCGGCGGCGTCTTTGTGGGTCTCCATTTAACCAGCCGACCCAATGGTGTAATATCCAGGTTTGTGGGGCAATGGGGTGTGACAGTGTTTCGATGCTGGACTGAATGGGAATGTGAGGGTTGGCACACTCGTCAGCAAGGTTCTGGTCGTCTGCGCCTGACCACCACGAGGGAGGATCGCCTTATTGTGCTCCAAGGACATAATAACCTCTTCACTCCTGCGCCTGCCATTCGACAAGGAGTAATAGATCCCTGCAATATTCTGCGTCATACCGCACCATTGGTTGGATACTAGCGGCAACTGAACTACAGAATTATCGGCAAATACGTAGCAACACACACTAACGGTTGCGTTTTCAGAGGCGCCTTGGCCAGGAAACATTGACTTCAGATGAATGGCGTAGCAATACAAAGACTCGCTGCTCATTCCACAGATGCCTCTATTACGAGAAAAATATAAAAGAAATGTTTTTCTGAAAACTGTTTTACAAACAAGATCAAAGTGAGAAACTGTTAATGTATGTAAAGATGTATGTATAAAATAGGTAAGCAGTTATTACATTTTCATGCTTGGTTAGTTGCGTAGTATTTGAAAAGCTCTTTGACTCGTTACCTGCATCTCTAATTAATTATATAAAACTGTCAAATATATCTCGACTTACAGTGACGTTGTTCGCTCTTCTCTTTTTCGTGTCACGTAACGTTGCAAATGAGCGAATGTGATAACTGTCTGCAGCATGCGATTTACTAGGATATCTTGTAAGAAAGTAATTTTGTCACTGTAAATCATGACTTCAGTGTCCTGTTTCCTAAAACTTATACATATTATTTTAAAAGCAAAATATATAGAGGAATGGCTGCATCCGGCATGAATATACAAACAACACTCATGTTAAAGATGTCCTCTGTATGCACGTATGCCGGCCGGAGTGGCCATGCGGTTCTAGGCGCTACAGTCTGGAACCGAGTGACCGCTACGGACGCAGGAGTATTGGAACAAGGCCGGTCCCATCCCATTGCCGGTACCATTCCAAAGTACCGTTATCCATGATGGCGGCCATGGCATCAGAGACCCTCGCCTACATATACACGCTAGGTATGAAATGTTTTCATAGCACCGCCACCATTCCAAAGCACTGTTATTCGACAACAACAAGGTCGCACCCAGTGTATCCACCACGTGGTGCGTGTCTAGTACCTATTGCCGTGGCGCGGTGCGATAGAGAGAGAGAGAGAGATAGCGTCATCTCTGTATGTCACAACCCCGCGCTTACATACACGCGCTAGGCAGGACCTAGACAAATCAGTGCACGGTCCACCTCACTCTCACACTGCTCGTATACTTCGTTCGTCCAGTACTTGTCACGTCTTCGTAATTAAACGTGCAAAAATGAAGCGTTTACGATCCGCCAGCGGCAGCAGCAGCAAACGTGCTCATGTGGACGAAGTTCCCTCGTGGTTTTCGTCTGCTGTCTCGCTCGTCGTCAGCTGGCCAGTCACCGCCACAAAGTGTAACTGCACTCATTAAGGATATGATATTTTATACATGATTACTTATTGCCTAAGCCACTTCCTCTTACGTCATCACGTACAATACATTACAATTATTTTACAGAAATACATTTCTTAAACAAAATTTTCAAAACAAAATTATAAAAACAATCATGATGGTCTGTTCCTGTGGATAAAATAAACGTTTATTAATTTAGTCATCCTATCACCACATGGTCTCTAACTACTAATTTCTCTATTTCTACTTTCTACAGTTGACGTCAACATGCTACTACTACATGCCGTGACCTTTTATAGTAAACTCCTTTCCCTGGCGTCGCTCAGTTGCTGCTATTATCTGTGAACAATTAAAAACATTTGTTGCACATTATTGTAGGTTACTGTAACTCCGAATTTCTCCGATACCCCTTTGATGTTGTGCTTGTTTGACTGGTTATGGCATTGGTCTTCCTCTCGTAGTCTGCTTCTGTCTGTAACAGTAGGCTCAATTCAACGTCATGCTTATCTGTTGAACAAAACAAGAGTTAGTTTTGCACGTTACAGCAAGTAAAAATCAGCGACAGTGGTGTAACCTCCCCACAGAAATTTCGAAAGACAATACTTAATAGAAATGGAGCCAAGTGTAACCTTCCCGCAAAAATATTAATGACAAAGACAATTAAGCAAAAATTAGCAATCTGACCCAAGTATAAGCTCCCATAAAATAATGAAACATGATCTCATGACAAAGAAAGTACAGTGTTAATCAAAAGTCAATTAAACCGAAATGTCGGTCTTTGGCCCTGTGCAAAAATCAGAATTAATTTCTTACCTTAGTAAAACTGCATGTGAAATATCTGCTCTTATTCTGCGCCACAGCTTGCAGCAGATGCATTGCAATAACTAAATTTTCTTGAAGTTAATTGAAATTTTTTGTTTAAAGGAAATGGAAGGAAATCGAATGATTCTTTAGTTAGAAATTGCTTTGAAATCAGATTATTATTAGGGCGATTTGAAAATTAATTACAACGAATATAGATTAGATTATGTGATGAGCGCAAAGCTGTATGAATACTTATTTAATAAAATTATACCTCATCCTGAATCTCGACCATTGCTGTGCCGACGCCCGCCGACTGCTCTGGGCTACCACTACTCTCAGACTCCTAGCACTATTGCGGACTGACTACTGCACACTACTGAGGACTGACTACTACAGACAGACTGACTGCTCGCTACTGCGAGTCGAGCGCAACTGCTCTGGTCAGAGATTCTACAATGTCTCAGCATCGCTGCCGCACAACATACGTGTTTCAGTGGTCAAGGTTCATGGCTGGACTTGAGAGCATCTATCTTTTGTGGTGACCTTCATTATTATCCTTTAAACTGACTGGCGTGTTGTTTTAGCGTCTCTGCTTAACTCAAATAGTTAAGCCCAGACTCGGCTAGCGTCGCTAATACGTCTCTACAACACTCCTACGGCCCAAATCATCAATAAGCTCTGTCGATCACGCTATTGCGTGCGACCAGCCACCTGATTTACGTCTTTCTATGACGGCTCAAAACTCGCCTTTTCACACAACATCCTCATCACACCCATTACGAATTATCTATGTTTGGTGCGTCGCTATCGCCTAATTTCGATTCACTGGCCACCGGATAGTCGTTTTGATCACCGTACTCACACTATCAATACAATGGAGATAACAGGTGCGTCTCGAACACAACTGCGTCGGACAGACCACCTCATAATTATCACCCGAAACACCCACAATCGCCATACGCCGATAACGCAACGGGTGGGTCCTGAACACTACCGCGTCGGACATCATACCCTGAACTCGTCTCAAGAAACACAACACATTCGGTGGGACGCAATATCCACCTACCACATCACAACACGCTCAACACACCCCAAATCCATCCACCACAGATCCAGATTTTATCCTGAAAGCTCTCCTGTCCAATAGCCTGGCCATAAAATTTTGTATAGGAAGTTATCTACTTAAGATAACCCCTTCTATAATTAATCTAATACTTCTAAATATTGTTTGTGTCATAGCTGAAGCAACTTTTCTATACTAAGCGACCCAGTGGTCCCCATACAACAAAATTTAACATCAAACACATAATATACACACAATCCATACCAAAATGAGACAAGCACATGAAAATACTAAAATAAATACACATAACACAAAACAAATAATCACAAAACACAAATAAAACACTGCCTATACTAATACAAATAAACATCGCCAACAAATCACAAAAATCTAATCTAATTATACACTACTTTGTTCCCGGCCGCGTTCTTCCGCTGCCGAGTGTGCCGCCCTAGTCATTTTTGTCTGTTTTGCGCAGTTTGCGTACGGCCAGGGTTCGCCGGACGTATTTCGATTATTTGTGCAGGTTCTGGATTGCGGTCTTCACTCGCTCTCCAGTTCTGCACTGGTTGATCCCTTCCATTTTGATTGGCTGGTTTCCAGTTATTATTACCCTGGTTCGACCTATGTTCCTGTGGCGGAAAATGTTTGTCCTCTATTATCGCGCCACTGTGGGTTGTTTCCCCTATTGTTACCGTTACCGGCATGGTTATTCCTCATCTGGTTTCTGTTTCTCGTACCTGTTTCTCAGTGTCGTACCGAGCAGGATTTGGACCTTACTCGACAGGAGACGGAAGAATGAGCAGGGGATCACCTGCAAGTCATGACAGTAGTTATCATGCGGAAAGGGGAGACTTGGCGGTAGACGGTGGAGGTATCGCTGGATTCTTGGAGTGTATGATGCAGAAGATAGACGCTAGTACGGAAGTGATGCAGGAAAGAATTTAAACGTGTAGAAAGGAGAGGCAAGCTAGTCTGGAAAGAATCAGCGAAGAATCACACAGCAGCATACAGGAGTGTAGAAAGGAAACCCGGGCGCAACTTACCATCATAAAGCGTGAAACATGCGATGTGAAGGATGAAGTAAAAGCGTTGCGTGAGAAGTTAGAGTGAGAGATAGCCGAAGCGAAAGGACCGCCAATGAGGCGAAATTAATTGCGCGGAGAGCCAAGAGAATAGCGAGAGAAACGAAGGAGGTCACAGAGAACAAGACCAAGGTCGGCAAAACTGTTATAAATATGCTGCAGACACGAGTGAAAAAGATTGAAGAAACCGTGTCGAGCAGGAAGGAGGAAGCCGGAGAGGCACCACTGATGGCAGAATTTGCCGAATTTAAACGACAAATCGAGAGCAGGGTAGAGGCACTGTCAGTCGACAGAACTTCTACAAATACAGGACAAACTGGAGCCGATATTCAGGCAGTATCCACGGAAGAGGTAACCTTGGAAGTACGGCAACGGGACACAGTATCTGTCACAGGAGTTGTGAACCGACGTGATAATGAAGCACGCATGCTGGAAACCAGACAGTTAGAACGTCATGGCAGCTATGAACCGCGAGGCACACGTACGGAGGTACCGCGTGTAGTAAGTGATTTGCCGGAGGCGGAGTTCAGTAGCAGAACAATTGGCGCAAGCAATTGCTACCCGCTTAGGCGATCCACCTCGCACTTGCAAGAGCCACAGGATATCCAGGAGGCGAACACGGAGGTAGTTTATGAAAACATCGAAACGCCACAGCATAAAGATGAAACTAGGCAGTTTGATTATAAACACTTTCTGTCGGTACACAAGTTCCAGCACTATAAGGATGATAATAATACGTTACATCCAAAAAGGTTCATTGGACAGTTTGATCTAACGTTACCACCACAGTGGCCGTTAATGTACAAACTTGACTTTATGTGTGCGCACTTGGAAGGTGCATCAGCGGAAAGTATGCGTAGTGTTGCTAAAGGTTGCAGAACATACCAAGAGTTCCGCGACGCATTTATGAGCAGATATTGGTCAAAGGAGACCCAAAACAGAATTAAACAAGGAATCCTCATGACACGCGACTTCGAGAGCTCAGGTTTCCGAAGTGTTGTGAAATTTTTATAGAACATGCTGAAAAAGAATCAGTATCTGGACGAACCGTGCAGCCTTGGGGAGATTATACGCGTATGCTATATGAAGTTGCCACTTACATATCAGCAGACGCTAGCTGGCAGATGCGGAAATGAAGTAGAAGCATTTAAGGGCATTCTTAGGGAACTGGAGTTTGCCTATAACGACCAGCAGGTGCGTGAGAAGAAGAAGCAAAGGGGACCGCATCAGGAAGGCCAAGACGCGAATATAGAGCGAAACAGAAACCAGATGAGGAATAACTATGCCGGTAACGGTAACAATAGGGGAAACAACCCACAGTGGCGCGATAATAGAGGACAAACATTTTCCGCCACAGGAACGTAGGTCGAACCAGGGTAATAATAATTGGAAACCAGCCAATCAAAATGGAAGGGATCAACCAGTGCAGAACTGGAGAGCGAGGACGACCGCAATCCAGAACCTGCACAAATAATCGAAATACGTCCGGCGAACCCTGGCCGTACACAAACTGCGCAAAACAGACAAAAATGACTAGGGCGGCACACTCGGCAGCGGAAGAACGCGGCCGGGAACAAAGTAGTGTATAATTAGATTAGATTTTTGTGATTTGTTGGCGATGTTTATTTGTATTAGTATAGGCAGTATTTTATTTGTGTTTTGTGATTATTTGTTTTGTGTTGTGTGTATTTATTTTCCTATTTTCATGTGCTTGTCTTATTTTGGTATGGATTGTGTGTATATTATGTGTTTGATGTTAAATTTTGTTGTATGGGGACCACTGGGTCGCTTAGTATAGAAAAGTTGCTTCAGCTATGACACAAACAATATTTAGAAGTATTAGATTAATTATAGAAGGGGTTATCTTATGTAGATAACTTTCTATACAAAATTTTATGGCAAGGCTATTGGACAGGAGAGCTTTCAGGATAAAATCCGGATCTGTGGTGGATGGATTTGGGGTGTGTTGAGCGTGTTGTGATGTGGTAGGTGGATATTGCGTCCCACCGAATGTGTTGCGTTTCTTGAGACGAGTGCAGGGTATGATGTCCGACGCGGTAGTGTTCAGGACCCACCCGTTGCGTTATCGACATATGGCGATTGTGGGTGTTTCGGGTGATAATTATGAGGTGGTCTGTCCGACGCAGTAGTGTTCGAGACGCACCTGTTATCTCCATTGTATTGATAGTGTGAGTACGGTGATCAAAATGACTATCCGGTGGCCAGTCAATCGAAATTAGGCGATAGCGACGCACCAAACATGGATAATTCGTAATGGGTGCGATGAGGATGTTGTGTGAAAAGGCGAGTTTTGAGCCGTCATAGAAAGACGTAAATCAGGTGGCTGGTCGCACGCAATAGCGTGATCGACAGAGCTTATTGATGATTTGGGCCGTAGGAGTGTTGTAGAGACGTATTAGCGACGCTAGCCGAGTCTGGGCTTAACTGTTTGAGTTAAGCAGAGACGCTAAAACAACACGCCAGTCAGTTTAAAGGATAATAATGAAGGTCACCACAAAAGATAGATGCTCTCAAGTCCAGCCATGAACCTTGACCACTGTCACTGATTTTTACTTGCTGTAACGTGCAAAACTAACTCTTGTTTTGTTCAACAGATAAGCATGACGTTGAATTGAGCCTACTGTTACAGACAGAAGCAGACTACGAGAGGAAGACCAATGCCATAACCAGTCAAACAAGCACAACATCAAAGGGGTATCGGAGAAATTCGGAGTTACAGTAACCTACAATAATGTGCAACAAATGTTTTTAATTGTTCACAGATAATAGCAGCAACTGAGCGACGCCAGGGAAAGGAGTTTACTATAAAAGGTCACGGCATGTAGTAGTAGCATGTTGACGTCAACTGTAGAAAGTAGAAATAGAGAAATTAGTAGTTAGAGACCATGTGGTGATAGGATGACTAAATTAATAAACGTTTATTTTATCCACAGGAACAGACCATCATGATTGTTTTTATAATTTTGTTTTGAAAATTTTGTTTAAGAAATGTATTTCTGTAAAATAATTGTAATGTATTGTACGTGATGACGTAAGAGGAAGTGGCTTAGGCAATAAGTAATCATGTATAAAATATCATATCCTTAATGAGTGCAGTTACACTTTGTGGCGGTGACTGGCCAGCTGACGACGAGCGAGACAGCAGACGAAAACCACGAGGGAACTTCGTCCACATGAGCACGTTTGCTGCTGCTGCCGCTGGCGGATCGTAAACGCTTCATTTTTGCACGTTTAATTACGAAGACGTGACAAGTACTGGACGAACGAAGTATACGAGCAGTGTGAGAGTGAGGTGGACCGTGCACTGATTTGTCTAGGTCCTGCCTAGCGCGTGTATGTAAGCGCGGGGTTGTGACATACAGAGATGACGCTATCTCTCTCTCTCTCTCTATCGCACCGCGCCACGGCAATAGGTACTAGACACGCACCACGTGGTGGATACACTGGGTGCGACCTTGTTGTTGTCGAATAACAGTGCTTTGGAATGGTGGCGGTGCTATGAAAACATTTCATACCTAGCGTGTATATGTAGGCGAAGGGGGGGGGGGGGGGGGGGTGTCTCTGACGCCATGGCCGCCATCATGAATAACGGTACTTTGGAATGGTACCGGCAATGGAATGGGACCGGCCTTGTTCCAATACTCGTAGGTTCGAATCCTGCCTCGGGCATGGATGTGTGTGATGTCCTTAGGTTAGTTAGGTTTAATTAGTTCTAAGTTCTAGGCGACAGATGACCTCAGATGTTAAGTCGCATAGTGCTCAGAGCCATTTGAACCATTTTGTATGCACGTAAAAATCCAGATGCAGTCCCGCGAAGTCTATCGTGTGTGGCTGACTCATAAAACTGTTTCCTTACCTACCCATTCCTAATAGCAAAAAGCAGGCCACCAATACAAAATTAGCTTTCCCATCTGATGAGCGAATCAGTAGTGTTAAATGGTGTCACTCGATAATAAACTGTGCTTGTTTCTTTTTTTTTTCTCTCCTTCTCTCTCCTTCTTTTGCAACAGGTTATAGCCTGTTGATAAGGAAGTACGCTACTAGCAACTTTGCCGGCCAAACACTGGTGACAAAATTTTCTTTCACCTCCAGTTTTAGAACCAGCCGTCTCCGAGACGAGCCATAGCAACATCGCGTCTCGAGTCAGTTTCGATTTCTCAATTAAATTCAGTTTATTTCTATGAAGTTTACATATCCCATACTTATGGTAACGTACAATGCTTTGTATTATACATGGGTTACAAATTATGTTAATAGCAACTATCGTTAATATCAGTACAGACATAAACCAGAAAGAAATGTACCCAAGCCGGCCGGAGTGGCCTAGCGGTTCTAGGCGCTGCAGTCTGGAACTGCGAGGCCGCTACGGTCGCAGGTTCGAATCCTGCCTAGGGCATGGATGTGTGTGATGTCAGGTTAGTTAGGTTTAACTATTTCTGAGTTCTAGGGGACTGATGACCTCAGAAGTTAAGCCCCATAATGCGCAGAGCCATTTTTGAAATGCACCCAAATAAAAACAACACAAAATAAAAGGTATTTAATTGCGGTTGTAAGTGAATAAATATAGGTTTATAATATTTGGCCTGTCACTCGCAGCCTCCAAAGACCTCGAGGTTTGCCGACTAACTACAAACATACCTACATCTAGACCTGCTGCTACTTCACTACTCTACATTACTGGTAGGAGCAATCCTCAAGTCTACGCATTCCCATATTGGTGCTCACTGCATTTTTAAAATTTATTTTCATTCTTTTAATATTTGTATAGTTTTTCTTAATATTATATTCATACATGTCTACCTCTCCCTGTTATGGAGGAAACACTTTTGTTACTCTTGTTCTCTTGTTCAGAACGTCCGCTCTCCATTTTCACAGTTTGGTATGTTCATACATCCTAGGTGTTTGGGATATCTTTCATGGCTTATTAATAGTCGCACCACACCTCAAGCAGGGACAAGTTCACACCACAGAGCCTCAGAGCCTGTACCTAATGCTGCCTCGCAATGCTTTTAGTGTCTGTCAGACTGCTATTACTCTTACAGGCTCGTAAGACTTTTATTTAAAATATGTGTTGCTGTGATCTTGAATACTCAGTCCACTGTTCCTGCTGCATCTTCTCCCAAACCCCAGTATTGGTCTAGCAAAACAACCTGCTTTGCAGGGCAGCCTTCATTTCAGGGTCAAGAAACAGTTTTCCAGGCCGTGACACACAGGCTACACTGCATGGCAGATGTGTTGTGGTAGTATTGGCTTGCTCCATCGACGTGCAATGCATGGCAGCCTGTGCATCAAGGACAAATGAATGATTTTCAAGACCTTGATATGTGACATACCTTCCATGATGGGCATTTTGTGACTGTAGTATTGGCTTGCTTTATTGAACAGTTTAGCAGGGGCTATGTGTGACAATGAGCAAGGATGGGGACAGGTTGATATGGTTAATGGAGAGAATGGACAAAGAGGAGAAGGAAGTGGACAGAGAGAGGAAAGGAGAGGGAAATGCATGAGGCAGCTGGAGGTGTAGAGGGGTAGTGGGCAGGTGGAAAATACAGTGGGAGGAGGATATGGTCAGAAGAGGGCGGGGGGGGGGGGGGGGGGAAGGTATGCTTAGTGCAAGAGGATGGAGGACACAGACGAAAAGAGGGGAAGGAAGATAGATGGAGATGGTATATGAGGTAGACAGACAGAGGGAGAAATAGGAGGACACAGAGAGGACGAGATGGTGGTGTGTTCAGTATAATAATGGAACACATACAAGGGGAAAGCCACAGGGGAAAGATTAGTTTCCTCTATTTATGGTACGTCAAGTTCAGAATTCAGTTATCAGTTTCACAAAGCAGTTCGATCCAATCTTCAAAAATTCTCGAGAAAATTTCTTTTGAAGTATTCGATACTTCTCTGAGTCGCTAGAGATAGATCGATTTTTTGATGGGGCACGTGATTCTGTGGTGGAGTGCTCGCTTGCCACGTGGTTCCATTCCTGGCCGATGCATATTTTTAAACACTGAAGCACTATCTATGAGCATTTCCATTAAGAGTAAAATACATAAAGACGAAAAAATTGGTAGCGCTTGAGGCTGATAAACGGTCGTTTGAGTCTTGTTATGTTCATTAGTTTTCCGTTTTTTTCCTGTTCAGTTGAATATCTGCATCATTTGAATATAAAATTCATCAACTGTATGGTAATTAACAAAAAATTTAATTGTCGTTTGTACGAAAAATGCCTGTCTTTTTATTGCTAGTTGCGTATTGTACACGAATTTCCAGTTTTCATGGCAAATATAAATTCTTAGTTACCGATATTCCATAAGATTATTGCTAAACATTGTTTAAACTTTAAAAAATTACAGATTCAGTTTTTTCATCTTTATGTGTTTTACGCCTCTCGGAAATCCTTGTAGAACATGCATTTTTGTTTAAAAATTTGCATTGGCCCTGGAATTGTGTTCGTGCCGCCCATGTTGTAAACAGGCTTTCTGCCACAGAGCCATGAGGCCCATCGAAATATCGTTCTATAGTCAGCGGAACCAAGATGCTCGGAAAAATTCAAAGTAAATTTTTTGACTGTTTGGGCAGAAAAAATTCGAAAATCCGATTGTAGTGTGTTCACCTTGTTAGAGCTGCAGCTTTACGAAAGTCATCATTAGGTATCTTGTTACCACGTAAGTCACCAAGACAGTGAAGTTCGGACAGGTTTTCAGAGTATCTTCTTATTTCACACACTTTCATTTAAAATTCCCTTATTGCTTAGTAAATCAGTCAGACGCAAGAAATTTCTTGATTGCCAGTATATGGGTTTTTATAAACTAAATTTATTGACTACGTGTCTCTTAAGGTCAGAGACAAGCAGAGTATTGACAGATTTGAGCTTTGGTGCTGGCGCAGGATGCTGCGCATAAAGTGGACCGAAAGAAGAACAAATTTATCCATTATTGAGCAGCTTATTATCTCTAGGGGCCTTTCTTCTCTTGTCGACCAGAAAACTCTCAAATTTTTTGGACATATTGCGAGAAGAGTTAGAGAAAGTCTAGAGAAAGCAATCGTGGAAGAGAAGATGGAGTGCAAGAGACTAAGGGAAAGAGCAACGAGCTGGTGAATAGATCATATCGTCATCATTTCTGTTGTACCACTTCAGTAAGAGAAACTGTTAACCATCCGGGATGGAGACGCTTGGCTCACGGGGTTACAACGCTCAGCAAACAGCACAATTACTTCCGATGATGATTACTGCAATACACACATTTCATAAGTGCTTTTGACTGACAGTGATCCCTCATCGGACACAGAAATGGTTCAAATAGCACTGAGCACTATGGGACTGAACATCTGAAGTCATCAGTCCCGTAGAACTTAGAACTACTTAAACCTAACTAAGGACAACACACACGTCCATGCCCGAACCAGGATTCGAACCTGCGACCGTAGTAGTCGCGCGGTTACGGACTTAAGCTCCTAGAACCGCTCGGCCTGGGATACAGAAATTCCTACATTAATTACGTTTGTAAAGTTCCAGTTCTTATTTGTTAACTCGCCCCCGTAGCCGAGGTAGCTAACGCACGCCTGTGCGACGATCTCGACTGGGATTAGTCTCGCTATGGCGGCGAGCACTATTCCTATCTCGTCGGTTGTGGCAACTCAGGCGCTTCAACGCAACAGAATAGAAGCCCGACTGAAGCGAGCGGCGAAATTGGCAAAGTGCCGCGCCACGAGCGCCCATTGACCAGAGGCCACGGCGAGCCGGAAGCGCGGCTGACGTCACCGATAGCTGGCGCGCCGATAACCCCGCGGGGCGCAGCGCAGTCTGCTTGATTTCCAAGAAATCACCATAAATTTGAGCGGCCCGCCGGCCATTGGCGAAAGCGCCGCCGACGCTGCGTACAGACGCTCTCTCTGGGCCCTCGCTCCGACATTCCTGTTCCAGGAGGATGACGACTGTTGTGATTTAAACGAACAAATAAATAACAGCCGTCATCCTAGTGAAACACGAAATTTCGGAGCGAGGGCCTAGTGAGAGGGTCTGCAGTGACCGGCGATTTCGCCAGTGGTTGATGCGCTGGCGGCCGGCTCAAATTTACTGTGATTTCTTGGAAATCAAACAAACTGTGGCCTCCAGGGGCAGCGATTACACAGTCGCCTTAAGTGATTATTGTTATTATTATTGTTATTACTTACTTACTAGAAAGTGATAACCCCTCGAACACACAGGTTAGTGCTTTCCATCATCGTCCAAAACAGGAAAACAGAAATTGAACGTTACTTGGAATGGAAGCAACATGCAACACACAGACAAACCAATACACCTGGGTACCGTGATCGAAAAATCATCGTACGAATATCACTGCGAGAAGACGCGCCGAAAAGTTGCCGCCAGAAACAGCATCTTAAGAAAAATAGTGAATAGTAAATGGGGAGCCGGAAAAGATGTATTTAGAGAAACTGCTTAAGCACTTTGCTTTTCCTCAGCGGAATACTCATGTCCTGTAGTGTCCATATCCGCACATGCCAAAAAAGTCAGTACAAGCCTAAATGTCATATGCAGGTTAACAACAGGGTTCATGATACCCACACCACTAGCGAAGCTATATGGAGCAAACAGATTATCAGATTCTGAAACCCAGAGAACTGTACATGAGCATAAAGAAAATTTAAAGAGACTTTCGATGAGTGGCACCTCCTATGTGGTGCTACATGGGGACCTGGCAGACTTAAATGCCGCAATGGATTCCCTTATAAGGAGCTAAATGAACTCCCAAAGGACTACCCTGCGTCACAAGAGATGCCCAGGGACAGTACATCAAGCTGGAATATTCACAAGAGATGCCCAGGGACAGTACATCAAGCTGGAAGATCTGGAAAACACTGAAGCGCATCAGAACAACTTTAGCACCCTCAAAACAAATCTATATGAATGCGTTGCGTGTGTTCTTTTAGACATGTTCAAACGAAAAGAAATCACGCGAAATCCGCAGCTGTGATACATTTTATGTAAACTGAAGGTGAAATGGGAGAAAGGAAAGAAAAGTAAAGGAACTAATGATACCAGTTGCATCAGCATTTTACACGGAATCAGCAATCACTAGTGAAAATGGGTGCCAGACCGACTCTCGGTCCCACAATATCCTGTTTACTAGCCAGCTGAATTAATCGCTGCGCCCCCGGACACAATGGTTATCGTAAATGCGCGGACTATCTCGGCACGCTCCACGGCTGACTCACATTTCCATCTAACGCCACCTATCCACAGACCACCACCGTTCACGTCCTCCATGCTCGCTACTTGTAGATTCCCACTAGATGTCGAATGTAAATGTGCTTCTGTCTTAATGGGTATTGAATCCACAACCTTAAATAAATGTACATCTGCATCGATGGGCAATGAATCCACAACCTTCAGTACAGATGCACATTTACAGGTATTTTTGACCTCCAGTGGGGATCTACAATTAGCGAGCATGGGGGATATAGACGGGGACCACAGATAAGTGGCGTTACGTAGGAATGAGACTCAGCCAAAGAGTGTGCCGAGATAGTCAGCACATTTTCGATAAACTCTGTGTCTGGCTGACGCAGTGGTTAACGCAACTTCTAGTCATCAGGAGATCGTGGGTTCGAGTCCCGATCCGGCACCCATTTTTACTCGTCGCCTCTGATTGTGCATAAATTCCCGATGCAGATACTATCACTAGTTCCTTCCTTTTCCTTTCTTTGGTGCCCCCTCCGCCATCAATTTACACAATGAAATAAATCTAATTAAACTGGGCCGAGAAGGCGAAGCGGACAACAAAAAAAAAATGCAACTGTGGTGAAGTGTAAGATATGGAAAATCATCTAAATTTTCCCATCTGTCCCACGAAATGTACCCCTGATGACCTATAGTTTGACAAGAAAGAAGTAATGGACGTGGCGCCATACTGAACTGAAAAAATTTAAAAGGTTTTTTCAGGACACGAGAAAGTAAATTAAGTACCTGCTTACCTACTGTTTCTTTCAGGAAACAGTATACTACTTTTTATTGCCAACATCAGTAATTGTGTGTAGCTAACAGTGTAAAGTGGCAGCACATACTACATGACGAGGCAACACTTTGAGGTCAAAGGGCGATTTCTTGGTGCCAACTATGGCCCCTGTGTCAGGTTTAATACAAATAATCTCCGAAAGTTAAGCTTGATCGGCAAAAAAGAGTACAATGGGAAGAGAATAAGTGAGGAGTCACTGTAAATGTCCGTCAGAGTTTCCTCACAAACTGTGACTGTGCCGTCTGTATAACGCTCTCTACTTAGAATAGGGATATGACTCACAGATAATTAGCATTGTATTTGATGCATGATGTCTCAGTCGTCTTTGCATTACCGCAAGGAAATAGAAAAGAATATTATCCTTCCGTGGACGATGTCGTTACAGATGTTACACACCAGTTGTGAGCAGTGTGTTCTCACTTGTTGACCTTGGCATGTCTACATCTATGTCTCTACTGTGCAAACCACTGTGCAGTACATGGCAGAGGGTACGTCTCCTTTCTGCCCCCGCTCCCCCCCCCTCTCCCAGTTTGCCCATCTCCTCTGCCTCCCCCCTCTCTGTGTCCATCACTTCCTCCTCCTCCTCCTCCTCCTCCTCCTCCTCCCTCTGTTCACCATCTCCCAACTCTGTCTCTCCATCTCCTCCTCTCTCCATCACCTCCTCCCCCTCTCCCCCTTTTCATCTCCTCCCTCCCACTCTCTATGTCCGTTTCTTCCCCCCTCCCTCCCTCCCCTTCGCTCTGTCCATCTCCTCTTGCCCAACCCTCTCATTGATATGGAGTCCAGTTTATTGTTATTGCACAGGAAACCTTGACAGTGTGTTGAATTCGCTTGCAATGAATGGATAAATGGTTGGGGAAAGGGGGGGGGGGGGTTGAAAGAGACCTCTCTAGCTGTTGGATCTGTGAGTATAGAAGCTTCAATGACGGTGTTTCGCATAGTTTTAATCGGCGAATGGGTAGCATTACGAAGTTTCTAAAGGTTCAGATCCCCTAGTAGTATCTTAATCATAAATTGATAATCCATAAATACAACTTAGTTGGTTTCCGTTAAAACCAATTGCGAGGAGTAAAAAAAAAAACTTTATTGTCTATCCAGATTTTGTTTAAAATTATGTATGTAAGGAGAGATAATATACAGGATGATTTTTCCCCACGCCGGCCGGTGTGGCCGTGCGGTTCTAGGCACTTCAGTCTGGAACCGCGTGACCGCTATGGTCGCAGGTTCGAATCCTGCCTCGGGCATGGATGTGTGTGATGTCTGTAGGTTAGGTAGGTTTAAGTAGTTCTAAGTTCTAGGGGACTGATGACCACAGATGTTAAGTCCCATAGTGCTCAGAGCCATTTGAACCATTTTTTTGATTTTTCCCACCGCGTACAAACTCTAAGGATTGATGGATGAGAGGATACTGGACACAAAAGGTCTAATGAACTTATGTCCGGAAATGAATGGTTTCCATGTTAGAGACCATCTATTTAAGGGGATTTGGGACGCCCCATCCCGACAATGTTAAATTTAGTGGCTTGGCTTCCCTGTATTTCAGGAACCACTGTAGCCATTGACATGAAACTTTTACGGGACATTAAACTGTATGTTCTGCGTCTAATGAACTACAATAACTGCACTTCAGCCGCTGCTTTCGGAAATACAATTTTTAATTACACAGTTAAAACTTTGTGTTATCCTAAATAATTTTGATTGTGCGTAACATTATGTTCTTCTTTTAGTTCAGCCGACTCAGGATATGTATGTTATTACTCCCTGAAAATTTGAATACTCTACTCTAAGTGGTTTCTGAGATTTAGTGAAAAATGCTACAGAAAATGTAAATTTTGAGGAATGGCTTCTAAAGTTTCAAAATACTGTAACTCACTCAATATATGCTTAATTTTGTATATTCAGTCATTCAGAATCACCCTGCACCATACTGTTGTCCATCCGTTCAAGTCTTCTGATGCAGTTTGCTCCATGTGCTGTAGCACTATCATCCTGCCAATGTTGCCATCATTAAAAGCAATAACAGCATCACTGACCCCCAATTTAGTGTCTTAATTACAACATAAACATTTTTTGGTGAGTTCCTATAAGATTATTGAATGACTCATTGGGATTTTAAGTCTGACCATGCAGACACTTCTTCAGTAATTCAGGATTTGCCAGGTCTCTGTAAAAAGGTTTTATGATATCCATGACTGCTGCTGGGGTGGAATGTTTATGGCTGTATGAACTGTTTGAGTACTGGGCATTGTGGTAATTGCACCATGAATCAGGTCCAGGAGGGCAAAGGTGGTGTACTGGTTTTTCATCAGTTTACAGTCTGTGGGAGAAGGTAGCCCATACTGCCTGCTTCATTTTCAACAAATCCTTAGTATTATTTCTAATGGCCATCCCACAATACTGCTGTAGTTCATCAATAATTTTGTCTGTCAACCTACCTCTTATGGTTTTACCATCAGAAAGTTTCTTGTCTCTCAAATTTTGTTTCAACTTTCTCAATCTGGTGCCCATTCTCTTCTGGGCATGACCAACAGTGTTAACCTTTTTTAATACAGCAATCCACAGCCTTCTATATAAAAAAATTACCGATTTTATTAGATCTTGAAATAATGCACGTAAAAATTTTAACGTTTTCACTGGTGTAGATTATACTTAAAAGACAAAATTAAATACTTCCTGTGCGAGTTTATAAGTGATATAGATAAGATACCTCTCTGCGTAAAGGTGGCCTTATCTGTGGATGAGATGGATGACACAAATCCCGGAATCGTGGTTGCCTGGGGAAGAAACCAGTGACAAAACTGCTCTCGGTGTAGAAAATCTGTCGCTAGTAAGCCCTGCACACGGTGTAGGTGGTAACGGCAGTAACAGTTGTGGAGAATGTACCACACGGTCGTCTGGCTTACCGCGGATTGGTGGGCCAACTGCCTGGTACTGACACGGCGGTCGCCTTCCACAGTGTTAACCATATTTTCCTCCAAGTCCGGTGCCCGAACATTTCGTGTACGTCCTTCCTGATTTCCTGCTTCCTGAAACGACACTGCCTGAGAAAAACGGCGAAACACTGCTGCAAACATTGATTGTTGTGGTTGTCGTCGGCGGGGATAAGTCTCCTGATACAACCTTGCTGCCCGCCGCCCGTTGCCATTTGCCTTTCCGTTAAGTAAATACTGTGTTGGCTAGCTCCCGATTCAGTACAACGGTGTATCACATCCACTACAAGGTGAGTCAGCCAGAGAAGTGAAACGGGAACAACATTATCGATTACTACGACAGGGCATGACGTATGAGGAACAGTACCACCCTCTAGGAGGAAGCCATGCATACTGTAACTGTGGCTGCATGGTAGAGCGCGTATTAGACCGCAGTCTCTGTAATAAAGAATGATGGAATAAATGGTCTCTAACACGGAAACCATGCATTTCCGGAGATCAATTCATTAGACCTTTTTTGTTCCGTATCCTCTCATCCATCAATTCCTACTGTACACGACGGAAAAAATAATTTGCCCAATGGTTTTAATGCCTTGCTATCATAATTAAAACTATTGTGAGACAGAAACCGAAACCATTATTTACAGCACTGCCATTTCTTTCTCGCAGTCCGTTTCAACAGAAAAATTGTTCATCGTTGTTTCAAAAAATACGTAGCCT
This sequence comes from Schistocerca nitens, assembly GCF_023898315.1. Classification (NCBI taxonomy): domain Eukaryota; kingdom Metazoa; phylum Arthropoda; class Insecta; order Orthoptera; family Acrididae; genus Schistocerca; species Schistocerca nitens. Next base: position 652,109,485 of record NC_064615.1, on the reverse strand, counting down.
ATGTCCGTCTGAATGTTCATTTGAGTATCGCGTAATAATTTGAAGTAAATCATTCATGAACTTTTGGAGATTTCTGGTAACAACGTTTCCCCTTTACATATTGCATATGTTAAAAACATATAACAGATGTCCGTCAGAAATTTTATTACAGCACCGCGCAAAAATTTGAAGAAATCGGTCAAGAACTTCTAGAGGTCTTTCCAAACAGTGTTTCCCCTTTACATGTCATACCTGTGTCCTAATGGTGCAAATGGCTCTGAGCACTATGGGACTTAACTTCTGAGGTCATCAGTCCCCTAGAACTTAGAACTACTTAAACCTACCTAACCTAAGGACATCACACACATCCATGCCCGAGGCAGGATTCGAACCTGCGACCGTAGCGGTCGTGCGGTTCAAGACTGTAGCGCCTAGAACCGCTCGGCCACTCCGGCCGGCAAACTTCAGTCTACTCTTCATAATTACTAAAGCGTGTTCTGTGTCTGTTTCTGCATCTGGATACGCCTCGTAATCTCTCTCTCTCTGACCATGATGTCATCCACCTGGAACCTACCCTTGTGTCCGAGTCTTTTCCAAGTTCACGTCCTCCTCTTGTGATTGTTCAACAAAGTGTTTGCTATTACCATCTAAAATTTATTGCAGAATTCTGTTAGTCTTTCTTCTCCCTCATTCCAAGCCCATATTCTTCCTAACCCTTTCTTGTTTTTCTTCCTCTTCAACCGCGTTCCAGTCCACCATGATTGTTACATTTTCGTCTCCCTTTACATACTTCTGTTTGCGACGTTCGCATGTGTACCTGAACTATCGTTGCCGATACTGGTTTATTGTCGACTCTGAGGAGAACAACACTGTCACTGAACTGCTCAGAGTAGCTCATTCTCTGCCCTGCTCTCTTATTCATAACGAGTCCTACTCCCGTTATTCCATTTTCTGGTGGTATTGATATTACCCTAAATTCGTCCTACGAGAAATAGTTACCTTCTCAGCATTTCATTTCATTGAGCCTTTGCACTTCATTTTTAAATTTTCTGGCTTTCGTACTACGTTCAAGCTACTGACAGGCCGTCCTCTGGCTCGTATAACATCGCATCGTTAGGTATCCAATCTTTTTCTCATAGTCGCTTTACCCTAGGCAGTTCCATCCCGGAGATCCGGTCGGGGTACTAATCCGGAATATTTTGCCAATAGAGAGATCATGATGGCACTTTTTCAGTTAGAAGCCACATGTCCTATGAACACACCTTATGTGTTTTAATGTAGCGGTTTGCATTGTCTTCTGCATCTTAATTCCATTAATCATTGCTGGTTCTTCCGCCTTTTAGGGGCAGTTTCAACCCCCAAGAGTAAGAGAGTGCCCTGAACCTCCGCCCCCTTGGACAATGGTCTTGGTGGAAAGATGGTGATATCTTATTCCCAAACTCTTAGGTCGCCATTGCTGACGAATCTGATGCAAAAATTAAGCAGCGGCTAGGTTAGAACCCGGGACCCAGGAAGCTTTGATTACTAGCAAAAGCCGCTAAGCCTCTTATTCAATTGTTCCATGTTTCGCTCAGTTTTGTTTTTTACGAACACGCTTGGCAACTGTGCCGGCTCCCCTAGACCTGATCCCGTTCCATTAACGTATGGAGTGTGGGAAGAGTGTTTGCTTAAACGCCTCTGTGCACGCTGTAATTAGTCTAATCTTGACTTCACGATCCCTTTGTGTATGGGCAGTATATTCCTAAATTCATCACGTAAAGTTGGTTCTGCATGGATGTGTATTGCCGAACGAATACTACGAAAAGTATCTACCTAATACGAATCCTATAGGGAACCATCTAATTGTGTTCAAGCACAATAACAAGACTTATCGGGTACGGGTAAGAGCAGGAAGAATGATCATGTTCTTTTATAGATGTCGTGTAAGTGCCACGGAAATGAAAACAATCGTACTTCGTAGATAGAGAAAGCGACAGACTACCTCCGGAAAATTATTTCCAGTAGGTAACTGAAAAGCAACGAATTTTACAAATTTCTGTCTTTCACTTAGGAGCCATGGGAATGAAATTACAGAGATGTTTTTTCGTTGCTTAATGATGCATATCCGTGTTTTAGGTACAGAATGTTCACATAGTATGCGGTACGTTGGATTTACAAGCCCACTCTTGTCATACTCCAAATGAATAAGGAGAGACTTTTCCGTAGATTCATAACTAGTTACATTAGCACCCTATGATAGAAAGAATTGGAAACGCCATATATTCGATCTGTGGCTACAAATCAACGGTACCGTTGTTGGAAAACATTTTATTTCTATAACATACGTCATTAGTTATTGCCATTCTCAATACACTGCTCTCCTACAACCGTACAACGCTCCAGGTGAATTTTCCATTGATGGAAACAGTGCTGGTGGTGGTGGTGGTTGTTGGGATGTTTGGGGGACTAAACAGCGAAGGTCATCAGTCCCCCAAAACAGTGCTGGAAGTCTTCCTTTGTGAGATCATTGGTAATATGTACCGCTTTTTACTTCGTTGCTTCAACGGACTTTAATCCTGTTACTTTTAATGCATATCTTACCTTGGGGAATAGATACCAGTCACACTTCGCTTGGTCAGGCGAATAAGGTGGCTGACCTAAACTGCGATGATGTACTTTGATGTACTTTGCTAAAAACCTCTCGACATACAATGTGGTTCTTTGTCTTCGTGCAGAACCCATTATTTGTTCTTTCACACTTCGGCTTGCTTTTTTTTATTTTCTCGCGGAGTAGAGCAGTAACCTCAAGGTAGTAATATTGATCCATAGTTGTCCATCAGGAACCCTATGAAGATATACAATTCCATGAATATCGAAAAAATCATGATCGCCTCGAACCTTGACTTGCTCATTCGAGCTTTTTTCGCTCTTTGTGAACTTCGGCTCTTCCAATGAATGGATTCGCACTTACTTTGTCAATCATAAGTGTAAAAACAAGATTCGTCACATGTTATCTCTCTTTCGAAGATATTAGGGACATTATCAGTAGTTGTTTTCTTGGTGCAATAATTTACCAACAGCCTTATGTATTTTAGACATTTATTTTATGAACTTCTTATGTGCTGCCCGTTTCGGCATTACATCGATGCCATCTTCAGGCCCCACACGTCATAGTCGTAAAATCGCTATACACGGAAGGAGCCATATAACTTGTCGCCTCGCCACCAAGAGCATAGCGATTTGATTCACGGATCCAGTTATATGGCTCCTTCTGTGTGTAGCGATTTTACGACTACGACATGTGGGGCCTGAAGATGGCATCAAAGTAATGCGGAACTCTAAGCACATAAGAAGTTCATAAAATAAATTTCTACAATACATACGGCTGTTGGTTAATTATTTCTTCAAGAAATACATGCGAGCCGTCGTCCCACAGTCCCTAATGGATCCTCAAACATTATCGGTAGTAGTCATAGAGAGAATAAAAACATTTCCACGAGCTTCTTGGAACGTCAATTTTCGGCATCATTTTCGCACAAATTTTTCTCATGCTAAATTGCTTATGTAAAATTTGCCTTACACATTCTTTGCCGGTTCCTACAGTTTCAGCAGTCGATCGAATACTTAACCGGGAGTGAGGTCGAATCGGATTCTCTGCTTTTTCGATATCTTCATCCTTTTTTATGTTGAAGGGCGAGTCGGACGTGAGGTACCTCCAGTGTCTTCTCCGCCATCTTGGAAAAGCCTGAACCACTCAAAAACTGGCGTACGTGATGAACAGTTTCGCTATACACTCTTTTTAGTAACACATTGGTTTCAGTAGCTGCTTTTCCCCAAGTTTCATGTTAAAAGTCACGACAATTCGTTGCTCTATTGTTACACTTATCATTTTTCCGGCACAACAGAATACCAGCTCCTACACAAGGCCACGGCCACAATAATTTGTCTACGGACTTCAGAGATGCCCCGTTCGACTTCATAGGCTTCACGCTTCGACAGATATTGGTAGATCATCTTTGGCCCATGCATACTTATTCTGTGACAACATCAGTTCCATTATGTTATAGCCACGCCTTGTATGTCGATTCCGTATCCAAACATTTTTGATTGTGGAAAGTGTGATTGCTGTCGCCCCTCGACTAGTATGAAACCAACATTTGAGTGAAATAGTTGAATGCGAAAGCGACGCGCGTTCAAGACTGCACCGTTTAAAGCACAAACAACTTCTTGCAACGCATGCGCTTTGGCCGGCACCATTCTGTCAAGCCCTCGTGCGCTGCACATAGAAGAGACGACAGAGCGAGATTACCGCACGTCTGCATTATCGTGGCACTTAGGGCGACGTCGTAAAAGAACAAAGCAAACGCCGGAGCGTCCTCCCATTCTTTCTGCCCCGCGCGTATCTCGCGTGTCTGCGTTCCACGTAACTGCTTCCTTGTAGCCGTTGCAGTGGGACTCGCATGTTGCTTTAAAATTATTGCCGGAGTGGAGGAGGCAGCCCCGCTTTTATGACTGCACATGACGGCATACCGATAGTAGTGAGCGCTGCACTCGATCTCCAAATAAGAAAAAAGCGAACATGTATTGACTGAAGAAAGAACGTAATGAATTGCAGAATTTAATAGGAATACAGGCCACAAGAAAGCAGGAAATTCATAGATCATCCATATATGGCGGAAATGATGGGATTACGCTCAGAGAGTGAGACGCACTTACGATATTTTCCCGACTATAAAACACGACTGGGAATGAGGCACTCGAATGCTTCAAACGCATTGTCACACTTCTTGACGGTTCACGGGCCTTACGCCATCTACTGCAAAGAAATGATCGAAGGCAAGCCTCGGAATGTGCCTGCCAGAACATACTGTTTGGGGAGTCCGCTGTATGGCGCTGCTGCTGATACTGATTGGTAGCAACTGAACCGGCTCAGGAGACTCGATGTCAAGGAGGTAGTCCGTGGCTAGATATAACGGCAGGTGTTGTACAATACTGCCGGCGGTATTTAAAGAAATTCTTAGGTAGCGCGTTACCTTATCAATCACTCCTCGTTTGCTCCACTACAGTGTGTTGCGACAGAAGATCGAGAAGTAACGGAGCGAAGACAGCCGAGGTCAACGGTTGCGGCAGACAAACTCCGCACGCACGGCGATCGTAGCAACAACACCAGAGTGGAAAACAATCCTGGCCGTGTCTCACCACAGAGGGAACTAGAACCGGGCTGACGTGGGCCGACACGTAGCTACACATCTCAACGATGCTCCCTCGGACCGGGGGTGATGTCCGCTGCTACCAGGGAGCCGTGGCAGACATGAACTGGTGCTGTGTTGGTGGTAGAAATAATAGATTTTGTAGTAGGTGTAACTTTTATTAATGGTAGAATTAGTTGTGGCGTGTTGGATGTAATAATGTACGATATTTTACAACTCTTTGCCGATGCATAGGAAAAAAACTCTTGTTGATAGTAATAATATGTGTAAGAATGAATGCAACCTGTCTTTTAGATATCAGGCTCTAATAAAATGAATAAGTGTAGTTAAACGAGTGGGTGGCTAGCTGACGAATAAAAAATTAATGGAAAAGCTGCTGGAAGGAGGTTCGATCTTCGAGGGCAGCGCCGGCCGCGGTGGTCTCGCGGTTCTAGGCGCGCAGTCCGGAACCGTGCGACTGCTACGGTCGCAGGTTCGAATCCTGCCTCGGGCATGGATGTGTGTGATGTCCTTAGGTTAGTTAGGTTTAAGTAGTTCTAAGTTCTAGGGGACTGATGACCACAGCAGTTGAGTCCCATAGTGCTCAGAGCCGTTTGAACCATTTTTCGAGGGCACTCCAGTTATTATTCTGAAAAAGTTACGGAACAGTTCTTTGAACAATCAAGTTTGTAAGAAAGCTAGTCACATAGACTACGATCATCTTCTGATAGGAAATCAACACTAATAATTCGCTAGGGACTTTGCAGTGGCCGGCGGAAGGTTACTTATGGTACAACTGTCAACTGCCCAAAAATGGCTGGCTCTGAGCCGTATGCGACTTAACTTCAGAGGTCATCAGTTCCCTAGAGTTAGAGCTACTTAAACCTAACTAACCTAAGAACAGCACACACATCCATGCCCGAGGCAGGATTCGAACCTGCGACCGTAGCGGTCGCTCGGCTCCAGAGTGTAGCGCCTAGAACCGCACGACCACTCCGGCCGGCGTCAACTGCCCCTCCCCCCCTCCCGCTCCCCTCCGATGCTCCATATGGTAATGGTGCGTGGGAAGAACTGTTGATAAACCTCCGGCTGCACTTTTCGTTCTCCCATTCTCTTGTCGTGTCATTTCGTGAGACTTATACTGATCAACAAAGAGAGTATGACCGGCTGCTTTACAGCGCCTCGGTCCAACTTCGGGAAGCAGTACATTATCGATTCCGCGTGGTATTAACTCGGCAAATCATTGGTAGGTTTTTCGTGGCCCATATAACGCCCATACGAACATTTGGGTTACTCTCGAAAATATCTTCACGTCTGTAAATTTTGTCCCATTAAGAATAACTTGTTGAGCTCTGTCTCCTAGGAAGTCCTGAATCCAGGCACAAATCTGGTCCGATATTCGGAATGCTCGTATTTAGTTCTGTAAATGACAAATCGGAAATACGACAATGTGAACACCTCTTTACGCAGATTTTTTTAATTATTGTTTAAATCTACTTTCACCTCGAAAAATTCTTCCATAGGGCTCCAAATTCTGATGTTTTGGACAGTTCAACAGCAAAACGGAATGGGGTGCAGAAGACAGTGGATACCAATGCGTTAAGGACACGCATCGCGCATCGGCAGGACATCTGACATTTAGTCGAGAAACAACCATGATGATAGCTCCATTCGGGAAAAAGTGCGTATAAATGAAGATGAAAATCTAATAATTGTGGGAAATTGGCAGGTCGTTGTAGGAAAAGGAATAGTAATAAAAACTAGCCCACAGCTATTTTAGGGACGTGTATTACGTTGCAAACGGTTTAGTTAATTGTACATCATCAGGTGACACGAAAATTCGCCAACAGTATTCGTAATTAATTCTCACAGAATTCTGTACAGAATTACATTTCTTTTATTTTAATTGGGCCAAACGTTTCCTGATTTCTACTAATATTCCCTAGCACAATTACCAGATTTTCATTTCGTTTGTAACTCACAAAAGAAAATAAGTAGATATCGAGTACCACAAGTGGGATGTTTTTCAATAAGAAATCCTAATAACTAATTCACGGTACAAATGTTCTCAGATGATTATATTCATCAACCGTTCAATTCTCAGAATAATACTACAGTGTCGAGTCACATTAATGTGACCACCTGTCACAAGACTCTTTACCCAGCTTTTGCAGTGCGGACGCTGCGAGACGTGCAGGGGCAAGAAGGGAGTAAATGAGGTTTTTGGAGATCTGATAAGGATGTGGAGCCATGACCACTCTGGTGTCATGGCCAGCTGCTCGAGGTTTCTCGGTTGAGGGTCCATGGTACGAACAGCTCGATCGAGGTGGTCCCACACATTCTCGATTAGGTCTACATCCTGGGGTTTTGGTGGCCAACGGAATACAGCAAAGTCATCCTAGTGCTGTTCGGACCAGGCACTTACACTGAGAGCTGTGTGGCCTGTCACACTGTCATGCTGGTAGATGACATCGTGCCGAGGAAAAACGAACTGCATGTAGGGATGTACATGATCCCCAAGAACAGGTGCATACTTGTATTGATCCCGTGTGTCTTCCAGAATGATGAGATCACACAGGCAACGCCACGAAAACGTTCCCCTAAACTATACCGCCGTTTCCTCGTTTGTTTCCAGAAGTTTCACCCCTGTACGCTAACGGCATCTATCTGATGGAGCATAAAACGTGATTCATTTGGAAAGGCCGACTTTCGCCACTCAGTGGACATCCGGCTACGGTAGTGGCCTGCAAATTACAGCTTTCGTCGCCAATGAACAACAGTCAGCATGGAAGCGTGAACCAGGAGCCTCGTCCAGAGGCCCATACACAGTAACTTTCGGTTAATGGTCGTTGCGGACACACTGCAGCCAGCCTTTTGTGTCATCTGGGAGATCAGTTGCCCAACAGTTACACGTCTATACGCCCGCGCATGTACAGTTGCGTCGGCGTCGATTTTTGAATAGCGCCATTTTGGAATGCACAGTATATTGTGACAAATGCTGCACGAGAACAGTTCACAAACTTACCCGTTCGGAAATACTCACACCCTTGGCCCGAAAGCCATGCTCATGTCCTTCTGGACGACAGATAAATCGCTCCTATTCCGTATTACAACGACTGCACTGTTTTCCGCGTCCCCTCCACCCCCCCCCCCCCCCCCACGCCCCACCGACACGCTTTATATATCCTCCACTGATAGTGTTGCCATCAGCGAGTGTTATTATACGTTAACATTAAATACATGCGATGGTTTACGGTGATTGGACCGTTTACAACATTTACTATTATTAAGTTTGAAAAAATGATTCAAATGGCTCTGAGCACTATGGGACTTAACTTCTGAAGTCATCAGTCCCCTAGAACTTAGAACTACTTAAACCTAACCAACCTAAGGACATCACACACATCCATGCCCGAGGCAGGATTCGAACCTGTGACCGTAGCGGTCGCGCGGTTCCAGACTGCAGCGCCTAGAACCGCTCGGCCACCCCGGCCGGCTACTAAGTTCGACTGAGACATAAATGAACTACGAAGTTCTGTACGAAGCCGCCCAAGGGTAAATACACAAAGATTTGTGAAATTTACATAACCAAGAAGAATGTGAATGACAAAAATGGTTATTAAGTCGGATATTAGTTTCGTGAAAAAACAGAAATAAGTACAAATTCAGAATGCAGAGCCTCCAACTACTCTAACCAGAGTCTCTCAGAAATCATTTATGCGTCATCATGGTGTCAACGAGGCTGTGTGTGTGTTTTTTAGGCATTAAGCTGTTCGCGTGGTTTGAATGCGAAATCACAAGTACAGTGTTTGCTGAAAGGCCGTGACGAACGCGTTACCAATCATCCATTAGACATGTTAGTTGGGGGACAAGTCAAGTGGCGCTGCAGGCTAGGGAAGCAGTGCTCTTGCTGTTGTTTGCAGACGTCTAACTGCAAGAGTAGTGTGTGGAGTGAAAAGTGTTGACCGATAAACAGTATGTAACATCTCACACCGGGTCAAATATTAGTAATTCCGAAGAGGCATCACGCCAGTACCATACAACACCGCCACCAGCATTGATAAAGACGAGGAAGACAGTCCTCAAGTTTCTTCGGATTTACCGCACCCAGCCACTCATTGACGATGTGATCCGCACAGCTACTGAAAAGTAATTAGGTTGACTGCTACCCGCGTTCCAATTGCCCCAGACATAGTCTTTGAGGTTAAGAGCGGGTGATCCAGCAAGTCGCACAGTGTGCATGAGTATTCTTCAGACCAGAAATGTAAGCGCGCAACCTGTGAGGACGACTCTGAGGCCTTCGAAGAGTCTTCACGACTATGTGATCTTCACAGTATACTCAGCATTAATATGTACACTACTGGCCATTAAAATTGCTACACCAAGAAGAAATGCAGATGATAAACGGGTATTCATCGGACAAATATATTATACTAGAACTGACATATGATTGCATTTTCACGCAATTTGGGTGCATAGATCCTGAAAAATCGGTACGCAGAACAACCACCTCTGGCCGTAATAACGGCCTTGATACGCCTGGGCATTGAGTCAAACAGAGCTTGGATGGCGTGTACAGTTCATCAAGAGTAGTGACTGGCGTATTGTGACGAGCCAGTTGCTCGGCCACCATTGACCAGACGTTTTCAATTGATGAGAGATCTGGAGAATGTGCTGGCCAGGGCATCTGTCGAACATTTCCTGTATCCAGAAAGGCCGGTACAGGACCTGCAACATGCCGTCGTGCATTATCCTGCTGAAATGTAGGGTTTCGCAGGGATCGAATGAAGGGTAGAGCCACGGGTCGTAACACATCTGAAATGTAACATCCACTGTTCAAAGTGCCGTCAATGCGAACAAGAGGTGACCGAGACGTGTAACCAATGGCACCCCATACCATCACGCCGGGTGATACGCCAGTATGGCAATGACGAATACACTCTTCCGATGTGCGTTCACCACAATGTCGCCAAACACGGATGCGACCATCATGAAGCTGTAAACAGAACCGGGATTCATCCGAAAAAATGACGTTTTGCCATTCTAGCACCCAGGTTCGTCGTTGAGTACACCATCGCAAGCGCTCCTGTCTGTGATTCAGCGTCAAGGGTAACCGCAGCCATGGTCTCCGAGCTGATAGTCCATGCTGCTGCAAACGTCGTCGACCTGTTCGTGTAGATGGTTGTTGTCTTGCAAACGTCCCCATCTGTTGACTCAGGGATCGAGACGTGGCTGCACGATCCGTTACAGCCATGCGGATAAGATGCCTGTCATCTCGACTGCTAGTGATACGAGGCCGTTGGGATCCAGCTCGGCGTTCCGTATTACCCTCCTGAACCCACCGATTCCATATTCTGCTAACAGTCATCGGATCGCGAGCAGCAATGTCGCGATACGATAAACCGCAATCGCGATAGGCTACAATCCGATCTTTATCAAAGTCGGGAACGTGATGGTAAGCATTTCTCTCCCTTACACGTGGCATCACGACAACGTTTCACCGGGCAACGCCGGTCAACTGCTGTTTGTGTATGAGAAATCGGTTGGAAACTTTCCTCATGTCAGCACGTTGTAGGTGTCACCACCGGCGCCAACCTTGTGTAAATGCTCTGAAAAGCTAATCATTTGCATATCACAGTATTTTCTTCCTGTCGGTTAAATGTCGCGTCTGTAGCACGTCATCTTCGTGGTGTAGCAATTTTAATGGCCAGTAACGTAGAAGAAAGGGCAACACTTGGTCAACGAAAGTACTGAAATATTAAACTCTGGTCCCTGTTGACAGTAACCTAAATGCATAGTACGAAAGAGATCACCGAAACATCACAGAGCCACACACACACACTACGGATTAAACGTCTACTTGGGTCGCCGGTGCGCTAGACACCTGGCATCACTTGTAAAAGATGTATAATCGCGCGTCTTTTGTCCACACTAGTCACCTCCAGTTAGGTACTTTCCAATTTCTGTGTTGTCTAGCCCTTTGAGGATACGCAGCTTAAAGTTTCCCTGTGAGCAATGCCCTTTCACGAGGTATCCAACTCAAAAACGTCCATTGCATCCAGCTCCACTCGTACTGTTCGCTCGTAAGTTGATTTAGATAGCCCTGCATTCGCTGACACCAGTAATTGCTTTCGGGTTTGATAGTCATTGACAAGGCTTGATACCCGTTCACAATCCCTGTCGATTAGGATCTTTTTTAAGATCAGTGTTCTTACGTCATGTTAAATGGTTGTGGGCGGTGCATCGTTCCGTGTAAACACGTAGCACAGTCTGCGTTGATACACTAAAAATTGGGCAACTTCAGTCACTGTGTGGTCATGGACACGTACAAATAAGATTCCCTTACACCTCCACATCGACCCATCACACTGCACTCATTCTATAAAATCGCCCTAGCACGCACGCACACACACACACACACACACACACACACACACACACACACACACCACCACCACCACCACCACCACTTCGCTGCCGTAACCTACTTCAGGAGTGGAGGGTCACATGAGTGCCTGATAGCAATTCTACACCAGGAACAGCGCTACACAGGGACTAGTCTGCTCTTTCAAGTACAGTGAGCTTAATTTTCATAATGTCAGGCTATCTTTTTCCAAATATGTATGATCGAGAGAGTATTGCGCACTAGGTATAAACTGATTGAGGCATGCCTTTGTTACACTGGCCTCGAATTCGGAGAGATCCTGGGTCGCGCTCTGTCCAGCCAACCTGCTTTAGGTTTCCTGTGGTTTTTCTGTGGCCAGTGGCCTTACTGCAGTAGTAACACCAGTTCCCGTCAGCTCATCAAAGTTAAGTTGGTTGACTGAGAAGTCAAGTAGCTCCTCCACCGGTCCTCTCTCGTAAACTGACAACGGTCAGAAGTGCAATGTGCTGACCACGTGCTCCTCCACATCCGTGTCCAGTGACACCTAGGAGCTGAGGATGACACCATGGTCAGTCGGCACCGTTGGGCCTCCAAGGCCAGTTCGGACCAAGTTTAGTTTAGTTTAGTTGTTTTTCTAAACAATTTCAGGCAAATGTTTCTTCAACAAGGCCACATCTAACATCTACCTTTTTTATTTTTTTTTATTTTTTACTTTTTTTTCATGAGTCTTCTGACTGACTTGATGTGGTGCGACCCTAATTCCTCTCTTGCGCCAGTCCCTTCATCTCAGAGTAGCACTAGCGCCCATCGTCCTCAGTTATCTGTTGGATGTGTACCAACCTCGGTTTTCCCCTACGGTTTTTACCCTCTCTAGCTCCCTCAAGAACCAATGAGATTGTTCCCTCATGTCTTAACACGTGTCCTATAACTCTTTCCCTTCTTCTTGTTAATGTTCTCCGCATGTTCCTCTCCAGTCGACCACCTCATATCTTCATTCCACCTAATATTCAACATACTTGTATAACATCACATCTTAAAAAAATCGATTCTCTTGTTTCTCGGTTTTCCGATAGTCACCGATACGCTGCCATGCAATACTGTGCTCCAGACACACATTTTCAGAAATTTATTTCCTCTACTTAAGGCCGATGTTTGATTCTAACAGATTTCTTTTTCCCATGAAAGCCCCCTTTGGTTCTGATAATCTGCCTTTTATGTCCATGCTCCGTCCACCATGTGTTATTTTGCTTCAGATCCAGCATAATTCCCTTGTCTGTCTCGTGGTTCTCAACTTTGATGTTAAATTTGTCGCTAATCCCATTTCTACATTCCTCATAACTTTCATCTTTCTGCAATTTACTGTAAATCCGTAGACTGCGCCCGTTAGAATGTTCATTCAATTCCGTACATCCTGCAATTGTTCCTCGTTTTAACGGAGAATATCCTCTCGCCCTGAATTTTAATCTCACTCTAGAACGTTTCGTTTATTTCCTACATTGGTTCTTCGATGTTTAGACTGAACAGTACGGACGAAGGACTACGTCTCTTTTGAAGCCATTTTGACTATTTTTCGACCGTGACTGTTTCAAGAGATATGTAAAGGTTTTTTTAAATTATCGCTGCCAGTCACAAGCTTTGTCAACTACTGTGTTGCTTATTTATTTAGCGACATGTTTCGATGGTTATACCTCATCTTCAAGCTAAACGGTATTACAAAAACAACTTTACAATAAGGTCATACTGATGTTACATAGTCTTTTCGTAAATGCTGTGGTCATCTTTGTTCTTCTGGCGTGACAGTCTCGTTGTGATGCGTTGTGGTGTTCCCAAGTTACCGCTATGTTAGTGACAATTTGTGAACAGTGACCAAGAGAGCCACGGAAATGGAAACACCTCAACGCATCACAACGAGACTGCCACGCCAGAAGAACAAAGATGACCACAGCATTTACGAAAAGACTATGTAACATCAGTATGACCTTATTGTAAAGTTGTTTTTGTAATACCGTTTAGCCTGAAGATGAGGTTTAGCCCTCGAAACATGTCGCTAAATAAATAAGCAACGCAACAGTTGACAAAGTTTGTCACTGGTAGCGGTAATTTAAAAAAGACTACGTCTCTCTTACACCCTTTTCAATCTGACAACTTCGTACTTCGTCTTCTGTTCTTATTCTTCTCTCTTGGCTCTTGTACATCAGTGTAGTTATAAAAATCATTGTATTTATGTACGTTCCAGACATGCCCCTAAATTACTGAATCGATTACAACCAAACTTGGCACACATATCACTCACTAAATGAAAAGAAGGACTGCGGTCATAAAAAGCATCTCCAATAGGGATGGGTGTGGAGGTAAAATGAAAGTGACATAGAAATGTAACTGTGGAACATCTGTAATAATTTTTCGTATATGCACGACATTGTTTTTGTGTGGGTAGGGATGTGAGTAAGAATTCGTTGGTGTGAAATTGTTTGATAACGTCCGATATTAATGTTTTCGGGGCCGCTACGCTCATTGGGACGGTCCCGACGACCTTTAACGCCCCACGGGTTTTATAACAGGAGGGAGAGGGGGGACAACAATTTCTACTGGTCTTGGCTCACGTATCACTCACTGTCTCAAAAACTTAGTACACCCTCAGCATACCTGTGACTGAGTGTGGAGGTGAAAAGGGATGTCAGGAAAGCCAGAAACTATTTCAATAAAATGTGGATATAAATGAATCATTGTTTGTATAAAATAACTGTGGGATTAAGATACCTCTATTTCATCTAGGGTGCAAGAGGGGGTGCCAAGGAGTGATATATAAAGATATTGGAAACCGGCTTGTTACATTTTTCCCTGTATTTACTTGACTTGAAATACTTTATGAATATAGTCTCTTTACTTGTGTTGTAGATACTGCGAGAATAAGCACTGTAGCGAGTTATCAATAATTTTGTCAGCGTGTGATGCCGCACAGCTACATACCACAGGCGCTGCTAACATCCTCGCTGGAGTTAAAGAATATAAAACAGCGGAGATTCTCACAGTTCCAGCGACAGTATTTTCCATCGAGACGACAATCAGTTACTGATTACCCAAACGAAACCGAAGTGTATAGATCAGTTTTAGAGCAAAGGAAATGAGAAACTAACAGCGTCGACTTCAGTCTACGCGGAAACTTATCACTACGACGGGGGCTGGTGAAATTGGAGATTAATCTGAATGTTGTATACAATTCAGTATGGTGAATACATATTTGCGGTTGAATATGAAGTAAAAAGTTTTTGTTGTACTGGTTTTTGTTTATTTCTAACTAGTTTTCAGCTTATTGGGCCATCTTCAGGAAACAGCTGACTAGCGTTCTCAAGGGGCAATAGTTCATAGGTAATCAAACATTATAAACAAAGATGCAATCGACTTGCACAGAATATTGTACACGAAACATGTTTTTTTAACACCATAAATTACACTTTACACAATGAACTATATTAAAAACAATAAATAATTAAAATGCACAGTGTGATAGTACTGCAAATGGTTCAAATGGCTCTGAGCACTATGCGACTTAACTTCTGAGGTCATCAGTCGCCTAGAACTTAGAACTAATTAAACCTAACTAACCTAAGGACATCACACACATCCATGCCCGAGGCAGGATTCGAACCTGCGACCGTAGCGGTCGCTCGGCTCCAGACTGCAGCGCCTAGAACCGTACGGCCACTCCGGCCGGCGATAGTACTACAAGTTATGTGGTTAGGAAGCTAAAGCTTGTCACGACCTCACAAACTTCATGAGTTTGCGACGCCAGTCAGTTGTTTCCTGAGGATGGACCAATAAGTGAAAACTAGTTAGAAATAGTCGCAAACAAAATTCAGTAGAACAAAAAGGGTTTACTTGTTATTCAGCCTTAAGCATGAAATTCTTCTATCAAGAAGTAACCTCCTCCGCGCCCCGCACACACTCACGCACACCACACAAACACACACACACACACACACACACACGTGTGTGGTATATAGGATGTTAGGGGTACAGGTACAGATAGTTTGAAAGCTGGTACCTTAACATGTGGCCACATCGTTGTGTACTTGTTTTTTCTCTGCGTCTAACAGTCTTCCCACAAACACATCACAAAATTTACCATCTGATGTCTTCTTCACGGTTGCAGCTGTGTCGCTAAGTGGACTACGCCTCTCAGTATACACTGTCCGTTTCGAGTCCATGCGCCCACAGTTCAATACCTGACCTGCTGCCTAGTAGAAAAGAAACGTTAATGGCTTGCTTTGTGTCCCACGTCCTTGGAGAAACGAACTAAACTAAAAATTACTATTCGTATGTCTGCAATTGAAGTAAATACTGGTGCAGTGTTGTTCAGTACTCTACTCTCAGTTACCAATAGAAATATCTACATTTGTACCCCTAACACCCTGTGTTGCAATACATGTGACACATCCTTACGTGGGCGAAGCCACAGACAAAAATCTAGTTATGTATATTTCCCATCTTTCCCTGTAGGTTACAACTACTTTCCCGAGGGTTTGTAACTTTTTGCTGCATTTTACAATGCCAATCGCTTTTTCTAAGTCGACAAATCGTTTGAAGCTGTTTCAATTATCCTGATTCTTGCTTTCATTATCAAACGCAACGCCAGAACTGCCTCTGTGGCGCCTTTACGTTTCCCAAAGCCAAGCTGATCGCCATCTAACAGATCGTCAGTTTTCTTTGCCAGTGTTCTGTGTATTATCTTGTGAAATGGTCCTTGAACAAATAACTTACTGACCTGCACTGTATTACAGGAACCTTTGTTCCCTCGAGCTGTACCGCGCCAGAAGCGCAACGAGTACGTGGGGTGGGCCGCTTGCCCTGACCAGAGCGCGCAGCAGCTTTTCTCCTGAGGCAGCCGCCGCCCTTCCACAGGGGCTGGGGTCCAGGCAGGACCCTGCGCAGCCCGGCGTCCGCCCTCCCCTAATTTCCGGCAGAAAGTTGCCACGGCTTCCGGTCACAGCCGCACCTCCCTTGCGTGTTTCTCTGTTCAGTTTTCTTCTTCTGTTGGACAACTTGCTAGAATGTTAGAGAAGTCCAAGAGCTTTCAAATATTCACTCCATTCTTCGTCTATAGGAATGATTTTTTTTCCGTGGCATAAATAAGCTCTCTTAGCGACGAAATATCGAAATTTTCATCAGAGCATCCCACAGACATAGAAATACTGGAATATAGGTTTGGTAGCTGTAATGAGAGAAACGCCATTCGTAATGAATATTTAATAATGTATACAGCGTACAATGAGTTTTATAAATATAAACGCAAGAGCCGAGAGAGCAAAATGAGAATGGAAGACGGGTACAACGGGTTCTACTCAAGTTACGCGATGAACACGTCTCCTGTGTTGTTGTCAGCAACTAGTTCGTTTCACCCGTTTTGCAAATATTGATGATGCTCGGTCGATTTGCATGCAAAGCACGCAGGAACATAACCAGCAACATATCGGGGCGCTGTTAGATTCCGAACCCCAAAATTATTAAGCTCTGACATCTGCACGTGAGGACTTCGCACCATTCCGAATTCGCAAAAAAAAGAGATCATCTACAGTTTTGCAAATCTAATTATCCACGTATTGTCATGTACCTAATTAGTGGCGTGCCGAGACGACTGTATCGCAACTTATCTGGCAAAAATAACACCGAAAGATGCGCTAAATTGATGAACTAATAGAGATGATAAATAATTTTCGTGACTAGAATCAGATTAGTACTTAGGTTTCCACTTTGATATGTTGTGTAAAAGACAAATAGTTCAAATGGCTCTGAGCACTATGGGACTTAACTTCTGAGGTCATCAGTGCCCTAGAACTTAGAACTACTTAAACCTAACTAACTTAAGGACAGCACACGCATCCATGCCTGATGCAGGATTCGAACCTGCGACCGTAGCGGTTGCGCGGTTCCAGACTGAAGCGCCTAGAACCGCTCGGCCACACCGGCCGGCTGTAAAAGACATGGTGTACCGCCACAATCTACTATTTTTGAGTTGTGCATATGGCATATTTTGGCCGGGAGTCCGCTTTCAGGTACATGATGCTAACAACACAATTTCCGGTCCTCGAATGGAGAAGATCGACTCTAGCGGGAATCGAACTCGGACCCCTCTTATGACTTTCAGCCACGCTAACTACTCGGCTATGGAGGCGGACTGCAACTTGCTGTTAAACAATATTTCATTCTTCTGCGGCCACTTCCGACATAGTGTTATCAGCAGATGTACTTTACAGCTCAGTGCGGTGTAAACTAAGTGCCCATGATTACTAACTACCTCAGTTATGTATTTAAAACCGTGGATACAAGTGGGCATGGAGTACGGCAGTACACCGGGTGTCTCTCCTGAAAGTCGTCAAGCACATTGTCCCTGGTGTTTAAGCAGATATCTGCAATTTAGTTTTTGCGATAGTAGCTGGATTCAGCCAGCTAATACTACGTATCAAGTCCTTCATGTGGCGCCCATTGTCGACGGACAGCTTCGGTTTGTTTCCCGTTACAAAAAAATTTTAAAGCACAATTTTTCTTGCTCATTCGACAGGGTGGTTCAAAATTAGTGTAATGCGATATCTGTTTCATCGATATGTATTAACAGGGATAGTAAAATCCGAAGAATAGCCAGTACTCCAACAGCGTCTGAGCAGCACTGCTACATGGCGGAAGCAGTCAACCTGGACCACGGCGGTGCTGACACTGCCGGACTACTGGTTATTTTTCGTGATTGCTCTTCGTATTTTACTTCCTCTGTTAATAAATATCGATGAAACAAATATCGCACTGGTCTATTTTGGGTCGGCTCTATAGAACGGGTACGAGCAATTCCGCATTAAAATCATTTTGTTTGTAACAGGAAACAAACCGACGCTTTCAGTCGAATCTCAGCGTCCCAGGAAAAACGTGATGGTGTTTGGCCTGGTTCCAGCTACACATTGCAAAAACTAAATCGCAAACATCTGCCAAAAACACCAGAGAAAATGCGCTTCACTCCTATGAGGGACACCCGGTACATTTGAGGTACATTGTAACCATGAACTCGAGATTTATACCACTTTGAGCAGTAAACCCCACAAGTTGTTGAAGCTATATCGAAACTGGTCGCACAGAATAAAGTAAGAGTATTATTTAGTAGCAGGTTATGAACGTTTTTCGTAAAATGTTTCAGCAAATTATGCATGCCCTGTCACTGCAGGATTTGGAAACAAACAAAATTAGCAAGCAATCGCAATTTAAATATTTACACTTATTAGAGGCTTATGGAATAATGTCTTGTTTATTACAGGTGAGGTGCTGTCAGCAATAGTTTACGTTTTTTCGACAGAGCAGATAAAATTATCCTTATTGTATACCAAACAAGTATGAATTTTCACTCTGCAGTGGAGTGTGGGCTAATTTGAAAGCTCCTGGCAAAATAAAAATAAGTGCTCGACCGGGACTTGAACCTGAATTTTTTGTCATGCGCGGGACTGCACTGTCCACGCCCATCTCACGATTCTGCCAGCACCCCTACCATAGGGTTCAATATTCACATTTCTCCGCTCTTGGAAGAACGGATGCTACCCAGAAATGGCTGCAAGGAGACTACCAGTCTTGTTAATCACGGATTTTCATGAGTCTAGGGTATGTTATAGGTTGTAGAGGGACGCATCCTGAGTGACTGGCTAGTGGTTTTCATGCGACGGCAACTGGATTCCAATTTCATGCGTACCTCCTGTAACCGTAACGTTAATCCTGACTCGACCGAGCGAGGGTAGTACAGGGGCAAAGGTTCACGGCTCCATACTGGCGGTACTGGTTCAAACGGTTGCTGTACACAACTTTTGTTTCATAATACCTGCCATCTACGAGGAGTATGGAACTTACCGTGATGGGACTCTCATTGTGAATGTCATAAGACCAGTCTGGTTCTTCCCATAGAAAGGACAGATCTCGATTTTACTTTGAGGAGATCACTTTCCTCTTTCTCGGCAACAACGAACATTGTCTGCTTGGCGGTAACTTCAGTAGTGTTTTACGTCATACGAGCCAACAATGACACTTCAACCCCTGTGCTTCGCCGTACGCCACCTTTACCTCTGTGACACCTGGGAGATTCGACATGGCAACGTGCACAGCTATACATACAAGGCGACCCACTCTGCAAGTCGCCTGGATGGATCTATGCCTCCCAAGGGCTCGTTAGTGCTATCCACGTTGCAGAATGCAGGCCCTTTGCGTTCTCGGCCCGCTGAGCCTTCTTCAGCACCGTCCTCCTCCCACGGCAGTTTGGCACAGTCGTGCGCTGCGAAAAATTAAACACCACACGCCTTACGACGCCCAGCTGCCGGTGCCGGGGAGCGGAGGTTTGGACTACGTGCAAACGCGGGTATCTGGCAAACGACGTTGACGGCTTGGTCGCTGGAGTGCATCAGGCCTGCTTGAAGTGTCCTAACACGGGACTGGCAGAGGATAGGAGAAGTAGAAGGCGAACCCAGGCTGAGCACATCATTTTTTCTTCAGAAATTACAAATCTATTTCCAAATATGCCAACCATCAGAAAGATAATTAAACCACAATCTTCTCTTGCACCGGATATATAACAATAAACAGCAAGTTTCTCTTACGTAAGCAGTCTTTAAGACAAGAGAAATATCAGTTTAAACAACAGGCTTCACCTACGCAAGCGAATTTAAAACGAGCAACAATAATTGAGATAGCTACTGTCACGAGAAGTAGGCCGAAGCTACCCTTACTCTCGCAGGGGCGACTCTCTAAACTCAGTAGACAACAAGTTAATGTAACCCAAATGTTTCAACGGCCGTAAGACTCTTAAATAAAATACACACTAGTATAAAGGATGGGACTGAGCAAAGGTTCCAAATTTAAATTGCAAACAAACAAGGATGAATCCTCCGAGAAATAGGGCAAATTTACAACTTTACGTCTGGTAATGCTCCAATGAGTTACAAGAAGTGTGCAACCAAGTTAGGCCAAGCTCACTATCAAGAGCAGTGGATTACAGATGGTATTTAGAAGTTCAAAAACTCAAGTACAGTATATGTTCGTAAACTCAAGCAAAGAAAATAGATTATTAAGTCGGTTACGGTAGATCACGAGACAGAGCAAGCTCGAGAAGGCATTTACTTAAAACCAGCCACTAAACAGAATATCCGGAAGACCGAAATTTTTTAGCAGCTGCATCTGGAATAAAACTCCAGCGAGAGCTAACGGTCACCGGAGACGCCATCCGGGCACACGCACAGGCCCAAATACAGGAGTACGTACACGTGGACAAGCGCAGCGTCAATTGCAATGTCACCGGTCACCAGCCAAGGCTGTCAACGAATAGCATACACATTACGACACTAGTCAAGAGCTTCGGCCACAAGGTCATTAGGTTTTTCAAGATTTAATAAAACACTTGAATTAACGTAACGTTCGCTAAGCAATTACTTAACTCTGAGTTAAGTGAATACTGCACTTGGCGAGAATATTCAAGAAGGCAAATTACTGGATCACTCTCTTTGCAAACCCCAGAAATCAGCCACAGTGGATGCTACCTTGCCTACGACTCCGAATACACCAAGAGGCCCCAACGGTCACCATGTTAACAGACTGGCCCCTCAGTCCATACCTGCTGCAGCCCCGTACCAACACCAACTCACTAACCGCCGCAGGGGTGCTGCCTTCTCCTTGCTCGCAAACAGCGACAAACCGAGCGAACCAGTGCGGCACTCCTACCGGGACGCCAGTCAGTCACAGGATCCAAAGATGCACAACGCTGCTAAGGCTCACTACGACAGGGCGAGATTTTATGCATTTTGGCAGGGAAGTATCGGAACATCCATACTACAGACTTCTGCCTCTCTGCACTACGCGAACATGATATGCAACTGCCCTCTCCGGCTGTTCAGATGGACTGTAACAGAATCAAAGCTCACTTATTAGCGCTGACCCATGGCGAGGAGCCTGCGTTAAGATACGGCGTGGTGGGAAGACCCTTCAATTCACCACATCGTGATTGCCAGGAAGTACGGCTGGAAACAACTGGTTTCAGGGATTGTCACTCCCATTGGGCATCGGGCCACCAACTAGGCAGATAGCGTGGCTGGTTCAAATGGTTCAAATGGCTCTGAGCACTATGGGACATAGCATCTATGGTTATCAGCCCCCTAGAACTTAGAACTACTTAAACCTAACTAACCTAAGGACATCACACAACACCCAGTCATCACGAGGCAGAGAAAATTCCTGACCCCGCCAGGAATCGAACCCGGGAACCCGGGCGCGGGAAGCGAGAACGCCACCACACGACCACGAGCTGCGGACTATCGTGGCTGATTTTATGGTTCACTTTCGGCGCATTTACCAGTACAGCAACATGAAGTACATGATTTGGATTGGTTTTGTTCCACATCGCTCGCACCATCTCTGGCGTCGAGGCGGAAACGCTGATGGAGGACATTAAGTGTGATGACGTCAAGGATGCAATAACGAAGGGTGGTCTTACTGAGGAATCTTACCGGGCTCTGGAATATTTGCTGGCGCCAGGACTGACTGTGATGTTCCAAGAACTAACTGTTGATGACACCCGACATGATTCCGCCGCCATTTGTCAAAAACATTCTCGTCTGAGTTCACAAGACATCACAGGGGACTATGGTTGCCGATTACCTCCCCTTAACCTTACTCAAAGTCGACTGCAAGATACCTGGACAGCCGGCCGCGGTGGTCTAGCGGTTCTGGCGCTGCAGTCCGGAGCCGCGGGACTGCTACGGTCGCGGGTTCGAATCCCGCCTCGGGCATGGGTGTGTGTGATGTCCTTAGGTTAGTTAGGTTTAAATAGTTCTAAGTTCTAGGGGACTTATGACCTAAGATGTTGAGTCCCATAGTGCTCAGAGCCATTTGAACCATTTGATACCTGGACATACTTTGGCAACACGTTGCCATGAGAGCCTTCCGAGTATAATATTCACTGAACAAACGATGCTGGGTGGGTCCGTCAGTGCCCAGACGGCCATTGGTGCAGGTCGAGATGTGGTCGCTCTCGTGGCTACGTGCAACCTCCGTGCAGCGTTGGTGGCTGTCGACGTGAACAGTGCTTTTGATCGGGTAGGACATAGTCTTCTCTTTGCCATTATGGAACGGATGGGTTTTCCAGTACCCTTCACTTGTATCCTATGCGTCTCTATGCCAGCGCCTGCTCACTTGTCCAGGCTAACGGTCGTATCGCCAGATCGGTACCAGTCCGCCATTCCGTTTGTCAGGGATGCCCGCTATTGATGCTCCTCTACGCTCTCGCCGTGGATCCGCTTATTAGAAGTCTCATAACGCACTTGTCATGATTCACCGTGCGACAATACACGTTCCACTGTTGTGCCTGTACAGATGACCTGTTGCTGCTCATGAGAAGAGACCAAGCGCATACTTGATTTGATCTCCACGTACAGGGATATGGCGGGCAGTGCTTTGAGTATTGTCTAATCTATGGTGATACAAACTGGTTGCGGACTGACCCGAGATGAATGCCTCTACTTTGTGTCCAGAGCTTCTGCTACCTTGACATCGTCATTACGTCCAGCACCCACCACACCGCAGCGGTCAGCTACCAGCGTGCCCACCAAATCACCCAAATGACCGTTCGATATCATCGCCTCCGTTGCCTTGATGCATTGTAACGTGTGGAATATCTCAACGTTCCTGTAGTTTCCAAGCTGGTGCACATAGCACAGCTCCTTCTGATGTCGCCGGCGACTGATCGGAGCCTACAAACCGCTTTGGGGTACCTTATGATGGCTGGTAGCATTTGTAAGGTCAAATAAAATGCACCCACCCTCCCTCGAAGGCCGGGGGACTTGTGCTCACCAACATCCGGTGCTGTGTGGCGTCGTTATGTCTAAAACCATGAACAAATTGTGTTCAGGCTTAGGGAACTATTTACACGCCAGCCTTCGTCTCCCCACCTGTCGCCTACCTTTATGGAGGCATGGACAAATCGTGGCTTGATCTTTGGACGCTCCTCCTGAATGAAAACGCAATGACTTAATGACATCCACGCTGTCGTGCCTATTTCGCTAGTTACCTCTGCGGGGTTCCGCGCTATCGCCCGCTCAGCTGGAATGTGCCTGGTGCGGTTGGATCGACTGTTACCGAGGTGCATTACTGAAGTCCGCGTCATGTAGCAATGTGGCCCAATTTTCAGCCGTTCTGCGCATCCCCTCCACTAGCCACGGGCAGCCAATAATATTCATTCTCTTTCCGGGCGGCTAACAGCGATTTACAGCTAGACAGCGTGAAACTTGCTCCAACATGCTGCATTGTTGCCCTACTTCGCGACAACCGAATTATTCATCCAGCTGTCAGTGTTTTTCCTTGTAGCAGTATAGCTGTGAATGTGTACCTGTAATGTTAAGTGCGATTAAAAAGAGTCAGGTGACGGCAATAAATGTGAAGTGCTTCATAAGCAGGCGAGAGGGATTATTTATTGTATTTATAACTTTTTCAAACGTGAATTTGAAAGCAGGTTTCCTACTGTTTACATTTGAAGACACAAGAACGGACTCGATAACCATGTGGTGTCGGCAAGAGAATTGTAAACGAAAGTGTCAGAACAGTAGGAACCGTAGAAAAAGTTTGTTTCGTATCGCCTGGAAAGCATCGAAACCGCAAGGAACCTGTAACACAAATGGATCGTGTTAACAACGATGTTTTAAAGTGCTCCATGTAAATGATGAATGTTACAGTTACGCAGGAGAAAACTGGCTTCGATGGTAAGCGCTTCAGCAATGTAAAGAATTTTAAGAGACGGTGGCTCCAGACACGTTAAGAAGAGATTTTTTAGGTCAAAGAAGTGACATAGGTGCAGCACGAGCTATATCCCATATATTCACGATACAAGAGAAGGAGGTAGGTCAACAGTGTATTATCTTGATTAAATATGCGTCAATTACAATCAATCCAGGAAGATATGCTGGAAAATGAGTGATGGTACTGGCGATTTCAAAATATTCATAGGAATAGATTCAAAAAAGGGTTCAAATGGCTCTGAGCACCATGGGACTTAACTTCTGAGGCCATCAGTCCCCTAGAACTTAGAACTACTTAAACCTAAGTAACCTAAGGACATCACACACATCCATGCCCGAGGCAGGATTCGAACCTGCGACCGTAGCGGTCGCGCGGTTCCAGACTGTAGCGCCTAGGAATAGATTCTCGGATAATTATTCTGCATGCTGACTCTTCGTCTGGTTTTGCATCTGAGTATAAACTTATTTTTACTTGTAAGAAAAACAGCAGTGACTATCATTCGGAAATGAACACTGTCAGTTGCGTGACATGATTCACAACACTTGACATACCTTGCTTCGAAATCTGTCATTGCCAGTTACAATTCAACTGTTGCAGAGGAAACACAAAGTACAAACACGAGAAACGCGGATATTTTCCCAGGCTTAAAAATAAAAATATTAAGCACAGTATAAACCAGACTCGTACCGATCTCCTGCAGCTCGTTAATTTATACAAGTCGCGTGTCAACGTAGAAGCTTGACTTCCTTGCACATGAATGGAGTCACACAGTTTTACCCACGTGTCACTGTCGGTGTAGCCCTATGGAATTAATTTGGTCAAAGGGTTAAGGCTATGTTGGAAACACAAACAAAACGTTCAAGATAACATGCAATGAATCTCTTGTGCATGAGGTAATAGACAACATCCCACCTGTAGCTTGGGCACAGTCTGTGCGGCATGCTGAAAAGCTTCAGAAAGAAGAATTTGACAGGGAAGCGATGATGGATATTAGCATTGGACCTCTCATCGTAAATTTACAATCAGATTTTTTGGAAACAGACTCAAATAGAAGTGACAATGGTATTACGATGTAGACTTTGGAATAATGGCTCTGAGAACTATGCGATTTAACTTCTGAGGTCATCAGTCGCCTAGAACTTACAACTAATTAAACCTAACTAACCTAAGGACATCACACACATCCATGCCCGAGGCAGGATTCGAACCTGCGACCGTAGCGGTCGCTCGGTTCCAGACTGTAGCGCCTAGAACCGCACGGCCACTGCGGCCTGCTTTGGAATAATATTTCTTAGTTTTAAAGACTCATGATTTAAAAAATGTGTTTGTCATCATCTCAGTTGAGCCTTTTTGATTAGGGCTTTGTAGCCTCTGAATTGTGCAGACTATAGTGCTCAACATGTTGCTCAAGGAGACGTTAAGCTTTTCCCACCATGTTGTATGCTCTAATAACACGCGAGAATAAAGCTGGATAAATTCGTTAGAAGTCCGATATTTCCACATGTAAACCCTTGTCATTTTCAAGGCACGAACTGGATAACGCCCTAAAATTACAGTAACTGTTACTTGTCGAGATACCGGTAGTTTCCGATGTTACGGGTCAGCATTCCCTGGAGTTATTTGCAGGTATTGGTTAATTGTTTGCTTGTTCAATGGAATATAAATGTCGAACGAATTAGTTTACACTCATAATGCCCGTTAACAGCGAAAAATACAACTTGCTGAGCATTTTTACGATATTCTTTTACGTTAGTCTTTTCTACCACTGATTCGATTTTACGTGCAGTGATTAGCTGTTCTCGCCTCCCGATGTCACGCACAGCAAATCTGTGGAGCAGTGGACGCAACGTCGTCAAGATGTGAATTAATATTTCTCTCATGATGATTGATCGAAATTGGTTTGAATATTCTATTCCTCTCATAGATTTGAACGTATAATACGATGTACCGTAGGCAAATGAGCCTGACTGCTCTTCGCATCAGCGCAGTTCGGCAACGTGTGTTTCCCTGCTCTCTGCTGCCGCGCATGCGCCGTCCTCATCCCTCCACGCTTCCTTACAGCTCCGCCTCTATGCGCGGAAGAGCCGACCTATTGCCGGCACGGTAGCTCAGCGTGTTCGGTCAGAGGGTCAGCAGCCCTCTGTAATAAAAAAAAAAACTGAGTTAATCGATCAACAACGAACCTAAACGGCTGTCTTACGACGTCCGCCCCGAGCAGATGCAACGAACAAAAGCGAACAAAACGAGATTAAAAAAAAAAAACCTGTGTGACGCGAGCTGTAACATCAATTGAAGTTTCTTCAAGCCCCGAGCCCCGGTAGGCGTAGCACCTGACGCCGCAATGTCCTTAGTTTCTCATTTTCCCTCTCGTCTACCCACCCCTGCTGTTTCACACGATGGCATTTCATGATCACAGTTGAGTATCTGCTTCCTCGACTGTCGCTTCTTGCCGACTTCTGGTTTGTTGCTGCTGGAGACGCCGTGGTCAGGTGTAGTGTGGTTGACTCGTGCCACTCCGCCCCCCGCCCTGCCATCGAGCCGGAAGCTCCCCACACATGCTCATCTCCCATCGTCCCAACCAGCTATCTGCTTATAAGGAACCGCCAGTCCTGACGATACGAGGCGTGTTTTTTATATAAGTAGGCCTACCGTTTTGAAATTAAAAATAGACGTGCTAAGATATCTCAATAATTTTATTTTTACATGATAGCCTGTACCTTAATCTATTTTTTCTACATAATTTCCGTCAATATTGAGGTACTTGTCATAACGTACCAGTTTTTGAATACCCTCCTCATAGAAGTCTGCCTCCTGACTTGTTAACCACTGCATCACCACCGTTTTGACTTCGTCATCGTCTTGAAGACGCTGACCGCACAGGTGTTTCTCCAAGTACAGGAACAGATGGTAGTCACTGGGCGCAAGATCGGGGCTGTACGGAGGATGATCTAGAGTTTCCCATCGAAAAGATGTGATGAGATCTCTGGTCTGATTCGCCATATGCGGACGGGCATTGTCTTGCAGCAAAAAGATGCCCTTGCTCAACTTCCATGGACTGTTGCTTTGATTCTGGTGTGACGCAGGCCAACCATGTTTCATCGTCCATGACAATCTGGCTTAAGAAATCATCACAGTCGTTGTGGTACCGCTCAAGAAAAGTCAATGCACTGTCTAAACGTTTGGTTTTGTGCACATCCGTCAATATTTTCGGTACCCAACGCGCGCACAATTTTCGATAATTCAAGTGCTCGGCCACAATGCCATACAAAATACTTCGAGAAACATTATGAAAGTCATCCCGCAAGGAGGAAATCGTAAAGCGTCTGTTTTCTCTCTCCTTATTGTCCACTTCCTGCACCAAACTTTCATTAACGACCTAAGGACGCCCACTCCGTTGTTCATCAAGCTCATTTGTGCGTCCATCTTTAAATGCTCTCACCCACATTCTTACCATCCCAACACTCATAATGTTTTCTCCGTAAAATGCACAGATCTCACGATGAACATCGATCGCTTTTAGGCCTTTAGCAGTAAGAAATCTTATAACAGCCCTTACTTTACAGTCGTCGAGACTAACGATTATCGGAGGCGTCTTAAACAATCAGTACACAACGTAAGCAAGGAAGAATGACACTGTAATGGCGTCAGTGCGTAGATTAAGGTACAGGCTTTCATGTAAAAATAAAATTATTGAGATATCTTAGTACGTCTTTTTTTTATTTCAAAACGGTACTTACTTAAAAAACACGCCTCGTATTTGCTGATTTGCTGTACGCATGCATATGTATAAAGGGGTCGGTAGGGCCATGGCCTCCTAAAGGCAGTGTTTTCGATTTCTCTCTGTGTGGCACACAGTTTTAATCTGCCAGGAAGTTTAAAAAATGTCCTTGTCACTATTTACACGATTAGTTCAAATGGCTCTAAGCACTATGGCACTTAACATCTGAGGTCATCAGTCCCCTAAACTTACAACTACTTAAACCTAACTAACCTAAGGACATCACACACATCCATGCCCGAGGCAGGATTCGAACCTGCGACCGTAGCAGCAGCGCGGTTCCAGACTGAAGCGCCTAGAACCGCTCGGCCACAGTGGCCGGCTTACATGATTAGTGAAAGAAACTACACTTAATTACAATGCCAGGAATGCATGGAAAGTATTTTCTTTGTTGGCCCTTCAGTTCATTTTGTATTACCAGCCTCTGCGCAGTAGTTATTCTGTCTTCAAGTTTATCACTTTTTTTTTCTTTTCTTTGTGTTATAACGAGATGTAACTACTTGTTAGTGAGCAGCGTCATAAATAGAAGTCCACGGCCTTGACGTTCTAGTGATTTAAGCAAGCGTGAAAGTGCGAAGCTCGGCATCAAAGCTTCCGCCCGCCGCTTTTTGCCCGGCTGTAATAAGCTAGCGTCCCCGACCACGGAGTCCTCTCTGGACAGCCGCCTCCCGACCACAGCTCTCTCGTAACTCGACGCGGCGTGGCGTACATGACTGCTCTTCCTGTCTACCGCAGATCTCATTTGTTTCTCCGTTGCGTATCGTGAATTCTTTGTTCTTGCTTCGGCAAAAATAGACGAGGCGCTCCAGTTTAATCAAAATGCAAATACCTAGCAATTTTAATTTGTGACTCTGATTCCTTTGGACCCATGTTGCTGTGTTATACTTTTCTGACACTTGTTCCGTTGACTTTTACCGTCTCCCTGTATACATAATTAAAATACTAAAATATATCGGTAGAGCACTTGCCCCACAAAGGCAAAGTTCCCGACTTCGGATCTCGGTCCGGCGCACAGTTTTAATCTGGCAAGAGGAATCTTATCAGTGCACACTTCGCTACAGGTTGAAAATTTTACTCTGAGAATGTCCCCAAGGCTGTGGCTAAGCCATGTCTCTATGTAACCCCCTAATTTCTTAATTGTCTAAAAGAAAACATTTCTTCCAAGATTCTATTGCTACCTTCCTATCACCTTAACCTTCACAACACGTGTAGCTTACCGTTTATTAATCTCCCTTATGTCCTTTCTGATACTTATCTCTTACACATATCCAGTATCCTGTGAACATAACGTACACGACCCTTTCGCATCTTTTAAGTCCTCGGAACTTGATACTCCGGAGCGCGTGTACCAGCCAATCGTCAAAAGCTGTACCTAGTTACTCGCCACGTCCTGTTATAAAGCGAATTTAACTTCCGGAACTTCGGAACTCCGTCCCTCCTCTTCGACATCAGAAAGCCTTTGATTTAGATTGCGTCAGGGAATAACGTTTCAGTTCCACACATAAGAATGACCATCTCATTCACTGCACGGCCACGACCAGCTACTAGGAATTATTTTCCTCCATGCTTCCTTATAGCTCACCGGCCGTTGTGGCCGAACGGTTCTAGGCGCTACAGTCTGGATCCGCGCGACCGCTGCGGTCGCAGGTTCGAATCCTGCCTCGGGCATGGATGTGTGTGATGTCCTTAGGTTAGTTAGGTTTAAGTAGTTCTAATTTCTAGGGGACTGATGACCTCAGATGTTAAGTCCCATAGTGCTCAGAGCCATTTGAACCACAGTTTTTTAGTGAGTGACGTGTGGCCGCACGCGCAGAGAGACGCTCTGCGATTTTCGGCAGAGGGCGTTTGAGTACGGCACCATCTATCTGCGAATCATCGCTCATGCGTGAGTTCCGTGCCTGTGCATTCTTCGCACGCGTGTTGTAGAAACGGGGCGTCGACGTGCGGATACTGACAGTAGTACCTAGCCACCAGCAAGGTTGAACCACCTGAAGACATCGGACAGTTGCTCCGACGAAATATTGTGGAATTTGCACAACGTGATCCAGCTGAAAATCCGTGAAAACTATTTACAACGTTTTCGCCGGGAATGTTTGAAGATGCACAAGATTTACAATGTTGATTACGTGTGTTTTATTTAAAAAGCTGTAAGAGTTTTCACAAAAAACTTCGAAGGCATTGCTTTTCAGCACGTCTTCGTGAAAAACATTTTAAAAATGAAAATAAATTTAAGAAATGGAATGGCTACCCTAAAGGGTATGCATGGATTCGAGGTTGCTCCTACCAGTGGGAACAACGTAGACTAGTGTGCGTAATGACAAATAATTGCGAGTGTTCGGTTTAAACAGGCAAACTGCATCACGCTAGTCAGCAACACTTACCACTATGCGATCCTACATGCAGCACAGCTCGCTGTAATTAAATGTAATATGAAAAATGTTATTTCATAAAATGTATTTTTATACCTGTGGTTGCACAAAGACATTATTTTGAGATACAGAATAAGAAATCATTTTAGAAAAGTCAGTGTTTCAAAAGATTTGTCTTTGATTCGTATAAACATCTCTGTATATTACGCCGTCTTTGGCAAGCTCACTTACTTTAGTGCAGTTCACGTCTGGTATTGGGCTTAGTTAGTTGAACGATGGAGCTCTAGCTGGAAGAAATGTAGTATATCAGTTAACGTAATATCACAGTATTTTAGTTTATTTCCGAAAAATGCGAACTAGCGGGAAATACACTGTCCAGTCACAATGATGCGACCATCTGTCGAAAGCCTGAGTGACCACCTTTTCCATCACGGACCACTGCGAGACGTGCAAGGAGTGTGTCAGTGAGGTTCTGGAAGGTACCAAAAGGTGTGTGGAGGCATGCCGACTGCATTGCCATGGCCAGCTATTCAAGGTTTCTCTGTTGAGGTTCCACGGCACCAACAGTGTAGTCAGACACATAATCTATTGGGTTTTAATCTGGGGGTTTTGGTGGCCAAAGGACTACGGTAAACTCAACCTGGTGCCCTTGGAACCATGCACAGACACTGAGAGCTGTCAGTGTACGTTCAGTTGCGGTATTGGCGTGCTAATTACAACCTTCGTCGCTAATGATCAACAGTCGTCATGGGTACATGAACCAGGGCCTGCTGCGAAGGACCGTATGCAGTAGTTACCACTGAACGGTCGTTGAGGAGACACAGTTGGTAGCCCCTTGCTTCATCTGGGCAGTTCGTTGCTCAGCTGTTGCATGTCTGTTCGACCGTACACATCTCCGCAGCCGTCGTTCACTGCTGTCACCTGTGGTCAGTGGTGCACCACATTTATTTCGGCATTGGTTTTAGATAGCGCCATTTGCCATTGAGCCGTGCTCTGCTCGTGTTCATGGCATTTATTGTTTGTCATCTTCTCTTACAGTACTGCCGCCTCGTTTTCTTATTCCATTTACTGGCGTCACCAACTTCCTGCCTTACTTGCCCGTGAGTGGCAGCAGCAGTGCCTATCGGTAAGTGCAGTGTCGTACCATCTCTGGAGCGACCGGTGGTATTTCCGGGTGGTCGTGTGTCTGGAGTTCAGATGGAGACGGACCAGCAGCGCAGTCGGGCACGGAGCAGCAGTCTGGGAAGAAGCAGCGTCGGGCACGGAGCGCCAGTGAGGTGGGGACAGCCAGTACTTGCCGACCGCTGGCGACACACATCGACTGTCCGACTGAACAAGACTGGAGTGCTAACGACCGTTGGTTGGTCGTTCGGTCGGTCGTCTCATCGGCCGACGTGTATTTGATCTTTTGACCGTTTCCGGGTGTTGGGCGGTCAGTCGGTTGGGGCAGAGCAGTGAGGAAGTCTCCGTGGCGCGTAGTCAGGCCGGAGTCACTGGCGGCGTGCACGCGCGGATGGACTTGTGAGGCACTTCTTGCGAAGGTTACGAAGTTCGTTGCCCACCGATTCTGGACACTAAAGTTGAGTGCTCACTTAACCTACTATGAAGCCTCAACTGCTTTCGCATCTCTTCGTTTGATCCTGATTGTCGTTACCTGGGAGATTCCCGCCAGCAACAACGTGTGTGCATTGAAGTCAACTAGAATTGCAGCCGATTTCCTGTGTTGTGTTTAACTTAATTTAATTCATTCCTTCATTAATGAAGTGTACCAGTGGTATCGTCTGCCTTGTGGCCGTTGACGTTCCGGTGACTTACCCTGGTCGTTGACATAGTTTTCAGCAGTGTATTTTCCTCATCGTGTTGATGCTGTCCAGCACGGCGTTTAGTTCGACAGTTGAGGTGTTGTTGGTAGTTTTTGGCGTTTATTCTGACTTGGCAGGATTGAGCACCAGTATCCAGGACGTTGTGCTATTGACATCTTGTTGTCGTTTTGCTGGTTGGGCGGAGCAGATCTGATCTTGTTGACTGGTTCATAGGCTGGCTTTTGGTTGGGTTGCCTTCCGATTAAGAGGTTGTCTGTCTCGCTGCCTGTCTCATCTAAACGTGCGTTAGTGTTACCTTCCCAGGCCGATGCTTGGAACCTTCTGAGGGCCGCTCCTTGTGTTTTACATAGTGGTTTCCTTTTTAGTCTTAGGTGCTCTGTATGGTCTTCAGCCGAGTTTTAGCTTATTAAAATTGCAAGGCTTTTCTTCTTAGGCCTTAAGCCGTAAAAAATTTTTTTCTTGTTTGGTATGTGGCCTTCAGCCGAGTTTCAGCCTTTCAAAATTAAAATTGAAAATTCCTTGTGCCTAGGCCTTAAGCCGTAAATTTGTTTCAAGTTGGTATGTGGCCTTCAGCCGGGTTTTCAGCCTTTTCAAATGAAAAGTTGAAAAATTGTCTAGGCCTTAAGCCGTAAGAAATATTTTCTAGTTTGTTCAAATGGTTCAAATAGCTCTGAGCACTATGGGACTTAACATCTGTGGTCATCAGTCCCCTAGAACTTAGAACTACTTAAACCTAACTAACCTAAGGTCATCACACAACACCCAGTCATCACGAGGCAGAGAAAATCCCTGACCCCGCCGGGAATCGATCCCGGGAACCCGGGCGCGGGAAGCGAGAACGCTACCGCACGGCCACGAGCTGCGGACTTTCTAGTTTGTATGTGACCTTCAGCCGAGTTTTGCAGCTTAAATTAAAAATTGGAAATTTCTTTGTCTGGGCTTTAAGCTGTGAGATTGTTTAGGTTTCGTATGTGACCTTCAGCCAAGTTTTATGTAAAGCATTTTAGGATAAAGCCTTTAGCCTACTTTAGTTGAAATTTAGAAGCTCTTCCCTTTAGACCTTAAGCCGTAAAATAGTTTTCTGCGTGGTATGTGGCCTTCAGTTTTAATCTCTCTTAAATTAAAAAATCAAAATCCTTGTCTTGCGCTTAAGTCATAAGATTGTTATTCTTTAGTACGAGGCCTTCAGCCGAGTTTTACACAAAATATTTTAAGGTAAGGCCTTTAGCGTTTTCGTATTGAAAGCCCTTCTTCCTAGGTCTTAAGCCGTGAAATTGTTTAGTTGACATGCGGCCTTAAGCTGTTTCAGCCTATTTAAATTAAACATTGAAAATCTTTGTCTCGGCCTCAAGCCGTAACACCGTTCTAGATTAATGTGAGGCCTTCAGCCGAGTTCTATGGGAAAAACTTAAGCTAAGGCTTTGAGCCTATTTATAGTGAAGACGAAAAAAATTTTTTCTAAAGAAATGAAACCTTCAAAAGAACTCCCGTACCTCAATTCCTTGCTTAGGCCTTGTGCCTTCGATTTTCGATGTGGCCTTCAGCCGATCTAAATCAAATTAATGGAGGGCTTTCGTTAAAACCGTGAGAGTTTTTGATTCTTGCCTGTGAGATTGTGTGTTTTAGGAAATAAAGTTTATATGTTGAATGGAACTGATAGTAACTTATTTTGGCCCCTTTCCGCAAATATAACCTCATCCTCTCTGTCCTGCTAGCCCAAGGATTTCAGCTATGCACGGTATACTGAAGCCACGGCGGCAAGCAAAGAATTCAGAGTTAGCCGTTTCGGAAATGCTTCCACCCTTGACCCAAAAGTCAATGATCATTCCCTTTTGGACGTTACATAAATCGCTCCGTTTCCGGACTACGATAAGGACTGTGCTGTTTTCCGCGTACACCGGACGCGCTTTACTCTGAGGTTACAAAAGTCATGAGATAGAGACATCCACATATACAGATGGCGGTAGTATCGCTTACACAAGATATAAATGGCAGCGCATTGGCGGAGCTGTCATTTGCGCTCAGGTGATTCACGTGAAAAGGTTAGCGACGAGCTTATGGCCGCACGACGAGAACTGATGACAGGCTTTGATCGCGGAACGGTAGTCGGAGCTAAACGAAAGGGGTATTCCATTTCGGAAATCTTTAGGGACTTCAGTATTCTTTCACGGTGTCAAGAGTGTGCTAAGGATACTTCTCACCACGTACAACGCACTTAACGAGCGAGAGCAGCGGGGTTTTCGTATTGTTAGTGCTAACAGACAAGCGACACAGCGTGAAATAACCGCAGGAATCAATGTGGGACGTGCGACGAGCCTATCCGTAGGACAGTGCAGCAAAATTTGGCGTTAATGGGCTTTGGCAGCAGACGATCGACGCGCTAACAGCACGACATCGCCTGCAGTGCTACCTATGGGTTGGTGAGTACATCGGTCGGACACTAGACGACAGGAAAACCGTGGCCTGGTCAGACCGGTCCCAATGTCAGGTTGGTAAGTGCAGATGGCAGGGTTAACGTGTGGCGCAGATCCCACGAATCCACGGAATCAAGTTGTGACCAAGGCACTGTGCAAGATGATGGTGGCTCCATAATGGTGTGGGCTGTGTTTACATTAAATGAACCGATTATTGACTGAAATAGTTATTTTCAGCTACGTGGAGACCAATGCAGTCATTCATGGACTTCATGTTCCCAAACAACGATGGAATTTTTATAAATGACGATGCGCCATGTCAATTGTTCTCGACGGGTTTGAAGAACATTTTGGACAATTCGAGCGAATGGTTTAGCCACCCAGATCGCCCGCTTGAGTCCCATAGAATATTTATGGGACATAATCGAAAGGTCAGTTCATGCACAAACTTTTGTATCAGCAACACTGTCGCAGTTGTGGACGGCAATAGAGACAGCATAGCTCAACATTTCTACTGAGGACTTCCGACGACTAGTTGAGCCCAAGCTATGTCTAGTTGCTGCCCTACGTCGGACAAAAGGACAGCGGCACGATGTTAGGATGTGTCCCATGATATACGCCATCTCAGTTACACCCTCCAGTACCAGTGCTGCCACTTGGCTTCTACTTGTGGTTATCGCACGCTGACATCGAACATATGCGGCGGTCACATTAATGTGACTGGAGGGTGTGATGCAATTCACCACTGAATCAGAGGAACCTGTTTGAAAATGAGCTACAATGAATTGACGAGTGCTGCAAGATGTCAAAATAAACGAAAATTTAATTTCACTGCTTTCTCCCAGTCATTTATACGTGCAAAATATCCGTAATTCTGTAATGTCCTCAAGCGTTAATTTTCCGTTGCTAGATGAGAACATGTTCTGAGAAATCAGCCCTCAGGGCCCCGTACAAACGCCAGCTGCCTGTGGCGTGTGCCCGCTCTGAGGCTGCTCGTTACGAGCTTTGCAATTAACACCGCGCGAGGGGCTCGTTCAGGCGTGTGAGACAGCCGGCGCGCTGTGCGGAGAAAGCAAGCCGCGGCTTTCCCTGCCCCCGCGGCTGCAGCGCCGCGGACTTCGCGACGCCGGGCCGTCCGCGCTGACTGCTGACTTGCTGTACTCGTCATTAGCCACCAGCTGCGGCCGCTGCGCTGTTTTTGTGGGCGGTGCCGGCATTTCCATACAAATGCGCGGCGCGCGCCTTTGTGCCTGGCTCCGTCCGCCGGCGTCTGTTCCTCTGCCGCCTCCCGCCCCTGCTTGCGAGCGAGAGAGCGACCTGTTGCCGCCTCGAGAAATCAATACGGCCCGCCGTCTGCCACGCTCCGGCGTCGCGCCCGCCCAGCAGTGGTGCAGGCCGGCGCGCTGCAGCGTTCTGCGCATCCACAGCCCCACACACGTCTCGCCGCAGTCGAGGAGCTTTTGAATGATGTGCCACAGCATGACGTAGCACAACTCCAGCAGAAACACAGAGCAGTTTGAGTACGTTGTCACCACAGATCTGTTCCACAGAAGTACCAACAGCACATAAGCGTTGCTGTAATACTTCCGTCAGATGTACACATCAAATAGTTGTGTACCGTACTGCACCGAACATAGACCGCGCTTTTTCGTCGAAATTCTACCCCAAAAATTATGATAACGGCTTATCTTCATTGATCCTACAAATACCGGTGTATTTTCAAAAATGTTCAAAAGTGTGTGCAATCTTATGGGACTTAACTGCTAAGGTCATCAGTCCCTAAGCTTACACACTACTGAACCTAAATTATCCTAAGGATAAGTAATAGTACTCAGTACGTTGTCCTCGATGGTCAGTGTTCATCGGAGGTGAAGGTATTATCTGGAGTGGCCCAGGAAAGTGTGGTAGGTCCGCTGTTGTTTTCTATCTACACAAATGATCTTCTGGATGGGGTGGATAGCAATGTGCGGCTGTTTGCTGATGATGCTGTGGTGTACCGGAAGGTGTCGTCGTTGAGTGACTGTAGGAGGATACAAGATGACTTGGACAGGATTTGTGATTGGTGTAAAGAATGGCAGCTAACTCTAAATATACATAAATGTAAAATAATGCAGATGAATAGGAAAAAGAAACCTGTAATGTTTGAATACTCCATTAGTAGTGTAGCGCTTGACACAGTCACGTCGATTAAACATTTGGGCATAACACTGAAGAGCGATATGAAGTGGGACAAGCATGTAATGGCAGTTGTGGGGAAGGCACATAGTCACCTTCGGTTCATTGGTAGAATTTTGGGAAGATGTGGTTCATCTGTAAAGGAGACCGCTTATAAAACACTAATACGACCTATTCTTGAGTACTGCTCGAGCGTTTGGGATCACTATCATGTCGGATTGCAGGAGGACATAGAAGCAATTCAGAGACGGGCTGCTAGATTTGTTACTGGTAGGTTTGATCATCACGCGAGTGTTACGGAAATGCATCAGGAACTCGGGTGGGAGTCTCTAGAGGAAAGGAGGCGTTCTTTTCGTGAATCGCTACTGAGGAAATTTAGAGAACCAGCATTTGAGGCTAACTGCAGTACAATTTTACTGCCGCCAACTTACGTTTCGCGGAAAGACCACAAAGATAAGAGAGATTAGGGTTCGTACAGAGGCATAGGCAGTCATTTTTCCCTCGTTCTGTTTGGGAGTGGAACAGGGAGAGAAGATGCTAGTTGTGGTACGAGGTACCCTCCGCCACGCACCGTATGGTGGATTGCGGAGTATGTATGTAGATGTAGCTCACACACACCCATTCCCGAGGGAGGACTGGAACCTCCGCCGGGTGTATTTTCGCATCATAGAAATTCAACTTATAACGTACCTATACTCGCTGGTGTATAAAATGTTTTTGTCACACGTGCACCATATTTTACGAAATTAAATAAAAGATGGCATCGAATACGAGTATCAGTGCTTACTGATACAATATAGACAGTTACCACCTCATCGTTATGTTGGGTTGGGTTCATCTGGTGGAAGAGACCAAGCAGCGAGGTCATTTGTCTCATCGGATTGGGGAAGGATGGCCGGACGCGGGATTGAATCGTCGTCCTACCGAATGCGAGTCCAGCGTGCTAACCACTGCGCCACCTCGCCCGATCATCGTTATATGTACGACGACGATCGAAATGTAAAGAAAAGGTAATAAGTTAATGTCTCACTCTAGTTAGCCGTAATTTTGTATACCAAACATTGTCTGAGTGAATTTAGGTTGGAGAAAAAAAGTTCGCTGGCTTCAAAACAAGCAAAATTTAAATTTGGTAAATTATTGTAATGACTTTGTTACCACGCAAACACTGGACAAGAATTATTATGCAGTAACAGAGCAAAATGCACTTGTGCGAGGCTGTATGTAGAAAACACACGTAGCATGACACTAAAGACGTTAGTTTGGAATGCAGTGGTGTTAATTACATCACCAAATAACCTGCAGTGACTAGCAACACTTCATGGAGACTGTACTCGCGATAATACTGTCTGTTTGATAATATGCCTAATCCTGATAGAAATTTATTATTCTTCTTTACCAGTTACTTTGCAAATGATTACTTTTCAAATTAAAACAATAAAAACTGTAATTCATAGCAACAACTATCGATCAATACTAGTGTTACGTAGACATAGGTGCATAATATCTTTACAAAATACAACTTAAAATCATAAAATTCCTTTGACTCCAAGAGAGCCAACGTTTTTTTTTTCATAAAAATATGAATTGCATTTAAGTCACTTTTAGTTTGAATTGATTATGTGTAGTAGTAGTTCAAATGGTTCAAATGGCTCTGAGCACTATGGGACTTAACAGCTATGGTCATCAGTCCCCTAGAACTTAGAACTACTTAAACCTAACTAACCTAAGGACAGCACACAACACCCAGTCATCACGAGGCAGAGAAAATCCCTGACCCTGCCGGGAATCGAACCCGGGAACCCGGGCATGGGAAGCAAGAACGCTACCGCACTGTGTAGTAGTAGTAGCAGTAGTAGTAGTAGCAGTGTAATACTGTATGAACAACTGTAGTTAGAACTGCTTTTTTGGGTTCTGTGCCTCGACCAGTAGATACGGAACGTTATAGGATCACTTTGTCGTCCGACTGTTCAAAACCCTTATTTCTCAGGAACGGATAAAAGTATCAACTTGAAAATTATGTCACACATTAAAGTCCACGACCCTTCTACGGCGTAAAAAGTCAATGCAATTAAAGATATGGCCATAAATATAACATATTTTGCACTCGCAAACTCACCCAATCAAAACAGGGTAAGTCCCGTTGACCTAGAATCATGAAATTCGAGAACAATCAAGGTTTACAACTACAACCAAAGAAAAAAAATCCGAAAACTGTGAATTTGTAATTATATCACACGAAATTTTTTATTGTCATTTCTTACGCGACTGTCTGTCCCTCCGTCTGTTAAGCCCCTTATCCTCAGGAACGGGTAAACATATCAGGTTGAATTTACAGTGAAATGACTACCCTTAGCTGCATAGAGGCGTTGATATAAGTCAACGGGGACAGTTGACAATGTGTGGCCCGCTCGGGACTCGAACCCGGGATCTCCTGCTTACATGGCAGACGCTCTATCCATCTGAACCACCGAGGACACAGAGGATAGTGCGACTGCAGGGTCTTATCTCTGGCACGCCTCCCGTGCGACCCACATTCGCAACTAACTGTTCCGCACTATATTCATAGTGCTCCTGCTCATCATACTCATTACTCGCGGCTTTACCGCCGATTCCCGTAAGAGTTCAAAAAAATGGTTCAAATGGCTCTGAGCACAATGGGACTCAACTGCTGAGGTCATTAGTCCCCTAGAACTTAGAACTACTTAAACCTAACTAACCTAAGGACATCACAAACATCCATGCCCGAGGCAGGATTCGAACCTGCGACCGTAGCGGGCTTGCGGTTCCAGACTGCAGCTCCTTTAACCGCACGGCCACTTCAGCCGGCTCCCGTAAGAGTCCGGGCATTGTTTGTGCATCCGCACAGAAGAAGATGGTCAAATGACCATGAGCCTTAACTATATATCAGGGTGAAATCTGCGTTTCATAGTGAGGTCTAAGTCAATGCACTCAAAAGATACGGCCGTTTAATGTCACATATATTGATACTCTCAAACTTACTCATTAAAACCTATAGGGTACTTCCTCTTGATATAGAATCGTGTAATTTCGCAAGAAGAAAGGTTTCACAATACAAGAAAGGAAAACAATCAGAAAATTGTTAATTTGTAATTATATCATACGACCAAATTTTTTTCTTTTTTTTTTTCATTCGTTATCCGACTTTGAACTTAAAATTAAAACATTCTAAAAAGCCTTGGATTTCCTGGGACAGTTATCTTGCCTTTATCGATACCAGTCGAACTGTCGAAATCCTCGATATTGCCGGAATGGATGACCTGTCTGTATACATGATTTAAGTTTGTAACGGAACCCTCAGTGCACGAGATCTATTCGCAAGAGGCCAATAATTTAGTAAATATTTAACTGAGTCTGTTTTCTTTGGGTTGTTTCTTTGAGTTATGAGTTTCTTGGAACGGATGATGGAAGGATAGGACCCTGCCGATGGTTAACGTGTCAGGGCAATGAGGTTTCTCTTGACTATTACGCTGGCATGCCCACTACACATGTATAAAAATACTGGCTGGATCTTACTTTGCGATGAGTTGCTTGTAATGTGATGTAATACTTATTATGAAATTCTTTACTGGAAATAGACTCTTCTTGATTAGAGAGCAGCTTGAATAAACTTGTTCCATACAGTAACTTTCATTAATTCCAAAATCTTCTTGCGACCGTGTAGTGTGGCCACACATGAGCTCGCTCACTTACATTTTGCCTTCTCTCTTATTTTAACACCATTTCCAGCTCAGTCTTCATCTGGTATTTGCTTGACAACACACACACCTACACTACACCACAGATGCTTCCCAACTCCTCTCTGTCCTTACTTCTACGACTGCGCGCTCTCGAGCCAACGACGTTATTGTTACTTCAAATACATTGAAGCGCCAAAGAAACTGATATAGGCAAGTGTATTCAAATACAGAGATATATAAACAGGCAGAATACGGCGCTGCGGTCGGCAACGCCTATATAAGATAAAAAGTGTCTCGCGCAGTTGTTAGATCGATTACTGCTGCTACAATGGCAGGTTATCAAGATTTAACGAAGTTTTAACGTGGGATTATAGTCGACACACGAGCGATGGGACACAGCGAGGTAGCGATGAAGTGGGGATTTTCCCGTACGACCATTTAACGTGTGTGAGCATACCGTGAATATCAGGAACCCAGTAAAACATCAGATCTCCGACATGGCTGCGGCCGCTAAAAGATCCTGCAAGAACGGGACCAAAGACGACTGAAGAGAATTTTTCAACGTGCAGAAGTGCAACCTTTCCGCAAATTGCCGCAGATTTCAGTGCTGGGCCATCAACAAGTGTCAGCGTGCGAAGCATTCAACGAAACTTCATCGATATTGGCTTTCGGAGCCGAGGGCCCACTCGTGTACCCTTAATGACTGCACGAACAGAGCTTTACGCCTCGCCTGGACCCGTAAACTCCGACATTGGACTGTCGAACGAGTCTCGCTTCCAATTGATGACTGGAAACATGTTACCTGGTCTTCGTTGATCCATTATGGATCGTGGGACGGCGGCTGGCATGAACTTCTTGACGCAATAATTACCTACAGCCGTATGTATTGTAGAAATTTATTTTATTTTATGCACTTCTATGTGCTACCAATTTCGGCATTACATTGATGCCATCTTCAGGCGTCAATCATCATAGTCATAAAATCGCTATACACGGAAGGAGCCATATAACTGGATCCGTGAATCAATTCGTCCTGCAACAGCTCTTGGTAGTCTGGCCACCAAGAGCTGTTGCAGAAAGATTTGATTCACGAATCCAATTATTGCATCAAGATGTTGCCTGGTCGCACTAGTATCGTTCGAAATTGTATCGAGCGGATGGACGTGTACTGGTATGGAGACAACGTCATGAATGCTTGGACCCTGCAAGTCAGAAGGGGAGTGTTTCAGCTGGAGAAGGCTCGTAATGGTGTGGGGCGTGTGCAACTGGAGTGATATGGGACCCGTGGTACGTCTAGATACGACTCTGACAGGTGACAACTGCGTAAGCATCCTTTCAAATCACCTGCATCCATACGTGTCACCGAGCGAGATGGCGCAGTGGCTAGCACACTGGACTCGCATTCGGGAGGACGACGGTTCAGTCCCGCGTCCGGCCATTCAGATTTAGGTTTTCCGGGATTTCCCAAAATCGCTCGAGGGAAATGCCGGGATGGTTCCTTTGAAAGGGCACGGCCGACGTCCTTCCCTAATCCGATGAGACCGATGACCTCACTGTCTGGTATCCTCCCCCAAACAACCCAACTCCCCGTACGTGTCCATTGTGCATTTCGACGGAGCCGTGCGGGGTAGCCGCCCAGGGCAAGGCGCCTTGGCACGATCCGCGCGGGTCCCCCCGTCGGAAGTTCGAATCCTCCCTCGGGCATGGGTGTGTGTATTGTCCTTAGCGTAATTTGGTTTAAGTAGTGTGTAAGCTTAGGGAACGATGATGTCAGCAGTTTGGTTCCCTAAAACCTTACCACAAATTTCCAATTTCCTTCCCGACAGAGTTGAGTAATTCCAGCGGGACAATGCGACACCCCACACGTTCAGAATTGCTACAGAGTGGTATCAGGCAAGTGTACCAGTTTCTTTGGCTCTTTAGTGTAAAGGCGACACACTCCATATTAACGCACACTACCAGGTGTCCGGATACTTCAGATACCGAATTTCATACCGAAATCAGTGGGTGCTCATAACCACTCGTTGATAATTATGTCACGAACGTCTCGCTTCCGAGCTCATGTTCACTGGAACATTTTTCTTCTACTGTGGTATAGTTTCACCCGTATCAGGTTACACTGTTAATTGTGCTACACCCTGAAGGAGGCAAAAAAGCTTGTGCGAGGCTGGGGAAGGTAATCTGAACTGACTTTGTCAAAGAAACGATCCTGGAGTTCGGCTTTGGCGTTCTAGGTAAACCACGCGAAAGTACAATTAAACGGTAGGCCAGTGATTGGAACCCCGCTTCCCACGAATGCCTTAACCAGCGCGCCATAACGCTATAGGCAGGAATCGGGAACGGGAGAGGAGCGCCGAAACGGTCGTCAGGACGAGAAGTGCGCGGTGTGCCGCTGTGGGCGCGGCAGCGTCGGCGGCAGTGCGAGCGAGCGAGGACCACACGCACCGCAGTGAGTCACCGGGGCAGGGCGCGGCGCTGCGCTGCGAGGAACGCCGGCCTGTGCCCTGGTCGGCGGCTGGCGGCTGGCGGCTGGCGGCTGGGCTCTGGGTGGCCTCGCCCTGCCGCGCCCTCGCACGCTTTCTGCTCGCCGCCGTCGTCGCCGCCCCACTCGGTACTTCGTACGGTTGACAGTCGCGAAGAGGCCAGCGCCAGGGAGCAAACGTGTCCTTCGTTTTGTTCATTTTCAGCCAAGACCTACGGTGCCAGTCAGTTCCTCCAAAAGACACTACTGGCCATTAAAATTGCTACACCAAGAAGAAATGCAGATGATAAACGGGTATTCATTGGACAGATATATTATACTAGAACTCACATGTGATTACATTTTCACGCAATTTGGGTGCATAGATCCTGAGAAATCAGTACCCAGAACAACCACCTCTGGCCGTAATAACGGCCTTGATACGCCTGGGCATTGAGTCAGACAGAGCTTGGATGGCGTGTACAGGTACAGCTGTCCATAGAGCTTCAACACGATACCACAGTT
Source organism: Schistocerca nitens (assembly GCF_023898315.1). NCBI lineage: Eukaryota > Metazoa > Arthropoda > Insecta > Orthoptera > Acrididae > Schistocerca > Schistocerca nitens. Next base: position 652,065,909 of record NC_064615.1, on the reverse strand, counting down.
CATCAACACTAGTGACTGGCGTATTGTGACGAGCCAGTTGCTCGGCCAACATTGACCAGACGTTTTGAATTGGTGAGAGACCTGGAGAATTTGCTGGCCAGGGCTGCAGTCGAATAATTTCTGCATCGAGAAAGGCCCGAGCAGGACTTGCAACGTGCGGTCGCACATTATCCTGCAGAAATGTAAGGTTTCACAGGGATCGAATGAAGGGTAGAGCCACGGGTCATAACACAAAATGGTTCAAATGGCTCTGAGCACTATGGGACTTAACATCTATGGTCATCAGTCCCCTAGAAATTAGAACTACTTAAACCTAACTAACCTAAGGACAGCACACAACACCCAGTCATCACGAGGCAGAGAAAATCCCTGACCCCGCCGGGAATCGAACCCGGGAACCCGGGCGTGGGAAGCGAGAACGCTACCGCACGACCACGAGATGCGGGCGGTCATAACACATCCGAAATGTAACATCAACCGTTCAAAGTGCCGTCAACGCGAACAAGAGGTGACCGAGACGTGTAACCAATGGCACCCCATACCATCACGCCGGGTGATACGGCAGTATGGCGATGACGAATACACGCTTCCGATGTGCGTTCACCCCGATGTCGCCAAACACGGATGCGACCATCATGCTGCTGTAAAGAGAACCTGGATTCATTCGAAAAAATGACGTTTTGCCATTCGAGCCCCCAGGATCGTCTCTTAGTACACCATCGCACGCGCTCCTGTCTGTGATGCAGCGTCAAGGCTAACCGCAGTCGTGGTCTCCGAGCTGATAGTCCATGCCGCTGCAAACGTCGTCGAACTGTTCGTGCAGATGGTTGTTGTCTTGCAAACGTCCCCATCTGTTGACTCAGGGATCGATCCGTTACAGCCATGCGGATAAGATGCCTGTCATCTCGACTGCTAGTCATTCGAGGCCGTTGGGATCCAGCACGGCGTTCCGTATTATCCTCCTGAACCCACCGTTTCCATATTCTGCTAACCGTCATTGGATCTCGACCAACGCGAGCAGCCATGTCGCGATACGATAAACCGCAATCGCGATAGGCTATAAGCCGACCTTTATCAAAGTCGGAAACGTGATGGTACGCATTTCTCCTCCTTACACGAGGCACCACACCAACGTTTTACCAGGCAACGCCGGTCAACTGCTGTTTGTGTATGAGATATCGATTGGAAACTTTCCTCGTGTCAGCACGTTGTAGGTGTCGCCACCGGCGCCAGCCTTGTGTGAATGCTCTGAAAAGCTAATCATTTGCATATCACAGCATCTTCTTCCTGTCGGTTAAATTTCGCGTCTGTAGCACGTCATCTTCGTGATGTAGCAATTTTAAAGGACAGTAGTCTAATATGTGCTAGGGAGGTGGTGTGTGAATGCAGTCAAGCAGAATAATCGCACAGGGTTGTCCAAAAAAGTCCATTACATTTGAAAATGCACCAATTCACAGAATAATGTAGGTAGAGAGGGAGAACTTGGCACATTTGCTGAACTGACATGAACGAGAGAACTGGCCAACAGCTGGCTCTGGACAGTAAAACGTCCGACGCCGCATGAGAACCGTCTAACGAGACTGGTGTGATAAGACTGCAAAAAATGAAGAAAATATGCTTGTTTGTAAACAACCCACCTTACTTTTCTCGACATAGTTTCCTGTGAAGGATGTACACATGGCCCGGCGACCCTCGAGCTTTCCCATAGGAAAAACAGGATCTGTCAAACTCTGCAAAGTACTCCTTTACTGCACTTGCCCACTTCCATTTTTCCAAAATTTCCTTATTTTCTAAAATATCAAGTTAGCGGACAGAAAGAAGTCCCTAGGGGCTACGTCTGATGAAGAGTGTGGACGAGGACGCAATTGAAAGCTCACTTCGTGGACTTTCGCTATTGTTGTAGCTAAAATGTGAGACGGTGCATTATCCTGGCGAAAGAGCACTCCTTTGCGTGTCAACCTTGGTCTTCTTTCAGCCAACGCAAATTTAAAACTATCCAACAGTTAACAATAATAAGATCCAATTATTATCCGGTCTTTTTCCAAGTAATCTAGGAGGATTGTTGTTTGGGAATCCAAAACCTTACCATTTAACAAACTGGTCTTTGCTGTTTTCGGTGCACTGTAATCAGCCTTTGTGTGTTGTTTTCACTGCCGTTTTGAGACTGTTGTATAATGATGGATCCAGGTTTCACCAACAGTCACAAACCGGCGCAAAAAGTCTCGCGGAGTACGACTAAACATCACCAAACACTGTGTTCAAATGTTGTGTCGGACGTTCGTTTGCTTTACTGCGAGCAATCGGGGCACCCACTTCGCACACAGTTTCTTCACAGTCAGTTCTCCTTGCAGGATATTATGCTCTCACTCAGCTGAGATTCCTAAAATCTCATGAATTTGTATTCGGCGGTCTTGCGTTACCATCTTATGGATTTCGACAATGGTTTCCTTTCTGGTGACCTCAACTAGATGACCACAGCGCGCTTCGTCTTCGGTGCTTGTCCGACCACGTTTAAATTCAATGATTCAAAAGCAAACGGTCTTCAAATTGTGGTACAAATTTCGCATGAACTTAATCCAGATCTGATTTGGTTTGTGGGGCAGACCAAACCCTTCAGATAAAAATGATTAATAACAGCACAAAACTCTATTTTCTCCATTTTTAACCGCGGTCTACACACTGAAAAATTCAGACGGCTGTCAACAATTGGTTAAAAAATGGTTCAAATGGCTCTAAGCACTATGGGACTTAGCACCTGATGTCATCAGTCCCCTATACCTAGAACTACTTAAACCTAACTAACCTAAGGACATCACACACATCCATGCCAGAGGCAGGATTCGAACCTACTACCGTAGCAGCAACACGGTTCCGGACTGAAGCGTCTAGGATCGCTCGGCCACAGCGGCCGGCTGTCAACAATTAACTTTCGCTATACATTGTTGAAATTTCTCATACAATGCTTGGAGTAATCAAGCTTACCAACCATGAAGGCGCAACAAAAATCTTTCATTCTTTCCCGGAAATTTACCAGAGCACCCTCGAAAACGAGCTCTACTGTTACAGGGTGTCAGATGCACCAGTAGTCGTGGCATGTTGACTTTAACAGAAAAGGCACTGTTAGTGAAGTTTTACTACCAGAATGGGAAATCCGCTGTTACAGCTTCACGATGCTATCGCTGTAACTAGGGTATTAGAAGGGTAAAGACCCTGTGATAATTGTCGCTGTAAAGAGAATCATCACAAAGTTCGAAGCTACGGGTCGTTTAGACGACCGGCCCAATAGTAGGCGACCAGACAGAAGTGCTACTGTTGCTCGGACAGTTCGAGAAGAAATAAGAGACCTAGCGGACTCATATCCACAGCGTCACCTCTCGTGAAATCGCACGTCTCACCGGCATTCCATGCACTACTCTTTGGATAGCGTTATGGTGCACTCTCCAATCCTATTCGTACAAAATCCGCCGTCAGTAACAATTTTTACCAACCGATTTTGTGACTTGTAGAGCATTTGCGTTGTGGGCACATGAAAAATAGGGGAAGATAACTACTGGTTGTCTTGTGGACTAACGAAGCCCATTTCATACATCAAGCATCTATCAACACCCACACCAGAGAATCTGGGCTGCCTAAAATCCTAGAAATGTCGTGGAAACCCGATTGCACGACGAGAAAATCACGGTGTGGTGTGTACTTACCGCATCAGTCGTGATCGCAAGAAGATGCGGGGCGCTGTTTTCCAAACTGTCAACATGACGAGTGTGAAGTACTCCGATACGATACAGAATCGCATGATCTGTACTGTGTCTGACAAAAACCTCGTGGATGCAGGATGGCATTCCACCCCATATTACTACACGTGCGAAAGATCTCTAGCGCACATCGTTTGCTGAGGATCGTGTGCTGAGCCGCCTCTTCCACCATCCTTAGCCTCCCAGTTCCCCAGACCTAAATCCGTGTGATTGTTTGTTGTGAGGTTACCTGAAGCCGCAAGTCTACCGTGACCGTCCAAACTCATTAGGGATGCTAAAAGACAGAATCTGACGACAGTTTCTCACCATACCTACCGATCTCTTGTATAGTGTACTTCACAATATTGTTCCTACATTATGCGTATTGTTCATGAATGATGGCAGACGTGCTGAGCGTTTGTTATAAAGGACATCGTCTTTGCTAAAAATCAATAGTTATGTTAATTATTCCTTTTGTATCAGATGAAGCGCCATCTGTTGGTCAGGTGCACTTTTTTTCAGTACAACCGTATGTCATTTTAGGGACGTGTATCAATTTTTACCTCTCCACCTAAATTATTGTGTGAAGTATTAAATTTTCAAATGTTAACGGACTTATGGGACACCCTGTACACTGCTTGCAAAAAACGTTATGCTCCCAGAAGACACTGTCAGATGTCAATGTAAGTTCTTACATATACACACATTACTGGGAGTGAAAAAGACTAGAGTTGCAGTTCTCTGTGACAAATAGAACGCCGGCCGCTGTGGCCGAGCGGTTCTTGGCGCTTCAGTTTGAAACCATGCTGCTGCTACGGTCGCAGGTTCCAATCCTGCCTCGGACATGGATGTGTGTGATGTCCTTTGGTTAGTTAGATTTAAGTAGTTCTCAGTTTGGGGGACTGATGTCCCCAGATGTTAAGTGCCATAGTGCTTAGAGCCATTTTAACCGTAGTGAACCAGATCGTGATGCACAGAGCCTCTTTTTAGCGTCTGCAGCAGGAGTAGAGTGAGCATCTCCGTGACGACCTCACGCATACTAAACGAACATGTGACGAAGTCCACTGATCTGCTTTAGCTTTTCTGTATTTCCTCTATGAATCCCCTGTTTTGGGTACGTGTGTCTTGTATACTGCGATCAGAGCAGCCCTCGATTTGGCTAGAGATCTGCCCACTATCCTCACCGTGTCAACCAGTGCTAAAATGTTGGGGAGGGGAGACATACTCCGTATGTGGCGATCCCAAGAGAATGACATGCTAACTTTTCGTCAGAGTGCTGATAATCAAGCTGCTCGGCGTCCCATATCCAAAATTATCATCAGCTATTAATCCCGTAAGGTAAGGTTTCCAGACTAACGAACAGTATTCAGGTATAGGTTCGGCTGAACGAGGTTTTTGTAGATTACCTCTTTCGTGGGTAGACTACACTCCTTGAGGACTGGATTTTCCAATGAATGTGGTATCTGCGTTTCCTACGATTAGTTTTACATGTTTGTTTCACTGTAAATAACTCCTTACTCTACTTTCAGATATTTAAGGGCTGTTACTGCTTCCAGTGAGCCTTCGGCACTCATGCAATGGTACAATAACGGGACTTTCCACCTATTTAACACGTTACGACTGCCACTGCCTGCACCCAAGCGTCGACCCTCTGCAGGTGTTACTGGATTTCGCTACAGTTTTCTAGCGTTGCAGCTCTTGTATATATGACGGACAGGCTCATGGACCTTCAAACGTTACCTGCTAGCTCATTTATGTATATTCTAAACGGTAGTGGTTCTATAGCAGTTCCTTGGAGTACACCCGAGAATGAGGTCAAGGGCTTTTATACCCGTGGCAGCTCCCCCCCCCCTCCCCCCCCCCTCCCCCAACACATCCAGCTGTCAGGAGAAAAAAACATGCAGCAGTTGTTTCTCTTTCAAGAAAATGATTTAAAAGTCGATATTACGCAGGTTTATAACAAGGTCGGAACTGGAACTTTTTATGAGTACTTAAAGCTGCCATTCATCTTCGGAATTATTAAAAATACTCCATTCCCCCAGGTCTCCCACCCCTCCCACCTCCCAACCCCTTACTAACCCTTATGGGCACTGTTGAATGAGATGCCGAGTTTTATTTGGTAGAAACTCTTCAAACCAGTCACACAGCTGGTATGATATTCCGTACGTTCGCAATTTGTTCATCACGCGACTGTGTAGAGTTGTGTCGAACGTCTTCCGGAAGCCAAGGAACACTGCGTC